>NC_056445.1:11988444-12588444 GCF_018296145.1 Oncorhynchus tshawytscha
CTCCTCTCTCTCTCTACTCTCAGGGTATTATACTACTCCCTCCTCTCTCTCTCCTCTCAGGGTATTATACTACTCCCTCCTCTCTCTCTCTCCTCTCAGGGTATTATACTACTCCCTCCTCTCTCTCTCCTCTCTGGGGATTATACAACTCCCTTCCCTCTCTCTACTCTCAGGGTATAACACAACTCCCTCCTCTCTCTCTACTTTCAGGGTATTATACTACTCCCTCCTCTCTCTCTACTCCCAGGGTATTATACTACTCCCTCCTCTCTCTCTAATCTCAGGGTATTAGACTACTCCCTCCTCTCTCTATCCTATCAGGGTATGATACTACTCCCTCCTCTCTCTCTCCTCCCAGGGTATTATACTACCCCCTCCTCTCTCTACTCTCTGGGTTTTATACTACTCCCTCCCCTCTCTCTCTCTCTCTCTCTCTCTCCTCTCTGGGTATTATACTACTCCCTCCTCTCTCTCTCCTCTCAGTGTATTATACTACTCCCTCCTCTCTCTCTCCTCTCTGGGCATTATACTACTCCCTCCTCTCTCTCTCCTCTCTGGGTATTATACTACCCCTCCTCTCTCTACTCTCAGGGTATAACACTCCTCCCTCCTGTCTCTCTCTACTCTCTGGGTTTTATACTACTCCATCCCCTCTCTCTCTCTCTCTCTCTCCTCTCTGGGTATTATACTACTCCCCCCTCTCTCTATTCTCAGGGTATTATACAACTCCCTCCTCCCTCCCCTCTCCCTCCTATCAGGGTAATATACTACTCCCTCCTCTCTCTCCTCTCAGGGTATTATACTACTCCCTCCTCTCTCTACTCTCAGGGTATTATACTACACCCTCCTCTCTCTCCTCTCAGGTTTTCATACTTCTCCCTCCCCTCTCTCTACTCTCAGGGTATTATACTACTCCCTCCTCTCTCTCTCCTCTCAGGGTATTATACTACTCCCTCCACTCTCTCTCCTCTCAGGGTATTATACTACTCCCTCCTCTCTCTCCTCTCTGGGTATTATACTACTCCCTCCCCTCTCTCTCTCCTCTCTGGGTATTATACTACTCCCTCCTCTCTCTCTCCTCTCTGGGTATTATACTACTCCCTCCTCTCTCTCTCTCTCTAGGGTATTATACTACTCCTCCCTCTCTCTCTCCTCTCAGGGTATTATACTACTCCCTCCTCTCTCTCTCTCCTCTCTGGGTATTATACTACTCCCTCCTCTCTCTCTCTCGGGGTTATACTACTCCTCCCTCTCTCGGGGTATTATACTACTCCCTCCTCTCTCTCTCCTCTCAGGGTATATACTACTCCCTCCTCTCTCTCCTCTCGGGGTATTATACTACTCCCTCCTCTCAGGGTATTATACTACTCCTCTCTCTCCTCTCAGGGGTATTATACTACTCCTCTCTCTCTCTCTCCTCTCTGGGGTATTATACTACTCCCTCCTCTCTCTCCTCTCAGGGTATATACTACTCCCTCCTCTCTCTCTACTCTCAGGGTATTATACTACTCCCTCCTCTCTCTCTCTCTCTCTGGGTATTATACTACTCCCTCCTCTCTCTCTCCTCTCAGGGTATTATACTACTCCCTCCTCTCTCTCTCTCTCTACTCTCAGGGTATTATACTACTCCCTCCTCTCTCTCTCAGGGGTATTATACTACTCCCTCCTCTCTCTCCTCTCAGGGTATTATACTACTCCCTCCTCTCTCTCTCCTCTCAGGGTATTATACTACTCCCTCCTCTCTCTCTCCCTCTCAGGGTATTATACTATCCCTCCTCTCTATCTCTCTCTGGGTAGTATACTACTCCCTCTCTCTCTCTCCTCTCTGGGTATTATACTACTCCCTCCTCTCTCTCTCCTCTCAGGGTATTATACTACTCCCTCCTCTCTCTCTCTCTCTCAGGGTATTATACTACTCCCTCCTCTCTCTCTCTCAGGGTATATACTACTCCCTCCTCTCAGGGTATTATACTACTCCCTCCCTCTCTCTCTCCTCTCAGGGTATTATACTACTCCCTCCTCTCTCTCTCTCTCAGGGTATTATACTACTCCTCTCTCTCTCTACTCTCAGGGTATTATACTACTCCCTCCTCTCTCTCTCTCTCAGGGTATTATACTACTCCTCCTCTCTCTCAGGGTTTCATACTACTCTCTCTCTCAGGGTATTATACTCCCTCCCCTCTCTCTACTCTCAAGGTATTATACTACTCCCTCCTCTCTCTCTCAGGGTATTATACTACTCCCTCCTCTCTCTCTCTCTCTCTCTCGCCTCTCTGGGTATTATACTACTCCCTCCTCTCTCTCTCTACTCTCAGGGTATTATACTACTCCCTCCTCTCTCTCTCTGGTTATTATACTACTCCCTCCTCTCTCTCTCAACTCTCTGGGTTTTATACTACTCCCTCCCCTCTCTCTCTCCTCTCTGGGGATTATACTACTCCCTCTCTCTCTCTCTCTATTACTCTCTCTCCTCTCTCCCTCTCTGGGGTATTATACTACTCCCTCCTCTCTCTCTCTCCTCTCAGGGGTATTATACTACTCCCTCCTCTCTCTCCTCTCAGGGTATTATACTACTCCCTCCTCTCTCTCCTCTCAGGGTATTATACTACTCCCTCCTCTCTCTCTCCTCTCAGGGTATTATACTACTCCCTCCTCTCTCTCTCCTCTCTGGGTATTATACTACTCCCTCCTCTCTCTCCTCTCAGGGTATTATACTACTCCCTCCTCTCTCTCTCTCAGGGTATTATACTACTCCCTCCTCTCTCTCTCCTCTCAGGGTATTATACTACTCCCTCCTCTCTCTCTCCTCTCAGGGTATTATACTACTCCCTCCCCTCTCTATCCTATCAGTGTATGATACTACTCCCTCCTCTCTCTCTCCTCTCAGGGTATTATACTACTCCCTCCTCTCTCTCCTCTCAGGGTATTATACTACTCCCTCCTCTCTCTCTCCTCTCAGGGTATTATACTACTCCCTCCTCTCTCTCTCCTCTCAGGGTATTATACTACTCCCTCCTCTCTCTCTCCTCTCAGGGTATTATACTACTCCCTCCCTCTCTCTCTCCTCTCAGGGTATTATACTACTCCCTCCTCTCTCTCTCTCCTCTCTGGGTATTATACTACTCCCTCCTCTCTCTCTCTCCTCTCAGGGTATTATACTACTCCCTCCTCTCTCTCTCTACTCTCTGGGTTTTATTCTTCTCCCTCCTCTCTCTCTACTCTCAGGGTATTATACTACTCCCCTCCTCTCTCTCTACTCTCAGGGTATTATACTACTCCCCCCCCCTCTCTACTCTCAGGGTATTATACTACTCCCTCCTCTCTCTCCTCTCAGGGTATTATACTACTCCCTCCTCTCTCTCTCCTCTCAGGGTTATTATACTACTCCCTCCTCTCTCTCTCCTCTCAGGGTATTATACTACTCCCTCCTCTCTCTCTCTCTCAGGGTATTATACTACTCCCTCCTCTCTCTCTCCTCTCAGGGTATTATACTACTCCCTCCTCTCTCTCTCTCTCAGGGTATTATACTACTCCCTCCTCTCTCTCCTCTCAGGGTATTATACTACTCCCTCCTCTCTCTCTCCTCTCAGGGTATTATACTACTCCCTCCTTTCTCTCTCCTCTCAGGGTATAATACTACTCCCTCCTCTCAGGGTATTATACTACTCCCTCCTCTCTCTCTCCTCTCAGGGTATTATACTACTCCCTCCTCTCTCTCTCCTCTCAGGGTATTATACTACTCCCTCCTCTCTCTCTCTCTCTGGGTATTATACTACTCCCTCCTCTCTCTCTCCTCTCTGGGTATTATACTACTCCCTCCTCTCTCTCTCTCCTCTCTGGGTATTATAATACTCCCTCCTCTCTCTCTCCTCCCAGGATATTATACTACTCCATCCTCTCTCTACTCGCAGGGTATTATACTACTCCCTCCTCTCTCTCTCAGGGTATTATACTACTCCCTCCTCTCTCTCTCCTCTCTGGGTATTATACTACTCCCTCCTCTCTCTCTCTCCTCTCAGGGTATTATACTACTCCTCTCTCTCTCTCGGGTTATCTCTCCCTCCCTCTCTCTCTCAGGGTATTATACTACTCCCTCCTCTCTCTCTCCTCTCTGGGTATTATACTACTCCCTCCTCTCTCTCTCCTCTCTGGGTATTATACTACTCCCTCCTCTCTCTCTCCTCTCTGGGTATTATACTACTCCCTCCTCTCTCTCTCTCCTCTCTGGGTATTATACTACTCCCTCCTCTCTCTCTCTCCTCTCTGGGTATTATACTACTCCCTCCTCTCTCTCTCCTCTCTGGGTATTATACTACTCCCTCCTCTCTCTCTCCTCTCAGGGTATTATACTACTCCCTCCTCTCTCTCCTCTCTGGGTATTATACTACTCCCTCCTCTCTCTCTCCTCTCTGGGTATTATACTACTCCCTCCTCTCTCTCTCCTCTCTGGGTATTATACTACTCCCTCCTCTCTCTCTCCTCTCTGGGTATTATACTACTCCCTCCTCTCTCTCCTCTCAGGGTATAATACTACTCCCTCCTCTCTGGGTATTATACTACTCCCTCCCTCTCTCTCCTCTCAGGGTATTATACTACTCCCTCCTCTCTCTCTCCTCTCAGGGTATTATACTACTCCCTCCTCTCTCTACTCTCAGGGTATATACTACTACCCTCCTCTCTCTCTACTCTCAGGGTATTATACTACTCCCTCCCTCTCTCTCTACTCTCAGGGTTTCATACTATTCCCTCCTCTCTCTACTCTCAGGGTATTATACTACTCCCTCCTCTCTCTCTCCTCTCAGGGTATTATACTACTCCCTCCTCTCTCTCTCTCTCAGGGTATTATACTACTCCCTCTCTCTCTCTGGGGATTATACTACTCCCTCCCTCTCTCTCTACTCTCAGGGTATGATACTACTCCCTCCCTCTCTCTCTCCTCTCTGGGTATTATACTACTCCCTCCTCTCTGTCTCTCCTCTCTGGGTATTATACTACTCCCTCCTCTCTCTCTCTCCTCTCTGGGTATTATACTAGTCCCTCCTCTCTCTCTCCTCTCAGTATATTATACTGCTCCCTCCTCCCTCTCTCTGCTCTCCAGGTGTTATACTACTCCCTCCTCTCTCTACTCTCAGAATTATTATACTACTCCCTACTCCCTCCTCTCTCTCTCTACTCTCAGGAGTATTATACTACTCCTCCTCCCTCCTCTCTCCCTCTCAGGGTATTATACTACTCCCCTCTCTCTCTCTTCTCTCAGTATACTACTCCCTCCCTCTCTCTCCTCTCTGGGTATTATACTACTCCTCTCTCTCTCCTCTCAGTATATTATACTGCCTTCCTCCTCTCTCCTCCTCTCTGGGTATTATACTACTCCCTCCTCTCTCTCTCCTCTCTGGGTATTATACTACTCCCTCCTCCCTCCCTCTCTCTCTCTCTCTGGGTATATACTACTCCCTCCTCCTCTCTCTACTCTCAGGTGTTATACTACACCTTCCTCTCTCTCTCTCCTCTCTGGGTGATATACTTCTCCCTCCTCTCTCTCTCCTCTCAGGGTGTTATACTACTCCTCCTCTTTCTCCTCTCTGTATATTATACTACTCCTCCTCTCTCTCTCCTCTCAGAATTATTATACTACTCCCTCCTCTCTCCTCCTTCCTCTCTCCTCTCTCTCTCTCTCTCAGGGTAATATACTACTCCCTCCTCTCTCTCTACTCTGGGTATTATACTACGCCCTCCTCTCTCTCTCCTCTCAGTATTATATACTCCCTCCTCTCTCTCTCCTCTCAGGGTAATATACTACTCCTCCTCTCTCTCCTCTCTGGGTAATATACTACTCCCTCCTCTCTCTCTCCTCTCTGGGTATTATACTACTCCCCTCCTCTCTCTCCTCTCAGGGTATTATACTTCTCCCTCCTCTCCTCTCCTCTCAGGGTATTATTCCTCCCTCCTCTCTCTCTCCTCTCAGGGTTATACTACTCCCTCTATCTCTCTCCTCTGGGTGTTATACTACTCCCTCCTCTCTCCTCTCAGGTATTATACTACTCCCTCCTTTCTCTCTACTCTCAGGGTTTAATACTACTCCCTCTCTCAGGGTAATATACAACTCCTCCTCTCTCTCTCCTCTCAGGGTATTATACTACTCCCTCCTCTCTCTCTCCTCTCAGGGTATTATACTACTCCTACTCCTCCTCTCTCTCTACTCTCAGGGTTTATACTACTCCCTCTCCCTCTCTCTCTACTCTCAGAGTATTATCTACTCCCCTCCTTTCTCTCTACTCTCAGGGTTTAATTCTACTCCCTCCTCTCAGGGTTTTATACGACTCCCTCCTCCTCTCTCCTCTCAGAGGGTATTATACTACTCCCTCCTCTCTCGCCTCTCAGGGTATTATACTACTCCCTCCTTTCTCTCTCCTCTCAGGGTTTTATACTACTCCCTCCTCTCTCTCTCTCCTCCTCTGGGTATTATACTACTCCCTCCCTCTCTCTACTCTCAGGGTATTATACTACTCCTCCTCTCTCTCTCCTCCCTCCTCCTCTCTCACTCTCTGGGTATTATACTACTCTCCTCCTCTCTTCTCTCAGGGTATTATACTACTCCCTCCTCCTCTCTCCTCTCAGGGTATTATACTTCTCCCTCCCCTCTCTCTCCTCTCCTCTCCTCCTCTCTCTCTCCTCTCAGGGTATTATACTACTCCCTCCTCTCTCTCTACTCTCAGGGATTATACTACTCCCTCCCCTCTCTCTCTACTCTCAGGGTATTATACTACTCCCTCCTCTCTCTCTCTCCTCTCTGGGTATTATACTACTCCCTCCTCTCTCTCTCTCTCTCAGGGTATTATACTACTCCCTCCTCTCTCTCTCCTCTCTGGTTATTACACTCCTCCTCCCTCTCTCTCTCTCCTCTCAGGTTAATATACTACTCCCTCCTCTCTCTCTCTCCTCTCAGGGTATTATACTACTCCCTCCTCTCTCTCTCCTCTCAGTATATTATACTACTCCCTCCCTCTCTCTCCTCTCAGGATATGTATACTACTCCCTCCTCTCTCTCTCTCCTCTCTGGGTATTATACTACCCTCCTCTCTCTCTCTCCTCTCAGTATATTATACTACTCCCTCCTCTCTCTACTCTCAGGGTATTATACTACTCCTCCTCTCTCTCCTCTCAGGGTATTATACTACTCCCCTCCTCTCTCTCTCCTCTCAGGGTATTATACTACACCCTCCTCTCTCTCCCAGTATATTATACTTCCTCTCTCTCTCTCCTCTCAGGGTATTATACTACTCCCTCCTCTCTCTCTCCTCTCAGGGTATTATACTACCCTCCTTTCTCTCCTCTCAGTATATTATACTACTCCTCCTCTCTCTCCTCTCAGGGTATTATACTACTCCCTCCTCTCTCTCTCCTCTCAGGGTGTTATACTACTCCCTCCTCTCTCTCTCCTCTCTCCAGGGTATTATACTACTCCCTCCTCTCTCTCTACTCTCTGGGTATTATACTACTCCTCCTCTCTCTCCTCTCAGGTATTATACTACTCCCTCCTTTCTCTCTACTCTCAGGGTTTATACTACTCCTCCTCTCTCCTCCTCTCTCCTCCTCTCTCTCTCCTCTCAGGGTATGTACTACTCCCTCCTCTCTCTCTACTCTCAGGGTAAATTAATACTACTCCCTCCTCTCTCTACTCTCAGGGTATTATACTACTCCCCTCCTCTCTCTCTCCTCTCAGGGTATTATACTACTCCCTCCTCTCTCTCTACTCTCAGGGTATTATACTACTCCCTCCTCTCTCTCTCTACTCTCAGGGGTATTATACTACTCCTCCTCTCTCTCTCCTCTCAGGGTATTATACTACTCCCTCTCTCCTACTCTCAGGGTATTATACTACTCTCCTCCTCCCTCTCCTCCTCTCAGGGTAATATACTACTCCCTCCCTCTCTCTCCTCTCAGGGTATTATACTACTCCCTCCCTCTCTCTCTCTCAGGGTATTATACTACTCCCTCCTCCTCTCTCTCTACTCTCAGGGTATTATACTACTCCCTCCTCTCTCTCTCTACTCTCAGGGTTTATACTACTCCCTCCTCTCTCTACTCTCAGGGTGTTATACTACTCCCTCCTCTCTCTCTCCTCTCAGGGTATTATACTACTCCCTCCTCTCTCTCTACTCTCAGGGTATTATACTCCCTACTCTCCTCTCTCTCTGGGGGATTATACAACTCCCTCCCTCTCTCTACTCTCAGGGTATTATACTACTCCCTCCCTCTCTCTCCTCTCTGGGTATTATACTACTCCCTCCCTCTCTCTCTCCTCTCTGGGTATTATACTACTCCCTCCTCTCTCCCCTCTCCTCTCTGGGTATTATACCTCCCTCCTCTCTCTCTCCTCTCTGGGTATTATACTACTCCCTCCTCTCTCTCTCCTCTCTGGGTATATATCCCTCCTCCCTCCTCTCTCTCTCCTCTCAGGGTATTATACTCTCTCCCTCCTCTCTCTCTCTCCTCTCTGGGTATTATACTACTCCCTCCTCTCTCTCTCCTCTCAGGTTATTATACTACTCCCTCCCTCTCTCTCCTCTCAGGTTATTATACTACTCCCTCCTCCTCTCTCTCTCCTCTCAGGGTATTATACTACTCCCTCCTCTCTCTCTCCTCTCAGGGTATATACTACTCCCTCCTCTCCTCTCCTCTCAGGGTATTATACTACTCCCTCCCCTCTCTCTCCTCTCAGGGTATTATACTACTCCTTCCTCCTCTCTCTCTCCTCTCAGGGTATTATACTACTCCTCCCTCTCTCTCTCCTCTCAGGGTATTATACTACTCCCTCCTCTCTCTCCTCTCTGGGTATTATACTACTCCCTCCTTCTCTCTCTCCTCTCAGGGTATTATACTACTCCCTCCTCTCTCTCTCTCTCTGGGTAATATACTACTCCCTCCTCTCTCTCTCCTCTCAGGGTATTATACTACTCCCTCCTCTCTCTCTCCTCTCAGGGTATTATACTACTCCTACTCCCTCCTCTCTCTCTCCTCTCTCCAGGGTATTATACTACTCCCTCCTCCCTCTCTCTCTCCTCTCAGGTATTATACTACTCCCTCCTCTCTCTCTCCTCTCAGGGTATTATACTCCCCTCCCTCTCTCTCTCTACTCTCAGGGTATTATACTACTCCCTCCTCTCTCTCTCTCCTCTCAGGGTATTATACTACTCCCTCTCTCTCTCTCCTCTCTGGGTATTATACTACTCCCTCCTCTCTCTCTCCTCTCTGGGTATTATACTACTCCTCCTCTCTCTCTCCTCTCAGGGTATTATACTACTCCCTCCTCTCTCTCTCCTCTCAGGGTATTATACTACTCCCTCCTCTCTCTCTCTCTCTCAGGGTTGTTATACTACTCCTCCTCCTCTCTCTCCTCTCAGGGTGTTATACTACTCCCTCCTCTCTCTCCTCTCAGGTTATTTACTACTCCCTCCCTCTCTCTCTCCTCTCAGGTATTATACTACTCCCTCCCTCTCTCTCCTCTCAGGGTATTATACTACTCCCTCCTCTCTCTCTCTCCTCTCAGGGTATTATACTACTCCCTCCTCCTCTCTCTCTCCCTCTCAGGGTATTATACTACTCCCTCCTCTCTCTCTACTCTCAGGGTATTATACTACTCCCTCCTGTCTCTCTCTACTCTCTGGGTTTTATACTACTCCCTCCCCTCTCTCTCTCTCTCTCCTCTCTGGGTATTATACTACTCCCTCCTGTCTCTCTCCTCTCTGGGTTTTATACTACTCCCTCCCCTCTCTCTCTCTCTCTCTCTCCTCTCTGGGTATTATACTACTCCCTCCCCTCTCTCTACTCTCAGGGTATTATACAACTCCATCCTCTCTCTCTCTCTCTGGGTAATATACTACTCCCTCCTCTCTCTCTCCTCTCAGGGTATTATACTACTCCCTCCTCTCTCTCTCCTCTCTGGGTATTATACTACTCCCCTCCTCTCTCTCTCCTCTCTGGGTATTATACTACTCCCTCCTCTCTCTCTCCTCTCAGGGTATTATACTACTCCCTCCTCTCAGGGTATTATACTACTCCCTCTCTCTCTCTCCTCTCAGGGTATTATACTACTCCCTCCTCTCTCTCTCCTCTCAGGTATTATACTACTCCCTCCTCTCTCTACTCTCAGGGCATATTATACTACTCCCTCCTCTCTCTCTACTCTCAGGGTATTATACTACTCCCTCCTCCTCTCTCTCTACTCTCAGGGTTTATACTACTCCCTCCTCTCTCTACTCTCAGGGTATTATACTACTCCCTCCCTCTCTCTCTCCTCTCAGGGTATTATACTACTCCCTCCTCTCTCTCCCCTCTCAGGGTATTATACTACTCCCTCCTCTCTGGGGATTATACAACTCCTCCTCTCTCTCTACTCTCAGGGTATTATACTACTCCCTCCCTCTCTCTCTACTCTCAGGGTTTATACTACTCCCTCCTCTCTCTCTCTCTCTCTGGGTATTATACTACTCCCTCCTCTCCCTCTCCTCTCTCAGAGTATTATACTACTCCCTCTCCCTCTCTCTCTCCTCTCAGGGTATTATACTACTCCCTCCCCTCTCTCTCTCCTCTCAGGGTATTATACTACTCCCTCCCTCTCTCTCTCCTCTCTGGGTATTATACTACTCCCTCCTCTCTCTCCTCTCAGGGTATTATACTACTCCCTCTCTCTCTCCTCTCAGGGTTATTATACTACTCCCTCCTCTCTCTTTCTCCTCTCAGGTTATTATACTACTCCTCCTCTCTCTCTCCTCTCAGGGTATTATACTACTCCCTCCTTTCTCTCTCCTCTCAGGTTATAATAACTCCCTCCCTCCTCTCAGGGTATTATACTACTCCTCCTCTCTCTCCTCTCTGGGTATTATACTACTCCCTCTCTCTCTCTCTCCTCTCTGGGTATTATACTACTCCCTCCTCTCTCTCTACTCTCTGGGTATTATACTACTCCCTCCTCTCTCTCCTCTCAGGGTATTATATACTCTCCCTCCTCTCTCTCTCTCCTCTCTGGGTGTTATACTACTCCCTCCTCTCTCTCCTCTCAGGGTATTATACTACTCCCTCCCTCTCTCTCCTCTCAGGGTATTATACTACTCCTCCCTCTCTCTCTCTCCTCTCAGGGTGTTATACTACTCCTCCTCCTCTCTCTCTCCTCTCTGGGTATTATACTACTCCCTCCTCTCTCTCTCCTCTCAGGGTATTATACTACTCCCTCCTCTCTCTCTCCTCTCAGGGTATTATACTACTCCCTCCCTCCTCTCAGGGTAATATACTACTCCCTCCCTCTCTCTCTCCTCTCTGGGTATTATACTACTCCCTCCCTCCTCTCTCTACTCTCAGGGCATAACACTACTCCCTCCTCTCTCTCTACTTTCAGGGTATTATACTACTCCCTCCGTTCTCTCTACTCTCAGGGTTTATACTATTCCCTCCTCTCTCTACTCTCAGGGTATTATACTACTCCCTCCTCTCTCTCTCCTCTCAGGGTATTATACTACTCCCTCCTCTCTCTCCCTCTCAGGGTTATTATACTACTCCCTCTCTCTCTGGGGATTATACAACTCCCTCCCTCTCTCTACTCTCAGGGTAATATACTACTCCCCTCTCTCTCTCTCCTCTCAGGGTATTATACTACTCCCTCCTCTCTCTCTACTCTCAGGGTATTATACTACTCCCTCATCCTCTCTCTCTCCTCTCAGAGTATTATACTACTCCCTCTCTCTCTCTACTCTCAGGGTATTATACTACTCCTCCTCTCTCTACTCTCAGGGTATTATACTACTCCCTACTCTCTCTCTCTCCTCTCTGGGTATTATACTACTCCCTCCTCTCTCTCTCCTCTCAGGGTATTATACTACTCCCTCCTCTCTCTCCTCTCAGGTTATTATACTACTCCCTCCTCTCTCTCTCCTCTCAGGGTATTATACTACTCCTCCTCTCTCTCTCTCCTCTCAGGGTATTATACTACTCCCCTCCTTTCTCTCTCCTCTCAGGGTTTAATTCTCCTCCCTCCTCCTCAGGGTATTATACTACTCCCTCCTCTCCCTCCTATCAGGGTAATATACTACTCCCTCCTCTCTCTCTCTCCTCTCTGGGTATTATACTACTCCCTCCTCTCTCTCTCCTCTCAGAATATTATATTACTCCCTCCTCTCTCTCTACTCACAGGGTATTATCCTACTCCCTCCCCCCTCCTCTCTCTCTCCTCTCTGGGTATTATACTACTCCCTCCCCTCTCTCTCTCTGGGTATGAAAATACTCCCTCCTCTCTCTCTCCTCCCAGGGTATTATACTACTCCCTCCCTCCCCTCTCTCTCTCTCCTCTCAGGGTTTATACTACTCCCTCCTCTCTCTCTCCTCTCAGGGTGTTATACTACTCCCTCCTCTCTCTCTCCTCTCTGGGTATTATACTACTCCCTCCTCTCTCTCTCCTCTCAGGGTATTATACTACTCCCTCCTCCTCTCTCTCTACTCTCAGGGTATTATACTACTCTCCCTCTCTCTCTCTCCTCTCTGGGTATTATACTACTCCCTCCTCTCTCTCTCTCCTCTCAGGGTATTATACTTCTCCCTCCTCTCTCTCCTCTCTGGGTATTATACTTCTCCCTCCTCTCTCTCTCTCTCAGGGTATTATACTACTCCCTCCTCTCTCTCTACTCTCAGGTATTATACTACTCCCTCCTCTCTCTCTACTCTCAGGGTATTATACTACTCCCTCCCTCTCTCTCTCTCAGGGTATTATACTACTCCCTCCTCTCTCTCTCTCTCTCAGGGTATTATACTACTCCCTCCTCTCTCTCTCTACTCTCTGGGTATTATACTACTCCCTCCCCTCTCTCTCGTCTCTCTGGGTATGATACTACTCACTCCTCTCTCTCTCTCCTCTCAGTATATTATATTTCTCCCTCCTCTCTCTCTCCTCTCAGGGTATTATACTACTCCCTCCTCTCTCTACTCTCAGGGTATTATACTACTCCCTCCTCTCTCTCTACTCTCAGGGTATTATACTACTCCCTCCTCTCTCTCTACTCTCAGGGTATTATACTACTCCCTCCTCTCTCTACTCTCAGGGTATTATACTACTCCCTCCTCTCTCTCTCCTCTCAGGGTATTATACTACTCCCTCCTCTCTCTCCTCTCAGGGTATTATACTACTCCCTCCTCTCTCTCTCCTCTCAGGGTATTATACTACTCCCTCCTCTCTCTCTCTACTCTCAGGGTAATATACTCCTCCCTCCTCTCTCTCTCCTCTCAGGGTATTATACTACTCCCTCCTTTCTCTCTCTCCTCTCAGGGTATTATTCTACTCCCTCTCTCTCTACTCTCAGGGTATTATACTACTCCCTCCTCTCTCTCTCCTCTCTGGGGTATTATACAACTCCCTCCCTCTCTCTCCTCTCTGGGTATTATACTACTCCCTCCTCTCTCTCTCTACTCTCTGGGTATTATACTACTCCCTCTCTCTCTCTCTCCTCTCAGGGTATTATACTACTCCCTCCCTCTCTCTCTCTCTCTGGGGATTATACTACTCCTCTCCCTCTCTCTCTACTCTCAGGGTATTATACTACTCCCTCCTCTCTCTCTCCTCTCAGGGTATTGATACTACTCCCTCCCTCTCTCTCCTCCAGGGTATTATACTACTCCCTCTCTCTCTCTACTCTCAGGGTGTTATACTACTCCTCCTCTCTCTCTCCTCTCAGGGTATTATACTACTCCCTCCTCTCTCTCTCCTCTCAGGGTATTATACTACTCCCTCCTCTCTCTCTCTCCTCTCAGGGTGTTATACTACTCCCTCCTCTCTCTCTCCTCTCAGGGTATTATACTACTCCCTCCCTCTCTCTCCTCTCAGGGTATTATATTCTACTCCCTCCTCTCTCTCTACTCTCAGGGTATTATACTCCCTCCTCCTCTCTCTCTCCTCTCAGGGATTATACAACTCCTCCTCTCTCTCCTCTCTGGGTATTATACTACTCCCTCCTCCTCTCTCTCTCTACTCTCTGGGTATTATACTACTCCCTCCTCTCTCTCTCTCCTCTCTGGGTGTTATACTACTCCCTCCTCTCTCTCTCTCCTCTCTGGGGATTATACAACTCTCTACCCTCTCTCTACACTCAGGGTATTATACTACTCCCTACTCTCTCTCTCTACTCTCTGGGTATTATACTAGTCCCTCCCCTTTCTCTACTCTCAGGGTATTATACTATGGCCTCCTCTCTCTCTCCTCTCAGTATATTATACTACTCCCTCCTCTCTCTCTACTCTCAGGGTATTATCCTACTCCCTCCCCCCTACTCTCTCTCTCCTCTCAGGGTATTATACTTCTCCCTCCTCTCTCTCTCCTCTCAGGGTATTATACTACTCCCTCCTCTCTCTCTCTACTCTCTGGGTATTATACTACGCCCTCCTCTCTCTCCTCTCAGTATATTATACTACTCCCTTCTCCTTCCTCTCTCTCTCCTCTTAGTATATTATATTACTCCCTCCTCTCTCTCTACTCTCAGGGTATTATACTACTCCCTCCCCCCTCCTCTCTCTCTCCTCTCAGGTATTATACTACTCCCTCCTCTCTCTCTCTCCTCTCTGGGTATTATACTACGCCCTCCTGTCTCTCTCTCCTCTCAGGGTATTATACTACTCCCTCCTCTCTCTCTCCTCTCTGGGTATTATACTACTCGCTCCTGTCTCTCTCTTCTCTCTGGGTATTATACTACTCCCTCCCCTCTCTCTCTCCTCTCTGGGTATTATACTACTCCCTCCTCTCTCTCTACTCTCAGGGTATTATACTACTCCCTCCTCTCTCTCTCCTCTCAGGGTATTATACTACTCCCTCCTCTCTCTCTCCTCTCAGGGTATTATACTACTCCCTCCTCTCTCTACTCTCAGGGTATAACACTACTCCCTCCTCTCTCTCTCCTCCCAGGGTATTATACTACCCCCTCCTCTCTCTACTCTCAGGGTATAACACTACTACCTCCTCTCTCTATACTTTCAGGGTATTATACTACTCCCTCCTCTCTCTCTCTCCTCTCTGGGTATGATACTACTCCCTCCTCTCTCTCTCTCCTCTCTGGGTATTATACTACTCCCTCCTCCTCTCTCTACTCTCAGGGTATTATACTACTCCCTCCTCCCTCCCTCTCCTCTCTGGGTATTATACTACACCCTCCTCTCTCTCTCCTCTCAGTATATTATACTACTCCCTCCTCTCTCTCCTCTCAGGGTATTATACTACTCCCTCCTCTCTCTCCTCTCAGGGTATTATACTACTCCCTCCTCTCCCTCCTCTCAGAGTATGATACTACTCCCTCCTCTCTCTCTACTCTCAGGGTATTATACTACTCCCTCCTCTCTCTCTACTCTCAGGGTATTATACTACTCCCTCTCTCTCTCTACTCTCAGGGTATTATACTACTCCCTCCTCTCTCTCTCCTCTCAGGGTATTATACTACTCCCTCCTCTCTCTCTCCTCTCAGAGTATTATACTACTCCCTCCTTTCTCTCTACTCTCAGGGTTTAATACTACTCCCTCCTCTCAGGGTAATATACAACTCCCTCCTCTCTCTCTCCTCTCAGGGTATTATACTACTCCCTCCTCTCTCTCTACTCTCAGGGGTTATACTACTCCCTACTCCATCCTCTCTCTCTACTCTCAGGGTATTATACTACTCCCTCCTCTCTCTCTACTCTCAGGGTATTATACTACTCCTCCTCTCTCTCTCCTCTCAGGGTATTATACTACTCCCTCCTCTCTCTCTACTCTCAGGGTATTATACTACTCCCTCCTCCTCTCTCTACTCTCAGGGTATTATACTACTCCCTCCTCTCTCCTCCTCTCAGGGTATTATACTACTCCTACTCCCTCCCTCTCTCTACTCTCAGGGTATTATACTACTCCCTCCTCCCTCCTCTCTCCTCACTCTCAGGGTATTATACTACTCCCTCCTCTCTCTCTTCTCTCAGGGTATTATACTACTCCCTCCTCTCTTTCTCCGCCCAGGGTATTATACTACTCCCTCCTCCCTCCTCTCTCTCTCCTCTCAGGGTATTATACTACACCCTCCTCTCTCTCTCCTCTCAGTATATTATACTACTCCCTCCTCTCTCTCCTCTCAGGGTATTATACTACTCCCTCCTCTCTCTCCTCTCAGGGTATTATACTACTCCCTCCTCTCCCTCCTCTCAGGGTATTATACTACTCCCCCTCCTCTCTCTCTACTCTCAGGGTATTATACTACTCCCTCCCTCTCTCTCTACTCTCAGGGTATTATACTACTCCCTCCTCTCTCTCTACTCTCAGGGTATTATACTCCCTCCCTCCTCTCTCTCTCCTCTCAGGGTATTATACTACTCCCTCCCCTCTCTCTCTCCTCTCTGGGGATTATACAACTCCCTCCCTCTCTCTAGTCTCAGGGTATTACACAACTCCCTCCTCTCTCTCTACTCTCAGGGTATTATACTACTCCCTCCTCTCTCTCTCTACTCTCAGGGTATTATACTACTCCCTCCTCTCTCTCTCCTCTCAGGGTATTATACTACTCCCTCCTCTCTCTCTCCTCTCAGGGTATTATACTACTCCCTCCCCTCTCTCTCTCCTCTCTGGGGATTATACAACTCCCTCCCCTCTCTCTACTCTCAGGGTATTATACTACTCCCTCCTCTCTCTCTCTACTCTCTGGGTATTATACTACTCCCTCCTCTCTCTCTCTCCTCTCTGGGTATTATACTACTCCCTCCTCTCTCTCTCTCCTCTCTGGGTATTATACTACTCCCTCTCTCTCTCTCTCCTCTCTGGGGATTATACTACTCCCTCCCCTCTCTCTACTCTCAGGGTATTATACTACTCCCTCCTCTCTCTCTCTCCTCTCTGGGTATTATACTATGGCCTCCTCTCTCTCTCCTCTCAGTATATTATACTACTCCCTCCTCTCTCTCTACTCTCAGGGTATTATCCTACTCCCTCCCCCCTACTCTCTCTCTCCTCTCAGGGTATTATACTTCTCCCTCCTCTCTCTCTCTACTCTCTGGGTTTTATACTACTCCCTCCTCTCTCTCTACTCTCAGGGTATTATCCTACTCCCTCCTCTCTCTCTCCTCTCAGGGTATTATACTACTCCCCCCTCCTCTCTCTACTCTCAGGGTATTATACTACTCCTTCTCCTCCTCTCTCTCTCCTCTTCAGGGTATTATACTACTCCCCCCTCTCTCTCTACTCTCAGGGTATTATCTCCTCCTCCTCCCTCCTCTCTCTCTCCTCTCAGGTATTATACTACTCCCTCTCTCTCTCTCTCCTCTCTGGGTATTATACTACACCCTCCTCTCTCTCCTCTCAGTATATTATACTACTCCCTCCTCTCTCTCTCTCCTCTCTGGGTATTATACTACGCCCTCTTCTCTCTCTCCTCTCTGGGTATTATACTACTCCCTCCCCTCTCTCTCTCCTCTCTGGGTATGATACTACTCCTTCCTCTCTCTCTCTCCTCTCTGGGTATTATACTACTCCCTCCTCTCTCTCTCCTCCCAGGGTATTATACTACTCCCTCCTCTCTCTCCTCTCAGGGTATTATACTACTCCTCCCTCTCTCTCCTCTCAGGGTATATACTACTCCCTCCTCTCTCTCTCCTCCCAGGGTATTATACTACTCCCTCCCTCCTCTCTCTCCTCTCATGGTATTACTGCCCTACTCTCTCTCTCCTTTCAGGGTATTATACTACTCCCTCCTCTCTCTCTACTCTCAGGGTAATATACTACTCCCTCCTCTCTCTCTCTCCTCTCTGGGTATTATACTACTCCCTCCTCTCTCTCTCCTCTCTCTGGGTATTATACTACTCCCTCCTCTCTCTCTACTCTCAGGGTATTATACTACTCCCTCCTCTCTCCCTCTCCTCTCTGGGTAATATACTACTCCCTCCTCTCTCTCCTCTCAGGGTATTATATACCCTCCTCTCTCTCTCTCCTCTCAGGGTATTATACTACTCCCTCCTCTCTCTCCTCTCAGGGTATTATACTACTCCCTCCTCTCCTCCTCTCAGGGTAATATACTACTCCCTCCTCTCTCTCTACTCTCAGGGTATTATACTACTCCCTCCTCTCTCTCTACTCTCAGGGTATTATACTACTCCCTCCTCTCTCTCTCCTCTCAGGGTATTATACTACTCCCTCCTCTCTCTCTCCTCTCAGAGTATTATACTACTCCCTCCTTTCTCTCTACTCTCAGGGTTTAATACTCCCTACTCCCTCCTCTCAGGGTAATATACTACTCCCTCCCTCTCTCTCCTCTCAGGGTATTATACTACTCCCTCCTCTCTCTCTCCTCTCAGGGTATTTATACTCCTCCCTCCTCTCTCTCTACTCTCAGGGTATTATACTACTCCCCTCCATCCTCTCTCTCTCCTCTCAGGGTATTATACTACTCCCTCCTCCCTCCTCTCTCTCTACTCTCAGGGTATTATACTACTCCCTCCTCTCTCTCTACTCTCAGAGTATTATACTACTCCCTCCTCTCTCTCTCCTCTCAGTATATTATACTACTCCCTCCTCTCTCTCCTCTCAGGGTATTATACTACTCCCTCCTCTCTTTCCTCTCAGGGTATTATACTACTCCCTCCTCTCCCTCCTCTCAGAGTATGATACTACTCCCTCCTCTCTCTCTACTCTCAGGGTATTATACTACTCCCTCTCTCTCTCTCTCTACTCTCAGGGTATTATACTACTCCCTCTCTCTCTCTCTCCTCTCAGGGTGTTATACTACTCCCTCCTCTCTCTCTCCTCTCAGGGTATTATACTACTCCCTCCTCTCTCTCTACTCTCAGGGTTTAACTACTCCCTCCTCTCTCCCTCCTCTCAGGGTATTATACTACTCCCTCCTCTCTCTCTCCTCTCAGGGTATTATACTACTCCCTCCTCTCTCTCTCCTCTCAGGGTATTATACTACTCCCTCCTCTCTCTCTCCTCTCAGGGTATTATACTACTCCCTACTCCCTCCTCTCTCTCTACTCTCAGGGTATTATACTACTCCCTCCTCTCTCTCTCTCCTCTCAGGGTATTATACTACTCCCTCCTCTCTCTCTCCTCTCAGGGTATTATACTACTCCCTCCTCCCTCTCTCTCTCCTCTCAGGGTATTATACTACTCCCTCTCTCTCTCTCCTCTCAGGGTATTATACTACTCCCTCCTCTCCCTCCTCTCACAGTATGATACTACTCCCTCCTCTCTCTCTCCTCTCAGGGTATTATACTACTCCCTCCTCTCTCTCCTCTCAGGGTATTATACTACTCCCTCCTCTCCCTCCTCTCAGAGTATGATACTACTCCCTCCTCTCTCTCTACTCTCAGGGTATTATACTACTCCCTCCTCTCTCTCTACTCTCAGGGTATTATACTACTCCCTCCTCTCTCTCTACTCTCAGGGTATTATACTACTCCCTCCTCTCTCTCTCCTCTCAGGGTATTATACTACTCCCTCCTCTCTCTCTCCTCTCAGAGTATTATACTACTCCCTCCTTTCTCTCTACTCTCAGGGTTTAATACTACTCCCTCCTCTCAGGGTAATATACAACTCCCTCCTCTCTCTCTCCTCTCAGGGTATTATACTACTCCCTCCTCTCACTCTACTCTCAGGGTATTATACTACTCCCTACTCCATCCTCTCTCTCTACTCTCAGGGTATTATACTACTCCCTCCTCCCTCCTCTCTCTCTACTCTCAGAGTATTATACTACTCCCTCCTTTCTCACTACTCTCAGGGTTTAATTCTACTCCCTCCTCTCAGGGTAATATACGACTCCCTCCTCTCTCTCTCCTCTCAGGGTATTATACTACTCCCTCCTCTCACTCTACTCTCAGGGTATTATACTACTCCCTACTCCCTCCTCTCTCTCTACTCTCAGGGTATTATACTACTCCCTCCTCTCTCTCTACTCTCAGGGTATTATACTACTCCCTACTCCCTCCTCTCTCTCTACTCTCAGGGTATTATACTACTCCCTCCTCCCTCCTCTCTCTCCACTCTCAGGGTATTATACTACTCCCTCCTCTCTCTCTTCTCTCAGGGTATTATACTACTCCCTCCTCTCTCTCTCCTCTCAGGGTATTATACTACTCCCTCCTCCCTCCTCTCTCTCTCCTCTCAGGGTATTATACTACTCCCTCCTCTCTCTCTACTTTCAGGGTATTATACTACTCCCTCCTCTCTCTCTACTCTCAGGGTAATATACTCCTCTCTCTCTCTCCTCTCTGGGTATTATACTACTCCCTCCTCTCTCTCTCTCCTCTCTGGGTATTATACTACTCCCTCCCCTCTCTCTCCTCTCTGGGTAATATACTCCTCTCTCCTCCCTCCTCTCTCTCTCCTCTCAGGGTAATATACTACTCCCTCCTCTCCCTCTCTCCTCTCTGGGTATTATACTACGCCCTCCTCTCTCTCTCCTCTCAGTATATTATACTACTCCCTCCTCTCTCTCCTCTCAGGGTAATATACTACTCCCTCCTCTCTCTCTCTCCTCTCTGGGTATTATACTACGCCCTCCTCTCTCTCTCTCCTCTCAGTATATTATACTACTCCCTCCTCTCTCTCCTCTCAGGGTATTATACTACTCCCTCCTCTCTCTCTACTCTCAGGGTATTATACTACTCCCTCCTCTCTCTCTCCTCTCAGAGTATTATACTACTCCCTCCTTTCTCTCTACTCTCAGGGTTTAATACTACTCCCTCCTCTCAGGGTAATATACGACTCCCTCCTCTCTCTCTCCTCTCAGGGTATTATACTACTCCCTCCTCTCACTCTACTCTCAGGGTATTATACTACTCCCTACTCCATCCTCTCTCTCTACTCTCAGGGTATTATACTACTCCCTGCTCTCTCTCTACTCTCAGAGTATTATACTACTTCCTCCTTTCTCTCTACTCTCAGGGTTTAATTCTACTCCCTCCTCCCAGGGTATTATACTACTCCCTCCTCTCTCTCTCCTCCCATGGTATTATACTACTCCCTCCTCTCTCTACTCTCAGGGTATTATACTACACCCTCCTCTCTCTCTCCTCTCAGGGTATGATACTACTCCCTCCCTCTCTCTCTCCTTTCTGGGTATTATACTACTCCCTCCTCTCTCTCTACTCTCAGGGTATTATACTACTCCCTCCTCTCTCTCTCCTCTCAGGGTATTATACTACTCCCTCCCCTCTCTCTCCTCTCTGGGTAATATACTCCTCTCCTCCCTCCTCTCTCTCTCCTCTCAGGGTAATATACTACTCCCTCCTCTCCCTCTCTCCTCTCTGGGTATTATACTACGCCCTCCTCTCTCTCTCCTCTCAGTATATTATACTACTCCCTCCTCTCTCTCTACTCTCAGGGTAATATACTCCTCTCTCTCTCTCCTCTCTGGGTATTATACTACTCCCTCCCCTCTCTCTCCTCTCTGGGTAATATACTCCTCTCTCCTCCCTCCTCTCTCTCTCCTCTCAGGGTAATATACTACTCCCTCCTCTCCCTCTCTCCTCTCTGGGTATTATACTACGCCCTCCTCTCTCTCTCCTCTCAGTATATTATACTACTCCCTCCCTCTCTCTACTCTCAGGGTAATATATTCCTCTCTCTCTCTCCTCTCTGGGTATTATACTACTCCCTCCCCTCTCTCTCCTCTCTGGGTAATATACTCCTCTCTCCTCCCTCCTCTCTCTCTCCTCTCAGGGTAATATACTACTCCCTCCTCTCCCTCTCTCCTCTCTGGGTATTATACTACGCCCTCCTCTCTCTCTCCTCTCAGTATATTATACTACTCCCTCCTCTCTCTCCTCTCAGGGTATTATACTACTCCCTCCTCTCTCTCCTCTCAGGGTATTATACTACTCCCTCCTCTCTCTCTAATCTCAGGGTATTATACTACTCCCTCCTCTCTCTCTCCTCTCAGGGTATTATACTACTCCCTCCTCTCTCTCTCCTCTCAGAGTATTATACTACTCCCTCCTTTCTCTCTACTCTCAGGGTTTAATACTACTCCCTCCTCTCAGGGTAATATACGACTCCCTCCTC
Organism: Oncorhynchus tshawytscha; assembly: GCF_018296145.1. NCBI lineage: Eukaryota > Metazoa > Chordata > Actinopteri > Salmoniformes > Salmonidae > Oncorhynchus > Oncorhynchus tshawytscha. The sequence continues at coordinate 12,010,490 of NC_056445.1, forward strand.
TCTCTCTCCTCTCAGGGTATTATACTACTCCCTCCTCTCACTCTACTCTCAGGGTATTATACTACTCCCTACTCCATCCTCTCTCTCTACTCTCAGGGTATTATACTACTCCCTGCTCTCTCTCTACTCTCAGAGTATTATACTACTTCCTCCTTTCTCTCTACTCTCAGGGTTTAATTCTACTCCCTCCTCCCAGGGTATTATACTACTCCCTCCTCTCTCTCTCCTCCCATGGTATTATACTACTCCCTCCTCTCTCTACTCTCAGGGTATTATACTACTCCCTCCTCTCTCTCTCCTCTCAGGGTATGATACTACTCCCTCCCCTCTCTCTCTCCTCTCTGGGTATTATACTACTCCCTCCTCTCTCTCTCTACTCTCAGGGTATTATACTACTCCCTCCTCTCTCTCTCCTCTCAGGGTATTATACTACTCCCTCCTCTCTCTCTCCTCTCAGGGTATTATACTACTCCCTCCTCTCTCTCTCTACTCTCTGGGTATTATACTACTCCCTCCTCTCTCTACTCTCAGGGTATTATACTACTCCCTCCTCTCTCTCTCTCCTCTCTGGGTATTATACTATTTCCCTCCTCTCTCTCTCTCCTCTCTGGGGATTATACAACTCTCTCCCCTCTCTCTACTCTCAGGGTATTATACTACTCCCTCCTCTCTCTCTCTACTCTCTGGGTATTATACTACTCCCTCCTCTTTCTCTACTCTCAGGGTATTATACTTCTCTCGCCCCTCTCTCTCTACTCTCAGGGTATTATACTACTCCCCTCCTCTCTCTCTCTACTCTCAGGGTATTATACTACTCCCCCCCGTCTCTCTACTCTCAGGGTATTATACTACTCCCTTCTCCCTCCTCTCTCTTTCCTCTTAGTATATTATATTACTCCCACCTCTCTCTCTACTCTCAGGGTATTATACTACTCCCTCCCCCCTCCTCTCTCTCTCCTCTCAGGTATTATACTACTCCCTTCTCTCTCTCTACTCTCAGGGTAATATACTACTCCCTCCTCTCTCTCTCCTCTCTGGGTATTATACTACGCCCTCCTCTCTCTCCTCTCAGTATATTATACTACTCCCTCCTCTCTCTCTCTCCTCTCTGGGTATTATACTACTCCCTCCTCTCTCTCTCTCCTCTCTGGGTATTATACTACTCCCTCCCTCTCTCTCTCTCCTCTCTGGGTATTATACTACGTCCCTCCCTCTCTCTCTCCTCTTAGTATATTATATTACTCCCTCCCTCTCTCTACTCTCAGGGTATTATACTACTCCCTCCCCCTCCTCTCTCTCTCCTCTCAGGTATTATACTACTCCTTCTCTCTCTCTACTCTCAGGGTAATATACTACTCCCTCCTCTCTCTCTCTCCTCTCTGGGTATTATACTACGCCCTCCTCTCTCTCCTCTCAGTATATTATACTACTCCCTCCTCTCTCTCTCCTCTCTGGGTATTATACTACTCCTTCCTCTCTCTCTCTCCTCTCTGGGTATTATACTACGCCCTCTTCTCTCTCTCCTCTCAGTATATTATACTACTCCCTCCTCTCTCTCTCTCCTCTCTGGGTATTATACTACTCCCTCCTCCCTCCTCTCTCTCTCCTCTCTGGGTATTATACTACTCCCTCCCCTCTCTCTCTCCTCTCTGGGTATGATAATACTCCCTCCTCTCTCTCTCCTCCCAGGGTATTATACTACTCCCTCCTCTCTCTACTCTCAGGGTATTATACTACTCCCTCCCCTCTCTATCCTATCAGGGTATGATACTACTCCCTCCTCTCTCTCTCCTCCCAGGGTATTATACTACTCCCTCCTCTCTCTACTCTCAGGGTATAACACTACTACCTCCTCTCTCTCTACTTTCAGGGTATTATACTACTCCCTCCTCTCTCTCTACTCTCAGGGTATTATACTACTCCCTCCTCTCTCTCTCTCCTCTCTGGGTATTATACTACTCCCTCCTCTCTCTCTCTCCTCTCTGGGTATTATACTACTCCCTCCTCTCTCTCTCTCCTCTCTGGGTATTATACTACTCCCTCCTCTCTCTCTACTCGCAGGGTATTATACAACTCCCTCCTCCCTCCCTCTCCTCTCTGGGTAATATACTACTCCCTCCTCCCTCCTCTCTCTCTCCTCTCTGGGTATTATACTACGCCCTCCTCTCTCTCTCCTCTCAGTATATTATATTACTCCCTCCTCTCTCTCCTCTCAGGGTATTATACTACTCCCTCCTCTCCCTCCTCTCAGAGTATTATACTACTCCCTCCTCTCTCTCTACTCTCAGGGTTTTATACTACTCCCTCCTCTCAGGGCAATATACTACTCCCTCCTCTCTCTCTACTCTCAGAGTATTATACTACTCCCTCCTTTCTCTCTACTCTCAGGGTTTAATACTACTCCCTCCTCTCTGGGTATTATACTACTCCCTCCTCTCTCTCTCTCCTCTCTGGGGATTATACAACTCTCTCCCCTCTCTCTACTCTCAGGGTATTATACTACTCCCTACTCCATCCTCTCTCTCTACTCTCAGGGTATTATACTACTCCCTCCTCCCTCCTCTCTCTCTACTCTCAGAGTATTATACTACTCCCTCCTCTCTCTCTCTACTCTCAGGGTATTATACTACTCCCTCCTTTCTCTCTCCTCTCAGGGTTTAATACTACTCCCTCCTCCCTCCTCTCTCTCTCCTCTCAGGGTATTATACTACTCCCTCCTCTCTCTACTCTCATGGTATAACACTACTACCTACTCTCTCTCTACTTTCAGGGTATTATACTACTCCCTCCTCTCTCTCTACTCTCAGGGTATTATACTACTCCCCTCTCTCTCTCTACTCTCTGGGTATTATACTACTCCCTCCTCTCTCTCTCTCCTCTCTGGGTATTATACTACTCCCTCCCCTCTCTCTACTCTCAGGGTATTATACAACTCCCTCCTCCCTCCCCTCTCTCTCCTATCAGGGTAATATACTACTCCCTCCTCTCTCTCTCTCCTCTCTGGGTATTATACTACTCCCTCCTCTCTCTCTCCTCTCAGTATATTATACTACTCCCTCCTCTCTCTCCTCTCAGGGTATTATACTACTCCCTCCTCTCTCTCCTCTCAGGGTATTATACTACTCCCTCCTCTCTCTCTCCTCTCAGGGTATTATACTACTCACTCATCTCTCTACTCTCAGGGTATTATACTACTCCCTCCCCTCTCTATCCTATCAGGGTATTATACTACTCCCTCCTCTCTCTCCTCTCAGGGTTTAATACTACTCCCTCCTCTCAGGGTAATATACGACTCCCTCCTCTCTCTCTCCACTCAGGGTATTATACTACTCCCTCCTCTCACTCTACTCTCAGGGTTTTATACTACTCCCTACTCCATCCTCTCTCTCTACTCTCAGGGTATTATACTACTCCCCCTCTCTCTCTCCTCTCAGGGTATTATACTACTCCCTCCTCTCTCTCTAATCTCAGGGTATTATACTACTCCCTCCTCTCTCTCTCCTCTCAGGGTATTATACTACTCCCTCCTCTCTCTCTCTCCTCTCTGGGTATTATACTACTCCCTCCTGTCTCTCTACTCTCAGGGTTTTATACTACTCCCTCCTCTCAGGGTATTATACTACTCCCTCCTCTCTCTCTCCTCTCTGGGTATTATACTACTCCCTCCCCTCTCTCTACTCTCAGGGTATTATACAACTCCATCCTCCCTCCCCTCTCTCTCCTATCAGGGTATTATACTACTCCCTCCTCTCTCTCTCCTCCCAGGGTATTATACTACTCCCCCTCTCTCTACTCTCAGGGTATAACACTACTCCCTCCTCTCTCTCTCCTCCCAGGGTATTATACTACTCCCTCCTCTCTCTCCTCTCAGGTTATTATACTACTCCCTCCTCTCTCTCTCCTCTCAGGGTATTATACTACTCCCTCCTTTCTCTCTACTCTCAGGGTTTAATACTACTCCCTCCTCTCAGGGTAATATACTACTCCCTCCTCTCTCTCTCCTCTCAGGGTATTATACTACTCCCTCCTCTCACTCTACTCTCAGGGTATTATACTACTCCCTACTCCCTCCTCTCTCTCTACTCTCAGGGTATTATACTACTCCCTCCTCCCTCCTCTCTCTCTACTCTCAGGGTATTATACTACTCCCTCCTCTCTCTCCTCTCAGGGTATTATACTACTCCCTCCTCTCTCTCTACTCTCAGGGTATTATACTACTCCCTCCTCTCTCTCTACTCTCAGGGTATTATACTACTCCCTCCTCTCTCTCTACTCTCAGGGTATTATACTACTCCCTCCTCTCTCTCTCCTCTCAGGGTATTATACTACTCCCTCCTCTCTCTCTCCTCTCAGGGTATTATACTACTCCCTCCTCTCTCTCTACTCTCAGGGTATTATACTACTCCCTCCTCTCTCTCTACTCTCAGGGTATTATACTACTCCCTCCTCTCTCTCTACTCTCAGGGTATTATACTACTCCCTCCTCTCTCTCTACTCTCAGGGTATTATACTACTCCCTACTCCCTCCTCTCTCTCTCCTCCCAGGGTATTATACTACTCCCTCCTCTCTCTACTCTCAGGGTATTATACTACTCCCTCCTCTCTCTCTCCTCTCAGGGTATTATACTACTCCCTCCTCTCTCTCTACTCTCAGGGTATTATACTACTCCCTCCTCTCTCTACTCTCAGGGTATTATACTACTCCCTCCTCTCTCTCTACTCTCAGGGTATTATACTACTCCCTCCTCTCTCTCTACTCTCAGGGTATTATACTACTCCCTCCCCTCTCTCTACTCTCAGGGTATTATACTACTCCCTCCTCTCTCTCTACTCTCAGGGTATTATACTACTCCCTCCTCTCTCTCTACTCTCAGGGTATTATACTACTCCCTCCTCTCTCTCTACTCTCAGGGTATTATACTACTCCCTCCTCTCTCTCTACTCTCAGGGTATTATACTACTCCCTCCTCTCTCTCTCTCCACTCTCAGGGTATTATACTACTCCCTCCTCTCTCTCCACTCTCAGGGTATTATACTACTCCCTCCTCTCTCTCTCTCCACTCTCAGGGTATTATACTACTCCCTCCTCTCTCTCTCTACTCTCAGGGTATTATACTACTCCCTCCTCTCTCTCTACTCTCAGGGTATTATACTACTCCCTCCTCTCTCTCTACTCTCAGGGTATTATACTACTCCCTCCTCTCTCTCTACTCTCAGGGTATTATACTACTCCCTCCTCTCTCTCTCCTCTCAGGGTATTATACTACTCCCTCCTCTCTCTCTCCTCTCAGGGTATTATACTACTCCCTCCTCTCTCTACTCTCAGGGTATAACACTACTCCCTCCTCTCTCTCTACTCTCAGGGTATTATACTACTCCCTCCCCTCTCTCTACTCTCAGGGTATTATACTACTCCCTCCTCTCTCTCTCTCCACTCTCAGGGTATTATACTACTCCCTCCTCTCTCTCCACTCTCAGGGTATTATACTACTCCCTCCTCTCTCTCTCTCCACTCTCAGGGTATTATACTACTCCCTCCTCTCACTCTCCTTTCACTGCCTCTTATTAAATTTAAACCAAATGCCAATACTCTCTCAGAGGTCATTTAGCTCTACCCTGTTCTCTCTCTCTCTCTCTCTCTCCATCCATCCATCCCTCTCTTTCTCTCCCTCTCTCAGTTTGCCAAACAGAGATGCCTCTGTTCAACAATCATCAGGCAAACACACATCCCATCGTGTGTGTGTGCCAAGCGTGTTAGATGACAAGTGCATGGAGGGTAATGTACACTGGAGAGCACCTGGCACAGAGGGAGGTACACACACATCGACAGAAAGTGAGAGAGAGCGAGACAGAGAGGCACATAGACAGAGGGGAGTGGATTAGAAAATACTGGCAAGTGTTACTGAGATAGAAAGATTGACGAGACACACAGCAACTGATACCCACCAGGGAGGCTGGCAGAGGGTGGGAGGGAGGGTTCGGGGGAGAGAGCGGAAGGGAAAGAGGCAGCATCAATGATTGAGCTGGGCTGGGGTTTACAGCATATCTTTGGAGAATAGGATGAGAGGGAATGAGGGAGTGAGGGAAGGAGGAATGGAGGGAAGATCAGGGTAGTTGTTGGAACAGAGGGTTGCTGCCTTCCAGTTTACAATGTGGATCAAGGGCAGACGGGGCGAGAGGGAAAGAGAAAGAGAGAGACGATAAGCACAACATCGATGCACAGCCTGGCACAGAGCCTTTCTCTTTCTCAATCCATTCCTTAGAATCCTGTCAAGTACGTTATCATTGATGCTTCCATACTCAGCATTTATCGACAGTTTCGATTAGAAGAGCTCTAACTATTTCTCTCCTCCCACTCGTTTCTGCCCCCTCTCCTTTCACTCTCCCCCCCCTCTATCTCTTATCCTTGACAGTTTATAGTCAATAGTAATATTTCCAGTCCAAGGTGTTTCAACAAATGTACTCTATCCAGCGTCAGATAAAGTCATTTGAGGTTAAGATTCAAAATGGCATAATGAATAAATCTATTGACCTCCTTTCCCCTCTCCCTCCATCTCCCTCCACAATGGAGAAAGGGCCCATGCACATCCGAAATATCAATATTTGAATAGTCCATACAATGTTAACACCCCATCAATCTCGCTAGCGCCACATTAGCATAACACACAATGGCAGCGGGTAGCAGGTGAACGTAGCGTAGCGCTCTTAGCGACGCCCATAATGGATTCACTGGGCTGGTTCTTTACGATGCCATTCAGCAGCATGTTTGCAGTAATCACAGTGATGTTATCAGGGACAATAGGCAGTGCCTCCATCTCCATTCAAATGGCATGCATCCACCTCTCGCTCTTCTCTGCTCTGCTCTGGGAGAGCGAACAGAGATTTTAATAGAGACAAATGATGATTTTTATTACCAGGCTTGTATTTTCCAGTCAGTCACTGTGTGGTGGTGATAATGTGTTGTTATATTGATGTTATGTTTATATTTCCCAGTGTGTGTGTGGGAAGGGGTTGATGGTCGATAATGGTCTCTCTCGGATTGGGGTGGGTTCCTCTCAATCGTTCCTCGACTCCTCCTGCCTCACCGGAAAGGCTGGAGGCGAGGGCTGCGTTTTGTCTCGGGGCGGTGGGGTGAGTTGAGGGGAGGTGAGGGAAGTGTCAGATGGGAGAGGAAGCGAGGAAAGGGAGACGGGATTTAAAGAGAAAGAGGGGGACAGGATGGCGCCATCTCATCCCAAGATCCCAATTCATCTGTGGATCTGAGCGTGATGGGTGTTCTGTCTGATAGGAGTGTGTGTGTGTGTGTGTGTGTGTGTGTGTGTGTGTGTGTGTGTGTGTGTGTGTGTGTGTGTGTGTGTGTGTGTGTGTGTGTGCGTGTGCGTGTGTGTGTGTGATAGTAAGCCTGTGTATCTGATATTAAAGCCATAGCTAATGCTGCAGGTTAGGATCATCACCTTTAGTCAGCTGTAAAGCCAACTGTTGGAAGTAGAGCAGAGCTGTAATATGTCTACTGAGCTTTCAGATGCAGAGCGGACAGACTTGGGTTCTCCTCCCCTCTCCTTTCCTCTGTGTATGTGTGTAAGGGTGTAGCACATACACTGAGTGTACAAAACACTAGGAACACCTTCCTAATATTGAGTGGCACTCCCTTTTGCCCTCAGAGCAGCCTCAATTCGTCGGCGCCTGATCTCTTCAAGGTGTCGAAAGCGTTCCACAGGGATGCTGGCCCATGTTGACTCCAATGCTTCCCACAGTTGTGTCAAGTTGGCTGGATATCCCTTGTGTGGTAAACTGTTGAGCATTAAAATCCCAGCAAATCAAATCAAATCAAATTGATTTATATAGCCCTTCGTACATCAGCTGATATCTCAAAGTGCTGTACAGAAACCCAGCCTAAAACCCCAAACAGCAAGCAATGCAGGTGTAGAAGCACGGTGGCTAGGAAAAACTCCCTAGAAAGGCCAAAACCTAGGAAGAAACCTAGAGAGGAACCAGGCTATGTGGGGTGGCCAGTCCTCTTCTGGCTGTGCCGGGTGGAGATTATAACAGAACATGGCCAAGATGTTCAAATGTTCATAAATGACCAGCATGGTCGTATAATAATAAGGCAGAACAGTTGAAACTGGAGGAGCAGCACGGTCAGGTGGACTGGGGACAGCAAGGAGTCATCATGTCAGGTAGTCCTGGGGCATGGTCCTAGGGCTCAGATCAGTTGAAACTGGAGCAGCAGCACGGCCAGGTGGACTGGGGACAGCAAGGATTCATCATGTCAGGTAGTCCTGGGGCATGGTCCTAGGGCTCAGGTCCTCTGAGAGAGAGAGAGAGAAAGAGAGAATTAGAGAACGCACACTTAGATTCACACAGGACACCGAATAGGACAGGAGAGGTACTCCAGATATAACAAACTGACCCTAGCCCCCCGACACATTAACTACTGCAGCATAAATACTGGAGGCTGAGACAGGAGGGGTCAGGAGACACTGTGGCCCCATCCGAGGACACCCCAGACAGGGCCAAACAGGAAGGATATAACCCCACCCACTTTGCCAAAGCACAGCCCCCACACCACTAGAGGGATATCTTCAACCACCAACTTACCATCCTGAGACAATGCTGAGTATAGCCCACAAAGATCTCCGCCATGGCACAACCCAAGGGGGGCGCCAACCCAGACAGGATGACCACATCAGTGAATCAACCCACTCAGGTGACGCACCCCTTCCAGGGACGGCATGAGAGAGCCCCAGTAAGCCAGTGACTCAGCCCCTGTAATAGGGTTAGAGGCAGAGAATCCCAGTGGGAAGAGGGGAACCGGCCAGGCAGAGACAGCAAGGGCGGTTCGTTGCTCCAGAGCCTTTCCGTTCACCTTCCCACTCCTGGGCCAGACTACACTCAATCATATGACCCACTGAAGAGATAAGTCTTCAGTAAGGACTTAAAGGTTGAGACCGAGCAGTGTTGCATTTTTTTTGACACACTCAAACCGACGTGCCTGGCACCTATTATCACACCCCGTTCAGGGGCACTTAAAATGTCCATTCGCCCTCTGAATGGCACACATACACAATCCATGTCTCAATTGTCTGAATGCTTAAACATCCTTCGTTAACCTGTCTCCTCCCCTTCATCTACACTGATTGAAGTGGATTTACCAAGTGACATCAATAAGGGATCATAGCTTTCAGCTGGATTCACCTGGTCAGACTATGTCACAGAAAGAGCAGCTGTTGCTAAAGCTGGGTTATGCTTTGTGGGCAAGTCTGAAACGCAGATTAGCGTTTTTTGTCATGAATCTTTTTTGGAGGCAGCTCTGTAGACTGGTCACTAGCTAGCACAGCCACAAAGTCATAACATCTGATTTCAAATCTAACCTTAAACCTCAAACCTAACCTTACACACTGCTAACACTAATGCCTAACCATAACATTAAATTAAGACCCAAAAGCACACTTTTGTATACATACATTTTTACAATATAGGCAATTTTGACTTTGCAGCTGGCCCATCTAGCGGAAATTTCTCAGTTCTGCCTCCAAGACAAGACTCGTGACATTAAGCAGGCAGGGGTGATGGGAATTTGTGTGACCTCCTTGCCTGCTATAGCTAGAAATCCCTGCAATTCACTGGGGGATGCATCCACCTAGGTGGCAAAGATGGGGAGAAAAAGAGAGATGGATGAGGAGGAAAGGAAAACCGTCTAAACCCAGGCTTGTAGATGACCTTCAGCACCTTGGCACCTCAGCCATTCAGGTGTGACTGGACTCCAAAATGCTGCATATCCCCCCACTCAGCACCTGACATCCCCCTTCTAGATCCTCTCTATTTCCCCCTCACTTTCTTTCCTTGGCCAGGGGATCATAGGGAGATTGATCTGACCGATCAGAACTAGAGAGCTGTGGTCTGAGGATGGAAAGCCCGATTGGCATTAAAGCGACCTATAGATGCAGTAACATTGCCTCGGTCTCGGTCTCTGGATGGTGCCTAGTATCCTGCCCTGCGTCAGGAGTTTAATCTCCTCTGTTCTCTCAGTACCTCTCCCTTCTCCCCCTCTCCGGACTTTCGCCCGTCTCTCCCTCTTCTTCCCCTCACCCCCACACTCTTTCCTCTACCTCCCTCCCTCTCTCCTCTCCTCACAGCACACAGCTCTCTCCCCCTTGCCTTTCTTCTCCCTCTGGCCTCCCCTCAGATCACAGAAAGGGGCTGACACCAGCCAGACGGCTAGAGTTCAATGATGATGACAAGACTCCACAGTCCTCCCCAGACACACAGACCTACTGTCTGAGAGAGGGAGAGATGGAGAAGGAGAGAGAGGGAGGGAGGGAGGGAGAGAGAGAGGGAGGGAGAGAGGGAGGGAGAGAGAGAGGGAGAGAGGGAGGGAGAGAGAGAGATGAGAGATGGAGAGAGAGAGATGGAGAGAGACATGTAGCGAGAGAGAGGACATTTTCTGTTTGATGCAGACAACACACAGACACAAAAAAAAGACACACACACTCACCACTCTCAGTGTACACACAGGCACAAGCACAACACACAGGCACCCATGCCAAATGCACACACACCAATTGCACCAGCTACTTCAAAGTCCCATGCTCCTCACCCCGGGGCTTGTAGCTAAGTGTGGCACGGAAGTAAACTTTTATCCTTTTATAAACCAATGTGAGTATTTAGAGACGTGCTAATGATGTTTGTGTGTGTGGGAGAGAGAGGATGCTCAGTTGCATTGTTTGTGTGTGTATGTGTGTATGTATTTGTGTGTGTGTGTATTTGTGTGTGTATGTGTGTGTGTGTGTGTGTGTGTGTGTGTGTGTGTGTGTGTGTGTGTGGATGTGTTTGCATGTATGTGTTGATCAGTGGAGGCTCCTCAGATGAGGAAGGGGAGGACCATCCTCCTCGGTGAATTTCCTAAAAATAAAAATGGCAAAACATTGAAAAACTATACTAAATATATTCACATCACCAAATAATTGATTGAAACACACTGTTTTGCAACAAAGGTCTACATTAGCCTCAACAGCACTCTGTAGGGTATCACCATGGTGTAGCTGGAGGCCAGCTAGCTTCTCTTGACTCTCTTGACTCTCTTGAAGTACATTGACTTCAAAACAAAACCTAGGAGACTCTTGGTTCTCATCCACTTCCATAGACTTACACAGTAATTATGACAACTTCCAAAGGACATCCTCCAACCTATCAGAAATCTTGCAGAAATGACATGTTGTCCACCCAATCAAAGGATCAGAGGATGAATCTATTATTGAAAGCATATGCTACAGCGAGCTAGCAATGCAGGGCATAAAATGTAGTGAGTTGATGACTCACAGCCTTCAACAAATTAATATTTTTTTTAAACGAAGGAGAAGAAAGAGATTTTGCTTTCTTTTTTTTTCACTTTCAGTTTCAGTTAATTAGCTAGCAAATGCAGATGGCTAGTTTGGTTACTCTAACACCCGACTCAAACAGAGGGATGCTATGTTAGCTTGCTGGATATGATTATCCAACACAACACGGGAATTCTTTCACGTCAAGGTAAGCGTTTGGTTTTATTCATTTATTGCCACCGGAGCTTACTGACTGTACACTGTAACGCTACTGATTCTAGCGGGTTTACTAACACGTTCGTTCTTTAGCCATGTTGACTAGGACGTTACTTTAGCTAATATGGGGACAACGATGTAGGCTGTGTGTAGCGGTTATGACATGGTTTGGCTTGGAAAGGTTTTTTCACCTGGTCACATACAGCTGATGTGTTGCTCTTTGAAGTCCACAAACCAAGTGAAATGTGAGAGGAGGAGAGTGCACGGAGGCTAGAATTTATACAACGTGGCTGCTCTGATCAGGGGTGTATTCATTCCGCCACTTCTGTTGAAAAACATTTCCTAAACGAAAGCTAAAGAAAGCTAAAGAAACAGGGATAAATAAAATACCTGAATGTATCCAATGCAAACTCTTGTTTGCAACTGTTGGACTAATGACTACACCCTAGATAAGCTAGATGCAGGCAAGAGTGTGCATGGCTGTATTGAATGGGTCACTGTCTGTCCTCTCCAATTCTTCTCTCAATCTGTTGTAAACTTCCTTTCATAGGCTAGGTTGCAGCAACCTCATGATGGGTATACGGAAAATGTGAGTATCATGGAGTAGCCTAAACCGATCAATGTTACATTGACCTGGGTGAATGGAATGTGAATGACAGTCAGCCAACATGCTGTAATAGAAATAAAGGATAGAAATCGTCCTCCCTCATCACGAACGTCACTGATCGCCACTGGTTCTTGGGTGTGTGTTTAAATGTGGGAGAGAGAGGAAATGCAGCTGCTACCATTGTAATACTGTCATAGAATCAATTCACTACCAGGATAGGGTTAAAACCAATGATGTATATAATCCCTGGATTGCTGATGCTACTGTATGTATTGGCCATTGAGAGGCTTGGAAGCCACCGGTCGGCCATATTGGCACTTCCCATTAGGAGTAGTCTTCCGTTAGAAATGAATGGAATTCTACAGTATTTTAATTAAATGTTTCAAGGACAAAATTACATGTATTTTCCACATTTTGTAATATTACAGCCTTATTCTAAAATTGATTCAATATTTTTTTTCCTCTCTCATCAATCACCCCATAATGATAAAGCAAAAACAGGCTATTAGCAATGTTTGCAAAGGTATAAAATATGACATTTACATAAGTTGTGCTGTCATGTGCCTTTTACTGAGGAGTGGCTTCCGTCTGGCCACATAAAGGCCTGATTGGTGGTGGAATGCTGCAGAGATGGTTGTCCTTCTGGAAGGTTCTTCCATCTCCACAGAGGAACTCTGGAGCTCTCTCGGAGTGACTATTGGGTTATTGGTCACTTCCCTGACCAAGTTTAGCCTTGCGGCCAGCTTTAGGAAGCGTTTTGGTGGTTCCAAACTTCTTCCATTTAAGAATGGTGGAGGCCACTGTGTTCTTCTGGACCTTCAATGCTGCAGAAATGTTTTTATTATTTTTTATTTTCTTCCCCAATTTCGTGATATCCAATTGGTAGTGGTTACAGTCTTGTCTCCCGTATGGATTCCCTTACTCCCGTACGGATTCCGGAGAGGTGAAGATCGAGAGCCATGCGTCCTCCGAAACACAACCCAACCAAGCCGCACTGCTTCTTGACACAATGCCCATCCAACCCGGAAGCCAGCTGCACCAATGTGTCGGAGGAAACACCGTGCACCCAGCGACCTGGTCAGCGTGCACTGCGCCCGGCCCGCCACAGGATTCACTAGTGCGCGATGAGACAAGGATATGCCTGCCGGCCAAACCCTCCCTAACCCGGACGACGCTGGGCCAATTGTGCACCGCCCCATGGGCCTCCCGGTCGCGAACCCATAAACTCTGGTGGCACAGCTAGCACTGCGATGCAGTGCCTTAGACCACTGCGCCACCCGGGAGGCCACTGCAGACATTTTGTGGTACCCTTCCCCAGATCTGTGCCTGGACACAATCCTGTCTCGGAGCTCTATGGACAATTCCTTCGACCTCATGGCTTGGTTTTTGCTCTGTTATGCACTGTCAACTGTGTGTGCCTTTCCAAATCATGTCCAATCAATTGAGTTTACCACAGGTGGGCTCCAAACAAGTTGTAGAAACATCTCAAGGATAATCAATGAAAACAGGATACACCTGAGTCTCATATTTTTTATATTTAAACCTGTTTCCGCTTTGTCATTATGGTGTATTGTTTGTAGATTTATGAGGACATATATATATATATATTTAGCAATTTTAGAATAAGGCTGTAATGTAACAACATTTGGAAAAAGTCAAGGGGTCTGAATACTTTCCAAATGCACTGTAAGTATGTTTTGGTTATAGTGGGAACAGTAACATTATTAATACATATATATATATTTTTTTAAATAAATGTTTTATATATTTTTTAATTTATTTTTTAATGTTTATCTCACATAATATAATTGAAAGGTATGCATTAAGGTGTCTGTAATAGAATACAAGAATGTATGTAGATAATAATAAATGGATTTCTATAGATTACAAAATATTTTTTACTTAGGGGGAAAGTGCCAAGATGGAGAAACGGTGGCTTCAACACAGCTCCCCCTATCAGTCATCTAGTGTGTATATAAATCATTGGTTAAAACATCAAGTTTAAGCTCTCATTCCGAATCATTAAGATAAGGGATAAGGTAAAAAATCAAACATTCACACCTGGTATTGAACAACCAACGTTCTGATCCAGAGCCATGGGATTACATCTATCCTGCCACCCCCATCACAACACACTAGCAAAACCCAAGCTTATTTGATGGCAATAGCACTGACTGTTGCCCCTAGTGTTCTGTTTTGAAGGCACTTCCCGACGTCCTCAGGACATAGATAGACGTCCAATTTTGTCTTCAATCTTGAACAATGTCCCTGGAGAAAAAAAACACTCAGCAGTGCTGTGAATCTTGAGGCCCGGATAGTGTTGCAAAATTCCGGTAACTTTCCACAAATTCCCTGGTTCTCCAGAAGTTCTGGTTAGAAGATTCCTGGACTCGGGAGAGAATAAAGAGGAAACCCAGAGTCCTCCAACTAGGATCTCTGGAAATGTGGGGAAAGTGACCGGATGTTTGGGGGGTTGGTCGTACATGGTTGTCTGTCTGTACATTACATGGGTTGATACCTCATCAAGTACATGATGCCGTCTGTCTGACTGCTGCAGACGCTACATGTTAATTGAAAGCCTGATGCATGTGTGTGTATGATCTTTGTTGGATGTGTGTGTGACGTTGGATGTTCTTAGATGCTGTTAGATGTCTGGCAAAAGAACATGTTTTATTATCCTTGCCTATATGTCAGCTGAAGATGAGTGGGCTGCATAGACAGCTTTCCTAATTGAGTGTGTGTGGGTGGACTTATGCAGGTGCGTGCTTCTCTGAACGTATTCTTTGTAAATATGTGACTGCAGCGTGTGTGTGTGTGTGTGTGTGTGTGTGTGTGTGTGTGTGTGTGTGTGTGTGTGTGTGTCGGTAGATGTGGTGGGAAGCTTAGCCATACTGAGGAGGTCAGAGAGAGCTTGCAGTGGCACAGATTCATCATGCTGTGTGTGTGTGTGTGTGTGTGTGTGTGTGTGTGTGTGTGTGTGTGTGTGTGTGTGTGTGTGTGTGTGTGTGTGTGTGTGTGTGTGCGCGTGTGTGTGTGTGTGTGTGTGTGTGTGGAGTGAGTTTGGAGGTGTGTGTCAGTGTGATTGTGGAGGTGTCCCACATTCAGGCTGAGAGAGAAATGAGAAGTGCTTGGGTTTTGTAGACCGATGTCTCGTAATGAAAGATTTATCAGCAGCACAGCTCTTGCCTCTCTCCTCCACACACGCACGCGCACACGCTCGCACCACACAGACACTGCTACCGCTGCGAAATGCCTGGTCACCCCGACAGCTAGCGCTTTGAAGCTAACTTTATTAGCCATTCTACTTAGCGGGAGGGAACCCCCCCACCGTCAGGTGATAGGAGAGGAACTGTTTGAAGTCAAGCCTCCCAGGTCGGAGCACTCCTAGTGATGTTACAGCAGGAAGAACAAACACACACACACACACACACACACACACACACACACACACACACACACACACACACACACACACACACAAGTACTCTATTGTGCACACATATAGGGGTGAATCCTTCAGAACGGTTTAAAATAATTCTATTCTCTCTGTCTGAACAAAATGTTTTATACTTTAACATGATTACATTGATAGGTGAGATAACAGAGAATAGAACAGTATCCCGATGTGAAATGGACTTTTATAAAACTGTCCTGTAAGTCAAACCAGGCTGAGTTGTGATTCGCCGGTTGAATTATACTTTTTTTAGGAAATTAACAGTTTCTCTCTGAAACCAGAAGATTATGCCTGTGTACCACACAAACCAGAAATAGAGTGAGAGGCACGCACACACACGCATGCACGCACGCGCACACACACACACACACACACACACACACACATGGGTCAACTACTGCTGCAAGAGTTGGGTTTTAATGGGGAAAGACTGAGGAATGATGGAAGAGAGAGAGCAGGGGGAGATGAAAGACAAGAAGGAATGGAGAGAACAGCTATCTCGTCAGCATTCATAATTCAATATGTTAGTGGGGTAATGAAATGGGAAAACCACTCATTGGGAGAGAGTTCATTATCCTGGGAAGAGATAATGTGGTCCAACGTTGGGAAACAGGCTTGATGTAATTATCATCGAATAGAAGCACGTTAAACACCCTGATAAGGTCTACAGTTGAAGTCGGAAGTTTACATACACTTAGGTTGGAGTCATTAAAACTAGTTTTTCAACCACTCCACCAATTTCTTGTTAACAAACTATAGTTTTGGCAAGTCGGTTAGGACGTCTACTTTGTGCATGAAACAAGTAATTTTTCCAACAATTGTTTACAGACAGATTATTTCACTTATAATTCACTGTATCACAATTCCAGTCTGTCAGAAGTTTACACACACTAAGTTGACTGTGCCTTTAAAAAGCTTGGTTAAATTCCAGAAAATTATGTCATGGCTTTAGAAGCTTCTGATAGTCTAACTGATATCATTTGAGTCAATTGGAGGTGTACCTCAGGATGTATTTCAAGGCCTACCTTCAAACTCAGTGCCTCTTTGCTTGACATCATGGGAAAATCAGAAGAAATCAGCCAAGACCTCA
The DNA here is from genome assembly GCF_018296145.1 of Oncorhynchus tshawytscha. NCBI lineage: Eukaryota > Metazoa > Chordata > Actinopteri > Salmoniformes > Salmonidae > Oncorhynchus > Oncorhynchus tshawytscha. The sequence continues at coordinate 12,027,175 of NC_056445.1, forward strand.
GAAAAACAATTGTAGACCTCCACAAGTCTGGTTCATCCTTGGGAGCAATTTCCAAACGCCTGAAAGTACCACGTTCATCTGTACAAACAATAGTACGCAAGTATAATCACCATGGGACCACGCAGCCGTCATACCGCTCAGGAAGGAGCTGTCTCTGTCTCCTAGAGATGAATGTACTTTGGTGCGAAAAGTGCAAATCAATCCCAGAACAACAGCAAAGGACCTTGTGAAGATGCTGGAGGAAACAGGTACAAAATTATCTATATCCACAGTAAAACGAGTCCTATATCGACATAATCTGAAAGGCCGCTCAGAAAGGATGAAGCCACTGCTCCAATACCGCCATAAAGAAGCCAGACTGTGGTTTGCAACTGCACATGGGGACAAAGATCGTACTATTTGGAGAAATGTCCTCTCTTCTGATGAAACAAAAATAGAACTGTTTGGCTATAATGACCATTGTTATGTTTGGAGGAAAAAGGAGGGGGCTTGCAAGCCGAAGAACACCATCCCAACCGTGATGCACGGGGGTGGCAACATCATGTTGTGGGGGTGCTTTGCTGTAGGAGGGACTAGTGCACTCCACAAAATAGATGGCATCATGAGGATGAAAAAATTATGTGGATATATTGAAGCAACATCTCAAGACGTCAGTCAGGAAGTTAAAGCTTGATCACAAATGGGTCTTCCAAATGGACAATGGCCCCAAGCATACTTCCAAAGTTGTGGCAAAATGGCTTAAGGACAACAAAGTCAAGGTATTGGAGTGGCCATCACAAAGCCCTGACCTCAATCCCATAGAAAATGTGTGGGCAGAACTGAAAAAGCGTGTGCGAGCAAGGAGGCCTACAAACCTGACCCAGTTTCAGCAGCTCTGTCTGGAGGAATGGGCCAGAATTCACCCAACTTATTGTGGGAAGCTTGTGGGAGGCTACCCAAAACATTTGACCCAAGTTAAACAATGTAAAGGCAAAGCTACCAAATACTAATTGAGTGTATGTAAATTTCTGACCCACTGGGAATGTGATGAAAGAAATAAAAGCTGAAATAAAACATTTTCTCTACTATTATTCTGACATTTCACATTCTTAAAATAAAGTGGTGATCCTAACTTACCTAAGAGAGGGAATTTTTACTCTGATTAAATGTCAGGAATTGTGAGTTTAAATGTATTTGGCTAAGGTGTATGTAAACTTCCGACTTCAACTGTATATATCATCATCCTAATCACGGGGGGTCGGACTTTGACTCGTCACGTTTCTTAAAGCACTGATAATCATATGATTAAAAATGAAATCCAGGGAAGGAGGCTACAGTTGGAATAGCAAGCCTACAGAGTATGTTTCAATTAGTTAACTCCCACTACATCGTCCACTGGGGTGATATGATGCTAGATATGTGTGTTTACTGCCTCAACTTCTGCCCAGAGTCTACTCAGTCTCTGTAAACACACTCACGCTGTGAAACATATTCCTGAATTGCTTTACTCAGTAGCATATTAGTGGTTTTCACTTGGAGCTGTGTGTCTGTCAGCAGGTGTACGACCGCTAGGCTGCTGTAGTGGAGCTGGTGTCACCAACAGGGTGCACTGCAATACTCTCAGTCATCCACAGCCATCTCTCGCTCTCTATCTCTCTCTCTCTCTCTCTCTCTCTCGCTCTCTCTCTCTCTCGCTCTCTCTCCCTCTTCCTGTCTGTCTGTCTGTCTGTCTGTCTGTCTGTCTGTCTGTCTGTCTGTCTGTCTGTCTGTCTGTCTGTCTGTCTGTCTGTCTGTCTGTCTGTCTGTCTGTCTGTCTGTCTGTCTGTCTGTCTGTCTGTCTGTCTGTCTGTCTCTTTCTGTTTCTCTCAGAGATGTTGTACTATGCTGGGTTCTCTGTAAGCGATGGTGTTTGTGTATTCATAGAAAACATGCTCACACTGGTCCCTGCATGTTGACGATGACAAGTATCGTCAATTAAAAAAATAATTGTTTGAAAGTTAACTCTGGGTGCATAATAATTTGTTTTTCTTTGATAATCAGTTTTTCACCACATGAAAGAGCAATTTTTCAGTTCTTGGAAATCGGGACCAGGCTTTGAGTGCGTAAATGAGAGAAACCACTATGAAATGAATGGTAATTGAATTGGGATAGCGGCTGAGTTTATTCCGAGGGTAATAACTATGGTTAGTTCACATGAGAGATGAGTTGAAAGAAGGGCTTGAAGGAAGAGACAAACAGCCAAATGACTCACAGGACAAAAAATAATGTTCTCTTTCAAAATACATTTGAATTTGTTGGAATTTGTCTGTCAAAATTGTTGGTTGAAGGGTCAAATAGATTGACCTGGAAGATACAACTTTAATAGCGCTGTGATGATGCAGATGCTTTGTCTGTATTTGGGAACCCTTCTCCTCTATAAGACAGTTATTAATGACCTATCAATCCCCAGGTCAACACATTGACCTATTATGAGATCAAATGCAGTGAGGCCCAACAGACCAACCATTATTCTAGAGAGGGCATTCGTTTGCTGCGAATTAGTATTTTTCTACGGGATGATGTGTGTGTGTGTGTGTGTGTGTGTGTGTGTGTGTGTGTGTGTGTTTGAGTGGAGAGAACGCTGCTCTGATTAAGTACAGTAATACAGAGACGCAGACACTACAGATGTTAATTTAATGGCCTGGAACTTAATGAGATTGGCTGAGGAGACTCCGACACACTCACACACACTCCCCCGTATCACGTTTCAAGGCTAATTATACGACCCTACACTGTGAGTTATTAACAGCCACATTAAATATGAAACATGGCTGTGTGTGTGTGTGTGTCCGCTCCAATATGTCCTGTCACGTTGTTTGTGTAAATCCTGGCTCTGTGTGCTGGCAGGAAGGCAACAGGCTGCCACTACAGGATCCGTCTTTCTCTATCACAGCAGTGGGAGTCACAATGCTGTTTACGATGTTCTCATATTGATGAGGATGATTCAGACACTAAAGTAATCTCCTTCTTTTTCTCTTTCTTTCTCTCTCTCTCTCTCTCTCTCTCCCTCCCCTCTCTCCCTCTAGGTGGGGTGTGTATAGCCCAGTCTCTGAAGATCCCGCGTGAACCCAAGCCAGGGGAGTTTGATAAGATCATCATACGTCTGCTGGAGACTTCCAACGCCAGGGCTGTCATTATGTTCGCCAACGAGGACGACATACGGTATGTTGTACAGCCCCCCCCAAAAAAACACACAACTACACCTCTATAACCTATCCCTACACCACTACACACATACCCCTGTACCCTTATACCCAGGTATACCAAGTGTCGGTTGTGACTCCAGTACTGACTCCTTCTCTCTCTCTTCCTTTATCTCCCCTTCCTCTTTCTCTTCCCCCCTCTCCCTACCCCCTTTCTCCCTCCTTCTATCGCTCTCTCAGGCGTATCCTGGATGCGGCCAAGCACAACAACCAGACTGGTCACTTCCTGTGGGTGGGGTCAGACAGCTGGGGCTCCAAGATCTCTCCTGTGATTGGCCAGGAGCGGGTGGCTGAGGGAGCCGTTACCATCCTGCCCAAACGAGCCTCCGTTGACGGTACAGACAGAAGCCATTTTAGATGATAGTGTTTTAAGGGGAAAGATTTAAAGACACAGTATACCCTCAACAAGGTTGATATCACATCATACCATACATGTCTGTTTTTACATCTTATGTCACTCACTGACCCCTCCTCTACCACCTCCCCTTCCTCTCCTCTCCTCTCCTCTCCTCTCCTCTCCTCTCCTCTCCTCTCCCTCTCTCCTCTCCTCTCCTCTCCTCTCCTCTCCTCTCCTCTCCTCTCCTCTCCTCTCCTCTCCTCTCCTCTACCCTCTCCCTCTCCTCTCCTCTCCTCTCCTCTCCTCTACCACCTCCCCTCCTCTCCTCTCCTCTCCTCTCCTCTCCTCTCCTCTCCTCTCCTCTCTCTCTCCTCTCCTCTCCTCTCCTCTCCTCTCCCTCTCCTCTCCTCTCCTCTCCTCTCCCTCTCCTCTCCTCTCCTCTCCTCTCCTCTCCTCTCCTCTCCCTCCCTCCTCTCCTCTCCTCTCCTCTCCTCTCCTCTCCTCTCCTCTCCTCTCCTCTCCTCTCCTCTCCTCTCCTCTCCTCCTCTCCTCTCCTCTCCTCTCCTCTCCTCTCCTCTCCTCTCCTCTCCTCTCCTCTCCTCTCCTCTCCTCTCCTCTCCTCTCCTCTCCTCTACCACCTCCCCTTCCTCTCCTCTCCTCTCCTCTCCTCTCCTCTCCTCTCCTCTCCTCTCCTCTCCTCTCCTCTCCTCTCCTCTCCTCTCCTCTCCTCTCCTCTCCTCTCCTCTCCTCTCCTCTCCTCTCCTCCATCTTCTCCCCTTCCTCATCCTCTCCTCTCCTCCATCTTGTCCCCCTTCCTCATCCTCTCCTCTCCATCATCTTGTCCCCCTTCCTCATCCTCTCCTCTCCTCCATCTTGTCCCCCTTCCTCATCCTCTCCCCCACAGCATTTGACCGTTACTTCCGGAGCCGCTCTCTGTCCAACAACAGGAGGAACGTGTGGTTCGCTGAGTTCTGGGAGGAGAACTTCGGCTGCAAGCTGGGGATGCATGGCAAGCGCCCCGGAAGCCCCAAGAAATGCACAGGCAAGATACAATGGCGCTGGAGCACAGGACGATGGGTATTGGCACAGGAATAGTAGTAAAGCAGAGGAGTATGGGTAATGTAGGCTGGCAGAAGAGTTAATGCCCTATAATCATCCCTAGACAGGCTACTTAATATTAAGTTCACAAGTCATTGAGCATGGATAGCTTTACTCTCTAAGGAGAATGGTTTGTTCTCTGTGCTCAGAGCTCTGTGCAAATGACATAAAATTATATGCAGTGTACAGTAGAGCCCCCTGGCTGGTCCTGCATGGATGAGTCTGGAGAGAAGTGTGTGTGACAGTGTGGGTACACAGTCTGTGCAGTTTGGGCTTGTAGAACAGTGTTTGTTGGTGTGTATAACTGCGTGTCAAATAGTGTGTGACAGTGTGTGTTCACACAGTCTGTGCAGTGTGGGCTTGTAGAATGGTGTGTGTGTATCAGTGACAATGTGTGTATCTGTGTGTGTCGACACAGCTGATATTTTGGTTGCAGTTACCATTTGGAGGTTATCCAGTGTCTGACTCCATCACAGCTCGCTAGCCCTGTGTCCTGAAGGTCCACTTATACATGTGTTGAAGAACACTGGTGGTCGGTACTGTTTTAGATGAGGGAGGACAATTATTTTTGTTCATGAGCATGGCCTTATTTCTACTAAAGCATTTTGGATGACTGTCATTCATATTCCATTCACCCAGTTCAATGTACATCAATTGGTTTAGGCTACTGCATGATACTCAAATTGTCCCTATACCCATCATGAGGTTGCTACAACCTAGTCTATGAATGAAAGTTTACGACATAGGTGCACAGATTTACTCCTGAAGTGCTGACCTGTTGCACCCTCTACAACCATTGTGATTATTATTATTTGACCCTACTGGTCATCTATGAATGTTTGAATATCTTGGCCATGTACTGTTGTAATCTCCACCCGGAACAGCCAGAAGAGGACTGGCCACCCCTCATAGCCTGGTTCCTCTCTAGGTTTCTTGTACCATCAACGAGCTTACGCTTTCTACGTATTCCCCAAGGTGTCTACAGCATTGTGACGTACTTTTACGCATTTCTGTTGAAGAATAGCCGTAGGGCATGCTGTGGGCATGCTGTCGGAGTCCGTATAGCCAACAGCATTTGCAATGCATCTTGCCTGACAGGAACAAACATCTCTCTGGTAAGAAGATGGGTGGGGGTGTATGTTTCATGATTAACGACTCATGGTGTAATTGTAACAACATACAAGTCCTTTTGTTCACCTGACCTAGAATTCCTCACAATCAAATGTCAACCATATTATCTCTCAAGAGAACTCTCCTCGGTTATCATCACAGCCGTGTATATCCTCCCCCCATAAGCGGATTCCAAGACGGCCATCAAGGAACTTCACTGGACTTTATGCAAACTGGAAACCATACTGTATATTCTGAGGCTGCAATTATTATAGCTGGGGATTTTAACAAAGCTAATCTGAGAACAATTTTACCTAAATTCCATTAGCATATCGATTACAGTACACGAGCGAGTAACACACTTGACCACTGCTACTCTAACTTCCGTGATGCATACAAGGCCCTCCCCCACCCTCGTTTTGGCAAATCTGACCATGACTCCATCTTGTTGCTCCCCTCCTATAGGCAGAAACTCAAACAGGAAGCGCCCGTGCTTAGGTCTATCTAACACTGGTCTGACCAATCGGATTCCACACTTCAAGATTGCTTCGATCACGTGGACTGGGATATGTTCCAGGTAGCCTCAGACAATAACATTGACGTATACGCAGACTCGGTGAGCGAGTTTATAAGGAAGTGTATAGGAGATGTTGTATCCATTGTGACCATTAAAACCTTCCCGAACCAGAAACCGTGGATTGATGGCAGCATTCAAGCAAAACTGAAAGCACGTACCACCACATTTAATCATGGCAAGGCAACTGGAAACATGACCAAATACAAACAGTGTAGTTATTCCTTCTGTAAGGCAATCAAACAAGCAAAGCGTCAGTATAGAGACTAAGTGGAGTTGCAATTCAATGGCTCAAACACGAGACGTATGTGGCAGCGTCTACAGACAATCACGGATTACAAAAAGAAAGCCAGCCCCGTTGCGGACATCAACGTCTTGCTTCCAGACAAATTAAACAACTTCTTTGCACACTTTGAGGACAATACAGTGCCACCGACACGGCCCGCTACCAAAGACTGTGTGCTCCCCTTCTCCGTGGCCGACGTGAGTAAAACATTTAAATGTGTTAACACTCTCAAGGCTACCGGCCCAGACGGCATCCCTAGCCGCGTCCCCAGAGCATGCACAGACCAGCTGGCTGGTGTGTTTACGGACATATTCATCCAATCCATATCCCAGTCTGCTGTCCCCACATGCTTCAAGATGGCCACCATTGTACCTGTTCCCAAGAAAGCACTGACTTCTGTCACCATGAAGTTCTTTGAGAGACTAGTCAAGGATCATGTCACATCCACCCTACCTGTCACTCTAGACCCACTGCAATTTGCTTACCACCCCAATAGGTCCACAGACGATACAATCGCCATCACACTGCACACTGCCCTATCCCATCTGGAAGAGAGGAATACCTATGTAAGAATGCTGTTCATTGACTACAGCTCAGCATTCATCATCATAGTACTCTCCAAACTCATCATTAAGCTTGAGACCCTGGGTCTCGACCCCACCCTGTGCAACTGGGTCCTGGACTTCCTGATGGGCCGCCCCCAGGTGGTGAACGTAGGAAACAACATCTCCACTCGGCTGATCCTCAACACTGGGGGCCCCACAAGGGTGGGTTCTCAGCCCTCTCCTGTACTCCCTGTTCACCCACGCCTGCGTGCCCATGCACGCCTCCAACTCAATCATCAAGTTTGCAGATGACATTGGAAGGCTTGATTACCAACAACAACGAGATGGCCTACAGGGAGACGGCCTCTCACTCCTCTCACTCACTCTCTCCTCTCTCTATGTTGATCCATTGCTCTCTCTCTCTCTCTTTATTTTTCTCTTCATCCTTTATGTCTATCCATCGCTCCCTCTCCTCCCCTCTGTATGTGGAATATGTTGTGTTAGTGTTTGTAGCATGTATCAGGCTGAATGGTTATGTGCTATGTTATTGTAGCCAGTCTGTGTGTGTGTGTGTGTGTGGGGGGGGTTAAACAGTAAGCTGTGTGAGCAGTTTTATCTGCACCTGTCCCAGGCTGCAGGACTATCGTACACAAACAACTGAGTCAGCAGCACCTCTGGACGTCAGTGTGACTGTGTGTGTGCTTTGTTTGTTTAGTGGAACACTTTTAATCCAGGTGGTTCTCTTTGAGCTTGTGTATAGAGCTGGAACATGAACTCATATCTCTCTCTCTCTCTCTCTCTCTCTCTCTCTCTGTCCTCTCCTTTTGAAGCCACTGTAGTAGGCACTCAGCCGAAGGTGACTCTCTCTGGTGTGTCTGTGTATGGAGAGCCCTGTAGTGGCGTGGAGTGTCAGAGTCGATTAATTTCTAGTGCGAGAGTTCACGACCTTCGCATCATCAACACGGAAACCAATCAGCTGCCTCGGCTCACAACTGCTGTTTGGGGTCATTGTCGTGACAGCTAGCAGAGTGTGTGCGTGTGTGTGTTTGTGGGTGAGCCCTCTCCACCCCTCTCTTGTCTCTCTGTTGAGAGTACAGTAAGCTAATGAGTATCACCCTCAGACACAACCCTATAGACCTCAATCAACACACACACACACACACACACACACACACACACACACACACACACCCATATTGAGAATCTCTGCCTGAAATGTCCTGGATGTTAATCTTGGCTGAGAACAGAGGGAACACAAGTCTCTTTTAGAGTGGTTGATTCTATATCAAAACACTGGGGAGTAACATCTCCTTTTCTGTGTGTGTGTGACTGTTTGAAGGATGGAGCCGTCATCCCTCAATTTATCACCCGATTGTTCCTGCGCAGAGTGATTTCCTCACAGGGGCTGAAAGGAATCCGCTCACCGGTAAACAGGATTGGCTCAGACAGAGGCAATGAAGCAGGGGTCCACACGCTGGAATTAGGGCGTGCTGTATAGAAGAGGGTGTTTCAGGACAACAGAGTGCCCATGACAACAGAGTGCCCATGACAACAGAGTGCCCATGAGAGAGAGAGAGAGAGAGAGAGAGAGAGAGAGAGAGAGACTGTGCTGGCACCATGTGACCTGTCTGATCTTCATTAAACTGAACACAGCTTCATTAGTCACAACAGGTACAACTGGCAGCCCACAGAGGACCTGGCTTTGCTGTGTGTGTGTGTGTCTGTGCCTGGCTGCTCCATACACCCACAAAGGGCCTGTGACATGAGTGAGGGAGGGAGAACAACCGTTGCTCCAGTAATAGGTTTTCACAGTTCAGCTTACTTTTAACAATAGTACTTCTCTCTGATGGTAACTTCCTCCTCCTCTCTCTTTCCTCTTTCTCACTTTCTCTCTCTTTCATCTTAACATTCCTGCTTCTCTGTCTCTCTTTCTTTCTTTCCTCTTTCTCACTTTCTGTCTTCTGCCAAAGCCTCAGTTCGGACGTGAGGTAAAGGAGAGAAGAGGGGGAGAGAAGAGGAAACGATCAGTATGTTGAGCGTTTTAAAAGATGAATTGACTTTGTCATGAATGATCTTTCTCTCTCTTCCAACCCTACACCAAACCCCTAGCTCCATTCCCAGGGACATGTTCTGCCTCCGATGAGTTCTTAACAGCCGTGTTTATGTTGTCTTTGCTGGCGTTGAACGTGATGAAGAATACTCATACCATGGTGTAACGCTTGGCTCAAGATCCCTGTTGTCAGTATGTATATATTTTGGCCTGTTGATTACTCATGCCTGTCTTGGTCCTTTACTTTGTAAGGGAAAGCGAAAAGATGTTGGAGAAGAGTTGTGGATGTAAGTTGGAGCTCGGAGTTGTCTGAGAGAGAGAGGGAGTTGTCAGAGAGAGAGATAGAGAGAGAGGGAGACAGAGAGAGAGAGAGAGGGAGACAGATTTATATATATATATTATCTACCTCACTTGCTTTGGCAATGTTAACACATGTTTCCCATGCCAATAAAGCCCTTGAATTGAATTGATTTGAATTGACAGAGAGAGCGAGATGTCAGAGAGAGAGAGAGGGGGAGACAGAGAGAGAGAGGGAGACAGAGAGAGAGAGAGATGTCAGAGAGAGAGAGAGAGGGAGGGAGTCAGGGAGAGAGACAGAGAGAGAGTTGTCCGAGAGAGAGAGAGAGAGAGAGAGAGAGAGAGAGAGAGAGAGAGAGAGAGAGCGAGCGGGAGACAGAGAGAGAGAGTTGTCAGAGAGAGAGACGGGGGGATTGCATTTGCAATCCTAATTGATGTTTAATTGAGAAGCTTGTTTGAATCATTAAGTCCTCTGTCAGCCGTGTTACCATCAATCACTGCTTAAGGTGCCATATTGTTCCCTACAGATAAATCACAGCACTTAGCCTATTACCATTCTAGCATCGGCCTGTCAAACCACTCAGACTTTTAGATCTCTGCCTCTCTTTTAAAAACATGCAGTGTTTTTTATATGTGTGTGGGTGGTATATGTCCTGATATGTGTGTGTGGGGTGGTTATTTATGTCCTGACGTGTGTGTGTGGGTGATTTATGTCCTGATATGTGTGTGTGTGGGTTGTTTATGTCTTGATATATGTGTGTGGGGGTTATTCATGTCCTGATATGTGTGTGTGGGTTATTTATGTCCTAATATGTGTGTGTGTTGTTTATGTCCTGATATGTGTGTGTGTGGGTTGTTTATGTCCTGATATTTTTGTGTGTGTGGGTGATATATGTCCTGATATTTGTGTGTGGGTTGTTTATGTCCTGATATTTGTGTGTATGGGTGATTTATGTCCTGATATGTGTGTGTGGGGGTTATTTATGTCCTGCTATGTGTGTGTGTGCGTTGTTTATGTCCTGATATGTGTGTGTGTGGGGGTTGTTTATGTCCTGATATGTGTGTGTGTGCGTTGTTTATGTCCTGATATGTGTGTGGGGGGGGTTGTTTATGTCCTGATTTGTGTGTGTAGGGGTTGTTTATTTCCTGATATGTATGTGGGTGGGGTGGGGGGTTTATGTCCTGATATTTGTGAGTGGGGGTTGTTTATGTCCTGATATGTGTGCGTGGGGGTTGTTTATGTCCTGATATGTGTGTGTGGGGGTTGTTTATGTCCTGATATGTGTGTGTGGGGGTTGTTTATGTCCTGATATGTGTGCGTGGGGGTTGTTTATGTCCTGATATGTGTGTGTGGGGGTTGTTTATGTCCTGATATGTGTGTGTGTGGGTTGTTTATGTCCTGATATTTTTGTGTGTGTGGGTGATATATGCCCTGATATTTGTGTGTGTGGGTGATTTATGTCCTGATATTTTTGTGTGTGTGGGTGATATATGCCCTGATATTTGTGTGTGTGGGTGATTTATGTCCTGATATGTGTGTGTGGGGGTTATTTATGTCCTGCTATGTGTGTGTGTGCGTTGTTTATGTCCTGATATGTGTGTGTGTGGGGGTTGTTTATGTCCTGATATGTGTGTGTGTGTGTGCGTTGTTTATGTCTTGATATGTGTGTGGGGGGTTGTTTATGTCTTGATATGTGTGTGGGGGGTTGTTTATGTCCTGATATTTGTGTGTGGGGGTTGTTTATGTCCTGATTTGTGTGTGTAGGGGTTTTGATATGTGTGGGTGGGGTGGGGGGTTTATGTCCTGATATTTGTGTGTGGGTGTTTATGTCCTGATATTTGTGCGTGGGGGTTGTTTATGTCCTGATATGTGTGCGTGGGGGTTGTTTATGTCCTGATATGTGTGCGTGGGGGTTGTTTATGTCCTGATATTTGTGTGTGGGGGTTGTTTATGTCCTGATTGTGTGTGTGTGGGGTTGTTTATGTCCTGATATGTGTGTGGGGGGGTGGGGTGGGGGGTTTATGTCCTGATATTTGTGAGTGTGGGTTGTTTATGTCCTGATATGTGTGCGTGGGGGTTGTTTATGTCCTGATATGTGTGCGTGGGGGTTGTTTATGTCCTGATATGTGTGTGTGGGGGTTGTTTATGTCCTGATATGTGTGTGTGGGGGTTGTTTATGTCCTGGGGGGTTGTTTATGTCCTGATATGTGTGTGTGGGGGTTGTTTATGTCCTGATATGTGTGTGTGGGGGTTGTTTATGTCCTGATATGTGTGTGTGGGGGTTGTTTATGTCCTGATATGTGTGTGTGGGGGTTGTTTATGTCCTGATATGTGTGCGTGGGGGTTATTTATGCCCTGATATGTGTGTGTGGGGCTTGTTTATGTCCTGATATGTGTGTGTGTGGGGTGTTTATGTCCTGATATGTGTGTGGGGTGTTTGTGTCCTGATATGTGTGTGGGGAAGTTGTTTGTGTCCTGATATTTGTGTATGGGGGTGGGGGTTGTTTATGTCCTGATATGTGTGTGTGGGGGTTGTTTATGTCCTGATATGTGTGTGTGGGGGTTGTTTATGTCCTGATATGTGTGCGTGGGGGTTATTTATGCCCTGATATGTGTGTGTGTGGGGTGTTTATGTCCTGATATGTGTGTGGGGTGTTTGTGTCCTGATATGTGTGTGGGGGTTGTTTATGTCCTGATATTTGTGTATGGGGGTGGGGGTTGTTTATGTCCTGATATTTGTGTATGGGGGTGGGGGTTGTTTATGTCCTGATATTTGTGTGTGTGGGGGTTGTTTATGTCCTGATATGTGTTTGTGTGGGGTGTTTATGTCCTGATGTGTGTGGGGGTGTTTATGTCCTGATATGTGTATGGGGGTTGTTTGTGCCCTGATATTTGTGTGTGTGTGGGGGTTGTTTATGTCCTGATATATTTGTGCGTGGGGGTTGTTTATGTCCTGATATTTGTGTGTGTGGTCGGGGGGGTGTTTATGTCCTGATATTTGTGTGTGTTGGGGATTAGTGTTTTTCAATGCATGATGTTAATAAAGGTGAGGTAACCTGTAATCTCCTTCTCTGAGACCTGGAAGGCGAAGCGTCGCAGAGTATGATTCCTGCTGATCTAGGATAACATCCTCCCTGTCCATGTAATCATATTCATTATGATCTAAAAGGTGGCACTGATACTAGATCAGCACCGAGACGTCTATTTTATGAATTTTGGCCCTGTACCGTTTGCTTTGTGGTCCTGATGGTTGCTTTGGCAGTGAAGAGTGCTGGTGACAGCATTGCATTGGTTAAGCTGCTTCACTTATAAAGACGTCACATTTGATTGGTTGCTGATGACAGACCAGGTAGATTGTTTGTCTTTTCTAAATGAATCCTCGTCTCAGAGCACTGCAGGTATGAGACCCTGCTGGGTGGTGGGATAGCCACGACTTTGCAGAGTTAAACGTATACTTCATTTTGGCAATGAGAGTCAGATAAACTTGTGGTTACCATTGTTAAGTCTCTGCCTGTAGTTTGAAGGAAGTGGCTAACTAGTGTTAGCACATTTGCTAACTCAATCAAACGTATTTATATCAATCAAATGTATTTATAAAGCCCTTCTTACATCAGCTGATGTCACAGGGCTGTACAGAAACCCAGCCTAAAACCCCAAACAGCAAGCAATGCAGGTGTAGAAGCACGGTGGCTAGGAAAAACACCCTAGAAAGGCCAAAACCTAGGAAAAACCTCTCAGAACCTAGGAAGAAACCTAGAGTGGAACCAGGCTATGAGGGGTGGCCAGTCCTCTTCTGGCTGTGCCGGGTGGGGATTATAACACAACATGGCCAAGATGTTCAAATGTTCATAGATGACCAGCATGGTCAAATAATAATAATCACAGTGGTTGTCGAGGGTGCAGCAAGTCAGCACCTCAGGAGAAAATGTCAGTTGGCTTTTCATAGCCGATCATTCAGAGTATCTCTACCGCTCCTGTTGTCTCTAGAGAGTTGAAACAGCAGGTCTGGGACTCGTAGCACGTCCGCTGAACAGGTCAGAGCTCCATAGCCGCAGGCAGAACAGTTGAAACTGGAGCAGCAGTACGGCCAGGTGGACTGGGGACAGCAATGAATCATCAGGCCAGGTAGTCCAGAGTTATGGTCCTAGGGCTCAGGTCCTCTGAGAGAGAGAAAGAAAGAAAGAAAAAGAGAGAACGAGAGAAAGAGAATTCGAGACAGCATACTTACATTTACACAAGCCAGGAGAAATACTCCAGATATAGCCCCCCGACACATAAACTACTGCATCATAAATACTGGAGGCTGAGACAGGAGGGGTTAGGAGACACTGTGGCCCCGTCCGACGATTCCCCCGGACAGGCAGGATATAACCCCACCCACTTTGCCAAAGCACAGCCCCCACACCACTAGAGGGATATCTTCAACCACCGACTTACCATCCTGAGAAAAGGCCGAGTATAGCCCACAAAGATCTCCGCCACGGCACAACCCACTCAAGTAATGCGTCAACCCACTCAACCCACTAGCCTTAGCACAATGACTGGAAGTATATGGTAACTGCTAGCATGCTGTTTATGTGTGTACATTTCTTTGTGTGTGTGCTAGTTTGTAAGAGAACAAATATCTGCCTCTACAGCCAGGCTTATTATTACACAGTCACAATGAGCTATGTAAATTCTCCCTGCCTTCCGCCTGTGTTATTCCAGATTATTAAAGCATAGCAGAAATTGAGCAAGGCTGGCATTGTCTGAGCTGACAGTGATGGAATGGCTGCAGTATGTGTGAGCGAGAGTGTGTATATGTGTATTTTTTAATTGAACCTTTATTTAACTAGGCAAGACAGTTAAGAACAAATTCTTATTTACAATGACAGCCTACCGGGGAACAGTGGGTTAACGGCAGACTTTTACTTTGTCAGCGCAGGGATTCGATCCAGCAATCTTTCGGTTACGGGCCCAACGCTTTAACCAGTAGGCTACCTGCCGCCCCAGGGTTGGATCTCCTGTGTGTCAGACAGGGACAGACAGGGACAGACAGACAGTAAACATGACAACTGCTGTACCTCACCTTGCCAGCCAGTCAGCTAGGGGGGGATTAAACTGTAATGATGCAATCGAAGGAAATGTAACAGCATTGTTTTCTGTAACGGCAGTAGCTCCACCAACCCTCCCCTGTAAGTCAGTAGAGGGAATGCAGAGGGTATCTAGTCCTCCATGCCTGCGCTAGAAATGGCACCCTATTCCCTATATAGTGCACTACTTTTGACCAGAGCCCTATGGTACATTATATAGGGAATAGGATGCACCCTCTGTAGTCTTCTCTGGGGACTGAGATGAGATGGAATCCATCTTCTTTTTGAGCAGCTCAACAGGGTGATTGGCTATATGGTTGGCTGGACCATAAGCCTGCTGTGTGTGTGTGTGTGTGTGTGTGTGTGTGTGTGTGTGTGTGTGTGTGACTGTAGGGTTTATGCTGTGTGTGTCACAGATCCCCCTGGTACTGCTGCTCATTCTGTTCACCAGTTCCGGAGGTCTACGTCACCGGCTTTCTAGGCTTCACTGAACGGGATTCATTATCATCAACCCCAGGACTGTCTTGTCTGATTACACACACCTGGTTCCCATTTCCCCTGATTAGTATGTTATACAGTTGAAGTTGGAAGTTTACATACACTTAGGTTGGAGTCATTAAAACTAGTTTTTCAACCTCTCCACAAAAATCTTGTTAACAAACTATAGTTTTGGCAAGTCGGTTAGGACATCTACTTTGTGCATGACACAAGTAATTTTTCCGAAAACTGTTTACAGACAGATTATTTAACTTATAATTCACTGTATAACATTTCCAGTGGGTCAAAAGTTTACATACACTAAGTTGACTGTGCCTTTAAACAGCTTGGAAGATTCCAGAAAATGATGTCATGGCTTTAGAAGCTTCTGATAGGCTAATTGACATCATTTGAGTCAATTGTAGGTGTACCTGTGGATGCATTTCAAGGCCTACCTTCAAACTCAGTGCCTCTTTGCTTGACATCATGGGAAAATCAAAAGAAATCAGCCAAGACCTCAGAAAAACAATTGTAGACCTCCACAAGTCTGGTTCATCCTTGGGAGCAATTTCCAAACACCTGAAGGTACCACATTCATCTGTACAAACAATAGTACACAAGTATGAACACCATGGGACCACACAGCCATTATACCGCTCAGGAAGGAGACGCGTTCTGTCTCCTAGAGATGAACGTACTTTTGTGGCGAAAAGTGCAAATCAATCCCAGAACAACAGCAAAGGACATTGTAAAGATACCTGAAAGGCCGCTAAGCAAGGAAGAAGCCACTGCTCCAAAACCGCCATAGAAAAGCCAGGCTACTGTTTGCAACTGCACATGGGGACAAAAATCTTACTTTTTGGAGAAATGTCTTCTGGTCTGATGAAACAAAAATAGAACCTTTTTGCCGTAATGACCATTGTTATGTTTTGAGGAAAAAGGGGGTGGCTTGCAAGCCGAAGAACACCATCCCAACAATGAAGCACAGGGGTGGCAGCATCATGTTGTGGTGGTGGCAGCATCATGTTGTGGGGGTGCTTTGCTACAGGAGGGACTAGTGCACTTCACTATTCCCTCCACATCATGAGGTAGGAAAATTATGTGGATATATTGAAGCAACATCTCAAGAAGTTAAAGCTTGGTGGCAAATTGATCTTCCAAATGGACATTATCCCTAAGCATACTTCCAAAGTTGTGGCAAAATGGCTTAAGGACAACAAAGTCAAGGTATGAGAGTGGCCATCACAAAGCCCTGACCTCAATCCCATAGAAGATTTGTAGGCAGAACTGAAAAACGTGTGCGAGCAAGGAGGCCTACAATCCTGACTCAGTTACACCAGCTCTGTCAGGAGGAATGGGCCAAAATTCAAAAAACTTATTGTGGGAAGCTTGTGGAAGGCTACTCGAAACGTTTGACCCTAGTTAAACAATTTAAAGGCAATGCTACCAAATACTAATTGAGTTTATGTACACTTCTAACCCACTGGGAATTTGAAGAATGTGATGAAATAAAACCTGAAATAAATCCTTCTCTACTATTATTCTGATGTTTCATATTCTTAAAATAACGTGGTGATCCTAACAGACCGAAGACAAGGAGTTTCTACTCGGATTAAATGTCAGGAATTGTGAAGAAAACTGAGTTAAAATGCATTTGGCTAAGGTGTATGTTAGACTTCCGACTTTAACTGTATATGTGCCCTCTGTTCCCTCTGTCTTTGTCGGTCATTGTTCCCAGGTCCGTTGGTGGTGTGAGTACCTATACGTTGGTGCAGCTGTTATCCTGCGTATTGGCCCGTGTCGTTCAGCGAGGTTTACCCTCGCTCCTTTGTTTGGGCACAGCCCAGTGTTTTTGTACACATGTTTGTTTTGGGTGTATTAAAAACCCCTATTGTGTATTCCTGCACCTGGCACCAAAATCCGTTATACCAGCGGGACAGTGTGTCTGGGGCTTAGTAGAAATACAGTAGCTATCGCTCCAGCGTGTCAAGCCAAAGCCAGGATGGAATTCAGATTGAGTCTGATGGCTCAGCGCCTGTCCCCAGTGTTTCTTTACTGGCTTGGGTTATGTCAGAGGACTTCTTTATTCATGTTATAAGCTCTAAGGCACTGGGAGCTCTTTCCCGATAGGATAAGCTCACAGATCCTATTTGGGATAAACTGAGTCAGTTCCTCTACAGTCAGTGCCTATACCTGGTGGGATTACCTAGGAGTGGAGTGGATGGCTCCGGACCGTGGGGGAAGCAGTACTTCGGATTTGAGTCTTGTCGATTTGAGTGGCTTTTAACTATTGGGACTGACTTCGATGATGGCTCCAGTGGGCCCACAATGTCCTTCTTAGTTGTTTGGTCTCTTGTGAAGTCAGCCTCCGTCCGCTGTTACTGTAATTTGGACCGTATCCTTCATAGGGAATAACCACGTGTGTGTGTGTGTTTTGTGTGTGTCCTGCTTCTGCTAATGCATCACCTTCACGTGAGACTTGCCTGCTGTGTGGAAGCCGTTATAAAACTGAAATTGATTTCCTTCTCCTGAGCCTATTAATTCCACACAGACACGCATATTGATTGAAGACTCTTGTTAATTCACCTAGCCCGGGCAAGTTTTTTTATTTACAAATGTTTAGCTTTTTTTGCCCGAGGGCTTGTACTGCGTAAAATGCTGAGTTAAAAGCTGAAAGAATTCAATAAAAATGAGTTGCTTCTGAAAATCCTTTTTTCCATTTTCTTTTGCAGTTCCACTTTAATAACGTTGATGAAAATGGTGGAAAGGCATCCTAATAAATTAGAGATGTTCATGTTTATGCATCAAGGAGTTTGTGCTTTTCGCCTCTTTATGAGCTAATTATGCTAATGATGCTATCAGTTACATAAGCACATATTCGACTGCATTAGAAAGAAAGCGAGTTTTCCGTGTCTGTGTGTGCGCGTGTGTGCTCGCGTGTGTCAGTATGTGTGTGTGTGTGTGTGTGTCACTGTGTGTGCGCTCAACTGAATCAAACAACATGTGACAGATGTTTGTGTTTGTGTGAAAGCAGTGTGACCAAGGTCAGTGTTATTTTTTCTCACGAAAATGCTATTATAATGTAATGTTATACATTTAGCATCTTTGCCAAATAGACACTTGGATGTTTCCACCCACAGTGTAGCTAACCATCCATCTGTCTCTCTCCTCTCTCCCAGGTCTGGAGAAGGTTGGTCGGGACTCGAGCTACGAGCAGGAGGGGAAGGTGCAGTTTGTGATGGATGCCGTGTATGCTATGGCCCACGCCCTGCACCGGATGCACCGGGAACTCTGCTATGGATACCCAGGCCTGTGCCCAAAGATGGCCAACATCGACGGCAAGGAACTACTCAGCCATATCAGAGCTGTCAACTTTAATGGTAAGTAGTGCACGGGCACACACACACACACACACTTCTCAGCCATATCCACAACATCAGCATCAACTTCGAGCCACACACCACTCCCTCATCAAAAGTCACCGTATACATGCCTCCTTTTGCTCCCCACTCCTTATCAGAGGACATCTTGAACATTCATTAAGCTTTGACTACAGGGTAGTTCATGAAGTAGTTAGTGAAATGATTGACGTTTTGCCCCGTTTTGTTTCCCCCCTAGTGTCCTCCATGAGCCATGATCCATCCTCTCTGAGAGCAGTCCTCCCACAGAGTGCGTAGGGTTACCCATGCTATTCCTCCTCAGTGATACTTCCCTTTACTGGCTCTCACTGAAATAGTTCATACTACTAATACTCTCTTCATATTTCTCTGCTAATTATCTTAACTTATCCTGCTTCCTTTTCCTGCTAATGGCCATGCTACATGAATCTATTTTGTGCCTTATTATGTGTGCATAATATTCTATACAGGGCATTCGGAAAGTATTCAGGCCGCTTGACTTTTTCCACAGTTTGTTACGTTACAGCCTTATTCTGAAATGGATTCAATTGTTTTTTCCCCCCGCATCAATCTACACACAATACCCCATAATGACATCACAATACCCCATAATGACATCACAATACCCCATAATGGCATCACAATACCCCATAATGGCATCACAATACCCCATAATGACATCACAATACCCCATAATGACATCACAATACCCCATAATGACATCACAATACCCCATAATGACATCACAATACCCCATAATGACATCACAATACCCCATAATGACATCACAATACCCCATAATGACATCACAATAGCCCATAATGGCATCACAATACCCCCATAATGACAAAGAAAAAATGGTTTAGACATTTTTGCTGATGCAGCAATTACAGCTGTAAGTGTTCTTGGGTATGACGCTACAAGCTTGGAACACCTGTATTTGGGGAGTTTCTCCCGTTCTTCTCTGCAGATCCTCTCAAGCTCTGTCAGGTTGGATGTGGAGCGTCGCTACACAGTTATTTTTTTTGGTCTCTCCAGAGATGTTAGATCGGATTTAAGTCCGGGCTCTGGCTGTGCCACTCAAGGACCTTCAGAGACTTGTCCTGAAGCCACTCCTGCATTGTCTTGGCTGTGTGCTTAGGGTCATTGTCCTGTTGAAAGGTGAACCTTCGCCTCAGTCTGAGGTCCTGAGCGCTCTGGAGCAGGTTTCCATCAAGGATCTCTCTGTACTTTGCTGTTAATCTCTCAATCCCTGCCGCTGAAAAACATCCCCACAGTACGATGCTGCCACCGCCATGCTTCACCGTAGGGATGGTGCCAGGTTTCCTCCAGACGTAACGCTTGGCATTCAGTCAAAAGTGTTCAATCTTGGTTTCATCAGACCAGAGAATCTTGTTCATCATGGTCTGAGAGTCCTTTAGGTGCATTTTGGCAAACTCCACGTGGGCTGTCATGTGCTTTTTACTGAGGAGTGGTTTCTGTCTGGCCACTCTACCATAAAGGCCTGATAGGTGGAGTGCTGCAGAGATGGTTGTCCTTCTGGAAGGTTCTCCCATCTCCACAGAGGAACTCTGGAGCTCTGTCATAGTGACCATTGGGTTCTTGGTCACTTCCCTGACCAAGGCCCTTCTCCCCCGATTGCTCAGTTTGGCCAGGCGCCAGCTCTAGGAAGAGTCTTGGTGGTTCCAAACTACTTCAATTTAAGAATGATGGAGGCCATTGTGTTCTTGGGGACCTTCAATGCTGCACAAAGTGTTCGGTACCCTTCCCCAGATCTGTGCCTTGACACAATCCCGTCTCGGAGCTCTACGGACAATTCCTTTGACCTCATGTCTTGGTTTTTTGCTCTGACATGCACTGTCAACTGTGGGACTTTATATAGACAGGTGTGTGACTTTCCAAATCATGAGAAATCAATTGAATTTACCACAGATGGACTCCAATCAAGTTGTAGAAACATCTCAAGGATTATCAATGGAAACATGATGCATCTGAGCTCAATTTCAAGTCTCATTAGCAAAGGGTCTGAATAATAAAATTAAATGTATTTGTTTTGTCATTATGGGGTGTTGTGTGTAAGTTGATGAGCAAAATATTTAATTGAATCAATTTTACAATAAGGCTGTAACGTAAGAGAATATGGAGAAAAAAATGAAGGGGTCTGAATACTTTCCGAATGCACTGTATATGTACATTATGTAGTTGAGCTATTTAACTAGAGGTGCCATTGGGTATCCATCCCCTTCTCCTAACATAGTTACAACACTTTGTGCTTGCTGCAGATGGTAAACAACTTGGAGCTTGACTTGAGACTCCAGTAAATGCTTTAAACTTGTTTTTATGAGTGGTGTGCTTATTTGACTGTTTTGTTCCTCTCGGGCCCCTGAAGAGCATACTGTAAGTGATCGGTACATCTCCCACTAAATAACATTAGACAGTTCATTTGAATATGTATTTTCTGCTTCTTTTGGTTATGGTATTATTTATTCATCTCGCCGCCTGCTCATTTGTTGTGTTTCCATTCCAACTCCCGTGATTTGCATAATTTGTGTTGATCGATCCAAAATGAATTGCGTCCACGAGGCAGTTTTAAGACTGTAAGTGCATCAGGTCAAAATTGTATTCATACAGTGGCATTGTCATCCAATCACAAACACTGAACAAAACTTTACCACTCCAGTGGCTTCAGCAAAATCCACATGAATTGAATACAAATGAAATATTGTAAATACTGTAGCATCCATAGCCATACTGAAAAAAAATATAAACGTAACATGTAAAGTGTTGTTCCCATGTTTCATGAGCTGAAATAAAAGATCCCTGAAATGTTCCATATGCACAAAAAGCTTATTTCTCTCAAATGTTCTGCACTAATGTGTTTACATCCCTGTTAGTAAGCATTTATCCTTTGCCAAGGTAATCAATCCACCTCACAGGTGTGGCATGTCAAGAAGCTGATTAAACAGCATGATCATTACACAGGTGCACCTTGTACAGGGCACAATAAAAGGCCACTCTAAAATGAGCAGTTTGGTCACACAACACAATGCCACAGATGTCTCAAGTTTTGAGGGAGCGTGCAATTGGCATGCTGACTACAGGAATGTCCAACAGAGCTGTTGCCAGAGAACTGAATGTTAATTTCTCTACCATAAGCCACCTCCAACGTTGTTTTATAGAATATGGCAGTACGTCCAACCGGACTCACAACCTCAGACAATGTGTAACCAAGCTTCGTCCGGCTTCTTCACCTGCGGTATCATCTGAGGCCAGCTACCCAGATAGCTGATGAAACTGAGGAGTATTTCTCTCTTAATAAAGGCCTTTCGTGGGGGAAAACGAATTCTGATTCGCTGGGCCAGCTCCCCAGCGTGTGGCCCTGACTCCCAAGTGGGTGGGCCTATGCCCTCCCAAGCCGCCCATGCCCAGTCACGTGAAATCCATAGATTTCATAGAAATAGAAATCCATAAGCTATTGGGCCGATAAACACAAGGTTGCTGGTTCAAGTCCTACTATGGCCATTCTAGCCCTGATGAATACTAAACACACGGCTAACATAGTACTTCACCACCATTTTAGACAGTAACCTCCTTTAATAGAGCTAAATGTCACTGCCCACTTGACTGAGATGAATGTCGAAGGCCACGGAGCAGAGAGCAAGGCCTGACAAACTGCACTTTACCAGACTACTTACTAGAGATCAGTAAATCTTCTTCCTATTGACTGTTGCTGGTTTTTCGATGCCGAGAGGCCACAAGATGAATTTCTGTAGGGCTGTTGATGTTGTTTACATCTAGTATCTTGTCTTCAACAGGCCCGGGGCTACTCGACAGGATGCTTTCAAGCTAACTACACAGAGAAGCAGCATGTTGTGTTGGTATCGATTTCTGCCCCTCTGGAGTTGAACAGGAGGTTAATAGTAATGATACCAGAGGAGTGAATGTGTTTTCTGCTGGCGACCGATGTAGATAATGTTGTAGACGTTGTTTTGTGTTGTTCAGCTACAGCCTCTTATACTACATCATGTCTGGCATAGCAAGGTTACGGATGTTATTGGATAAAGTTAGGTGTGTGTGTGTGTGCGCGTGTGTGTGTGTGTGCGTGTGTGTGTGTGTGAGCGACGGGACGACGAGAGAGTTTAAGTCAGTGTGCGTCAGTAGAAGCACACTTCTATTCCTTGCTGTAGTTTAGTATGGAGCTCATCTGCACCCGTTAGGAGGGCATTGAGTCGGACCATCCACAGTGCCCTTGACATGGCCGCAGCAGGGGCCAGGGATCCATACCAATCAAATGCAACTTAGAGGAGCTGTGCTGATCCGATAGGCCCGATCCCCCTGCTTACCGTCACAGGCGGAAAATCAATCCAGCGAGAGGAAGAGCCTAATTCAGTAGTGAGGTTTCAGAACGATCTAGGGAAAACACACACCAGGCGTGGAGATATCTCATGCAGACACACACACACACACACTGGCCGGTGCACGTATTAATGATCCTTCCTCACCGAACCCTGCAGAGGATCTAACCTTTCTCAGCAGCATGAGATTGGACACTTGGATGACCCCTCCACTGACCCCCAGTGTGTGTGTGTGTATCCCTCCTTCCCACCAGTGTTCAGGTGTTATCGATGTGCTCTCTGACTCCGACAGAAACTCATGCTGATGGAGAGAGCACCTTCCTGCTCGCGCACTTCCTAGCGCTATCCCTCCCTCTCCTCCCTTCCCTCTCTCTGCCCCTCTCCCGCTCTCCTTTATCTTCTCATTATCTCTCATTCCCCTACTCTTTTTT
Organism: Oncorhynchus tshawytscha; assembly: GCF_018296145.1. Classification (NCBI taxonomy): domain Eukaryota; kingdom Metazoa; phylum Chordata; class Actinopteri; order Salmoniformes; family Salmonidae; genus Oncorhynchus; species Oncorhynchus tshawytscha. The sequence goes on from NC_056445.1 coordinate 12,050,427, forward strand.
TCTCTCTCCTTTTCTCCCGTCTCCTTACCCATCTCTCTTGTTTTCACTCTCACACACACACACACCCAGACACACCTGCACACCCAGATGGTGGTGCATTGCAGATCCAGGGGGAAGGAAGACAATAAGGAACCGTACCTGTAGCAGCAATCACATGCTACATCGTGCGGACTGCATCTGATACCGGTTCTCCTGTTCTGTTCAGCTTGAGTCTCTACACCCTACACCCCACAGTCATCTAAAGGACACTCTGGTTCTGTCCCAAATGGTACCCTGTTCTCTATATGGTGCATTCCCTATAGAGTAGTGCACACTTAGGGAATAGGGGGTCGTTCAGGAAGCATGGGTTGTCTCATGTCGAGCACCTGCTTATTATGCAGCCCACTTCAGACGTTGTGTTATCGCTTGATTCTATCCAGAGGCCATTGAATGACTTTGCTTGGTTTTAAGTATGCTGCGGATATTTCCTATTTTCATCGTCCAAAAACATGATGCTTCAGATTTGGCTCAACGTCGATGATGTTTTCCCTGTTGTGTTGCTCTTCTCTCTTTCTCTCTCCTTTTTCGCCCTGGTCCGTCGTCAGTCATCAGTCATCGCCATGGAGGGATTGACTCGGAATGCGAGCAAGATATCAAACAGACTAGTGTCTCTTTCATCCTCTCAACTCAGACTGAGTGCCTCTCTTATCTAGAAACGTCGTGTTCTGTGGTTGCCTACCAACAACATCCCCTCTAGTACTGTAAGTCATTGTGACAACGCTCTGTAAAGTAACACATTTAGGGACTGTTATTGGCCCGAGAAAATCTCATTTCAGTTGCTGTCGGGCTATTGTGATTCAGTTTTCAATGAGCAGCTGAAGTGAATGTAGAAAAATAGCCACAACAAGTCTTTGAACACTTTGTAGGACAGATATCAAAAGACATCTGTACGTCTTCAATCAGTCTCTCATGTGAAGAAAACAAGGTACGTTGGCAACCCTGCAGCTTCCGAGGACATGTGTGTCCCACCATTTCTGCTCTGATGAATAGGATAGTCTTGGCCAACGTCCCAAATGGCACAATATAGTGCACCTACAGGCCCTGGTCAAAAGGACCTGGTCTACATTGTGTTATTTAGTTTCTGTAAGCCATTTAATAAACTATAACTGACTAACATTGGAATTGGACTTGATTCCAAGGCGATCCATAAAAGACCGTAAACACACAACTTGAAGCAATCACATATTTCGCCATGAAGCACGTTCTGCTTGGCCAGTGAGAGGCCACGCCTCGACACACCCACCCGCTTGTTTATTCATCAAAACACATCCCTTTCGCGCCAACGCCAGCAAGTTCGCCGATAATTGTGATGGTGAAAATAGCTAAAATATTTCTGACACAAACCCTGGACCTACAGCGCTCCCACCTGCGTTAAGATTTACCATTCTGTTAGGTTTGTTAGAACAGAGCCCAGAGTGGTGTGACATGACACACAGTGCCTCCCACTACGCAGGTCACCTCCATTGTCCTCCATGAATCCTCGGGCGGTCTAATGAAAAGCTTGATAAGGTCTTCACTCTTCACCGTCAATGTTCATCTCTCCGCTTTTATTCCTGAAAATATTTCCAAGGTCCCCTCCTTTTCAGTCTATGAGAAACCTTAATTGTAGTTCCGTGCGTGGGAAGGAAGGAATAAAGCCTGTACTTTCACTTTCACACCGGGGTAAAACTTTGACAGAATACATTCAACTAAAACTGCAAAACCTTTTAGAAAATATACTTTTTTTTTTTTTTTTAGATAATGGAACTTTTCAGAAAATCTCCCCAAAACCTCCAATGGATGGACGGAGAGCTAGAAGCGTGTATTTTTTTTTCTTCTCTCCTCTTTTCTTCTCTACACTTCATTGTTGTCTGTCAAATGAGTCATACGGATACAAGCAGAGAGCTTTCATCCGTGTTCAGTGTTGAACATCAAGCCAAAATCATCTCTCTATTGTTCCCAGCTCCAGTATGTCTGTCTGTAGAGCGTGGTTGAATGGCATTGATGTGTTCTTATGATCATTTATTAACTACCCTGTCCCCTGACAGTGTGGAGTGAGAATCCCCCGCTTCAGCAAGGAAAGAAAACATACACAAAGGACTGCTACACTTCCACTTTAGAACACTGGTGAGGATATTGACTGTATTGATCCAACTACAACCCTCATGGTAGTGCTACGTTCATTGAAACTGGAAATTCACAGTGTAGCGGGTCTCAGTCTCAGCGTCCTGTATAACAGTATTTTTTTTATCCTCATCCACAAAAGCACAGGACGCTGGACAAAGAACTTGGGCAGAGAAATAGAACAATATCCACTCATTTTTTCCTGCCCTAACAAAACGTTATTTATTGAGCTACAGTGCAGTAGTGGCAGCTCCTATATTTCGACCATATTGTGGTCTTGGTCGGGGCCACCCTACACGAGGCTCTCCAGTAACCTTCTATGGAGAGGGCAGAAGAGCCAAAACCAATTAGGCCCTGAGACGTGGAGCCGCGGAGTCAGCGTGTGTGTGTGTGTGTGTGCGTAGAGCCGCGAGGAAAGGACACGGCCATGCTGGAAAGAGCTATCTCATTACAGCCCGTCTTCACAGGGCCAGCTGCTCTAGCTCTGACTGCTCAGGACAAGCCTTCTCTGCGGGAACCAGCCCGGGCTAACTAGCGAGGAATAATGGCTAGATGATGATCTTGACCCTAGCATGAAAGCTATGCAGCCAGTTAGAGGGAAGAGAGAGGGGGATGGAGAGAGTAAGAAGAGGGATATACAATGCTGTGTGTAAGGTTTTTAGGACCTGTAGGCGAAATGAAATACAATCTAAATCGTATTCATATATGAGCTAGAATGAGCTTCACATCACCTCTGATCTCAGTGTTATTATGTTTATGGTCTGCAGGAAAACCGAGCAGAGCGTGTTTAGTTCAGAGCCTGAGAGAGAGAGAGAGAGCGAGAGAGAGAATCACATTTTATTTGTCACATACATATGCTTAGCAGATGTTAATGCGAGTGTAGTGAAATGCTTGTGCTTCTAGTTCCGACAATACAGTAATAACCAACGAGTAATCTAACCTAACAATTCCACAACTACTACCTTATACACACAAGTGTAAAGGGATAAAGAATATGTACATAAAGATATATGAATGAGTGATGGTCCAGAACGGCATAGGCAAGATGCAGTAGATGGTATAGAGTACAGTATTGTCATGACGTTGGCCCCTTTGAGTATAGCAACCCCTCTCCCTGCCTCCCCCCTTGCCTCCTTCAACTAGGCTGCTGTGGTCAGAAGTCGTAAATTCCTGAGAAGACCTCATGGACACACAGTTATAGAGTCGTTTTTCATGGAGACAAAGGAAATCCTTCCACCTCACAGAACTTGAGGTACGAACAAATTTCGGAGAAAGTGTAAAAGATAGGTGAAGAATCCAGCTACGAACTGGTCCGTTTGTCACAACTTGGGAACGTCATGGGAGACTGTATGGCCACATTACCATAATGCTGTTTTTTAATAGCCTCAGATATGAGGTTTACATCTAATTGTTGTATAAGATGAATGAGTGAGTATGATACTGTTTAGACAATTTTACAATGTGATTTTGAACTGTTTAATGAAGGAAAACTCAAAAAGGGAATTGGATTTGAGCTAAATCAGAGGACCGCCCCTGAACCCAGTTAGGGTCAGACATCCTGGGACAGCCCTTTTCTGCCATTCCGAATAAAACCCAACTTTCTCCATTACGAGGAGGACAAAGGTTGTAGACCATTGCTGAATCTTTTAACCATACCATACCACGTGGTTAAACTCTTAGTCTGCAGCTAGGAATTCAGTATCATTGAACGCAAAGAACGACAACTGCCGAAACATTCATTCTATAACGAATGTCACTTTGAACTATCCTCTAACTGAGAGAGAGAGGGAGAGAGATGGACAATTCTACAAAAGACACAAACTTTTCACCAGCGATCAAGACGACACACTGAGCGTAAATATATATATTGATTGCAATTGTTCCCGAATGAGTGAGCGTTCATGTGTAAAGGATTAGCATTTTAATTGTTATAATTAACTCTGTAGTGACTTCTTAGTCGACCCCCCATTTCCCCTTTGTCTAAGAAGCCGCCATGCCGGTTCATTTTCCTATCATTTCATGTAACTACATTTACCGTGTTTGTTTGTTTATGCATTTCCATGAATTACTTAGTTAGTAATAAGTAAATGATTTAAGACAATTGATGTAAGGATGACTCATAGTGAAGACTGGGTTCATGCAGATAACCAACAATTTACGACGTTTGGAATGAGACTAACGTGAGGTAAAATAAATAAATCATCATCTCCTAAGGTTCAAGAGGCGCTGCTGCGCCTTCTTCACAACGCTGTCTGTGTGGGTGGACCAATTCAGTTTGTCCGTGATGTGTACGCCGAGGAACTTAAAACTTACTACCCTCTCCACTACTGTCCCGTCAATGTGGATAGGGGGGTGCTCCCTCTGCTGTTTCCTGAAGTCCACAATCATCTCCTTTGTTTTGTTGACGTTGAGTGTGAGGTTATTTTCCTGGCACCACACTCCGAGGGCCCTCACCTCCTCCCTGTAGGTTGTCTCATCATTGTTGGTAATCAAGTCTACCACTGTAGTGTCGTCCGCAAACTTGATGATTGAGTTGGAGGCGTTCATGGCCACGCAGTCGTGGGTGAACAGTAAGTACAGGAGAGGGCTCAGAACGCACCCTTGTGGGGCCCCAGTGTTGAGGATCAGCGGGGTGGAGATGTTGTTACCTACCCTCACCACCTGGGGGGGCGGCCCGTCAGGAAGTCCAGTACCCAGTTGCACAGGGCGGGGTCGAGACCCAGGGTCTCGAGCTTGATGACGAGTTTTGAGGGTACTATGGTGTTAAATGCCGAGCTGTAGTCGATGAACAGCATTCTCACATAGGTATTCCTCTTGTCCAGATGGGTTAGGGCAGTGTGCAGTGTGGTTACGATTGCGTCGTCTGTGGACCTATTGGGGCGGTAAGCAAATTGGAGTGGGTCTAGGGTGTCAGGTAGGGTGGAGGTGATATGGTCCTTGACTTGTCCCTCAAAGCACTTCATGATGTCGGAAGTGAGTGCTACGGGGCGGTAGTCGTTTAGCTCAGTTACCTTAGCTTTCTTACAAACAGGATGCGGGAAAAGCAGACTGGGATAAGGATTGATTGAATATGTCCGTAAACACACCAGTCAGCTGATCTGCTCATGCTCTGAGGACACGGCTGGGGATGCCGTCTGGGCCTGCGGCCCTGCGAGGGTTAACACGTTTAAATGTTTTACTCATGTCGGCTGCAGTGAAGGAGAGACCGCAGGTTTTGGTAGCGGGCCGTGTCAGTGGCATTGTATTGTCCTCAAAGCGAGCAAAAAAGTAATTTAGTCTGTAAAAAAATAAAATAAAATAAATAAATCTGACCTTTTTTACAGAATAAATAACTTTTTTGCTCGCTTTGAGGGAGAGAGGGAGAGAGACAGAGAGAGAGAGACAGACAGAGAGAGAGAGAGAGAGAGAGAGTGGAACGGCTGCTTCCAACTCATACTCTCAAACACATAGATCCCCTGAATGCAGCTCACTTTCCAGATCCCAATCAGCCAAATTCTGATCACCTGTTCACACACCTGTATGTCATCATCACACATTATTTAGTTCAGTTCTTTGCTCCTCATCTTTTTGAGGTATTGTTTGTTTTTTTGACACACTTCTCTGCAGAGCTGTTTTTCCCATCATTTACTTCTCACGTGTATGAAAGGTTTTGCCTGCCTCACTAATGACACCTTTTTCCTATTCCCTGCCTGTACCTTAGCTTCAAATTACCTGTCATTCACCTATTGCCTGATTTCCCGGGTCGACGTTACTAGCCTTTTCCCTGCCTGTACTGTTGCCGTTTGGTCCCCCTGTGTATGACCTGCTGCCTGCCCCTGGACCCAGCTACCTGCCTCCTCCTGTGGTCCTTTATTTTAAACACCTGCTGTGCCCTGCGTTTGAAACCAGCTCTCTGTCTCCCTCGTGTTCATGAGAGAGAGAGAGAGCGAGAGAGAGAGAGAACTTGACCCTAGCATGACAGCTATACAGCCAGTTAGCAGGGAGAGAGGGGGATGGAGAGAGTAAGAAGAGGGATATACAACGCTGTGTATAAGGGAGAGAGCAGACAAATCATGAGAAAACAAAAAGATAATTACTTCAACAAGTCTTTGAACACTTTGTAGGACAGATATCAAAAGACATCTGTACGTCTTCAATCAGTCATGTGAAGAAAACAAGGTACGTTGGCAACCCTGCAGAACTAAAGTCTCCCAATGTTCCGACCTTCGTCTCCAGTCTACTATTCCCTCTCTGTGCTTTGTCCCCATATTAACAGTATTACACAGCCTCAAACTGTGGATGAGCCACCGGATGGCTGGACAGGGGAGACTGATGAGACTGAGACTGAATGGACGCTTCATTTGCTGCTGCCGCTCGCAGAAAATACCCTCCCCGTACCTCTGTCTGCCTGTGTGTGTGTCCGTGTATGTGCGTGCGCGGCCGACCACCGCCCACCACTCACAACGTTAGAAGAGCAATCAATACCTGGAGATAAGTTCAATAAGCCGGAAATCTCAGACAGCTGTTTCGGGGAGACTTAAGGCATCGCTCTCTCTCTGCCGCTTGCCTGCCGGGCCACCACACACTGAACACTTCCTCAGCCCGGGTGACCAGAAGCTATCAGATAGCCATTGGAGGATTAATAGAACGATAAGCCATGCGGTGTCGGCTGTGATTGTAAATGCATCCTTTTGATTCACTCTAAATGCATTTTAAAATGCTGGCATTAGACTAACTGACATCACCAGATGTATGGACCTGCAGATCTCGCTCCTCTGGCACAGTCACACCGTAATGAAATCAGCAAGTCCATTAGGCCTTTGTGAGAAATGCGACATTACCTCATCGGCCTATGAGAGTTGTGTCGTGTGTGTGTGTGTGTGTGTCTGCTAAAGTCAGTAAACAGAGGAGGTATATCTGCTATGGCAGCTGGTCTCTCAGGCCTCCTGGATACGCACTGCTGCCTTCTCTCTTTCATTATGCACACTAACAATAGTGCTCTAGGAAACCCTTCTATCTCCCCCTCGCCCATCTCTCTCTCTCTCTCTCTCTCTCTCTCTCTCTCCCTCCCTCCCTCCCTCCCTCCCTCCCTCCCTCCCTTGCTCTGTTCTGGGGAAGATAATCAAAAGACTTCCTCTTGAGAGGAAAGAGAGAAAGAGGAGAAGTCAACAGGAACGGGAGGCTTTTGTCAAGTTCAGACTGAGGGCCACTTAGTTTGGAGCTCCTCCAAAAAAGGTGTTTTCTTCAGCTGCGGTGTTTCGTAACTCTGTGATTAAATATCTTCCCTTGGCCTAATGATAGTAGGGCTTAGAGGAGCAGTGCAATGGTTTGGATGGTTTTGAAACTTGCCCGAGGCAGGCAAGAACTGCGAATGACCAACTAGGAACAATAAAAAAAGACAGGCAAATGATCGAATCTCAGACCAACTGGCAAATGTAAAGTACCTAAAGCATTCAGAGATCTTGAGGCCAAAACATCTTCGGTTGACATGAGGACTCTTGATGTTGAGTTTAGAGTCGAAAAAAACACCAAAAACACCATTACTCACCCGCCCACTTCTAAACTAAAACGGCACATGACCAATGGCTACACAGCCTCTGTGCTCCCTTCCACTGTGAAACACAACAAAAAGGCTGGCTCTGGCTCCTGCTTTCACATCCTGATAAACTATATGCCACAGGTTTCTGGTAGTTTAATAATCATTATAATCAGCTGCCGTGTTGAGCCAAGAAGCACTCATCTCATTATAAATCCGGTAGATATTATCCCTCACCATATTAACTGCACGGATCGGCTACCAACATGATGCCTGCGGGGTGGATGGAGGGTTAGGGCACAGCGAAGAAAGGCTTCTGTATGCCAGAAGCATGTATGTAATGGATCGTAATCAAGTGAATTATTAGGCTAATGCATATGTCTTATAGGAGAGAAGGGGGGGGGGATTAAGAAGAGAGCCACACGAAGACAAGAGAAAGATAGGAAGAGAGCCACACGAAGACAAGAGAAAGATAGGAAGAGAGCCACACGAAGACAAGAGAAAGATAGGAAGAGAGCCACACGAAGACAAGAGAAAGATAGGAAGAGAGCCACACGAAGACAAGAGAAAGATAGGAAGAGAGCCACACGAAGACAAGAGAAAGATAGGAAGAGAGCCACACGAAGACAAGAGAAAGATGGGAAGAGAGCCACACGAAGACAAGAGAAAGATGGGAAGAGAGCCACACGAAGACAAGAGAAAGATAGGAAGAGAGCCACACGAAGACAAGAGAAAGATGGGAAGAGAGCCACACGAAGACAAGAGAAAGATAGGAAGAGAGCCACACGAAGACAAGAGAAAGATAGGAAGAGAGCCACACGAAGACAAGAGAAAGATGGGAAGAGAGCCACACGAAGACAAGAGAAAGATAGGAAGAGAGCCACACGAAGACAAGAGAAAGATAGGAAGAGAGCCACACGAAGACAAGAGAAAGATATGAAGAGAGCCACACGAAGACAAAAGAAAGATAGGAAGAGAGAGAGAGAGAGAGAAAGAACGAGAGAGAATGAGGGAGGAGGAAAAGGGAGGATCAACCGTAGATGTTTAGGAGGAGGAGGGAGTTGAGTTATTATTATCACAGAGATGTTTCCTCATCTGCCAGGTAGAGCCTCCCCTGAGGTAACCGGTTAGTGTGGGATAGAGGGATGGAGGGAAAATGGAGACGAAGATGTGTCCTCATTACTGCATGTGTGTGTTTGTGTGTGTGCATCCCTGCGTGCGTGTGCCTACGCGCATGCTTCTGTGCGTACGTGCATGTGTGTGTGTGTTGTCTCCCCCATTAGCAGTACAGATGTATGGCCCACACTGCTGGGTGCTGGCAGCCACTCTCTCTCATCTCCTCCTCTCAGCTCCTTCTTCCATGTTATGTTTCATTCATCTGGGTTGCAGGGCGATTTCTGCATCAGGCCTATCAAAACACTCTCTCTGTTTCTGTCACGAGGGGGGAGACTTTTGAACCCTCGTTCAGCCGGTCCCTCTCTCCTGTATTCTCCCCATCAGAGATTTTACCCATGCTAAAACACGTTCTCTCTCTCGCTCTCTCTCTCTCTCTCCGGGGATCCACAGGGAAGAGCTGTTGGCAGGGTATGCAGTGATTATCTCAGATTAGGAGGATGTTGCCTGTAGACACTGATCTTAGGTCTTTCTCCCCCTTAATGGTTTAGGTTAGGATTAGGAAAGAGTAAGCTGATCCTAGACCTGTGCCTTGTAACTGTATCTTCAGGGGTTTGCCTCCCTGCCTTTTAGTAGGAGTACAACTTACCTAGAATCCGTTCTCTCTACCCACAAACTGCACAGCAGAAAGAAAACCTCACCTCAAACCAAACATAAGCCCGAGTGTCTGACTGGAGAAGATCAGGTTCAAACAACAGTCTTCCATCTGAAAAACCCTACTCTCTACTTCAGCTCTTGGTCTCATCTCACCATCGCCCACCACTAGCTGAATACCTGTGTGTCGGTTAAAGGGGCCTCTGACCCCATTCTCCTTTGGGGGTTGTGTCTGGTCATGTGAGATGTACTATAAAGACCAATGAGGGCTAGGTCGATGAAAGGACTTTGGGGTGTTGTTTGGCTCGTCCAGTTCAATGGTTGTTGCGGCTACCCACTGAAGGGTGAGTTTGCGGTTTGTCGTGTGTGTGTGTGTGTGTGTGTGTGTGTGTGTGTGTGTGTGTGTGTGTGTGTTGTGGTAAAGAAGGGTAAATGTTGTTGCTTACACTGACACAGTGAAGGTCATGGTTAACGATGCAGAATCGTGTGAAATTTAAATGTCGATATCTCCATGTTACTACTTTCAGAAATGGCTCCGGGACCATGCTCCACTGACTTCCACTGACTCGAATTGCCCTTATACGGGACATCCTGAACAATTATATGAGTCAGCTTGCTTGTATCCAGTAATTGTCATCAGAGTAGCTAATATGGTTTGGGACAGGCTCTTTCCGGAGATGACGTTTATGTGTGTCAGTGCGTGTCTGTGCATGTGTGTGCGCGTCCGTTTGTGCATGTGTGAGTGTGTAACTTGCATCAGTCGCGTCTGCATAATCGTCCTCGTTGGTTGGACAGGGAACAGTGAGAAATATTGGGCCGTATATTGACACCAATTTGACAGGCAGAAATCCTTTCCTGAGGATGTGCCATGATTCATGCTTCTCTAACAGCATCGTGTGTGTGTGTGTGTGTGTGTGTGTGTGTGTGTGTGTGTGGGTGGGGGATTTATAGGGAGCTGTGTTGCACTGCTAGCCTTAACAATTTGTAGCCTGGGTGGCTGTATTGTAACAACCAGTCTGGACACCTCTCTCTGTTCTAATGATGCAAGGCAGGAGGAGACAGACAAACAGACAGGAGCAAGCGGCCAGCGCCGGCGTCTAGTGTCTTTGAGATGTGGCGGGCGGGGCTGTGTGGAGGCAGGTTAAAGATAGTGGTTTACACAGAGTCCTCTGGAAATCTTCTCATTCATTACCACTGGAATATATATATATATACATATATATATATATATATATATATATAGAGCGAGAGAGAGGTTTCCTAGAGCACTATTGTTAGTGTGCATATTGAAAGAGAGAAGGCAGCAGTGCGTATCCAGGAGGCCTGAGAGACCAGCTGCCATAGCAGATAGAGAGAGGAGTTTACTTCTCTGTTTCACTACATTATCTCTGTCTTTCACTTTTTCTCTCTTTCTCTCTCTCGGTAGATCTCTCAACTTTGCCTTTCTCTCTTATTCTCCCAGTATCTATCTCCCAGCTACTCTCCCTTTCGTTCCGTCAGATATGGTAGATTGTTGCCATGACGTACAGCTTTCTGTAGGAATGTCAGTAATGCACAACTCTTTTAAGATTTATATTTGTAATTACATTACTGCTTTGATGGGCCAGATTCTCCACCCACACTGCTGCCGCGCTGAAATATTGGATTTCAAAGATTCATAAGAGGAGAGAGAACCAGAGATAGAGAGAGAGAGAGTGAGAGGGAGGGAGAGGGAGAGGAAGAGAGAACGGATGAGGAGGCTGTGAGTTTAGCATAATCGGTGGAGAGAAAAGCCCATCTGTGAAATACTTTGCGCCTGGGGTGGTTGAGGCTGTTCACACACATTCACACACATTCACACACACACACACACACACACACACACACACACACACACACACACACACACACACACACACACACACACACTTTTAGCATAATTCATATGTGTGACAGCTGAGCCCGGCTCGTTAGGGTGACAGGTATACACGAGGCTACTGAATGAACTTCTGAAAAAGATTCCCACTTTGTAAGAAACAGACCTTGTACCATAGTTGTATATATAAGGTGTGTAGGTGTATATATATACACACCATAGTTGTATATATAAGTTAGTCCAAAAATATTTTGTGTTTGACCAAATCATGTATTGGTGTGAAAAATGCAGAACTACAAAGATATTGTACAATCTTACAGTATGGTAAATTATCTGTCTGTGTGATGAACGATGTACAGTGTGTCTTCTTGTTAATCCTTTCCCACCACCTCTGTCTTCCAGGAAGTGCCGGTACTCCAGTGGTGTTCAATGAGAACGGCGACGCCCCCGGACGGTACGACATTTTCCAGTACCAGAGCACCAACCGCTCTACCAGAGAGTACAAGGTCATAGGCACCTGGACCAACAAACTACACCTAAATGTGAGACTAACATAATAGCAATATCTATCTTTTGTGATCTAGTGTTGTCATATTCAAAGGTATTCATATAGAGCCTGGTCCCGGCTCTGTTTGTGCCTTCATGTCAACATGTTTGGCATGACAATGAACAACGACTTGACATAATAGCACAAACAGCTCGGAAATCGCACACATTTTATAGATATCAGCATTCATTCAAGGTCGAGTCTTGAAATTTCAGATTTCTATTCATTCGTTATCATCCAGAACTTGTTTTCGTGTCATGTTTAGGTCCCATCTCTTCCCAGTGTTTTTTTGGCCTACATTCTTACAGTACTTCTGAGTAGTTTGTGTTCCTGCACGCATACAGCTACTGCTCAGTGCTTGACTTTCAGTGAGCACCTACTTGTTATTCAGCTGTTACTGATTGGACAACATACACACACACACGCACACACGAACATACACACGAATACACACATACACATACGCGCACACTTTCTGCATCATTAATATATGTGACCTGAGCCCGGCTCGTTAGGGTGAAGAGAGAGAGAGAGAGCGGGAAGGGAGGAGAGGGAGGGATAGAGCTAGGAAGTGCGCGAGCAGGAAGGTCCTCTCTCCTCTCCATCAGCATGAGTTTCTGTCGGAGTCAGAGAGCACATCGATAACACCTGAACACTGGAGGGGGGGAGGGACACACACAGACAGACAGGCAGACAGGCAGACAGACAGACAGGCAGACAGGCAGACAGACAGACAGGCAGACAGACAGACAGACAGACAGACAGACAGACAGACAGACAGACACCATCTGCTCTGGTCGTACGTGCAGCGATCAGTCAGGCAGCACACATGCTGTACACCTACACCTAACAATGCTCAAGACCTATCTGACTCCCCTTACTTACCACTTACCTGCACGTACCATTCACAACGGTATAAGCGGATCAGTTCGGACTGTAGAAGCTAAATTGGCTGGACTTGGAGACTGCAGAATTGGCTGGGAGGAAAATGGAAGTTGGGCTCAAATGCTGAACATTGTCTATTGAACTTCTCTTTTCTTCCAGGGCTGAATTTCTCTTGCGAGTTCACTTTGTTCTTCGATCTATGTACCTTGGCTGGACTGGGAGGCAGCAACAGACTACTATTCTCTCTCGGCCGGCTGCTGAGAACTAGAGCCAGAATATCTCCATTCCATAAACATTTTGTTTCACCTTAACAGTGTTTTCAATTCAAGGTATCCAAAGAATTGAAGAAGGATTCACCGATGTGCCGGAAGTTACTTTCTTCTGGTGGTTAAATCTCTTCCCTTAGGATCAGTTGTGCCATTGGACATGCTTTTCCTTCATGACATGCTCAAAATGCTTTATGGGATAACTTTAATGAGACCTAAAGTATTTTTTCATCAGGTAACAATGATCAATTATACCCCAGAAAGTTCACGGCCAGGCTAAATGTGTTTTTGAGCGTTCATAAAGCAAGCATGGCCGAATATCACTTTACCACAAAAGAACAGGAAGACATAATAGCAATAAAGGGAAATAAAACACAAATCTAAAACAACGTATACAGACAGGTTTCCTCTGCTCTCAGCAAAATCCCCAGCCAGCCAGTTTCCTCTAGTTCTGCTGGATCAGTGCTTTGTGTGCCTGTTCAGAGATAGAGAGAGGAGCTCCGTTCCCATCACCCTGGGCTGTGTTATAAACAGTTTATTAATACACACAAACTGCATCAGACTGATGCAGATGGCCAATTTGTGCCAGCTCTGATTAAACCAGTTTAATTTCTTCGAGATTTATGCCTAGCAGGCTGCACAAGGGAAATGATAAGAAGTTCTTCTTTGGCTAATTACTTTGAGTTGCCCTTTGGGAAATGTTTATGCAGGTACAAACAGTTTAACAACAGTAGGCTTTGAAGAAAGCTGTTACACAGTCAGAACTATTCCAGTCAGAACGTTCGTTGGCCAGAAACAGTCTAGAATCACAACCCTTCTAAAACCAAAACCATAATTGAGTCCCAACCTATCTGTCCTCTGATTGGTCTCTCCTCTCTACCTGTGACCTTATGACCCCAGGTAGAGGCCATGCAGTGGCGGGCAGGCGACCCGTCCCTCCCGGCATCTGTGTGCAGCGTGCCCTGCCGGATGGGTGAAAGGAAGAAGATTGTGAAGGGTGTGCCGTGCTGCTGGCACTGCGAGCGCTGCGAGGGCTATCACTTCCAGGCCAGCGAGTTCAGCTGTGAACTGTGTCCCTACGAACAGCGTCCTGACGCCAACCGAACGGGCTGCCAGAACATCCCCATCATCAAGCTGGAGTGGCACTCGCCCTGGGCCGTCATTCCCGTCTTTATCTCAATGCTAGGCATCATCGCCACCACCTTCGTTATCGTGACCTTCGTCCGCTACAACGAAACGCCCATCGTCAGGGCTTCCGGCCGTGAGATGAGCTACGTGCTGTTGACGGGCATTTTCCTGTGTTATGCAATCACCTTCCTGATGATCGCCGCGCCCGACGTGGGCGTGTGTTCCTTCAGGAGGATCTTTCTGGGTCTGGGGATGTGCTTCAGCTACGCGGCTCTCCTCACCAAGACCAACCGTATCCACCGCATCTTCGAGCAGGGGAAGAAGTCGGTCAGCGCCCCCCGGTTCATCTCCCCGGCCTCCCAGCTGGTCATCACCTTCTCCCTGATCTCGGTGCAGCTCCTGGGGGTGTTTGTATGGTTCGCCGTGGACCCGCCACACACCTTCGTGGACTACGGAGAGCAGCGGACCCAGGACCCGGCGGCGGCTCGCGGCGTGCTGAAGTGTGACATCTCCGACCTGTCCTTGATCTGCTCCTTGGGCTACTCCATCCTGCTGATGGTCACATGCACTGTTTACGCCATCAAGACCAGGGGAGTGCCGGAGACCTTCAACGAGGCCAAGCCAATTGGATTTACCATGTACACTACCTGCATAATCTGGCTGGCGTTTATCCCCATCTTCTTCGGGACGGCACAGTCGGCGGAGAGGGTGAGTTGAACAGCTTTTATAACACACAAACACGGAAAAAAAGTGGAGCCTGTGTGTTTCTAATGAATGGATGATTTTGGATGAATGGTCTCTTTCCCATCAGTCAGCTAGTGATTCAGAATGGAGCTGTCATAATAGCTTAAGTCTAAAGCCCTCACCTTCCCATGTGAATAAGACTGGATTTTCTATCTGAGGGACTAGAGCCAAGTCTTTGCAAGCTTTAATAAGAGGATCATATACAGGGTGTACTCCCTCTCTCTCTCTGGATCACTCTTTGTGTCAGTGTGGGTGTGTCAGGCCTGAACTTCAGAACATATTGCCTTACCTCTTGCCTCGGCTCTAGGCGGTAGATTGGCAAGGTATACACAGCCGAGCAGGGCTCTAGGAAGCTTGAGAAAGCAAAAGCTAGTTCCTATGCATAACCTCTGACCTGCTGTGTGCTGGAGGTCAGGTTTGAGCTAGCTGCACTTGGAGAATGGCACTTCCAGGTCATTTGAAAAGGTTTTCTGCACAGTGGAATTTCAGTGAATGTTCCACTGCTGTTTGGCAGATGGTATATTTCAAATGCAACACCCCAACAATCTTAGAGACCGAGGGAACATAGCTGGGACACTGTACAACAATAAATACCCACAGGAGAGGAAAAGAGAGGGAGAGGAGAAGAAGGTCCTCATTAAAGCTCATCACCGAGTCACACCATCACCCATTTACTTTACTCTGTTGCCATGCGGCTGACACACACTTGTACGATGCCCCAATTAGCCTATAAACAATTGTGTCGAGGTGAGCGTTCAGCTCCACAATGACTCTAGTTGGCAAACTGTTTGCACTGATGTTACTGGTAAAACACACACAGCCAGCACGAACAGCAACAAGCATTCTCAGTAATGGTGTTACTGGTAAAAACACACACAGCCAGCACGAACAGCAACAAGCATTCTCAGTAATGGTGTTACTGGTAAAAACACACACAGCCAGCACGAACAGCAACAAGCATTCTCAGTAATGGTGTTACTGGTAAAAACACACTCAGCCAGCACGAACAGCAACAAGCATTCTCAGTAATGGTGTTACTGGTAAAAACACACACAGCCAGCACGAACAGCAACAAGCATTCTCAGTAATGGTGTTACTGGTAAAAACACACACAGCCAGCACGAACAGCAACAAGCATTCTCAGTAATGGTGTTACTGGTAAAAACACACACAGCCAGCACGAACAGCAACAAGCATTCTCAGTAATGGTGTTACTGGTAAAAACACACACAGCCAGCACGAACAGCAACAAGCATTCTCAGTAATGGTGTTACTGGTAAAAACACACACAGCCAGCACGAACAGCAACAAGCATTCTCAGTAATGGTGTTACTGGTAAAAACACACACAGCCAGCACAATCAGCAACAGCATTCTCAGTAACGGTTCCAGAAACATTTTACTTGCTATGATGGTGATATGTTGTTTATCTACCTTAGTTGAATGCACTGACTGTAAATAGTAAGTCACACGGGATAAGAGTGTCTGCGAAATTACCAAATGTAAATGTGAAAATGAACGTATGAATTGCAAAGCACACTGGGTATTAATTATTGGCTTTATTTTGAGGTGGAGCTCATTAGAATAATACTCAGCATGCTTTGCAATTGTTCATTTTTAGATTACATTTATATTTAGTTAATTTAGCAGATGCTCTTATCCCACCATAGTGCCATCAGCCTTCTGATACCAATGCAAGGTGAAAGGGGGCCATAAAATGGCGAACAGCTATATATAAAAAATATTGTATAGAAAAGTATTTTGAAAATACAAATTACAGCCCCGGAAGGTATCATGTTACAAAATACATTGGGAGTGTAGTTCAGCCCAGTGTAACACAAAATGACTGAATACTTAGAAGTAGTCAAAATACATACTTCAAATACATGTAACAGAAATACTGTCCATCTCTGCACACACACACACACACACACACACACACACACACACACACACACACACACACACACACACACACACACACACACACACACACACACACACACACACACACACACACACACACACACACACACACACACACACACACACACGCGCTGCACAAGTGATTTGGTGTGGATGTGGCCCTGGGAAGAATAGGAGCTAAACAGAGCTGTGAATCTGATCATCACTTCCATGTCACTGTGGGATGTGATGACAGCGGAAGGCTGGTCAACAATTGAATCAAATGAGGGAACTGATTTGTGGGTTTTGACACATATAAATGTCGGGAAATATAAGAGAGCATGAGAACAAATTGGGTTTTGATTTTGCAAGGAGTGAACATGTAGATGCTGCTTGTCAAAATGAGGAGACTGATTCAGATGGTGATAATCGAAGTCTGTCGTTTTGATACAGGCTGAGCGAAATGAACATACACACACACACACACACACACACACACACACACACACAAACATGCACCCAGGCCAGACTCGGATCACTATGTCCTCAGGGGTATTTCTATTCTGATGCTTAGATTGACCGTATTGATGTTCTCCAAACACTCCACACCTTCTCTCCACACCTCTTTTCTCAGTAATCATTGCCTGATCCAATATTCCTCATGCGCGTGTACGTGCATGTCTGTGTGTGTGTGTGTGTGTGTGTGTGTGTGTGTGTGTGTGTGTGTGTGTGTGTGTGTGTGTGTGTGTGTGTGTGTGTGCGTGTACTGCATCTGCGCGTGTGCACCCGTGTGTTTGTGTGTGTTTAGCGCCCATGTTATATGCACTTTACACTCATTGGGATTCAAAGAGGACTTACAGTATTGATTGTAAATGTCAAACTGCTTTATTGTCGTGGCTGGGGAGGCCGGGGATGCTTCCCAAATGGCACCCTATTCCCTATATACAGCACTTTAAAGGCCTGGTCAAAAGTAGTGCACTCTATAGAGAAAAGGCTTCCATTTGCGAAAGGTTCGGAGACAGCTGTATTTATCAGGGGCCAGAATCAATGAAGGCAGAAGGTGGTCTCTTTATATAATGACTCTGTATGTACAGTGTCTATGACCAGATCAAAGGAGCTGCCTACCAACCACACACATAACATCAACATCCTGGTTGTGTCCCGGCACCGTGTTCCCTATCTAGTGTACTACTTTTTGATCAGGGCCCATAGTAGTGCGCTATGAAGGGAAATGGTGCCATTTGGGACTCAACCCCTTCCTGTTAGTGGATTGGCTGGAATTGAAATCAACAGTTTTGACAGGTAATCACTTGAATATCATAAATATGTACATAAACAGTAGGCCTACTGTGCACGCTGATTGAATTCAGCCTGTTTCCCTACAACATAGACACTTGTGTAGCATAGGATTTGAACTTAATTAGATGTTGAGGCTACAGCACTTAGACTAAATTGAATCAACCTTAGATATTCAGTGTTCACCTTCTAGGTGTACCCGTGGGGATGTTGGAGTGTAATGCAGTTGATGTTTTGTAACAGCAACACTATTCTACATAATTGTAAATGATAGTGCTTTGAACGCAGCTCACATGAAGATCACTGCATGGTGCCTGAGGCGGAGAGGGGAAAGTGGCGGATGGAGGTAAAGCTTTGTCAGTAATGATATAGTACCATTGGGATAGAGAGGGAAGAGGAAGAGAGGGTGGGGAGAGAGAGAGGCTGTAGTCAGGGTCAGACACAGACCGAAGGCAAGAGAGGAGGATATTCTAACACAACGTCTCTTGATGCCCTTCTCCGACCAGGCTCTAATAGCCCCAGTGAGACAAGGCTAGCCCCGGCAGAAACCCCCTCAAGACGTTATTATCAGTGGCTCTGCGTGAGTACGGAGGCTGGTGGCCGTTACTCATCGTCCAGCCGAAGGATTTAACGGCCAGGGCCCGCGTAGACGCAGTGGTGCGCCCAGGTCATTACCGCGTTGGGTATGCAAACATTAAACTGGCCTAATCTGCTTGGACCAATGGACTCTGTACCACACGCCACTGAGGTGACTCCACAGGGTAGGGAGTAGAGATGGAGGAAGGCACAGAGAGGGAAAGAGCGGAGTAGAGGAAAGGAAGGGAGTGAAGGAGAGAAAAACTGAGACATAATGAGAGGGAGTAGTGAAAGAAGCTCTGAATCAGAGCTATAGATAATTCAGAGATGGATGAAGGGAGGGAAGGAGAAAGGGGAGGAGGGGAGATAGTCATTCTATCCCTCATTCTCTCTCTATCTCAGAGAGCGGTAGAGAGAACAGGGACTCAGGAAGGGAGGAAAGGCTAATCCTTCAGAGGAGGAGTGGTAGAGATAAAGAGCAGAGTGATTCAGAGAGAGAGAGAGAGAGAGAGACTGTGTGAGTGTAATATTTACTGTTTTTTTCACTTTTGTTTATCCATTTCACTTGCATTGGCAATGTAAACATATATTTCCCATGCCAATAAAGCCCCTTGAATTGAATTGAGAGAGATGGAGAGAGAGTGACAGAGAAAGAGAGAGAAGAGAAAGAGAGAGAGGAGGCTGAGAGAGAGAGACTGAGCACCCCAATCCACAAAGTGGAGACAAATTTGACCCCAATAACTACCGTGGGATATGCGTCAACAGCAACCTTGGGAAAATCCTCTGCATTATCATTAACAGCAGACTCATAACATTTCCTCAGTTAAAACAATGTACTGAGCTAATGTCAAATTGGCTTTTTACCAAATAACCGTACGACAGACCACGTATTCACCCTGCACACCCTAATTGACACCCTAAGTCTTCGCATGCTTTGTTGATTTCAAAAAAGCTTTCAACTCAATTTGGCATGAGGATCTGCTATACAAATTGATGGAAAGTGGTGTTGAGGGAAAACATACAACATTATAAAATCCATGTACACAAACAGTTAAAATTGGCAAATACACACACATTTCTTTCCACAGGGCCGTGGGGTCAGACAGGGATGCAGCTTAAGCCCCACCCTCTTTAACATATCAACGAAATGGCTAAGGTACTAGAACAGTCTGCAGCACCCGGCCTCACCCTACTAGAAGTTGAAATCTACTGTTTGCTGATGATATGGTGCTTCTGTCCCCAACCAAGGATGGCCTACAGCAGCACCTAGATCTTCTGCACAGATTCTGCCAGACCTGGGCCCTGACAGTAAATCTCAGTAAGACCAAAATAATGATGTTCCAAAAAAGATCCAATTGCCAGGACCACAAATACAAATTCCATCTAGACACCGTTGCCCTAGATCGCACAAAACACTACATACCTCAGCCTAAACATCAGTGCCACAGGTAACTTCCACAAAGCTGTGAACGAAGGGCCTTCTATACCATCAACAGGAACATAAAATTCAACATACCAATTAGGATCTGGATAAAAATACTTGAATCAGTTATAGAACCCATTGCCCTTTATGGTTGTGAGGTCTGGGGTCCGCTCACCAACCAAGAATTCACAAAATGGGACAAACACCAAATTGAGACTCTGCATGCAGAATTCTGCAAAAATATCCTCTGTGTACAACGTAAAACAAACGCCAAATAATGCATGCAGAGTAAAATTATCAGTCCAGAAAAGAGACGTTAAATTCTACAACCACCTTAACCTTCCATGACAAAGCCATCACCTACAGAGAGATGAACCTGGAGAAGAGTCCCCTAAGCAAGCTGGTTCTGGGGCTCTGTTCACAAACACAAACAGACCCCACAGAGCCACAGGATAGCAACACAATTAGACCGAACCAAATCATGAGAAAACATAAAGATTATTACTTGACACATTGGATAGAATTAACAAAAAAACTGAGCAAACTAGAATGCTATTTTGCCCTTAACAGAGAGTACACAGCGACTGACCAGCATTTCGAAATTCTCTGTATTATTTGATCACATGTACGGAAACACATTGAAAAAAGCGCCATTCATTTTCCAAACGGAATATATTGTGCACTGTAATTGAACAATCCTGATGGGATTTGGAACATTCTTGGCAAACTTCAGTAGAAGGAGACGGTGTCAGATCCCACCATCGAACACAGAGATGCAGCAGACTACACCATACCTGATAACTGTGACTGACCCAAACTTAAGGAAAGCTGTGACTATGTACAGACTCGGTGAGCATAGCCTTGCTATTGAGACAGGCTCCCGTTGGCAGACTTGGCTCTCAAGAGAAGACAGGCTATGTGCACACTGCCCACAAAATAAGGTGGAAACTGAGCTGCAATCCCTAACCTCCTGCGAAATGTATGACCATATTAGAGACACATATTTCCCTCAGATTACGCAGATACAATTTACAAACCCAATTTAATAATCTCCAATATCTATTGGGTGAAATACCACAGTGTGCATCACAGCAGCAAACACACCATTGTAAATACATCCCATATTTATGTTTTTTACTTTCCCTTTTGTACTTTAACTATTTGTACATAATTTGACACTTGTAATGAGAGAGAGAGAGAGAGAGAGAGAGAGAGAGCGAGAGAGAGAGAGAGAAACTAAAGTATCTAGCAAATGGCACGGTCAGGAGCATCAGGAGCTGCAGTTTAGGCCCAGTGCTCTAGGGAGATTTCACAGAAAGCTTAGCAGGGGTTAGGTCAGAACTGGAATGATTCAGCTAACATCACAACTCTGTTGTTGGGTTACTCTAGTTGTACTGTATATTGCACTATTGTAGTTAAGGTATCCATCCAGACACAACCAAGCATGCACAAACACACACTGGGCTTGGCCATATCGGCCTAGTTTTGTTTGACGTAGATATCATGATGTCAGCCATTTTCAAACAGCATTTCGAAATTCCCTGTATTGTTTGGTCACATGTACGGAAACACATTGAAAAAAGCGCCATTCATTTTCTAAACGGAATATTTTGTGGACTGTAGTTGAACAATCCTGATGGGATTTGGAACATTCTTGGCAAACTTCAGTAGAAGGAGACGGTGTCAGATCCCACCATCAAACACAGAGATGCAGCAGACTCCACCATGGGAGACCCCCCACACACACACACACACACCCGGAAAAAGAAAACGTACAAACGCATAAACGACACGCATTCGTCTTGGGAGAACGAAACCCCAACTCTTTTAAAGCAGCGACGGGGAGCACTCATTTTTACATTGCCTTCACTGAACGACTATGACAACAGACAAAAATAAACATCAAAATGTGAACCTTTCCCGAATGTTCCCCTAGAACGGTTGTTATTGTTCTTCTCACTCACTCTGCAGACAAGACATATTGGAAATGTCAAGCGCATTACAGAGGCTGTCTGCATGACTGGGACATTTCAGAGGGATAATTCGGGGAAATTACAGAAGGAGTCAAGGCTGTGTGTGTGTGTGTGTGTGTGTGTGTGTGTCAAATCATAGGACATGGCAGATCAAGTAACCACACAGTACAGCACCCTGCCTGCTGGCTCCTCATACCTTTAAGATACTGTACTGTACGGGAGGATTTAGTGACCTAGCACTTATCGGACTCACCTGCCTTAGTTTTAGGGCTCTGGGGAGGTCTGCGAGAGTGTGTGGAAGGTTTATGGTGATGTGTGAGGTGATCGGGTTGAGTATGTGAGAGTATGGGGATTTCATGGGGATAGTGTGAGTGAGTTTTTGTCCTACCTGCCTTCGTTGGCGACAGGCCCCGTGTGTGTGTGTGTGTGTGTGTGTGTGTGTGTGTGTGTGTGTGTGTGTGTGTGTGTGTCTGTGTGTGTGTGTGTGTGTGTGTGAGTGCATGTCTGGTGGCAGTGCCAGACCCATCAAGCCCATCAGCCTGCCTCATGGCTGGGGGACTACTTGGTCATTTGTGTGTGTGTTTGTACTGAGTCGTGTGATTCACAGAAACAGATGTGTGCCATCCTCACTTCTATCACACTGATCATGTGGTGATACACCTATGACAGCAGCAGAGAGACAATGCTGCTACACTATCCGGCTGTGACCAGACCAGAACCGAATAGATCCGAACTGTACGAAGACGGCAGAACTGAACCTGCACATCATCACTGTCAGACCTGCGAAAGTAATGGACGTGGAGTCACTGTAACGGACATGGGCGGTGCCCAGACTTGTTGTGCTGTCGCATCCCTCTGTCTCACAGAGTCCTCTGGGGACATGTGTCCACAGCCTGTGGTAGAGACTGAGTCAACTGAGCAAAATATCGCTGCTCATAATTAGATCATGTCGATTTAGAAGGCTAGTATGAAACGATGGTGAATTGGAGATGCTAAGCGGATTTGAGAGAAACTCTTAGCTTGTTAACTGTGACTTGTTGTTGTGTGAGTTTTAATTTGGGGATTGTACTTGTTTTCACCCTGTACTGAATGTTGATGGCTTTCCTTGCATATTTTCTTCTAAGGAGTGAGAGCCAGTGAGTCCATTAGACAAAGATCAATCAGAGGAACAACATTCGCTGTAACGGCAGGAAATACCGTTGGATTGAAGATACTGGGCTTGAGGGAGATGTGTTGATTACTATGATTATGATTAATGGACAATTGATTCTGTTACAATTAATGTTATTATAGGGATAATTATTGTTGGTTCGCCAGTAAGCTGTGTTCTTGTTAACCGTCGGGAAGTAACCCGGATCCTCATTATGACGATGTGAAATGTTGCCTTTGACTTCACGGTGACATCATATGTATTCAACGGTTTGGGAGCAAAGGTGTCATACAGGAGTAGTCCAATTGGAATTGTCACGTGGACTAGAGGTCGACCGACTATGATTTTTCAACGCCGATACTGATACCGATTATTGGAGGACAAAAAAGTCGATGCCGATTAATCGGCCAATTTTTTTAAACGTGTGTATATATATATATAAATATACACATTTTTCTAATAATGACAATTGCAACAATACTGAATGAACAATGAACACTTTTATTTTAAATTCATATAATACATATGTGTTTTTTCAATGGGGGTTCTTAAGGTGATTCCACAGGTTGGTGGTATTTTTTGATTTAGCTGTTGCTGACCCCTTGCTTACATCTTTATCACAAATAAGACACCTTGCTTTCCCTGGTGTCAATTCCATGTCATTGTCCTACACTGGTGCTCTGCTTTTCTCTGCCATCTGTAAAACACACACACAGCTCTGAAGTGACAATGATACTGAAGAGTCTGCTTAGGAGACAAATACTCTCAACTGTTTGAATAAAAATAGAGTTTAAGTTACCTGTGACGAATGTTGAAAACAAAAACTGTCATTTCTATATGCAGGAAATCCTATTTTAATAATGGACATGGTAAGAATTGACTACCAAAGTGTGAGTCATAATTCCCATGACACCTTCTAGCAAAATCTGAAAAGCGGTTCCTTCATTCATTTATTCCATAGGATATTTTTTGATTCACTTAAAATAAGGTCTGTGTTTCGTGTAGGCTTACACCACCTTGCCAATTTTATAACTGTGTAGATATCCATAGGACAAGGTAACTCTGATCAATATTGGCTAAATATAAGCGAAGATCATTTTTTTTGTAGAGTGGATTTATGAAAATATTTTGACAAATGTTACCTTATCTTAGTGAGATTTACACGGGTACCAAAACGCTGAGGTGGCTTAAGCACGAAACACAGACCTTATTTGAAGTAGAACAAGACATTCTCTATGGAAGACATGAACGGTAAAATAACGAAGGAACCCCTTTCAAGTTCAGCCGCAAGTTATTACAGGAATTATAACTCGTCAACTATTTCTCTCTAAACCATATACCTTTGACTATTACGAGCCTGCTGCTGCCTACCACCCCTCGGTCAGACTGCTCTATCAAATATCAAATCATAGACTTAACTATAATGAACACACAGAAATATGAGCCTTAGGTCAAATCCGGAAACTATCACCTCGAAAACAAAACGTTTATTCCGTTCCGTATTTTATCTATTGGGTGGTATCCATGAGTCTAAATATTCCTGTTACATTGCACAACCTTCAATGTTATGTCATAATTACGTAAAATTCTGGCAAATTAGTTTGCAAAGAGCCAGTCGGCCCAAACTGTTACCTTGACTCTGCGTGCAATGAACGCAAGAGAAGTGACACAACTTCACCTGGTTAATATTGCCTGCTAAACTGGATTTTTTTTTAGCTAAATATGCAGGTTTAAAAATATATACTTGTGTATTGATTTTAAGAAAGGCATTGATGTTTATGGTTAAGTACACATTGGAGCAACGACAGTCATTGATTGATTGTTTTTTATAAGATAAGTTTAATGCTAGCTAGCAACTTACCTTGGCTTACTGCAATCGTGTAACAGGCAGGCTCCTCGTGAGGCAGGTGGTTAGAGCGTTGGACTAGTTAACTGTACGGTTGCAAGATTGGATCCCCCGAGATGACAAGCCTCGTTCCTAGGCCATCATTGAAAATAAGATTGTGTTCTTAACTGACTTGCCTTGTTAAATAAAGATAAAATAAAGGTGTAAAAAAAATACAAATAAAAAATCGGCAAAAATACCGGTTTCCGATTGTTATGGACACTTGAAATCGGCCCTAATTAATTGGCCATTCCGATTAATCGGTCGACCTCTAACGTGTACATAAAGTTCTAGTTGAGGAGAAGATGGATGCCTTGAATTAACTACCTGCTGTGACCCATCCACTGTCCATGTCCCTCCCACATCTTGTAATTAGACTTTAAGACTGACAGGAGAGATGATATGTCCCCTGGAGGGAGGGAGGGAGGGAGGGAGGGAGGGAGGGAGGGATGGCAGTCTGAATAAGTTTAGGATCCCCTAGCGCTCACTACAGCCAGCTTACTCATAAAAGCCCTTTTAGGACAGGCCATCCCAAGGACACCTAAACTCATTACTGGAAGCATTCGCATGTGCGGGGGGGGGTGTAAGTGAGAGAGAGTCGCAGAGAGAAAGAGAGAGGTGGGCGGTGGGAGAGCACAGCACGTGTCATCTGGTTGGTCGCTTGTCACAGCTAAGTGTATGAGTCAAGGACAAGTTTTGTAATTGGAGCACGACGGAATGCAATTCGGAATTCGGAGGAATGCTTAGTTCCGGCAACGACCCACGCTTTAGTGCGCCTGTCTTCCCTGATATTCCTCGCTTCAAACCCAAAACCTGCAGTGCCTGAACTGTGATGTAGTAATGCAGTATTGAGCATTAGAGATGTTTTTTTTAAAGCCTGTCACATACTGGGAGTGGTGAGACTGGACAGGCACTCTCTCTCAGGTTAATATTTAAGGTGCGTGTTCGGCCGCCAAGAGAGCTAAAACATAAACACATGCAGACACACACACACACACACACACATTTGGAATGGGCCCTCAGATCTTCAAAAGGTTCTACAGCTGCACCATTGAGAGCTTCCTGCCATCCAGGATATCTATACCAGGCGGTGTCAGAGGAAGGCCCTAGAATTTGTCAAAGTCTCCAGGCACCCAAGTCATAGACTGTTCTCTCTGCTTCCGCGCGGCAATCGGTGCCGGAGAGTGAATTCTGGGTCGAAACTCAGTGGACTCTACCCACATTCACCACATACTATACTGACATTACAACGCACACACACACACACACACACACACACACACACACACACACACACACACACACACACACACAGAAACACTTTCACACTCTTCACATACGCTGCTGCTACTCTGTTTATTATCTATAGTATCCTGATTGTATAGTCATCTTTACTCCTACCTACATGTGCATATTAGTTCAATTCAACTACCTCGTACCCTTGCACATTGACTGGGAGCCTGTACTCCTTGTATATAGTCTTGTATATAGTCTTGTTGTTACCTCGTAGCCTTGCACATTGACTCGGAGCCTGTACTCCTTGTATATAGTCTTGTTGTTACCTCGTACCCTTGCACATTGACTCGGAGCCGGTACTCCTTGTATATAGCCCTGTTATTGTTATTTACTTTGAGAAAGGGCTCGTAAGTAAGCATTTCATGGTCTACAGATGTTGTAGTCGGCGCATATGACAAATAAAATTAGATTTGATTGATTTGACATACCTCTCTCTCTCTCTGCCCCACTCTCTCTCTCTCTAACACTTCATCATACCAACCACACAGTGCTGTGGGGTCAGAGCGGACGTATTTTGTACTTAGTTCAGTCAAGGAGCAAATACATTTCATTGATGTAACATCTCCTCTTTCTCTGTGCTTTGAGTTTGTTGTAGCCAACTACAGCCGTCCACGTTGGTAAATCTATGGTCTGGAGCTTTTACATTTCTTGGCTCCCTCCATTGCTTTGGTCATGATGAGTACACGTGAGAGTGTACACCATGTACTGTAGTAGTACATGTGACAGCTTCCGTACCTTATATAGTAGTACACATGACAGCTTACGTACAGTGGCAAGAAAAAGTATGTGAACCCTTTGGAATTACCTGGATTTCTGCATAAATTGGTCAACAAATTTGATCTGATCTTCATCTAAGTCACAACAATAGACAAGCATAGTGTGCTTAAACTAATAACACACAAATTATTGCATTTTTCTTGTCTTTATTGAATACATTATTTAAATATTCACAGTGCAGGTTGGAAAAAGTATGTGAACCCCTAGGCTAATGACTTCTCCAAAAGCTAATTGGAGTCAGCAGTCAGCTAACCTGGAGTCCAATCAATGAGACAAGATTGGAGATGTTGGTTAGAGCTGCCTTGCCTCATAAAAAACACTCACAAAATTTGACTTTGCTATTCACAAAAGCATTGCCTAATGTGAACCATGCCTCGAACAAAAGAGATCTCAGAAGACCTACAATTAAGAATTGTTGACTTGCGTCAAGCTGGAAATGGTTACAAAGGTATATCTAAAAGCCTTGATATTCATCAGTCAACGGTAAGACAAATTGTCTATAAATTGAGAAAATTCAGCACTGTTCCTACTCTCCCTAGGAGTGTTCATCCTGCAAAGATGACTGCAAGAGCACAACGCAGAATGCTCAATGAGGTTAAAACAAATGAGTGTTAGTTAAAGACCTACAGAAATCTCTGGAACATGCTAGCATCTCTGTTGATGAGTCTACAATACGTAAAACACTAAACAAGAATGGTGTTCATGGGAGCAATTGTCTTCTTTTTTTATTGACGGATACCCCAACACTCAGACATCATTTACAAATGAATGTGTCTTTAGTGAGTCCGCCAGATCAGAGGCAGTAGGGTTGACCAGGGATGTTCTCTTGATGTCTGAATTGGACCGTTTCCCTGTCAAAATGTAACGAGTACTTTTGGGTGTCAGGGAAAATGTATGGAAGTAAAAAGTACAGACTTTTCTTTCGAAATGTAGTGAAGTAAAAGTGAAAGATGGCAAAAATATAAATAGTGAAGTGAAGTACAGATACCCCCCAAAAAATGACTTAAGTAGTACTTTAAAGTATGTTTACCTAGGTACTTTACACCACCGCTGCAAAGTCATCTGTTGTTCAATAGCTAACTGAGCTAACCTTTCTCCTACTCCCCTTGTGGTAATGGCCATGTGATGGAGAAGCTTAACACTCTATCCAAGGGTGCACACTATAGACAAGTGGAACAAGTGAAGAGTTTCAATGACATCACACACTGAAAAACTCTCAATAGTAGTTGCACAGAATATTGGCCAGTGTTACCTAGGGTTGATTTTTCAGTGCAACATTTGTAGTCTCGAAGTGTTAAATTAACACTTATTGGTGTAAAAGAACACCAGTGTTGGTGTTAATAACTACTGTTAAACCAAAGCCACGCCTATTATTATCATATTTCCCCAGCATGCTTGATTGCAGATAGATTTTTAGAATTGTTTGTTTCAATATCTTTTTGCAAGTACAGTACCAGTCAAAAGTTTGGACACACCTACTCATTCAAGAGTTTTTCTACATTGTAGAATAACAGTGAAGACATCAAAACTGTGAAATGGCACACATGGAATCATGTAGTAAGCAAAAAAGTGAGAGAGAGAGAGAATTAGAGGGAGCATACTTAAATTCACACAGGACACCAGATAAGACAGGAGAATTACACCAGATATAACAGACTGACCCTAGCCCCCCGGCACATACGCTATTGCAGCATAGATACTGAAAACTGAGACAGCTAATGGTGGGAGGCTTTGACGGCTCAGACCCCGTGACAGGTGGAGGAGACACCTGAGAAGATTTGGCCTCTGACCGACTCGTTGCTTAATGGAGAGAACCGGTTGAACGTTTCTGTCGGCTGAATGAGCGACACCAGTTGAGTATGCCGACAGTATTTCTTTCCAGAAGCCTTGAGAAATTGTCTGTCTGTGGGGACTGTGCGCGGGGGGGATTTATACTACTATCTGTACTTACTGGTGGCACAGACGCTGTTGCATCCTTTCCTACACTTAAATTGCCCAACGATTGCATCTGAAGCTGTACTTGCAACACTGCTATCCTCACCATAAGGCTTAGCTAGTTTAGTTCTCCTGTGTTGTGAGTACAGCGACTGCAATTAGACGGCATGATGTTAATGTTACTATTTATCTTTGGCTGGTGGAGGTCCTGTAGAACCATTTCCAGATGAAGTGTCCTGGGTGAAAAAGTTGAGTGAAAAAAGTTGAGTGAGGAAAAAACTAAGATGTTGGTAAATGTATTAAAAGTAAAAACTGGAATTTTTACTAGAATTAAAGTGTACTTTGGTCAGATGGGACTAATATTGAGCTTTTTGGCCATTAAGGAATACGCTGTGTCTGGCGCAAACCCAACACCTCTCATAGCACCTGTAGCTGTTTGCCTTGAAGAATGGGCAAAATCCCAATGGCTAGATGTGCCAAGCTTATAGAGACAAACCTCAAGAGACTTGCAGATGTAATTGCTGCAAAAGGTGGCTCTACAAAGTGTTGACTTTTACTTGTTTGTTTCAAAAAAAAAAAAAAAAAAATCCATCTTCAAAGTGGTAGGCATGTTGTGTAAAAAGTGATACAAACCCTTAAAAAAAATCTGAAGAATGCCAAGGGGGGTGAATAGTTTCGCAAGCCACTGTTTGTCTTCCTGTCATGGCTTTTGCACCATCAGCACAGATACCAACATAAGCAGCAGCTACGTTTGGCTACACACGGACCGTTAGTGGAATTCCCGCTAGAGAGTAACGGTTAATGTGATTGGATGTTAGGCTACCTGTATTTGACATTGTGTTGTTATTTCGCTGAACACTAGATGGTTTAATTGTATTTTTGGCAGTGAAAGGAGTCTACTCTGTAAAGAATGTATTATTATTTTTATTTGGCGTACGGCATTGCGCGTACCCCTGGGGGTACGTGTACCCCAGTTTGGGAATACCTGCATTAGTTACTCATTACCTGTCCAAAATTATAATCAGTAATGTAACTTTTGGATTACCCAAACTCGGTAACATAATCTGATTACATTCCGGTACTTTTAGATTACTTTCTCCTTAAGAGGCATAGCTCCTTAAGTTTACATAGCTGGCCATATATAGATGTTAATTTTTACTTTATGGGTTGGTTATGTAGGCTTTTTCTAAACCATTGCTTTCTACTACACATAATAATACTATTAAAACTATTACTATCAGAATTCCAGTCATTCCAATAAATGTTATACCCCCTGATCTTCAAGAATAGGACATGGAAATATGGAAGTATAGATTAGCCTAATTGTTTTACCTGAGCATAACCCCATAACTAAGGACTTATTAGCCAGCCCTATGCTGTTGTTTATGATTGTGTTGTCATGGAGGACTGATTGGGCTCATTGATTGGGCTCGCATGCTTTGAGTACTACTGAAAAGTGCTATTTACATGTGAAAAATGAATGCCATATTTATAGTATTATTGTTTACCTCTTTGTTGGTGACACTTTATCTTGAAAATATGCAGCTGTTTAAAGGGCAAATCCACAGATGAAACAATAACAAAATGCTTGCCCCGCCTCTGTTTTGGTAAAAAGCTGAGGGATGGGCCTGGAGAAATGTAACCACTCTCAGATTAATAGACAGAGCTATGGATGTAAGGACGGACCATCCATGTTAGAAAAAATATTGTTTTAGCCATGTTACGAGGTTAAACAGGGTTTGTTAATATTTACAATGCGTACAAACATTGGAGTAAAACAAGCTTATATTTTGGGTTCTCATGGAGTGTGACAGTTGAACTAAGCTCAAGAGGCATTTATTTACAAGTTATATTCTTCAAGGATCAATGGATATATATGAGAGCAGCAGTGTGATTCACATAAATGAGCTATGTAGATATCAATAATCAGTGATATCCGTATCGCCGTAGACTACACTACTGCTGCCATTACCTCCAAGCCTTTATTCAAGTTGGATCATCTTGGATGCCGACAGCAGCCGCACCATTGGAAGACATATCTTGGACTGTAGCCTTCAAAAGCCTATTCCTGCTCTTTTCCCACGATCCATCAAACACATTTGGTGTGTCATCGTAGTGGTCTCTGACTTGTGGTCAGACTCGCTCAGGTGGAACATATTTAAACTTGTGCCTTTTTTCAATGCTCGTTTGAATGTCATTGAGAAAAGAGAGAAGTGTTAAGATTGTTTTCCACAAACATCCTTTCTGAATTTAAAAGTAATCCTCGAAGTCACACCTCTAGTTTTTTTAAAGTATCTGTAATCTGATGACAATATTTTTGCTCATAACGTAACGAATTACAGTAAAAAAATTTAAAAAAAAGTAATCTCTTACATGTAATGGATTACATGTAATCCGTTACTCCCCAAACCTGTGGTTTAAGTGATGGAGGTAATGACACAAAGCCTAGAGTATTGACTTCTCTAAAGGCAGCTTTATACCATAGGAAGGAGAGCAGTGGTGGCTAGCAGAGTGGAGATAATTGCCCTATTCACAGCGGGTCAGCCCCACTAAGGCACATATTTACCTTTTCCACCTATCATACCTGTCCAAGCGAGGGAGGGATGGAGGGATGGAGGAGCGATCAAGAGAAGAGGGGAGAGAGACAGAGAGAGAGAGTGTGTGTGTGTGTGTGTGTGTGTGTGTGTGTGTGTGTGTGCGTGGCTCTACAACAAACATCTGCTGGCTCCTGAGTAGTGCAGCGCTCTAAAGCAATGCATCTCAGTGCTAGAGGCGTCACAACAGACCCTGGTTCGATTTTAGGCTGTATCACAACTGGCTGTGATTGGGAGTCCCATAGGGCAGCGCCGAATTGGCCCAGCATCGTCCGGCTTAGGGTTTGGACGGGGTAGGCAGCCATTGTAGATAGGAATTTGTTCTTAACTGACTTGCCCAGTCAAATAAAGGTTAAATATGTGGGTGGATCCTCCTGCTCTCAGCAGAGTGTAATGGAGACTGCTATCTCCAGACGTCTGCTATCTCCAGACGTGCTGCTTTTATAAGGGAGGGCTTAGTGCTCTGAGGACTGCCTCTCTCTATTGCCGTCTTTTTTCTTTCTCACTCTGTTTTTTTTCTCTTTTTCTCCCTCTTTGACTGTCATTCGACCTCTCGTCTTTTTCATTCTCCCCTATTCCCTTTCTCTTTCTCTCTCTTTCTCCTCTCTCCCTCCTCCCCTCTCTTTCTCTCCTCCGTTTCCCTTCTCTCTTTCTCTCATCGGAGATCACCCTCTGTATGTACACACCGTCCTGTCAGTGCTCTGCTCTCTCTGCCCACGTTCACCCGGGGCTCCTTCTGCTGTAATCCACAGCTTAAGCTGCTCTATATCCTATTAAAGTAGATAACACAGACCGTTGTGAAGATAAACTCAGATCAGATATTAGGAGTTGAGTGTCCATGTCGTTGAATGTCGTTTGATGAGTCACTGAAGAGGGAATTGGGGCCAGTCCCATATGGCACCCTATTCTTCACATATAGTGCACCAAAAGTATTGCTCTAAAATGGAGTGAATCCTAACTTCCACTTAAATCAACATTTCCTTTAGTCATGCGCCAATGTCAGACAGTGACATTTTGACTTAAATGGTCGGGTTTTTTTGGTAGGATTCTTCCCTACCTTAGTCTGGCTGTATGAGTAGCACCTACTGCATAAATGCCCTATAATGCGTTCTCTAGCCTATTCTCCCTCCAGGCAGCTGTTGTTGTGTTGGTACGATATGTTCTCTCCAGAGCTGATGTGAGAGGAAAGGGATGTCACAGGGACAGAGAGCTTAGCTAACAGGGTGACCTGCTATATGAGTCACACCTGGCTGGCATTGAAGAGCTGCTCACACATAGATTCTACACTCACACCATTCTTCCATTGGAAATTCCATCATTTGGGGTTTTGTTGATGGTGGTAGAAAACGCTGTCTCAGGCGCCGCTTCAGGTTTCCCCATAAGTGTTCAACTGGGTTGAGATCTGGTGACTGAGATGGCCATGGATATGGGATATGGTTTACATGGTTTTCATGCTCATCAAACTGTTTTGGATGGGGGAATTGTCATCCTATGGGGGCAATAATGGCCTGCCAAGCATTTTTTTAACACACATTTTTTGACACCCTAATGATGGCACGTTAATTGCTTAATTAACTCAGGAACCAGACCTGTGTGGAAGCACCTGCTTTCAATATACTTTGTTACCCTCATTTATTCAAGTGTTTCCTTTTATTTTGGCAGTTACCTGTAGCTAGCAGATCGAAACGGGCTAATGTGATGCTCCATTAGACGTGACATGAGGGGTACTGTTTGGCGTAGCATAGAGCATTTTCGACCTACCTTAACTTGGTGACACTATCTTCGTTCTCGATTCGGCTAAACATGTGTCTTTTGAAATAGAGAAGATGTCGGCGTACACGTTGTTGGATTACTTCGCGGAGCAAAACATGTATTTATTTTTAATAACACAGCCTTTGCTCAAGTTCATACCAACTACCTGCAACTGGACATGGACATTTAAGAAGATACATGTTTGGCCGAACGAAGATGAGGTTGGTTGAAAAATCTCTGTGCTACGCCAAACAGTAGCGATCCTGTAATGGCTAACGGTGCATTACATTAGCCCTCTAGCTAACTGACACCTATAACGCTGACGCTAGTTGACACCCACTGACACACAGATAACACTGCTGCCATGCCGAAGTCGTGGCATGCAGGCCTCGAGGCCTGCCTAGAGATGTGTACCAGTCCACACCGTTAGTACATTGTCAGAGCACACTGTGCACACGCATGCATTATGTACCCACACACACACGAGTAGTGGAACATAGAGAGTGAACAAATGTGAACGATGAGGAAGGCCAGTGATGAAGATGCCTCTAGCAACTTGCTGGCCCAGCGTGATGACTCAACCACGATTTATGGCATTGTTTGAAAGACAGACCATTTGAGGGCTATCATAGGGGTCAAACACATCGTGTCTGTGACAATCTCGATGAAGAGACATTCTCACAGAAGTCCTAGGGTCACTGAAGCCAGGAGAGGTGAAGACTGATGAAACTTGAATCGACTAAATTAATGTTACTGTGTGAATTAAATTGGCATGTTTGGATTGTTTCAAGAGTTCATAAAGAGCTATGTTTCATTATACTGTAAGTGCTATGGATTTATTGTCACAGAGAAACTGTGTTACTCGGTACGCTTGACGGCGGATAGTTCACAGGAACGACACAGTGTTGAGGTGTGGTGATTAGATTAGAGAATGCCTGGAATGTTTTGGGCCGTGCAAAGGGATGTTAATTAGACGATAGGCGATACAGGTAGTTGGCACTCTTGGAAGACTACAAGATGGGTTTAAACTTAGATCATGTAGTTATTGGTTAACCGATCTCCTGATGTACATATGTATGTCATAGTGGTGCATTTTCTATGCTGTTAAGACTCATTATTTTTTTGTATTATTTTTTAATTAGAAGATTTCTGGTGTCCATCATTTGTTTATTGTATTCTTATTGTGTAACTGTAATAATTATGGCTACTTTTAAATGGATACGAACCGTAGTCCTCAAATTTCTGATTAATATTACTTATTATTATTTGGTAAAATGTCTAATGGTAAATGTTATTCACAATATACATAGCATACAGTGCCTTGCAAAAGTATACATCCCCTTGGCATTTTTCCTATTCTGTTGCATTTCAACCTGTAATTTAAATGTAGTTTTATTTTTATTTCATTTTTTTGTAACAGTATTTTTATTGGAATTTCACCATTTTCACCCATATTAAGAGATACAACAACAGAGACAAAGCACACAGAACAAAAACAAGAAAAACAGCACCCACTTACACATATCTACGTGCATATATATACACATACATACATACACATACATACACACACATACATATACCCATGCATATACACACACATACATACACGCACGCACACACACATATATACACACCCATACATACGTACACCATTTTCCTCTTCCCGCTCGGTGCTTCTCTCACCCCATCACCATCATTGCGTCTCTCAATACATACATTTTAAACAAACTTACAAACAGAAATTAAACAAAAAAGCTCAGTTTAAACCAAGAGGTTGGGTTCCACACATGGAACGTACAGTGTAGTTCTGAAATACATAGATCCCCGCCATTCTAAGAGAATCCTTGCAGCATAAAGCTGATACCTCAGGTTCTAGGTAATATTTTTATTTCATTTAAAGGACATACACAGAATAGTCCAAATTGGTGAAGTGAAATGATAAAAACAATTTTTTTTTTAAAGAAAATTCAAAATTGAAAAGTGGTGCGTGCATATGTATTCACCCCATTTGCAATGAAGCCCCTAAATAAGATTTGGTGCAACCAATTACCTTCAGAAGTCACATAACTAGTTAAATAAAGTCCACCTGTGTGCAATCTAAGTGTCACATGATCTTTCACATGATCTAAGTATATATACACCTGTTCTGAAAGGCCCCAGAGTCTGCAACATCACTAAGCAAGCAGCATCACCAAGCAAGCAGAACCATGAAGACCAAGGAGCTCTCCAAACTGGTCAGGGACAAAGTTGTGGAGAAGTACAGATCAGGGTTGGGTTATAAAAAAATATTCCGAATCTTTGAACATCCCACGGAGCACGATTAAATCCATTATAAAAAAAATGAAAGAATATGTCACCACAACAAACCTGCCAAGAGAGGGCCACCCACCAAAACTCACAGACCAGGCAAGGAGGGCATTAATCAGAGAGGCAACAAAGAGACCAAAGATAACCCTGAAGGAGCTGCAAAGCTCCTTCAAAGAGTATCTGTCCATAGGACCTCTTTAAGCCGTACACTCCACAGAGCTGGGCTTTACGGAAGAGTGGACAGAAAAAAAGCCATTTATTAATGAAAGAAAATAAGCGAACACACTTGGTGTTCGCCAAAAGGCATGTTGGAGACTCCCCAAACATATGGAAGAAGGTACTCTGGTTTGATGAGACTAAAATTGAGCTTTTTGGCCATCAAGGAAAAGCTATGTCTGGCGCAAACCCAACACCTCTCATCCCCCCGAGACTATCATCCCCACAGTGAAGCATGGTGATGGCAGCATCATGCTGTGGGGATGTTTTTCATCGGCGGGGACTAGGAAACTGGTCAGAATTGAAGGAATGATGGATGGCTTTAAATACAGAGAAATGATTGAGTGAAACGGACAATAACCCTAAGCATAATGCTAAAGCAACACTCAATATGTTTAAGGGGAAGCATTTTAAATGTCTTGGAATGGCCTAGTCAAAGCCCAGACCTCAATCAAATTGAGAATCTGTGCTATGACTTAAAGATTGCTGTACACCAGCGGAACGCTTACAAGTTGAAGGAGCTGGAGCAGTTTTGCCTTGAAGATTGGGCAAAATCCCAATGGCTAGATGTGCCAAGTTTATAGAGACATACCCCAAGAGACTTGCAGCTGTAATTGTTGCAAAAAGGTGGCTCTACAAAGTATTGACTTTGGGGGGTGAATAGTTATGCTTATGTTTTTCTTCTTATTTCTTGTTTGTTTCACAATAAAACACATGTGGCATCTTCAAAGTGGTAGGCATGTTGTGTAAATCAAATTATACAACCCCCCCAAAAAACTCTATTTTAATTCCAGGTTGTAAGGCAACAAAATAGGAAAAATGCCAGGGGGGTGAATACTTTCGCAAGCCACTGTATCTGCTTGGTCTAACTATGCATCTCATCTCAAGGTTAACTCAATCATTAAATACTAGGACATTGATTGCAAGACATTAGTTCCTTTGTCCCTTAGCCTCTTAATAATTGCATAACGGTTAACCTAGACACTTGCATCTTATAGTATTCTGAGTGGTGATGCAAGATTCGCTACCTTGGCGATACAGGACAAGATTATGGACATTATCATTCACATGATATCATTCATTATCATTCACATGATAATGGAGTCGTATTGATGAGTGTAGTTTATTATATTCAACATAATGTTTGGATCATTTCTACCACCCTACACACACACACACACACTCACACTCACACACACACACACAAGCGCACACACACTTCAACGTCTAAGCCTTTTCTCATCTTCTTTCCTTATGCTCTCATTAGAGAGGATATACTGTAAATGGGTATTACTGTCAACATGTGTAATCTGTTCACGCCTGTTCTCTCTTGGCGAGGGAGGAGGCAGTGGAGCACTGGTTTGTTTTCCTCCTCAGCGGAACGCTACGCTGGCTAGCCGGGACTGTGTTGTGTTGTTGTGACTGAAGAAGCGTGACTGGCCATCTGCTAGCTGTGATTCTTACACCATGCTATAGTCAGGGATGGACACAGATGAGTGGCTGTGCTTTGAGAGGAATCCTTCCGACGGTGGAGGGGTCTGTGTGTCTGTGTGTATGTGTATGTGTGTGTGTGTGTGTTAGTGTGTCTGTGTGCGTGCGCAGGTTTGTGTTTTTTTCTGATGAAGCTTCCGCTCAGTGATATGATACCATAGGGGTTTTGTCAAGTATAATTTCTGACATTGTACAGTAGCCATTGTAGGGTTATCAGCGTATGGTTTATATCAGCGTATGGTTTATATCAGCGTATGGTTTAATCAGCGTATGGTTTATATCAGCGTATGGTTTATATCAGCGTATGGTTTATATCAGCGTATGGTTTATATCAGCGTATGGTTTATATCAGCGTATGGTTTATATTAGCGTATGGTTTATATCAGCGTATGGTTTATATCAGCGTATGGTTTATATCAGCGTATGGTTTATATCAGCGTAGATTGGTCGGTATACAGTTGTTAGTGGTTACAGTATATTGATGCCTTTACGCTCTCCCTCCCTCCCCACCTTCCCTCCCTCCCTCCCACCCTCCCCCCTCCCTCCCTCCCTCCCTCCCTCCCTCCCTCCCTCCCCCTCCCTCCCTCCCTCCCTCCCCCTCCCTCCCTCCCTCCCCCCCCCTCCCTCCCTCCCTCCCCCTCTCCCTCCCCCTCTCCCTCCCCCTCTCCCTCCCTCCCTCTTTCCCTCCATCCCACCCTCCCTCCCTCCCCCTCTCCCTCCCTCCCTCCCTCCCCCTCTCCCTCCCTCCTTCCCTCCCTCCCACCCTCCCCCTCTCCCTCCCTCCCTCCCCCTCTCCCTCCCTCCCCTCCTCCCTCCCCAGATGTACATCCAGACCACCACCCTGACTATCTCGCTCAGCCTCAGCGCCTCTGTCTCTCTGGGGATGTTGTACATGCCCAAGGTCTACGTCATCATCTTCCACCCGGAGCAGAACATCCCCAAACGTAAACGCAGCTTCAAGGCCATCGTCACCGCCGCCACCATGTCAGGAAAGCTGCAGAAGGGAGGCGACCGGCCCAACGGAGAGGTTAAGACGGAGCTGTGTGAGAGCATGGAGACCAACAGTGAGTAAGAACACACCTTTACTAACCTATACATAATACACTTATATATCTAATTATGTATTGTATACACCTATACTAACAGTATACATATATATAGTACATCTACACCAGGGTTCCCCAACTGACGGCCCATGGGCTGAATGGTTTTATTTGGCTCCTTGAATTTTCATTGTTGGACATAAGACTGTCTAAACACCAGCAAATCAGCTACAAGTAATACATTTTGGGGGGAAATCTGTCCCCAACTATTCCCACGCATAGTAGAGAGACACGTGATCGTATACAAACGTCAGCAAGAATTGAAATTGTTACGTTTTAGTCAAACATATCTGCTTGGGATTCTTGCAGTGAATTTGTAATTCTGTTCCGGCCCCCCCGACCATCCGCTCAAAAAAAAAATCCGCCCCGTGGCTGAATCTAGTTGATGATCCCTGATCTTCACTAATATAACTACCAATCTATACACCTACACTCATAGAACGAATCTGTAGATCTACAATTACACACAACAGAAATAATCTACACAACTACGGCTGATATAAGCAACCTTTTGATAATCTCTACAACTACAGTATGACAGTAGTAACATGTAAGTTGGGCCCTTTTTCATATCTCTCATTCAAATATCAGTCTTTTAATAACAAAAAAAATGTCATGTCTGAATTGTTAACAATGTTCCTGAGAGAGCTTGAGTGCTGCAACCTGTTTTTGGGGCACTGTTGTTTACTTCACATACAGAGTGTTAAAATGAGCTTCCCATTCAGCTTAACTATGTGGAGCAGCTTACTTAAACGTCAAAGCTGTGTTGTGTGAGGAGCCAGTCTTCCCTCATCGACACTACGACCTGGAAATATTTTTCTTTCACCAGTGGAGATTCAGAATGTTCCGTGGGTGTTTAAAACAGTTATTTCATCACAGTTGATCTGGGTGCTCTGAGAGGTTTAAACGGTTCTGGAGTGGTTGGGGTAATTAGGCTTCGTTTACTCTGTTCCGTGTTCTGAACTGCAGCATTTTAACTATATCTTCATCACAGACCTGAACGCCCAGAAGTCTCGCAGTCAGCAGTTTGGTCGGCTAGAATAACACACACACACACACGCGCAGGCACACACACACACGCACACAGAGTTAATTTTCACAAACCACAGTCTGCCTGAGACATTATTTTCAAACACTACCTGCCTAGGGTTTGTGTTGTGTGAAGAAGAAATTGTTGGAACAGTTTTGATTCCTACAGTTTGACATAGTGTCTCCTTTAAATTCCTCCTTAAAAAAGCGGGCACGGGGCACCGTTTTGACGATAGCTCAGCGCCAGCGGTCCGCGGTCGCTTAAAAACAACTGACATTTACAACCAACAGCTACAGGGGACATGTAACATAACGGACTTGACAAACACAGCCTCAGACCCCAGATGCAGGTGTGCACTAATATTACACTCAATAGGAAATATATATCTCCTGATATATTTCCTCTCCTCTCTTCCCCTCTTTTTCCCCCTGGCAGCTTCATCAACTAAGACAACATATGTCAGCTACAGTAATCATGCCATCTGAACATCTGAACAGCACCAAAGTGGAGGGAGGTTTCCCAGGGGCGAGAACAGCTGAGGGAAGGAGCTGTCACTCAGACCGACAGATGACGGCCTGATGGACGTAAAGACGGACAGACAGATGGAACTCCCACCACCACCGCGAACCAAGCATGAGACATTTTATATTGTTCTGACAGCATCAAACCGACACAAACCACCAGAGAGGCGGGACCACAAAGACCAACCACCAATCAGTGGGACCCGTTCGCTCTCTTCCTGTAAATCACAGCACAACGGTCATAAATGCCATAAACTTTGAACTAACCGTGGAAAAAAGAGACTTAACGGTAAAAAAAAAAAAATCCCCTGCAGGCTCTATGGTCCAGAGAAAAAAAAGAAGAAAAAAGATACCAAAACAACATGGTGTAAAAGTTATACACAAGAGAGATGTATATGGGAGATAAAAAGTCATTCAAAAGAGTTAAAAAAAAATTAAATATTTAAAAGAGAAAATAGAATAAACTATGAGAATCGAC
Organism: Oncorhynchus tshawytscha; assembly: GCF_018296145.1. Classification (NCBI taxonomy): domain Eukaryota; kingdom Metazoa; phylum Chordata; class Actinopteri; order Salmoniformes; family Salmonidae; genus Oncorhynchus; species Oncorhynchus tshawytscha. The sequence continues at coordinate 12,090,986 of NC_056445.1, forward strand.
CATTATGTTTATTGTTATTCTACTTGTAAGTATTTTTGTGGTTGTGAAGATTTTTTCATTCTTGTCCCATCTGTCGTGCGACCTTGCATACTCAGAAAGTTTGTCTCTTGTATCGATTGGCTAACTGGATGGGTAGCCCTGGCTTGTGAATCTGTAAATGCCCTGGTTGAAGCATGCCAGTTTTTATACAAATGATTTATTTATAATAAAGGAATGTTTTGCAAATGTGTAGATTTGTTGCTTGTGCTTTTAAGATACAACACAGATACCAATTTGATATTTTTGTTTATTACTATATTTGTGACAAAACCGTCTCGATTCGGTCTTCTGTAGCAACATTTGAAATTGTGTTTTTTACATTGGATAAAAGTAGAGACTCAGAGCTAGACAATGGTATATCATACACTACACTACACACTCCATCCCCTTAGCTATCATACTCTAATTCCACTGATTTCAAAACTCTGTCCTCCAGAAAGTGGTGAGCAACACAACGTTTGGACACACCTTCTCATTCAAGGATTTTTCTTTATTTGTACTATTTTTTTCTACATTATAGAATAATAGTGAAGACATCAAAACTATGAAATAGCACGTGTTGAATCATGTAGTAGCCAAAAAAGTGTTAAACAAATCAAAATATAATTTATATTTGAGATTCTTCAAAGTAGCCTTTGTAGAAGAAGAATTAGAATTCCCTCAACCAACTTCAACTGAAAAACTTTTCCAACAGTCTTGAAGGAGTTCCCACATATGCTGAGCACTTGTTGGCTGCTTTTCCTTTACTCTGCGGTCCATCTCATCCCAAACCATCTCAATTGGGTTGAGATCAGGTGATTGTGGAGGCCAGGTCATCTGATGCAGCTGATCCATCACTCTCTTTCTTGGTCAAATAGCCCTTACTCAGCCTGGAGGTGTGTTGGGTCATTGTCCTGTTAAAAAAAAAAGACAAATGACTAAATCACTGACAGTGTCACCAACAAAGCACCCCCACACCATCACACCTCCTCCTCCATGCTTCTTCTTTCTGGCAACTCTAATGAACTTATCCTCTGCAGCAGAAGTAACTCTCGGTCTTCCTTTCCTGTGGCATTCCTCATGAGAGCCAGTTTCATCATAGCGCTTGCTGGTTTTTGTGACTCCACTTGAAGAAACTTTCAAAGTTCTTGGACTTTTCCGCATTGACTTTCATGTCTTAAAGTAATGATGGACTATCGTTTCTCATTGCTTATTTGAGCTGTTCTTGACATAATATGGACTTGGTCTTTTACCAAATAGAGCTATCTTCTGTTTCCCACCCCTACCTTGTCGCAACACAACAGACTGGCTCAAACGCATTAAGATGGAAAGAAATTCCACTATTTAACTTTTAACAAGGCACACCTGTTAATTGAAAATCATTCCAGGTGACAGCCTCATGATGGTTGGTTGAGAGAATGCCAAGAGTGTGCAAAGCTGTCGTCAAGGCAAAGGCTGACTAATTTGAAGAATCTCAAATATAAAATATATTTTGATTTGTTTAACACTTTTTTGGTTACTACATGATTCCATGTGTTATTTCATAGTTTGAGGTCTTCACTATTATTTTACAACATAGAAAATGGTTAAAATAAATAAATACAAGACAAACCTTGTAATGCGTAGGTGTGTCCAAACTATTGACTGGTGCTTTATGTCTAGTTTCCTGAAACAACTCCCATTTATTGATTTTAAATTACGTGGACAAAGACACAATGACAACAAGTGTAATGTCACATTCCCAGTCCCTCCCACCTGTCCCTGTATGGCAGGCTGTAGGTTGTGTCTGACCATCTGAATCTCTACACGTTTCTCTACACCCAAGATGGCGGACTTTCCTTTTCCTTTCTCTTTCTCTGTATTAAACCATCAATACAGCAAATCACTTTTTCCTGACACACAGCAAAACAAATGCTTTCAGTTTTGAGCAGAACACATTTCTTTCATTGATTTTCCCTGGTCTTACAGCGTTACAAACCTCTACCACTCCACCGAGGGCTGTTGTCTTCCATACTGTAGTAGCTACTAGTGTAGTGGAGAAGCTATCCGCAAGCTGGGTGGATGACGAGAAGGCAGTGTGTGTGTGTGTGTGTGTGCGCATGCGGGTGTGTGTGTGTGCCTGTTCACTTGTGTGTGTGTGTGTGGTAATGGAGGTCTACTTGTAGACACTGGGGGCAGAATCCCTTGTGCTTCTGAACTAGCGAGCTCCGTCTCACTAAATGTCGAAAGGTTTCAAAGAAAATATGTGACATCTGAGAAGCGGTGAGCTAATGAGTCAATGCATTCATTGTCACTGGTTAAGGAACCATCGATAAAGCTGAAAGAGGAACACAACACCGTTTCCTGTATACAGCAACAGACAAGCTTTGTACGTCGGACTAAAAGTAACCCAAGTCAGGGCTTTGTTTAACTGATGTCCCTGTCGGCTGCTTTGTGTGAGCCCAACTTCGCTTTACAATGAAATGAGGAAAGAATAGGCCACGGACAGCACAATGATTTGTATTTACAACACATTTAATGGGAAGCGGCTTGCGGGCCAAACAGCTGTCATTTTACAATAGAAGAAATAGATGACCGCTGTCTGCTGTTGATTAATGTTTTTCTCATGTGTTCCTTCTACAGTCCAATGCATAGCAAAAATACAGTCTGGCCTTTCCCAGTCAAGTCCTGATCATTAGCATACCAACAGACAAGAAGTGGTGGTTGAAAGGGGTGTGTTATAATCAGGAAGTGGTCCTGGGAGTCTATGCCTTCCACTCAGCACCGGACCCCAGTTTAGGGGTACCTCTGAGAGGGTAGTAGTGACAGCAATCCTAGTTATCTACCTGCAGGCTAATTCAATGACCTGTCACACAGACCACTGTCACTGTCAGGGACGATGGACTACACACACAACACCAGGAGACTGCTCTCTCTGTGGATCCTCTCACACCTATATGGTTGTGACAGCCGACAGGTGGGAGAGTGTGTGAGCGTGTTTGTGTGTGCACTGTTCAGGTGTGTTTGTTCAGGTGAAGCAGGCAGATGGTCCTCCTCTGTCTGTGTTGGTGTGTTTGTGCGTTTAGCGTGGATCACTGGATAATTCTGAATTCCGGTTCAGATTATGGATGTGGTTGCCATGATACCCAGACCACATGTTGTCAACACTGGACCTTTCATCTTCTCATCTCTCTCTCTCTCTCTCTCTCTCTCTCTCTCTCTCTCTCGTGTCATGAACATTCTGTTGTCCTAAAACACCCTCTTCTATACAGAACAGACAACAACAGGAGCAGTAGATAGGGCTGTCCAGTTTCAAGCCACTTTCTCCAAACAGATTATCAGATCTGTCAATAGTTTGCTTGTCTGACTGTCTGCAAGTGTTTGCTCCTGTCCAAAACCTGAGGAGATATGGTTGTAATCTGAATTTGTTCGAATGTTGCGTTATTTTTTTCAGGTTAGTCACACACTAGAGCCTCAAGGGAGGTTATTTCTGTGTTTGTATATTTCTTTCCAAAATAAGATTTTATCTGGACTGTGAGTCAGAATATTTCATTGTTTGTGTATTCCTGCAGCCCAATGTACTATAGCAGCTCTATTGTTTTAGGACCTGAGAACAGAGGCTCCCCAGAGGCTAGTAGAAGAGGAGAACGGGTTGAAGCTCAAACCACACACACACACACACACAAACACACACACACACACACACACACACACACACACACACACACACACACACACTTAGAATAAATAGGGTACAATTCACTGTGGGAAATGGATATCAACAAACATATACTGTACTGAAGGTGTGTTTGCAGATGTGATCGCCTTGACCCCGCATACACTGGCACCAATATTGAAAACATCAAACACCAAACATGCTTTTCATGCCCAAGTTTAGACATGAAAGAAAGGTTTGTTGGCAATATTTCCCTTTGAGTTATTTACAGTTACAGTAGATTCTTGAATGAGACCATATAAATATACGACTGTGTTGTGTTCTGGCCAGCCTGTTCCGCTCAGACTTCGTTGACGGCAATGGACGGACACCTGGGACGGACGGCGAGCTGTCAGAAATGTCACACCTGCCATTCAGCGTTCCCGGGCCGCTCCCCGCCACATTGCTCCGGTGTGTTCTCCCGTTAATGAGGGAGCGTCCGTTAGAGAATACCTCGAGCATGTTTAAACAGCGGAACGAACGGAGCCTAGTGCTGCCTGCGGGCGACACAACAACGCAACTTTCTGTTTGTAACCTGAACCGCACCGGGAGAACGCTGATGCCTGCCTGCTGCCTGCTTCATGCAGCCTGCCTCCCTTCCAGCTGCTAGCCTGAGAAATTAGGTTTGTCATATCGACTGTGTCTAAGGAAGTTATTTCATAAAAAAGGTGGCTGGCGTTTTCAAGCATGTTGATGTTATGTAGCCTTTGCTGTGTTGTTCAAATAGCTTAGTCTCCACTAGGATCAGAAAGCTTATACAACGACTATGTGCGTATCATAACACACCATCTGTTTCTGAGGGCTGTTTGTATGCCTTAAGGCGCGGCTTCCTTTCAGGACACCCTGCACATTATTAAAAGATAATCCGTTGGAAGTTTTATGCAAATATCTTGAGACAAATTTATGTTTTGCAAATGTTGTATTGCAATAACCTATGTAGGTACATCTGACAATCACTAAAAGCCTAATCTCTGCCTGGGAGAAGAACGGAAAAAAGGAGGAGAAGAGGGAAAGATGAGAAGAGAAAAAGTGGAGAGAGGAGAGACGTCCTCTGAGGATTGTTGAGTGCTTCGTACAACTGGACTGAACGTCAGGAAGCTGTCTGGGTGAGTCCAACTGATTTTGATTTGAAGTGAGACGTTCAGCACATCGAGGCACATCTCTTTTCCCCTTTCCCAAAATATTCATTTCAAAACGCATGTCTCGCCGATAAGCAGAATTGGTTTCATTGACTGTGCCAAAGAGAGCTGACTTCGGCGAATCAAGCTGACATATGATCTTGTTAAGTATTGTACTAATTCAGAGGGTGATACAGCAGTCTGTCGCTGGTTTGTCACGCCGTTTTGTCTCTGAACAATGACAGACTATGCCGCTGTTTTACTGGCTCTTTCCTCCTTTTAGTATTTGTTGATGAATTAAACAGTGCTACAGGGCCACGTTCAAGTCCTCTCCAAATGTTACCCATAGACTCCACAGTGTATCTTCAAAGACTGAGCAGTTCTTAAAATACCCCTCCAGGGATGTTTCTTTTGGTTGCGTTGTGCTCTGTGAGCTGAATCTACAGTGTGATTATCTTTGGACATTTTTAGGCCAGGTTCACATACAGGAAGGAACTGTTGTCAAGCTCGATGGATTAAGTTACAACAGCTGCCGAGTTAAACAATATATATATTTATCTTGACCTTCTTGTGATATTCAAAACTATTGATCTTAAAATTGTCCATGGCTGCAGGCTTAATGAGCAGGAAACACCACGGACGCTTATAAGCCCGAGACCAAAGAGGGTAGAGGATCTTGGGTAAAAATAAGGTGTCTCTTTGAATTTCACAGCAATCATCTGGCTAGGCTCAGGCTGGCAGCCACACTCTCCAAAGCCACTCTCTATCACTGTAGCTAGAGAAGGGAAACCACAGTGACTGTGGCTCAGCTCACTTAGTCCTGAATGCTGCCAGTTAAAATACATGGTTGTGCCCAATACAGGGAGACGGGTACAGTTTCTCATTCTATCAGGGCTTTCTGTTTCAACTTGAATGGATACGTTTGTTTTGGGGAGGCTGAGTGTGTGTGTGCAAGCATGTGCGTGTGTGTCTCTGTCGTGTGTTTGCGTTTCCCTGTCTGCCCATACACACGCTACCTGGCTGTTCTCCCAGGTCTAGAGGCCAAAAGCCTATCCTCTTGGAGAACATTCTACCCATCAGGTATTTGCCTTAAAAGCTCAGGTCCATTATTGTAATGACGTTTGATACCGCAAAATGGAAGCCCCCGCCGATTTGCACAGTGCAATTTTCTACATATAAAACCATGTCTGCCCACGGCAGGAAATTAGGGACATTTCATGTAATGGGCAGAAATGGAAAATGGCTTTTCAAGGCCCATTTACAAAGTGCCAACAGGCATCTGACTTGGCGTCAGTTATTGGTCATGTCAGGCTGTGCCTGCCAGCCCGGAGTGGTGTGGTTAGTCTAACGAGGAGCTTTGGGCAGCACACATGCACTTTGTGGTGGAGTTTTAATGAAGGAACCTGCTGCGAGGATGTAGCAGGAGTCTGAGAGGCTGTGACGAGGCTGTGGATAGACCTTGGCCCAGGGGCACAGCAGGGTTCTAAGTTTGAGCTGTTTTGGGAAGGGTGTTGGGGGAAAGGTGCCACGGTAGTGCGTTCATGGGGAAGAGATGGTACACAGACCATTCAGGTCAACGCCCAGCAGGTGTACACACGGACACGCGAATGCACATACAGACCAGTACTGGGGTTATTCAGGACAAACATCCTGACACAGCCAAAGCACCTGGTTTAACTTGATATAGTGTATGTGGCTGATATGGACTCAAATGAAGTCCGTTGATTACTTTCCTCCTTTGTCTGCCTCCAGAAATAATCAATACTGAAGCCTGTTTTATTGTGAAACGATTGCAGCAGATAAAGTGGCTATCCACAGTGTGTCTGGTATTATTTCTCACTATCTGAAAGTGAAGTTAGGATTCAAATGTGTGTCAATTGTGAAGGTATTTTTGTATTTTGTGTTATGTCTCTGTCCCCAGGAATACTAGCTGTTTCCAGGACATTAAAGACCTGCTCCGGTACTTTGGCAAGTAAGGAAGCATTTTTAAAATCTCCTTCTTTGGGCTGGATGTGTCCATGTGTAGTTCATACATGCAGAATTAACTTACCTCAATTAGCCATTAAATCCCTAGTTTAAAAGCGAGTGTTTTCTTGAAGCTGTGACACGCCATTTTCCCTACATTTCCCCCCATGCAGGCCAGCACCCCTAGCCATTTCTAGCCAATGACCTTCACCCCCTCGCATCTGAGTGACAGCAAGAGGTCTGCCCAGCGTTATCTAATGAGGTTGCATGGTGTGCCCAATTGAGAGAGAGAGAGAGAGAGAGAATTTTTTTTGACGATCACTACTTTCAGAACTACTGGCTAAAAAGTATACAAAGGTACCAGAGAATCTCTTTAAGTGAATCATATTTCAGAGAATAGGTTCTGAAGAGTAATTTCTCTTTTGATCCTTCTGTTTTTCTGTGATCCCAAATGTCACATGAGATAATTGCTGACGATAGACACTGAAAAACCTCCCTGCTGAACTTTTGGCATTTCAAAATAATTTGTCTTTGAAATACTTAAATTCACTTTCCAAAATTCAAGGCAATTCAGTTTAATGGCACAAGAACCATTTTGCCTTGAAGTGACAAGTTACTTAATTCTTAAAAGTCTTTGGGGAAGTCTTTTTGTATGTTAATTAAATTGACTCATGGGGTCAATCAACTCTAGGGGTAGCGTCTAGCCCAAGATGACATAACCAGTCTGCGGTCAACTGCCACATTCGTTTGTGTATGACTCACTAAAGGCATTTTCATAAGCACAACTATTTATCATGCAGTTCCTACTGCTTGTTTACAACTCACTATGTGACTCATTTTGGTTCATTTAGTTTACATAATTTAGCTACATGGGAAATAAGACATCTAGAATTCAGCATCTGACACATCATTTACATGACGTCATCCCGCATTAGTTTATCATTATATTTGTTGTTTATCATAGTATTTGTTGCTATTAATTTCATGGCATGCCCCCCCCCCCATTCCTATTGGCCTGTCCAGTATTTTAACATGATCCTAAACATTATGGGATGTTAATTGTTTCATTTATACAGGAAACACACCTGTGTGGAAGCACCAGCTTTCAATATACTTTGTATCCCTCATTTACTCAAAATAATTTCCATCATTATGGCAGTTACCTGTATCTCCCTCAGAGTGTTCTTATGGCTTGGATGACATCAGAGAAAACACATCTGCCAATTCTGACATCCCCTGCTGTGTGAGTGTGTGTGTGTGTGTGTCTGTATTTTTGTTTACGTGTGTGTGTCTGTGTTTTTGTTTGTGCATATGTTCGCATCCATGTGCTTGTGAAGACACTTTGCAGTTCCCACGGAGCCTTCTCTTCATCTACCTCTCATGTTCTAGTTCCATTTTGGGACAGTCTTGTCTGAGTTCACTTTGCACAGAGAATCAAAGGCATGTAAACATGTGAGACGTTCCAGTATCAGACAGTGGTTCAGCATCCGCAGGTCAGCCTTGATTGACGTGTAGAGGGAATCTGGACAATTATAGTGGTAGAGCTATACAGATCAGTATGGTACAGCACAAATGGCACCCTGTTCCATATAGTGCACTACTTTTAACCAGAGCCCATTGTGCTCTGGTCAAAAGTAGTGCACTACTGTATGTAGGGAATAGTTTGCCATTTGGGACACACCCAAGGTTTAGGGTGACTCATCGTGATGATGGTGACTGACAGATATGAAACATCTGTCTTCATTTTTGTCTCACCAACCTGTTGTCGGAAAACTTTAGTTGATTGCAACTCCCTCTGGATAGGAGCGCCTGCTAAATGACTCCAATGTGATGCAAACAACACAGATGTGATATTTTCACAGAGAGGGTATACTTTGTGCCCATGGCAGCCTGACTCAAACACTCATTCATTCTGACTGCTGGGCTCATATGGCCTTGACTAAATGACCTGAGGTGTGTGTGTGTGTGTGTGTCTATGTGTGTGTGTGTGTTCTTCCTCCTCCTGGCACACAGGTCAGTAAGCAGATGAATAGCGATTTTGTTCAGCCCTATGCCACCTCCCTGTAACAGCTGTGAGTAATGCTCTGATGTGCTACCCTGGGCGAAGCTCTCCTTCTTCACAATATCCCCAGGCCTGGCCAAATGATATTTGGCGATCCTTCTGCAGGGGAAGATGAATAGACACATGCTGAGACATACTGTGAGCATATCTGTGTGTGGGTGGGTGGGTGTGTGTGTGTGATAGGGGTTAAGGGATATTCTCCATGACATCCAGTGATTGAAACTGAATGAGAATGAATACATGAATGAATGGAACTTTAATTTGCCAATCTTTTGCTCTGCTCCAGAAAAATGGGTCGGATCAGAGAGTCACACAGTCTTTCTTCTCTGTATATAGAGTCCCCCTCCTCACTTCTGCTTAGACAGTAGCTCAGCTATAGGCCAGTGAGGTAGAAAGTTCTGGTTCTGTAAGGAAAACTCTCGTAAAATGGGTCCACTGGGCAGACAGCTGTGTGTGTCACTAAGGGAGGTAGGAAGCTCTGGGGCTATGAAGCGGCCAGTCCTGTGCCTGCTGTTCAGGGTCATGGCTGGTAGGGTAAAAAAAAGTTGTTCCTCAGTGCATGTGACCTGCTCTGTGATGTCTGAGTCACACAGACTCACCACAGTTATCCACAGCCTTACCCACCCCGGGACATCATTAACCTACATCTGGGAAGAGAGGGAAGGAGGACGGGAGGGGAGGGAAGGAGAGAACGAGGCAATAAGTCAGGGAAGGAAGGAGAGAGATACACTCTTAGAAACAAAGGGTTCTAAAATGGTTATTCGGCTGTCCCTATAAGAGAACCCTTATGGTGCCAGTTAAAACCCTTTTGGTCCCTGCTAGAACCCTTTTGGGCTCCATGTATAACATTCTGCGGTAAGGGTTCTAAATGGAACCCAAAAGGGCTATATCTGGAATTAAAACGGTTCTACCTGGAACCAAAAAGGTTTTCTTCAAAGGGTTCTCCTGTGGGGACAGTCTAAGAAGCCTTTTAGGTTTTAGATGGCACCTTTTTTTCTAACAGTGTTTGAATTGGTTTGTTGCTGCTAACAGGGAGACAGATCACTATTCTGTTCAGGTCTTGATTCACTGGTGCAGAATCAAACAGATGTGGCACGATATGAAAAGCTGATGAAGAGGAGAGGATGTAAGGTTTGAGGTGTCGGTATACCTTCTGATGCCTCTGTTCTGGTCTGTGTGTGTGCAACTAGATTAGTTTGTAGTTGCAACACACTTTCATATTGCCAGAAATCCGAGCGAATACAAAATTCCAAAAAATAAAAAATAAGAAAATTCACTGCGTGCATACCGTATCCGTAGATACAGGAAAAGAAAACCAAAAGGACAATGTCAACAAGTCTTCTTTCACGTAATAGATCATAAGCTATGAGGCTGATGTGGTGTGGGAGGGATGTTGCCAGTCATGTCTCTGCTCTGTTCCGCTCAGAGGTCAGAGGTCAAAGGTCTCTAATTGAAATAGAGGCATGCCGGGAGAGTTATTTAACACTGTTAGTCTCAGACTCATTTTAAGTATCTAAACAACCATTTAACACACTCTTCATTGAAGTAATGACATGGGCTTTCGATACAGATGCTAATAAGCGTGTCAAGTTGAAGGCATTGAGGTAATAAAATACAGAAGAAGGTGTGAAAGTGTTCGTTAACCTTTGAGGTTCTAGTTGAGCTCTAGTGACTAAGGTTAGAGAATGGAGACAAGCATAGTAAACCATGAATATGCCTGGTAGAGAGAGAGGGAAGTGTTGAGTTCATTGTGTACTGTATACTGTAAATTATTAACGGGGCACCAGTCCTTTTTTGGACAAAAAGGTCTAAAAAGGCCTGGATTATAAAATCATTTACAATGTTATTAATCTGAAAGTATGAATTCTTTGAGAGTCAATTGGAGTTCTTTCCCAGAATAACAAGATAAACACAAAGTTAGACAATCAACATTTTATAATGCTAATCAAAATGTTTACAAGCATAATGAGCGTGATCATGAAAAGGTGGGAAATAGAATGAAAGACAAGAAAGAGACCTCAACATATCACTGTGAACTCTGGCTGTATTCCAAAAAACACGTGCGTTCTGCGCTCTCACGTTCTATCAAGGGTGATCTTCCAAGCACACCTGAGAGAGCACACCATCTAGTATGGGAGAACACAGACGACTTGAAATCTGCTAATGTTTAAGAATGTTACATAGCCAGAGCAGTGGTGTTTAACTGTGAAACTAATATCGCATTGAATTGGGACTGATGAAATTGTATTTCCAATGAGCAGGCTTACATTGTGATAAATTCATACAACTATAACATGCATATTGTTAAATGACGCTGATGTTAAAGATGGTTTTATATGAACGTTATGCAATGATAACTAATTGCTAGGCGATATGATGCAATACTAGATTCGAAGGCCTAGACTACTTCATCCTAATGCAAGTGTCACACCTTGCTCTCGCTCTCCCTCTGCCCTTCTTTACGCACACCTGTCACCATCATTACGCGCAGCAGCGCTCATTGGACTCACCTGGACTCCTTCCCTTTGTTGATTGCCACGCCTATAACTGTCTGCTCCCCCTTTTGTTCTCTGTGTCAGCATTGGCGTCATTATTTTTTCCCCTGTCCAGACGCTGTTCCTGTTCTGTTTCATGTCTGTTTTTCATTAGCTGTTCTCCCTGTACCTGCTTCTCGTCTACCAGCATCGATCCTTACAGTAAGCTAAATGCATTGGATACAAAACAAACAGTTGCTGGTGATATTTTGGAAGAATTTATTTTAAACTTGCTCAGTTAATATCTCCTATGATAACAAAGACTGCTTCGGGGTGAGAGGATCTTTGTTGGTGAATTTTCTTGTACGGTTTGCTGATTGCGGCCTTGATCTTTGCTTGTGGCGGCATGTACACAGCTGTGATAATAAGACTGGGAAAATCCCTCAGCATATAGTGGGGTTGGCATTTTAGCTTCAGAAACTCTAGGTTGGGTGAACAGGAGATCGAGATGTTTTTAACTTTGGTACACCAGCAATCGTTGACAGGGAAGCATACACCTCCCCCCTACTCTTACCAGAAGACGCCTTTTGATCCATACAGAAAATGTGAAAAGCGATCTGGTTGAATAGCCGAGTCAAGTGTCCAGTCCTTCAGCCATGTTTCTGTAAAAACAAAGACACAGTGTTTCCCGATGTCCCTCTGTGACTGAAGCCTTGCTCTGAGTTCAGTTTTTGTCCCAGCGATTGGACATTAGCCATCTGGATACTAGGAAGAAGAGAGCGTGTAGCCTTTCTTTCCAGCCTAGCTTGAAGTCCCCTTTTCCACCCTATTTGCTAGCTTTGGTCATCTTGGTCAGCAGGACCTCCGTTCCAGAGCGACTAAAATAATTTTTCATGAAGCTTATCACCAATACACAGTGGATGTAGAGTTCCAGTTAAATGAACGTCACATTTAAGGGCTCGGTGGAAGGTCTCAGTGGTGATGCTAGCCTGTGGAGTAGTAATTTGTAACTTGTGTATTTAAACTTCTGACCCACTGGAATTGTATTCGAGTGAAATAATTTGTCTGTAAACAATTCTTGGAAAAATGACTTGTGTCATTGCACAAAGTAGATGCCCTAACTGACTTGCCAAAACTGTAGTTTGTCAACAAGAAATTTGGAGTGGTTGAAAAACGAGTTTTAATGACTCCAACCTAAGTGTATATACATTTCTGACTTCAACTGTACACGTGTGCATGCACAGAAGCATTTATGCATGAATGAACACACACATACATACGCACACACATACACACACGCTCCGTGTCAACTCTCCCACAATGACCCTTCTCACCTCCCCGACCCCGGAAGACCATTATAACAATGTAAATTACCCAGCTTCACTAGGACTTGTCTAGAAATTCCATTACTCAGGCAGATATTGTGAAATCAGCAATTAACCAAACAACATAATAAAATGTTGAGAGGGTCTGGAGGAGAATACTAATTAGATTTGCTGGAGATCTGGTTCCTAGTAGTGACAGATAAGCAATTATAGTAGAACCTTTGGTCCCAGGTGGACCCTGATCAAACGTTGTGTTCTATATAGGTAATAGGGGGCCATTTGGGACGTAGACTTAGATTCCAATAGACTAGCTGATGGGAAAGTGTTTCTTCTTGGATGTTGAGCAGTGAGTAGCAGTTGATTCTGAACACGTTTTTCTTCATGGACCTGATGCTTGGAGTTCATCCTGTTTATGGATCAGAAAGAAGGCTAGCCTATTAATCCCATACCTGTCAGACAGACTCACAGCCTGGCTGATTGCGTCCCAATTGATGCCCCTTTTCCTCTAGAGTGCACTATTTTTGACCTGGGTCCATAGCACTCTGGTCAAAAGTAGTGCACTATTAAAGGGAACAGGGGTGCCATTTGGGACAAAGCTTCTGAGTAGTTTGATTTATATTTCTCTCGTTCCTCCAGCTGCCCCTTCCATAAATCCTCTCCACGCTGTTGAGAGCTTGTAAAGGCTAGGGAAAAGCCATACATTGATAGATTTGACAACATATGCAGGGAGTAGACTGGAGATTACATGAGTGGTTTTTCCATTCTACTGCGACTTTTCAAATTTGAATTCCTAATGAAACGACAGGAAATGCATTATGATATAATTAAGCAATAAGGTCTGAGGGGCTGTGGGAAATGGCTGATATACCACGTCTAAGGGCTGTTCTTAGGGACGACGCAACGCGGAGTGCCTGGATACAGCCCTTAGCCGTGGTATATTGGCCATATACCCCAAACCCCTGAGGTGCCTTATTGCTATTATAAACTGGTAACCAATGTAATTAGAAGGGTCATACCCATGGACTACAGTCTGATTTACCACGGCTTTCAGCCAATCAGCATTCAGGGCTCAAACCACCCAGTTTATAATTTCGCTTTTGGCGTCACTTTGGCGTAACTAGGGAAATCAGTGGACATCATGTTGAGTGTCGACACCCATCTCCGTTCTGTGTGTCTTCTCCCATGGGTTGTGTGTATCTCCTGTGTATCAGTGGGAGCCTTTGGTATGTGTGTGACGTGTATGTGACAGCTTTTCCAGTTCATCTGTGAGCTTGGCCATCCATGGCAGGACAGTCTGCTATGTGTGTGTGTGTGTGTGCGCACATATGAAAGGGGGGTTGTGTGAACATGCTGTACACTACATATGTCCACTGTGCTTGTACATTTCCTAGGGCCACTCTCTGCTCCTCTCTCTCTCCCCATGATGTTAATTGTTTGACAGGCCTGACTGACTGCTCATCTCACTATCTCTCTGTCACTCTGTCGCTCTAGTATTCTACAGTTTGTGATGATCTTTCTGCTTCTCTGCCTCTTATAAACTCTATCCCTCTCTCGCTCTCTGTGCCATCTTCTTCATCCATCTCTTTCTCTGTCTCCCTGCTGGTGGCAGTCTAGGCCCTATAGCTACATAGGCAGGCAGATAGACAGACAGATACAGTGGCTTGCGAAAGTATTCATCCCCCTTGGCATTTTTCTTATTTTGTTGCCTTACACTCTGGAATTAAAATAGATTTTTGAGGCGTTTGTATCATTTGATTTACACAACATGCCTACCACTTTGAAGTGCAAAATATTTTTTATTGTGAAACAAACAAGAAATAAGACAAAAAACCTGAGAACTTGAGCGTGCATAACTATTCACCCCGCCCAAAGTCAATACTTTGTAGAGCCACCTTTTGCAGCAATTACATTTGCAAATCTCTTGGGGTATGTCTCTAGAACTTTAACACATCTAGCTACTGGGATTTTTGCCCATTCTTCAAGGCAAAACTGCTCTAGCTCCTTCAAGTTAGATGGGTTCTGCTGGTGTACAGCAATCGTTTTGTCGTGCCACAGATTCTCAATTGGATTGAGGTCTGAGCTTTGACTAAGCCATTCCAAGACATTTAAATGTTTCCCCTTAGACTACCCAATTGTTGCTTTTGCAGTATGCTTAGGGTCATTGTCCTGTTGGAAGGTGAACCTCCGTCCCAGTCACAAATCTCTGGAAGACTGAAACAGGTTTCCCTCAAGAATTTCCCTGTATTTAGTGCCATCCATCATTCCTTCAACTCTTCCCAGTTTCCCAGTCCCTGCCGATGAAAAACAGCCCCACAGCATGATGCGGCCACCACCATGCTTCACTGTGGGGATGGTATTCTCGGGTGATGAGAGGTGTTGGGTTTGTGCCAGACATAGTGTTTTCCTAGATGGCCAAAAAGCTCAATTCTAGTCTCATCTGACCAGAGAACCTTCTTCCATATGTTCGGGGAGTCTCCCACATGCCTTTTGGCGAACACCAAACATGTTTGCTTATTTTTTTCTGGCTACTCTTCCGTAAAGCCCAGCTCTGTGGAGTCTACGGCTAAATGTGGTCCTATGGATAGATACTCCAATCTCCGTTGTGGAGCTTTGCAGCTCCTTCAGGGTTATCTTTGGTCTCTTTGTTGCCTCTCTGATTAATGCCCTCCTTGCCTGGTTTGTGAGTTTTGGTGGGAGTCCCTCTCTTGGCAGGTTTGTTGTGGTGCCATATTCTTTCCATTTTTTTAATAATGGATTGAATGGTGCTCCGTGGGATGATCAAAGTTTAGGATATTCTTTAATAACCCAACCCTGATCTGTACTTCTCCACAAATTTGTCCCTGACCTGTTTGGAGAGCTCCTTGGTCTTCATAGTGCTGCTTGTTTGGTGGTGCCCCTTGCTTAGTGGTGTTGCAGACTCTGGGGCCTTTCAGAACAGTGTGTATATATACTGAGGTCATGTGACAGATCATGTGACACTTAGATTGCACACAGGTGGACTTTATATAACTAAATATGTGACTTCTGAAGGTAATTGGTTGCACCATATCTTATTTAGGGGCTTCATATCAAATGGGGTGAATACATATGCACGCATCACTTTTCCTTTTAGAATTTGTTGCATTTTTTGAAACAAGTAATTTCTTTCACTTCACCAATTTGGACTATTTTGTGTATGTCCATTACATGAAATCAAAATCAAAATCAATATTAATTACAGGTTATAATGCAACTAAATAGGAAAAACGCCAAGGGGCTGAATAGTTTTGCAAGGCACTGTAGATCCTCCCAGAAGACTGCTTGAGGGCTCTATGATAAAAATGTCATGATTCCCATAGAACATGCCTTAAGATGACCCCGTCCTTCCATACCCTCATCCTTCCATCCTCCTCATTCCTTCCCGTGCCTCAAACCTCAGGTTATCACCTAACTCCTCATCCTGCCTCTGTGTGTAGGTTAGAGCAGGGTACTTTACTTCTTCCAACACCACAGTCGTGGGTTTGATTTCTGCATGGATCCACATATGCTCAATATCTTCTTGTACAGAGGAAGAAGCTGTTTGAAGTTGGTGTTTGCTGTCACATCCTATTGGAGTCGCAATTCAACATCTCAGACACGAGACGTATGTGGTCTACATACAATCACGGACCACAAAAGGAAAACCAGCCACATCGTGGACACCGACGTCTTGCTTCCGGACAAGCTTAACACGTTCTTTGCCCGCTTTGGGGATAAGTGCCACCGACGCGGCCCGTTACCAAGGACTGTGGGCTTTCCTTCTCCATGGCCAACATTAGTAAGACATTTAAACATGTTAACACTCACAAGGCTGCCGGCCGAGACGGCATCCCCAGTTTCGTCCACAGACCATGTGCAGACCAACTGGCGTTTACGGACATATTCAATCTCTCCCTATCCCAGTCTGCTGTCCCCAAATGCTTCAAGATGGCCACCATTGTTCCTGTACCCAAGAATGTTAGGTAACTGAACTAAATGACTATCACACCGTAGCACTCACTTCGGTCATCATGAAGTGCTTTGAAAAACTAGTGAAGAATCATATCACCTCCACCCTGCCTGCCACCCTAGACCCGCCCCAACAGGTCCACAGACAATGCAATCGCCATCACCCTGCACACTGCCCTATCCCACTGGACAAGAGTAATACCTACGTAAGAATGCCTTTCATTGACTACAGCTCAGCATTCAACATCATAGTACCCTCCAAATTCATCATTTAGCTTGAGGCCCTGGCTCTCGACCCCACCCTGTGCAACTGGGTCCTGGACTTTCTGACGGGCCGCCCCCAGGTGTTGAAGGTAGGAAACAAAATCTCAATTCCGCTGATCCTCAACACTGGGGCCCCATACGTGTGGGTGCTCAAACCCCTCATGTACTCCCTGTTCACCCATAACTGCGTGGCCATGCACACCTCCAACTCAATCATCAAGTTTGCAGACGACCCTACAGTATTGGGCTTGATTACCAAGAACGACGAGGCAACCTACAGTGAGGAGGTGAGGGCACTCGGAGTGTGGTGTTAGGAAAACAACCTCTCACTCAATGTCAACAAAACAAAAGAGATGATTGTGGACTTCAGGAAACAGCAGAGGGAGCACTCTCCTATTCGCATCGACGGGACAGTAGTGGAGAAGGTGGAAAGTTCCTCGGTGTACACATCATGGACAAACTGAAATGGTCCACCCACATAAACAGCGTGGTGAAGAAGGCACAACAGCGCCTCTTCAACCTCAGGAGGCTGAAGAAATTTGGCTTGTCACCTAAATTCCCCACAAACTTTTACAGATGCACAATCGAGAGCATCCTGTCGGGCTGTATCACCACCTGGTAAGGAAACTGAACCGCCCTCCTCTCCAGAGAGTAGTGAGATCTGCATCACCGGGGGCAAACCACCTGCTCTACAGGACACCTACAGCACCTGAGGCCAAAAAGATCATCAGTGACAACAACCACCCGAGCCACTGCCTGTTCACCCCGCTATCATCCAGAAAGTGAGGTCAGTACAGGTGCATCAAAGCTGGGACTGTGAGACTGAAAAACAGCTTCTATCTCAAGGCCATCAGACTGCTCAACAGCCATTAATAACATAGAGAGGCTGCTGGAAACATACAGACCCAAATCACTGGCTACTTTAATAAATGGATTTGATAAAGGTATCACTAGTCACTCTAAATAATGTCACTTTAATACTCTCATGTGTACATACTGTATTTCATACCATCTATTGCATCTTGCCTATGCCGCATGGCCATCACTCATCCATATATTTATATGTACATGTACTTATTCCATCCCTTTACATTTGTGTGTATAAGGTAGTTGTTGTAAATGTGTTAGATTACTTGTTAGATATTACTACACTGTCAGAACTAGAAGCACAAGCATTTTGCTACACTCACATTAACATCTGCTAACCTTGTGTATGTGACAAATAAAATGTTATTTGATTAAGAACATCTAGCCGCTCAAAAGCTCCCTTGCATGCCGATCTATAAATTACGTCTCCGTAATCTAGCATGGGTAGGATGGTCATCTGAATCAGTGTAAGTTTGGCAGCTGGGGTGAAAGAGGAGCGATTATGATAGAGGAAACCAAATCTAGATTTAAATGTAGCCTGAAGCTTTGATACACTTGAAGTCAGAAGTTTATATACACTTAGGTTGGAGTTATTAAAACTCATTTTTCAACCACTCTACAAATTTCTTGTTGACAAACTATAGGTTTGGCAAGTTGGTTAGGACATCTACTTTGTGCATGACACAAGTCATTTTTTCCAAGAATTGTTTACAGACAAATTATTTCACTTATAATTCACTGTATCACAATTCCAACGGGTCACAAGTTTACATGCACTAAGTTGACTGTGCCTTTAAACAGCTTGGAAAGCTTCTCATAGGCTAATTGACATGATTTGTCAATTGGAGTCAATTGGAGGTCTATCTGTGATGTATTTGAAGGCCTACCTTCAAACCCAGTGCCTCTTTGCTTGACATCATGGGAAAATCAAAAGAAATCAGCCAAGACCACAGAAAAGGAATTGTAGACCTCCACAAGTCTGGTTCATCCTTGGGAGCAATTTCCACACACCTGAAGGTACCACGTTCATCTGTACAAGCAATAGTATGCAAGTATAAACACCATGTGAACACGCAGCCGTCATACCGCTCGGGATGGAGACGCGTTCTCTCTTAGAGATGAACGTACCTTGGCGCGAAAAGTTCAAATCAATCCCAGAACAACAGCAAAGGACCTTGTGAAGATGCTGGAGGGAACAGGTACAAAATATCTATATCCACAGTAAAATGAGTCCTATATCGACATAACCTGAAAGGCCGCTCAGCAAGGAAGAAGCCAGTGCTCCAAAACCGCCATAAAAAAAGCCAGACTACGGTTTGCAACTGCACATGAGGACAAAGATTGTACTTTTTGGAGAAATGTCCTCTGGTCTGATAAAACAAAAATAGAACTGTTTGGCCATAATGGCCATCTTTATATTTGGATGAAAAAGGGGAATGCTTGCAAGCCGAAGAACACCATCCCAACCGTGAAGCATGGGGATGGCAGCATCATGTTATGGGGGTGCTTTGCTGCAGGAGGGGCTGGTGCACCTTACAAAATAGATGGAAAATTATGTGGATATATTGAAGCAACATCGCAAGACATCAGTCAGGAAGTTAAAGCTTGGTCGCAAATGGACAATGCCACCAAGGATACTTCCAAAGTTGTGGCAAAATGGCTTAAGGACAACAAAGTCAAGGTATTGGAGTAGCCATCACAAAGCCCTGACCTCACTCCTATAGAAAATTCGTAGGCAGAACTTAAAAAGCGTGTGTGAGCAAGGAGGCCTACAAACCTGATGCAGTTACACCAGCTCTGTCAGGAGTAATGGGCCAAAATTCACCCAACCTATTGTGGGAAGCTTGTGTGAGGCTACCCAAAACATTTGACCCAAGTTAAACAATTTAAAGGAAATACACTCAATTAGTATTTGGTAGCATGTAAACTTCTGACCCACTGAGAATGTGATGAAAGAAATAAAATAAAGAAATAAATCATTCTCTCTACTATTATTCTGACATTTCACATTCTTAAAATAAAGTGGTGATCCTAACTGACCTAATACATGGACTTTTTACTGGGATTAAATGTCAGGAATTGTGAAAAACTGAGTTTAAATGTATTTGGCTAAGCTGTATGTAAACATCCGACTTCAACTGTATGTGCTGAGAGAAGGACAGTGTACCGTCCAGCCATACCCCCAAGTACTTGTATGATGTGACTACTTCAAGCTCTAAACCATCTGAGGTAGTGGGGAGAGGGGCATTTTTCGTGACCACGTGACCTTTGTTTTGAAGGTGTTCAGAACAAGGTTCAGGGCAGAGAAAGCTTGATGGATGATAAGAAAGCTTTTTAGAGCTTTTTTTTACCACAAAATACAGTGAGGGTCCAGCTCAGTATAAGACTGTATTATCTGCATATAAATGGATTATAGCGTTTCCTATTGCCTGAGCTATGTTTTTTTTAATGTAAATTGAGAAAAGCGTGGGGCCTAGGTTCGAGCCTTGGGGTACACCCTTGGTGACAGGCAGTGGCTGAGACAGCAGATCATCTGACTTCATACGCTGCACTCTTTGAGAGAGGTAGTTAGCAAACCAGGCCAAAGACCCCTCAAAGACATCAATACTCCTTAGCCGGCCCACAAGAAGGGAATGGTCTACCGTATCAAAAGCTTTAGCCAAGTCAATAAAACTAGCAGCACGACATTGCTTAGAATCAAGGACAATGGTAACATCATTGAGGACCTTTAAGGTTGCAGTGACACATCCATAACCTGAGCAAAAACCAGATATAGACATCAAGAGTTGATTATTGACAAGTTTTTCCAACACTTTTGATAAACAGGGCAAAACAGAAATAGGCCTATAACAGTTAGGATCAGCTTGTTCTCCCCCTTTTAAGTAAAGGACAAACCGTGGCTGCCTTCCAAGCAATGGGAACCTCCCCAGAGAGGAGAGACAGGTTAAAAAGGTCAGAGATAGGCTTGGCGATGATAGGGGCAGTAACCTTAAAGAAGAAAGGGTTTAAACCATCTGACACAGAAGTTTTTTTGAGATCAAGTTTAAGGAGCTCCTCTAGCACCCCGGACTCAGTGACTGCCTGGAGGGAGAAACTTTGTAGCGGGGGAGAGGGAAAAGAGGGGGGAGCATCGGGACTAGTCGTATTAGAAGGCATGGGAGATGAGGAAATATTGGACGGGCAAGGAGGCAAGGCTGAGTCAAATTGGAATCCTGAGTTAATGAAGTGGTGATTAAAGAGCTCAGCCATTTGCTTCTTGTCAGTAACAACCACATCAACTTTAAGGGACATGGGCAGCTGTGAGGAGGAGGGTTTATTCTCCAGGTCTTTAACCATTTTCCAGAACTTCCTGGGGTTAGATCCACAGAGAGAGAACTGCTCCTTAAAGTAACTAACTTTGGCCTTCCGGATAGCCTGAGTGCACTTATTTCTCATTTGTCTGAATGAGAGCCAGTCAGCCTGAATACGCGTGTGCCAAGCCTTTCGCCAAATGCATTCTTGAGATGGAGTAATTCTGCAAGATCACAGTCGAACGAATGGCTGAACCTGTTTTTAATTCTCATTTTCTTTATGGGGTGTGTTTGTTGAAAATATCACTGAAAATATAAAAAAAGAAGGTCCATGCGTCTTTGAGAGAGGGAGCTGATTCTTAAACAATTTCGAGAGGCCAGGTCATGAAGGAAGGCTTGCTAATTATTTTTTTTTACCAAGAGCCGATGACAAATAAGGACAGGTCGTTTCACTGAGCAGCCATTACAAATACAGGCTGTAAAACAGTGATCACTAAGGTCATTACAGAAAACACCAGATTGATGCCTCTCAGGATTATATGTTACCAATACAATTTGATTTGATCCAGCTGCTCGTAGCCACGGTTTCTCTTTCTTCTCCAACTCTCCTCCCATCTCTTCCTCCACTCTTTCATCCCTCCATACCTCATCCTTACCGATCTCCAGTCAGACCTATAATTCAATGAACTACGGAAATCTCTTGAGGGCTTAGAACATAGCCATACCACACTGGACGTCCCACACTCAGTTAATGACCCACACAATTGTATAATATATCTGAATCTAATTGAATAAAACATGTGCATGCATGCATGCCTGTGTGTGTGTGTGTGTGAGTGAGTGTACCAGATAATTGTATCAGACCTGACCTTTGACCTCTGATGAACTACAGTAACACTTTGTGTCTGTATGTAATCAGTCTGGTAATGGCTTCACATTATGATCCAGCTGGGAGGGGAGAGAGCAGAGAGAGAACAAAAAAGCAGAGCCATGGCAGAGAGCTACAGTATGGTGCTCATAGACCGGTCAACCCAAGTCAGTCTCAATTTCATTAACCCACCAACTCAGTAGAATGATGAGGTTGATCGTAGAACTGTTTGTTTTCCACCCTAATGGTTAGGATTGAGAGATTAAGCTGATCCAAGATCTGTGAAGATCTGTAAACGTCAAAGGAAATATTCCTTTATAGCAACTCCTTAGCTTTGCGAGCCATACTGATTCCTCTGTCAACCATAGTTACCTGCAAGGAAACACATGCCGTCATCATTGTTTTGCACAAAAAGTGCTTCACAGGCAAGGATATTGCTGCCAGTAAGATTGCACATAAATCAACCATTTATCGGATCATCAAGAACTTTAAGGAGAGCAGTTCAATTGTTGTGAAGAAGGCTTCAGGGCTCCCAAGAACGTCCAGCAAGCACCAGGACCATCTAAAGTTTATTCAGCTGCAGGATCGGGGCACCACCAGTACAGAGCTTGCTCAGGAATGGCAGCAGGCAGGTGTGAGTGCATCTGCATGCACAGTGAGGTAAAGACTTTTGGAGGATGGCCAGGTGTCAAGAAGGGCAACAAGAAGTCACTTCTATCCAGGAAACACATCAGGGATAGACTGATATTCTACAAAAATTACAGGGATTGGACTGCTGAGAACTGGGGTAAAGTAATTTCATCTGGAAAAAAGCTTGTCTGGAGAAGACAAGGTGAGCGCTACCATCAGTCCTGTGTCATGCCAACAGTAAAGCATCCTGAGACCATTCATGTGTGGGGTTGCTTCTCAGCCAAGGGAGTGGGTTCACTCACAAATCTGCCTAATAACACAGCCATGAATAAAGAACGGGACCAACACATCCTCCGAGAACTTCTACCAACCATCCAGGAACAGTTTGGTGACAAACAATGCCTTTTCCAGCATGATGGAGCACCTTGCCATAAGGCAAAAGTGATAACTAAGTGGCTCGGGGAACAAAACATCAATATTTTGGGTCCATGGCCAGGAAACTCCCCAGACCTTAATCCCATTGAGAACTTGTGGTCTATCCTCAAGAGGCAGGTGGACAAACAAAAACCCACAAACTCCAAGCATTGATTATGCAAGAATGGGCTGCCATCAGTCAGGATGTGGCCCAGAAGTTAATTGCCAGCATGCCAGAGTGGATTGCAGAGGTCTTGAAAAAGAACGATCAACACTGCAAATATTGACTCTTTGCATCAACTTCATGTAATTGTCAATACAAGCCTTTGTCACATATGAAATGCTTGTAATTATACTTCAGAATTCCATAGTAACATCTGACAAAAATATCTAAAGACACTGAGGCAGCAGACTTTGTGAAAATTAATATTTGTGTCATTCTCAAAACTTTGGGCCACAATTAGTGTTTCTTCCAACACATTGGTGTCGGAGGTGCATTGCATTAGACCACTGCGCCACTCAGGAGGCCCATCTTCAAATAGAGTTGATCAGGCTGTTGATTGTGGCCTGTGGAATGTTGTCCCTCTCCTCTTCAATGGCTGTGCGAAGTTGCTGGATATCGGCCGGACCTGAAACATGCTGTCATACACATCCATCCAGAGCATCCCAAACATGCTCAACGGGTGACATGTCTGGTGAGTATGCAGGCCATGGAAGTACTGGGACATTTTCAGCTTCCATGAATTGTGTACAGATCCTTGCGACATGGGGCTGTGCATTATGTTGAAACATGATATGATGGCGGCGAATGACTGGCACAACAATGGGCCTCCAGATCTCATCATGGTATCTCTGTCCATTCAAATTGCCATCAATAAAATGCAATTATGTTCGTTTATGCCTGCCTGCCTGCCTGCCTGCCTACCCATACCATAACCCCACCGCCACCATGGGGCACTGTGTTCACATCGTCGACATCAGCAAACTGCTCGCCCATATGACGACATACAAGTGGTCTGCGGTTGTGAAGCTGTTTGGATGTACTGCCAAATTCTCTAAATCAACGTTGGAGGCGGCTTATGGAAGATAAATGAACATTACATTCTCTGGCACCAGCTCTGATGGACATTCCTACAGTCAGCACGCCAATTGCACGCTCCCTCAACTTGAGGCAGCTGTGGCATTGTGTTGTGTGACAAAACTGCACATTTTAGAGTGGCCTTTTATTGTCCCCACCACAATGTGCACCTGTGTAATGATCATGCTGTTGAATCAGCTTCTTGATATGCCACACCTGTCAAGTGGTTGGATTATCTTGGCAAAGGAGAAATCCTCAATAACAGGGATGTTAACAAATTTGTGCACAAAATTTTAGAGAAATAAGCTTTTTTTCCCATGGAAAATTCCAGGTTTTTTTCAGCTCATGAAACATGGGACCAGCACTTTACATGTTGCATTTATATTTTTGTTCAGTGTAGATAATATAATTAGGATGTCAGCAAATACAATTAAAAATTTACGCCACTCATCTACGGCAAATATACTCACAGTATATGTTTCCACATAGCTAGATCTTCAGCCAGCATGAAACAAAAGTGAGGAAGGGTTTTGACTCCCGAACGCAGTTGTCATGTCAACACATCCGTCAGTGCTGCTGTGAACAGTGTCACAAGAAACAACCAAATGGATGATGTATAAAAAAATTCAACATCACTGATGCAATTTCAATGCTGTTTGTGTTGCTTTCTGTATCACCAAATTTGTTTGAGTTGATTTTACTGTATGAAATTAACTGGCTGAAGAGCAACAACATTCTCAGTAATAGTCACAGAAACTTCTTAGTTGCTGTGACTGTGATATGTTGTTGTTTATCTACCTTAGTTGAATACATTGTCAATCTTGATAAGAGCATATGCTAAATGACAGAAATGTAAAGGTAATATATGAAAATCAACTACTGCGAAGCATACCGGGTATTGGCCTTGTTTCTGGGCGGAGCTCAATATAGTAATACTCAGCATGCTTTGCAATTGTTCATTTTTACATAACAGTACATTTAGTTTATTTAGAAGATGCTGTTATCACACCATAGTCCCATCAGACCTTTGATACCAATACAGGGTGAAAGGGGGCCACAAAATTGTATACAAATAAAAAATGACAGCTTTTGAAAGTATATCGTTACCAAAGACATTGGAGTGTAGTTCAGCCCAGTGTAATACAAAAGTCTCGGGAAGTAATTCAAATACGTATTTCAAATACATTTAACAGAAATGGTGCCCATCTTGAACCCAACATGTGTTCTGTCCACTATTTACCCAGCGCTGGGTTGCTTTTTAACCAAGAATTTGAAAGTGTGTGATACATTTGACTCGCCTCAACATCCCCACTGCTGCACATTGACTTGATTCCTTTCTTAGAAAAGAGCACTTGATTTCATTTGGTATGACTGCACAGACACACATCTGTCCCCTTTCTATTAATAACACTATGTGTGTTTGATGGAGCTCTGATGTAGCTGTAATGTTGTCTGGTATAAAAGCAGTGGCTGTGTTAGTTAATCAGGCCAGAAAAATAATGATGATGGCATTGGGCCCTCTCTTGCCTCTCTCCACAGATGACAGGGTACAGCAGTAAGGCAGGAAGATGGCACCCAGGGGCGAGAGAGAGAGACACATAGATAGAGGGTGTGAGTGTGTTTGTGTGTGCGAATGGCTGATGCTAACACTGGACTCCCTGTTGGCAGTGGAGCTGGAGTGGGAAAAACTGTTTGGCTGTGGGCCTGAAGGGGGGGTGCTAACCCTGTCCACAGACACTGTCTTCTACACATGGATAGAGCTGCTGCTGTCTTTATACAGTAGAAGAAGTCTAACTATATTAACTGTAGTTCCAAAGTTATTTGGCTTGACAAAATTCTTCTTCTTCAAGTATCTAGATAGTGATTTAAAAGAGAACTGTAATACAGCTGTGTAAAATCAATTGATATTGTGAGTGCTTATTTCTGGGTGCTCTTATTGAATAAACAAACAACATGGAAGTATTATTTTTCCATTGGTTGGTTTTAGTATGGGTCTGGGAAAATATACACACCTAATGACACTGAAGTTCCACAGAGTTTGGCCTGGCATACAGTACCATATCTCCCGCGACACCAACATTTGGGGTTCTGTAAATTTGTGGTTTCACATAACCCATAACTTCTCCTGGTATATGTCTTGCACCCTACGAGGTACTGCGAGGATTTGTGGCTTAGTCAGCATTGTACGGCGGTAAAGTGTGGGAGCGGACGGTGCTGAGATGGACTTCTGCTTCTGCAGTGTATAGTGGTAATATTAGCTTAGTACTCTCTCTGCTCAGTACTGTCTCTGCGGTGCTGAGAGATGAATGTAGACACTGGAGAGGAGATTTTCTATGAGTTGTAGGAAGCTTCCGAAGTGGCACCACACTCTAAAAAATGCTGGGTTGTTTGATTGACCCAACTGCTGGGTTGTTTGGTCGTCCCAAAGGCTGGGTTGCAGGCATTGGGTCACATAGTTTGGGTTGTTCACTATACTGGATCACTCCAATATATTGGTATCACTCCGTGGTGGAGGGATACATCCGAGGTGAGGAGTTACAGATCTACGCACCTGTGTAACGGCTGGGGTCCTCCCCTATATATAGACCCCATGGCTGCGACACACGTTCTCTTTCATTTTTCTCGGCAGATGTCCGTATGGTTTGAGGTCCAAACTTTCTGTAGTTTGGTTGGTATGTCACTGGTAAGTGTAATATCTTGCGTGGAAGTATAGTCATTGGCTGTTTGCAGCTCCTCCTCTTGAGTGCTGCGCAAGGTTGATCTTGTGTTTCGTTAGCGTTGCACTACGACCCCGTGTGCATCCATTAGTATGGTGGGCCTTGCTGCCACAAACTGTAATTTACCTTAGAACAAGCCAGTCGACAAGTTGTGTGTTTTGTGAATTGCTCTGCTAATTACCCTGCAGTTGTTTTTCATTGTTCTTTACCCTGCAGAGTGTAAGAGTCTCGTGGTGGGCTTTCCACTACGTTGAGACATTAACTTTTGGAGTTCCTTAACGGAGTTACTCCATCATATTGTGCTGTTTTTACTTGTTGGATATTAAACCAACTAGGTAATACTGCAGTTGGCATAAAAAATAAAATAAAATAAAAAATCTAATCCATTACCTTGTTGCTGTTTTTTGTCTGTCTGTTTTTCCCACACGGGTCTCCTGTGTTTGCAGAGGTAGTGGGTCAGTTATCCCTCACCGGGTTCCTATTCCTCTAGGCGGGTCACAACATAGGTCTCCCAGGGCGTCAGACCCCTGCTCTGTGGCCTTGTTGGCTTGGCTGAGCTTATGGCTTCCATTTGTGACAGGTGTGATGGGCCCTGCGGTTGATAGCTTTGATGGCGACGACAGCTGTTCCTTTTTGACCAGTGATAGGCTGTTTCTGGGGGACGATGATGGCACTGTTCACCACTGTGAGCGGGGCTACCAGGCTGACAGGCCATCAGAAGCCGGCAGTGGGGTTACATCGCTCCCAGCGGCTTGAGAAGCTATGAGGAGCCTACTCACTTGGGTAGCCATTGCATTGGACATCAAACTGGTGGACAGTGATGACTCTCCATCTGTCCCATCTCTGCTGAGTTCCGCAAGGCCTTGCAAGAGAGCTGGGCTTCTGCCAGGGGGTGCTTCCGACTCACAGCAGAGACTGGACCATGGAGTTATGTTGCGGGCACAGAGTCACTCGGCCTCCAGGAGAACCCGACCATGGACACCATGTTAGCTCCGGGACCCCCCAGAGTCTTTGATGTGGACTTGAAAGCCACGTATTGGTCTCTCTGTGCTGCTGCAGGCCTACCTGCAGACTCTTGTTTCCCTGGCTGCAAGAGGGCACAGAAAAGCTCCTCTGGGAAGTGATGGAGGTGTCTCGCCTGCTTTCCCTGCTCCAGAGGGATGTGGCCCACGCCAAGGGAAGGGCCATGGCGCAGGTGGTTACCTCTCAGCTCCATCTCTGGCTGGCCCAATCCCGTCTGTCAGCTGCTCTCCAGAGCACATTTTCCACTCTCCTCATCAAACCAGGGCTGATGTTTGACCCAGGGATTGAGGACATTCTGGAGCAGACCGAAAATGTTTGTAGGGACCAGGAGACCCTGAGATGGTTCATGCCGCCTCCTCAGGCCCTGGGTCCAAGGTTTGATGGACCATCGCCACACACATGTACCCGAACGACAGAGGGTTCCTCTCCTGCCCCATCGCCTCGTGCTGAGGGATGACAGCTGGGAGGGGCACAGCATGCAGTGGAGCAACAACCTGTCATCCGTCACCGTCATACGGATGTCAGAATGGCTAGGTGGGTTCTACTCCACTTATTTTGTGGTTCCAAAAAGAGACGGAGGGTTTCGACCGATTCTGGACCTCTGCAACCTCAATGGGTACTTGAATGTACTGAGGTTCCACATGCTGTCCTCAGCCCCTGTGTTGCAAGGACCATGAGGGATGCATACTTCCATGTTCCTGTTCACTCAGCTCATTGGCAGTACCTCCGATTTGCTTTCGAAGGGACGGCTTATGAATTCATGGTTCTTCCCTTTGGCATCTCCTTGGCACCCCACACTTTCACAAAGTGCAGGGACGCTGTCCTGGCACCTCTCACGTCCATAAATTCAGAGCATTGTCAGTTTGTAAATTCAGACCGTTGTGCTCTCGGAGTGCACACTGGACGTTCTGGCCGAGGAGTAGGGTTGATTTGAGCATTCTGGCCTTACAACAGCAGTCAAGCACCCAAGCTAACGCCTGCCTTGTTGTACATGGAACCTGTCTCACATGCATTCATAAAAATAAAAAACTTAAGATGTCAGCTGCTAATTTTCCAATTTACACCACATAAACACAGCCATTTTCACTGGACTATCTGTTGCTAGCTGTTGCTGCCAAGTCATGGGGGTTAGCCTTGCAATCACCAAGTGGTGAGACACATAGCCCTCTATATTTAAATGTTTCAGGTACACTCCGATAGGTGTCTGCGTCACACACAGTATCTTCTATTGACATTGTCTTTGTGTCTGCTTTTCAGCATAAAGTATTCTGTAGCCACAGTGTGGACACCAGGTGAGACCACACACACACACACAATAACAGTCTATCTTCTTCACTTCATCCCTCTCCCCCTTCTCCCTAAATCCTCTAGGTTATATCAGCTGTTTTGGTGAACCACTCCCGCATCTGAACTGCCTGACACAGAGGGCACAGCATGATCATAGGTGAGATTTTTATTTAATTTAATTTTTTATTTCACCTTTATTTAACCAGGTAGGCTTGTTGAGAACAAGTTCTCATTTGCAACTGCGACCTGGCCAAGATAAAGCATAGCAGTGTGAACAGACAACACAGAGTTACACATGGAGTAAACAATTAAAGTCAATAACACAGTAGAAAAAAAGGGGAGTCTATATACATTGTGTGCAAAAGGCATGAGGAGGTAGGCGAATAATTACAATTTTGCAGATTAACACTGGAGTGATAAATGATCAGATGGCCATGTACAGGTAGAGATATTGGTGTGCAAAAGAGCAGAAAAGTAAATAAATAAAAACAGTATGGGGATGAGGTAGGTAAAAATGGGTGGGCTATTTACCGATAGACTATGTACAGCTGCAGCGATCGGTTAGCTGCTCAGATAGCAGATGTTTGAAGTTGGTGAGGGAGATAAAAGTCTCCAACTTCAGTGATTTTTGCAATTCGTTCCAGTCACAGGCAGCAGAGAACTGGAACGAAAGGCGGCCAAATGAGGTGTTGGCTTTAGGGATGATCAGTGAGATACACCTGCTGGAGCGCGTGCTACGGATGGGTGTTGCCATCGTGACCAGTGAACTGAGATAAGGCGGAGCTTTACCTAGCATGGACTTGTAGATGACCTGGAGCCAGTGGGTCTGGCGACGAATATGTAGCGAGGGCCAGCCGACTAGAGCATACAAGTCGCAGTGGTGGGTGGTATAAGGTGCTTTAGTGACAAAACGGATGGCACTGTGATAAACTGCATCCAGTTTGCTGAGTAGAGTGTTGGAAGCAATTTTGTAGATGACATCGCGGATCGCAAGTCGAGGATCGGTAGGTAGTCAGTTTTACTAGGGTAAGTTTGGCGGCGTGAGTAAAGGAGGCTTTGTTGCGGAATAGAAAGCCGACTCTTGATTTGATTTTCGATTGGAGATGTTTGATATGAGTCTGGAAGGAGAGTTTACAGTCTAGCCAGACACCTAGGTACTTATAGATGTCCACATATTCAAGGTCGGAACCATCCAGGGTGGTGATGCTGGTCAGGCGTGCGGGTGCAGGCAGCGAACGGTTGAAAAGCATACATTTGGTTTTACTAGCGTTTAAGAGCAGTTGGAGGCCACGGAAGGAGTGTTGTATGGCATTGAAGCTCGTTTGGAGGTTAGATAGCACAGTGTCCAAGGACGGGCCGGAAGTATATAGAATGGTTTCGTCTGCGTAGAGGTGGATCAGGGAATCGCCCGCAGCAAGAGCAACATCATTGATATATACAGAGAAAAGAGTCGGCCCGAGGATTGAACCCTGTGGCACCCCCATAGAGACTGCCAGAGGACCGGACAGCATGCCCTCCGATTTGACACACTGAACTCTGTCTGCAAAGTAATTGGTGAACCAGGCAAGGCAGTCATCCGAAAAACCGAGGCTACTGAGTCTGCCGATAAGAATATGGTGATTGACAGAGTCGAAAGCCTTGGCAAGGTCGATGAAGACTGCTGCACAGTACTGTCTTTTATCGATGGCGGTTATGATATCGTTTAGTACCTTGAGCGTGGCTGAGGTGCACCCGTGACCGGCTCGGAAACCAGATTGCACAGCGGAGAAGGTACGGTGGGATTCGAGATGGTCAGTGACCTGTTTGTTGACTTGGCTTTCGAAGACCTTAGATAGGCAGGGCAGGATGGATATAGGTCTGTAACAGTTTGGGTCCAGGGTGTATCCCCCTTTGAAGAGGGGGATGACTGCGGCAGCTTTCAATCCTTGGGGATCTCAGACGATATGAAAGAGAGGTTGAACAGGCTGGTAATAGGGGTTGCGACAATGGCGGCGGATAGTTTCAGAAATAGAGGGTCCAGATTGTCAAGCCCAGCTGATTTGTACGGGTCCAGGTTTTGCAGCTCTTTCAGAACAT
Source organism: Oncorhynchus tshawytscha (assembly GCF_018296145.1). Classification (NCBI taxonomy): domain Eukaryota; kingdom Metazoa; phylum Chordata; class Actinopteri; order Salmoniformes; family Salmonidae; genus Oncorhynchus; species Oncorhynchus tshawytscha. The sequence continues at coordinate 12,122,122 of NC_056445.1, forward strand.
CTGCTATCTGGATTTGGGTAAAGGAGAACCTGGAGAGGCTTGGGCGAGTAGCTGCGGGGGGGGGGGCGGTGCTGTTGGCCGTGGTTGGAGTAGCCAGGCGGAAGGCATGGCCAGCTGTTGAGAAATGTTTGTTGAAGTTTTCGATAATCATGGATTTATCGGTGGTGACCGTGTTACCTAGCCTCAGTGCACTGGGCAGCTGGGAGGAGGTGCTCTTGTTCTCCATGGACTTCACAGTGTCCCAGAACTTTTTGGAGTTGGAGCTACAGGATGCAAACTTCTGCCTGAAGAAGCTGGCCTTAGCTTTCCTGACTGACTGCGTGTATTGGTTCCTGACTTCCCTGAACAGTTGCATATCGCGGTGACTATTCGATGCTATTGCAGTCCGCCACCATATATTTTTGTGCTGGTCGAGGGCAGTCAGGTCTGGAGTGAACCAAGGGCTATATCTGTTCTTAGTTCTGCATTTTGTGAACGGAGCATGCTTATCTAAAATGGTGAGAAGTTGCTTTTAAAGAATGACCAGGCATCCTCAACTGACGGGATGAGGTCAATGTCCTTCCAGGATACCCGGGCCAGGTCGATTAGAAAGGCCTGCTCACAGAAGTGTTTTAGGGAGCGTTTGACAGTGATGAGGGGTGGTCGTTTGACTGCGGCTCCGTTGCGGATACAGGCAATGAGGCAGTGATCGCTGAGATCCTGGTTGAAGACAGCGGAGGTTTATTTGGAGGGCCAGTTGGTCAGGATGACGTCTATGAGGGTGCCCTTGTTTACAGATTTAGGGTTGTACCTGGTGGGTTCCTTGATGATTTGTGTGAGATTGAGGGCATCTAGCTTAGATTGTAGGACTGCCGGGGTGTTAAGCAGGGTCAACAGGAAGTATTATTAAAGAGATGCTTTACATTGAAATACAGACAGAGATGTAGTAGTCCCAGAGTTAATGATCCAAGGTCAGTTTTGCATTTCACCTACTGATTATGATGACTGAAAATATTAGAATAAAAAACCAAGGCTTAATCATGCTCTCTCTCTATCCATCTGTCACTCATCTGCAGGTATGTTTTTATGTAAGAGAGGAAGCCAGTCCCGTCATTGCCTTCTCACCCACCTTCAACCCTTTCAAAAGTACCATCACACTGGTGTGATCATTCTACAGTGGTCCCTGAAGCGGTATGATTACACCCGTGTGATTAGAACGCTTATTTAGAACTGCCAGTTTTGAATGACGCAACAATCAGCACTTGAGCTGGCCACACTTTTTTTCAGAAACTATTTACACACAGTTCTTTCAAAGTTATGTCCAGAATGTGAGCCGTTTATTTTTGGATGCAATGTTCAGATATTCACAGAAGTATCTATAGCATAACACAATCATCCAAACCTGGAAAAATGTAGGCTACATTTGTCAGAGCGCTAACTGAGGAAAGATTGACGCAACACAAGCAGTCATATTTGTGTAACTCTCCTCTGACAAACTACAATATGAATTAGCTAATATCAATTACTATTTATAATTAATCACATCACGGGTGAGCTCACCATTGATCGGAATAATTGAGTGAAACAATTTCTGGAAATCAAAAGTAATCCGACGACTAGTTTCAGCGTGCCGCCATGCTTTTTTTCCTCACAGAAACCAAAGATAAGAGAAGACAAGAGTTTGGTCTGTTTACCATCGTCTGTTTACCATCGTTCACATCCCACCATTCACTTCCTGAAGTTCTCAAAAAGGGAGTGAACCTTTACTCACCTCAATTTGTTATAGCATCTTTGGTCCTACAGACGATTACGTGAAACCCAGAATGCATTGTATGTCAACAAACATGTCTCCACACACATAGCTGGAATTAGCTAATAATTACCACACAAAACATTTTCTGATAGTGATTTATTGATTCAAATGGCACGTGCCGGCAGTCAATCATGTAACCTCTCACTCCCACTCTGAGCCATTCAGTGTTGTTTATGTATGCAGCTAGTGAGCTAAGCTGTAGCATTAGCAATGTCTTTCAAAAAGGAGACAACTCACAAACAAGGAAATTCTGGATTTAAAAAAAAATTCTGACAATGCGTCTGTATGAAAGTTTGGAATCAGATTCTGACAGTGAGGAGCTGCCCCCCAGCCATTGAGAACCCTGAATCTGAGGACCCCTTGTCCACTGAGAAAGTCCCAGTTCCCTTTGAAGATGCTGGTGGTGATGGAGGCAGACCGAAAATGGATGAAGTACAGGAGTTCTATTGTAGCTAGAAGGCTGCCAGCCATTTCACCCCTCCTGGCCCTGCTGTTTGCTTTGATGAGTCCCAGTCTGAAGTGCAACACCCCTTGCCATTTCCATCTGAGGCAGAGTGCTTCAAGTTGTTTCTGACAGAGGATCTGGTGGGAGACATAGTAGAGACCAATCACTATGCCTTGGAGAGCCAGGAGTGGGGGGGGGCAACCACAATTAGTGAAATGTATACCTTCCTGGTGACAGTCCTCATGGGGATAGTAAAGAAGAACTCCCTAAGAGAATAATGGAGCACAGATCCTGTGTTTGCAACTCCCTTCTTTGCCACCCTCTTTTTCCAAGTCTGCTCCCTAGTTCTGCTGCGATGACTGCATTTCATCAGCAATGCTACTGCCATCCTAAATGACCCGTTATACAAAATAAGAAATGTCAACAGTTGTCAGTAAAGTGGCATGACAAACGAGACATCCATGCCCTCTCCACTGTCCATACAGCAACCATGTCGGCCACAGGGAAGGTGGACCACCTCAGGGGAGAGAGACAAACCAGACTGTGTGCTTGACTATAACCTCAAAATGGGGGCAGTGGATAAGGTGGACATGATAAACAGCTTTGTGGAATGCACTCAGAAAATGACCAAGTGGTACAAGAAGATATTTTTCCAGGATAGCTTCAAATTACAATAAGCCAATACCTCTGACGCAATTAGCATTGTTTTACAGAGCTAACTACATAAGCATGATTGAATATAACACCATAAAGGTTATGAAATGAGTAACGTTACCTCGCGTGTCCGCGGATATAAGGAATATACACACATATATTATGCTCCATACACAGTGAGCTACAGTAGAAACGGTATAAAACGATATATAGAAACTATTATAATGTAATAAGGCACTTACTTTGATAGAAACACATTCTGGTTTTGAGCCTGGGTGTCTGTAGGGATGCCTCCAGCACTGAGACGCTGTGCTTTAGACAGTTGGGAGTCATAAAGCCAGGGTAGCTTCAAAATACAACACATGCTAATACTTCTCTGATGCAATTAGCATTGTTTTCCAGAGCTAATAGAAGAATGTAGCTAGCTACTTAAGCATTGAGTATAACACCATAACGGTCATAAAATGAGTAACGTTACCTCGTTTGTCCGCGGTTATAAGGAATATACACAAAAATATGATGCTACAGTAGAAACGACGTAACACGACATGCAGAAACTATTATAACATAATAAGGCACTTACTTCGATAGAAACGCACACATTTCCAAAGTTATTATTGGTAACGAAATCAACTATGACTGCGATGCAGGGAACAGATGGAAAATGTGAACACGTGTGCGGGATGGGAGATGAGCAAATGTCTGCAGAATTGAACTGCACAAACAATTGGGAAGTGTTTGGGGAATTTTGTTCAGGTTATAAATATCCCAAAAATGAATTGGTCCAAAAAAGTAAAAATGACAACTTTTATGTGAATGAATGAGGCGGAACACACCTCAATTCAAACTGCTCTTAGAAAATAAAAAACTTGTTCGAAAATAATTTGAAATTGACAAATTGAAAACAGCCTATAAATAAAAACAGGCTGCGTGCCTTGGTTTGAGGGCAGCGCCGGATCAGAACAACTGGGGGCCCAAGGCTGGTTAGGAGACACTGCAATTGTGATGAACTGAGAGAATATTAGAGTAGTACTGTAATTCATGAATCATATACTGTCTGCCACTGTTCTTACCTCTTTCCCTTTCTGTCTTCTCCACCTCTCTCCCCACCTCGTCTTTCTTCCTCCTTTTATAATGCACACCATATGGGCATTGAAGTACAGATTGAACTTGTATTTATAATATTACAATTATCCTAATTACAATGCATGTATGTATTTATAACACCTAGATAATTAACTTCTTTCAACAAAGCGTTTCACATTCTCCACTGGTTGAAATTAAGTGTCTCATTGAAATACTATCCTGTGTCCTCAGATTAATGCAGATGAAGGGAGTTAGATATGCATAGTTGTTTTCTGTATATATGAATTACAAATCAATCATGTTTCTAGTCTATTGCATAGTTACAATGTGTATTCATTGATGTCCCAGGAGCAGGAGTGGTAAACACTGTTGAAGTGTATAATTGTAATACATACATGCAGACACAGCATCGTTCAAATAATGGAGTTTGATATGAATGAAAAAGAATGCCTCAGAGATTCATACCTGAACCGCCAAGGAAGAGTACATGATCAGTGTATAGATTCAATGTACAGGCTACAATGTGGGAATCTCATGTGTGGTAATAACTACAGTACATGTGTATATAGGACTTGCATCCTTGGTACAATAAAGTTATTATATTCTACTCTATCCATAGGCTTCATTAATGCCATTCAGACTTGAAGTTGATACAACAACTATGATAACTGAGGTTCATAGGTTCTGAACTAATATTCATACCAATCTAACGTTTTAGGGTCCATACACATACTGTATCTAGCTACACACCCATAGGCATACAGTTATTTTAATCCTCCACTACACAATAAGCAAGTAAATAGTTAGCTATGTTACTTCAGCTGCATTGCAAGACAAGCTTACACAATTGTACATTCAATTTGCAGTAAATGCTTTAGCTAGCTAGATTCTTTACATCCACTGTTTCACAAGACGACAGCCTGGTTTTCTCAGGAGTCCCTAAACATTAAACACGAATTACACATGCATTCTCCTAACACTAATGGCTAACGTTAGCTAGTCAGGTTACTTGCCAAATAGCGATTTTCGTAAATTAACTTTATGACAACAAAAATATGCACAAACGTTTGTCTCTACATTGACAAACATATTCCTCTCAATTGTAATTTTTTTGCTTGACTCGTTATAACAACTTACGTTTGGTTCCACTGTAATGTTTTACGGTCAGCCATCTTTGTTGAAGAACACCACCAGAACACGGGTGGCTCGTGTCAAAATTCGTCATTGGAACCACTCGATATGATTGGTCATATATAAACTTTGGGACCCAAATGCCAAATGCTTAATGAGTGCTCTAACTCCCCCTTGTGGTATCCAAAACACTTTTTAACAGCTTCTACACCCAAGACATAAGACTCCTGAACAGCTACCCGGACAATTTGCAGTGTCCCCCCCAACCCCCCATTTTTACGCTGCTGCTACTCTCTGTTTATTATCCATACATAGTCACTTTACCTCTACCTACATGTACATATTATCTCAATTACCTCGACTAACTGTGCCCAAGGACATTGACTCTGCACCAGTACCCCCTGTATATAGCCTCACCACTGTTATTTTATTGTTGCTCCTTAATTTTTTTGTTATTTTCTTTATTTTTCTTTTATTGATGTATTTTTTTACTTCAGTTTATTTATTTTTCTTAGAACTGCATTGTTTGTTTTAAGGGCTTGTGAGTAAGCATTTCACTGTAAGGTGCTGAATACAACAGGAGTGTAGACATGTGACAAATACAATTTGATTTGATTTCGTTGTCCTTCTGGAAGGTTCTCCCATCTCCACAGAGGAACTCCTGAACTCTGTCAGAGTGACCATCGGGTTCTTGGTCACCTCCATAACGGCCAAACGGGCGGCCAGCGGCAAGCTTCTTCCATTTAAGAATGATGGAGGCCACTGAGTTCTTGGGGACCTTCAATGTTTTGGTAACCTTCCCCAGATCTGTGCCTCAATAAAATCATGTCTCGGAGCTCTATGGACATTCCTTCTACCTCATGGCTTGGTTTTTGCTCGGACAATTTGCTAGCTATCAAGGAAATACGATGTCCTCTGATGTTTCGTTCCTTTTCAAGATGACCGTTTTTGTGCAGAGGTTCACGGAGCCTTTGTGCCAATGAGCACTACATGTTTTTCATCTGAAAAACAAGACACAACAATACATCATTATTTAACATTCAGTCATCGTTATAATCTACTCTAGCCAATACAGTTGCAAAGAATATAAACAAACTTTCAATAACACACAATAACAAACGTGTATGCCATCTGTAAATACGAATACCATGTTTTAATTACGAGCCTAGTTGGTTTAGCCATGGAAAAAGACAGGAACATTCCCATTAGCCATGATTGGCCGAGATAATGGGTGGGCTGGACATGCCGAGAGATGAGTTCGGATTGGTCTGCCATGTAGCACACATCTTTCTATAACATGAGCTGGTCAGTATGTGTAAGTAATTCTTTCTAATGCAGCTTTTTTGAAAGATATCACTTAGTAGAACTACATAAGTGTTGCTCTCCACTTTCTGGAGGACGGAGTTTTGAAATCAGTGGAATGTCCGGTGGAATTGGAGATTGACAGATAAGGAAAATTTGGGTGTTTGATTGCAAATATGCAGAGGGAGTCGAAAAGATAACACACAGAAGGCTGTTTTATAAAACACCTGTCTTCTGATTACATCTTAAAATTAAGGGCAACCATGGCATCCGTGACAGAGAGGGAGAAGCATCCATACATGTATACGCGTAAGAGTCTCGCTAGCTACATTTTCAGATATTATACATTTTTAATTTTGTCAAAGTCATTTTCATTTAAAGTTAAAGCGTACTGTTAGCTAGCTAGCTAACGTTAAGTGTATGATCTGTGCAGTAATATTATTCATATCTCAGAGTCATTTGCAATGCTAGTTATAGCCTAATGTTAGCTAGCTAGCTAACATTGAACCTGATTGTTTAGCTACCTGCAGATTCATGCAGGGTAGTAATGTTATGAGTTGGGATTATGGTTCATTGTTTAGCTAGCTAGCTAGCTAGCTACATGTCTAAACAAAAGGCTCCACTATGCAAGTAACCATTTAACTATAACGTTAGGCCAACAAGACAGTGTCCAAGTTCTAAAATGTTCTGGTAGAATGCCCTGCTTTTATTTAGTCACACTCACAACCGTAAGCTATTTTGTGTAATTGGCTAGCCATTAACTTGTAAATAATGATACTTTTGTGAGTTTATTTTCCTATAATAATGAAGACAAATGATCTAAATTTAAGATGGGGTCAGCTGTATGATACCGTCATTATTTGAACTGGCCAGACAGCTAACTTAACATTAGCTAGCTACCCAACAAGCTAGAAACAAACCAAAACAAAGTTTTTAGTTGCCTGGTTTGCTAGATTGACAAATACTAAATTCATTTTTAAACGAGTGGGTTTATTGCTGTTAAAATACACTAGTTATGCTATTTTGGATGACCAGGCTGCTGATGTCATGCAGCCTGTAGTTTTTGTGTTTATGCTTTTTCATGTGAGGTTGAGGTTACAAGTTTCTCAACTTTCAAAGCAGACTTACTTTAGTAGTGTATGATATCCCATTTTCTAGCTCTGAGTCTCTACTTTGATCCAATTGTCCATAGAGCTCCGAGAAAGGATTGTGTCGAGGCACAAATCTAGAGAATGGTACCAAAAAAAATGTCTGGAGCATTGAAGGCCCCCAAGAATGCAGTGGCCTCCATCCTTCTTAAAAACAGTCTGATGGCCTAGAGATAGAAGCTGTTTTTTAGTCTCTCGGTCCCTGCTTTGATGCACCTGTACTAACCTCGCCTTCTGGATGATAGCGGGGTGAACAGGCAGTGGCTCAGGTGGTTGTTGTCCTTGACGATCTTCTTGGCCTTCCTGTGACATCGGGTGATGTAGGTGTCCTGGAGCATCATAAGGAAATGACAGCTTATCTTTTGCTTGTTTCTCCTCTTCTTCTTTCCTCTTTTTCCTAAACTGGGCACCTGATGGCTTAGACATTTTCTTATCCATTTGTGTTGATTTGGCACTCGAGCATCAATACATTACCCATCCCGCAAAACTGTCAACCAAGAGTCGAGACTAAACTAATTCACCTTGGTGGTGTGCAGACTGGTTTTATATTATTCTTAACGATTTCACACAAACCAGAAAAAAAATGCAACAATATGTCTGTGAACCTATATACAGTACTGTACTATGAATGAATTGTGGTTTATTTGGTAGCATTTCGTAGTGTGACTGATTTTACTAACTTCATTATTACTGTACAAAGATAGAGGTGCGCTATTTGATAAATTCCCCCACTCCCCCTACCTCGGGCTTCCAGTGGGGAGACCTGAGGTCAACCTCTCCTACTTCTGAGTGGGAGACCTTCCCAGGCAGTAGCCTGCCTAGCTCACAAACTAGAATCAGGGTGCCCACTCCGACAAGGTGATGTGCAAATGAGTGATAGAAAACCGATCGTGCAATGTCACCATTCCAAAAAAATTTGTGCGGGTGCCCTGTGCCACACCGGCAAGATGCCGCCCTGGGCGGCTGCCCATGTCGCCTATACCTAAATCCACCACTGCTTATGGGGACCAGAAGTATAGTTAAACACATCCACTCTCATGCACACACACACACGGCACACATTACACATTCACAGTCAACTAAACTTGACTAACAATTGAATGGCAAGCACTTACCATTATCATTGGCGAGATAATTAATCTGGTCACATCTCTTGATCATCTCCTCAATTTCTTGCCCAGCAACACTGACAAATCCCCCCCCTCCATCTACTGAAGCACCATAATTGGCGGATACACCATTAACGTCCTCGGTTGCCTCCAAGGTGCCCGGCCTCGACTTCGGTGAGCTCGTCTGTGTCGGTGTCTGTGGTGTTTGCAGAGTTTTCTGATGGTGATGACGTTCTCCATCTTAGGGTAAAAAAGTTGTCGCAAATACGTTCATGCCACTGATCATCTGAAGCAGCTCCCAGCACAACATTACTATTTAAAAATCTAGCAATTTCACTCTCCCTGGAATCAATCATGTATGATGGGTTTTGATTTGTGAGAGAGTGTAGCCTGAGGTACACTTTTTGTTTTCCTGCGGATGATACACTACGGTAACTTAGATTGGGAAAACAGGAAAATCAGTTCTTCCACACCAATCTCAATAAACCATTTCTGTATGGAGCTAGCTTTGTGCACAGGGGCTTTGTAATGCTGACACAGGAAAGGGCCTTCTCCAAACTGTTGCCACAAAGTTGGAAGCACAGAATCGTCGAAAATGTAATTGTATGATGTAGCGTTAAGATTTCCTATCACTGGAACAAAGGGGCCTAACCCGAACCATGAAAAACATCCCCAGACCACTATTCCTCCTCCAACAAATGTTATAGTTGTCACTATGCAATGGGGTAGGTAGTATCCTCCTGGCATTCACCAAACCCAGATTTGTCTGTTGGACTACCAGATGGTGAAGCATGATGGTCTACCAGATAGTCCACCAGATGGTCCACTGCTCCAGACTACAATGTTGGCAAGCTTTGCACCACCCCAGCCAACGCTTGGAATTGCGGACGGTGATCTTAGGCTTGTGTGTGTCTCCAGACCAACAGTTTTTGTGCTGACGTTGCTTACAGAGGCAGTTTGGAACCTGGTAATAAGTTATGCAACCGAGGACAGACGATTTTTACACGCTACGTGCACTCAGCTGTCCTGTTTTGTGAGTTTGTGTGGCCTACCACTTTGCGGCTGAGCCGTAGTTGCTCCTAGACATTTTCACTTCACAATAACAGAACTTACAGTTGACCGGGGCAGATCTAGCAGGGCAGAAATTTGACGAACTGACTTGGTGGAAAGGTGGCATGCCATGATGGTCCCACATTGAAAGGCCATTCTACTGGCAATGCTTGTCTACGGAGATTGCATGGCTGTGTACACCTGTAAGCAATGGGTGTGGCTGAAATAACTGAATCCACTCATTTGAAGGGGTGTCCACATAGTTGTTTATATAGTGTATATACAGTCAAGAAATAGTTTAATTCATTTATGATTTCAGAAGAGGGCAATGTTTTAATAGTGCACATAAGATAGTGCCGTGACAGCCTGATGTGACGGCAAGTGTTACAAGTTGGCATCCACCAAACCAATGTGTGTTACGTCCGTTGTTGGAATGAGACCAAGGTGCAGCGTGGTAAGTGTACATCTTTCTTTATTTGATGAACACCCCCCCCAAAAAAATTATATATATATATATATATATATATATATATATCTGAGTTTGGTAGTAATACATACATACTATGAAAGCAAAGACATTGTTTTGTTAAAACCAAATTAAATTCCCCAAACAGCGAAAAATGTAAATGTTGATAAAAACACAATTTATGTGCAAATTAGTCATTGCAACTTCTGACTGATAATGATAATTTGTCACAAGTAAGACATAGAGATAGGAGTGGAATGTTGATGACAACGGGTAAACTTAAAGGCCCAATGCAGCCATTTTTACATCATTATCAAATCATTTCTGGCTAATGTACCTTACTGTAATAGATTTCCATTAAAATTTGTAAAAAAAATAGCTTTTTTGCATAAAACTATTTATCAAACAAGAATCTTGCTCGGATTGTCTGGGTGGGGAGGAGAACACTGAAAACTAGCTGGTACTGGAGAGAGGGAGCGGGTGTAGACATGACATACAAAACCTAGTAAAACTGCATTTTGACTGCACTGGGCCTTTAAGATATAACTGTCAGCTAAAATGGTATACAGTTGAGTTGGAAGTTTACATACACTCCACAAATGTCTTGTTAACAAACTATAGTTTTGGCAAGTCGGTTAGGACATCTACTTTGTGCATGACGCAAGTAATTTTTCCAACAATTGTTTACTGACAGATTATTTCACTTGTAATTCACTGTATCACAAATTCAGTGGGTCAGAAGTTTACATACACTAAGTTGCCTGTGCCTTTAAACAGCCTGGAAAACTCCAGAAAATGATGTCACGGCTTTAGAAGCTTCTGATAGGCTAATTGACATCATTTGAGTCAATAGGTGGTGTACCTGTGGATGTATATCAAGGACTACCTTCAAACTAAGTGCCTCTTTGCTTGACATCATGGGAAAATCAAAAGAAATCAGCCAAGACCTCAGAAAAAAAAATTGCAGACCTCCAAAAGTCTGGTTCATCCTTGGGTGCAATTTCCAAACGCCTGAAGGTACCACGTTCATCTGGACAAACAATGGTAGGCAAGTATAAGCACCATGGGACCACGCAGCCGCCATACCACTCAGGAAGGAGACGTGGTCTGTCTCCTAGAGATGAACGTACTTTGGTGCGAAAAGTGCAAGTCAATCCCAGAACAACAGCAAAGGACCTTGTGAAGATGCTGGAGGAAACAGGTGCTAAAGTATCTATATCCACAGTAAAACGAGTCCTATATCGACATAACCTGAAAGGCCATTCAGCAAGGGAGAAGCCAGTGCTCCAAAACTGCCATAAAAAAGCCAGACTACAGTTTGCAACTGCACATGGAGAGAAAGATTAAACTTCTTAGAGAAATGTCCCCTGGTCTGATGAAATAAAATAGAACAGTTTGGCCATAATGACCATTGTTATGTTTGGAGGAAAAAGGGGGAGGCTTGCAAGCCGAAGAACACCATCCCAACCATGAAGCACAGGGGTGGCAGCGCCATGGCAGCAACCGTGATGCACGGGGTTGGCATGTTGTGGGGGTGCTTTGCTGCAGGAGGGACTGGCAGCATACTTCCAAAGTTGTGGCAAAATGGCTTAAGGACAACAATGTCTAGGTATTGGAGTGGCCATCACAAATCCCTGACCTCAATCCTATAGAAAATGTGTGGGCAGAACAGAAAAAGCGTGTGCGAGCAAGGAGGCTTACAAACCTGACTCAGTTACACCAGCTGTCAGGAGGAATGTGCCAAAATTCACCCAATTTATTGTGGGAAGGTTGTTGAAGGCTACCCGAAACGTTTGACCCAAGTTAAACAATTTAAAGGCAATGCACCAAATACTAATTGAGTGTATGTTAACTTCTGACCCACTGGGAATGTGATGAAAGAAATAAAAGCTGAAATAAATCATTCTCTCTACTAATATTCTGACATTTTACATTCTTAAAACGAAGTGGTGATCCTAAATGACCAAATAGAGGGAATTGTTACTGGGATTAAATGTCAGGAATTGTGAGAAACTGAGTTTAAATGTATTTGGCTAAGGTGTATGTAAACTTCTGACTTCAACTGTTCATATAATGAATAAGGACTATCATCATTTAATCACCATCATATAATCTATATATTTTGTTCTAAACATTTAAAATATCAGAAATATAATGCAATTTTACTCAAATATTACTGATATACTGTATATTGATAATATATTATATTGATCAACAAAACTAAGGAGATGATTGTGGACTTCAGGAAACAGCAGAGGGAACACCCCCCTATCCACATCGATGGAACAGTAGTGGGGAGGGTAGTAAGTTTTAAGTTCCTCGGCGTACACATCACAGACAAACTGAATTGGTCCACCCACACAGACAGCATCGTGAAGAAGGCGCAGCAGCGCCTCTTCAACCTCAGGAGGCTGAAGAAATTGGGCTTGTCACCAAAAGCACTCACAAACTTCTACAGATGCACAATCGAGAGCATCCTGTCGGACTGTATCACCGCCTGGTACGGCAACTGCTCCGCCCACAACCGTAAGGCTCTCCAGAGGGTAGTGAGGTCTGCACAACGCATCACCGGGGGCAAACTACCTGCCCTCCAGGACACCTACACCACCCGATGTCACAGGAAGGCCATAAAGATCATCAAGGACAATAACCACCCGAGCCACTGCCTGTTCACCCCGCTATCATCCAGAAGGCGAGGTCAGTACAGGTGCATCAAAGCTGGGACCGAGAGACTGAAAAACAGCTTCTATCTCAAGGCCATCAGACTGTTAAACAGCCACCACTAACATTGAGTGGCTGCTGCCAACACACGGACTCAACTCCAGCCACTTTAATAATGGGAATTGATGGGAATTGATGTAAAATATATCACTAGCCACTTTAAACAATGCTACTTAATATAATGTTTACATACCCTACATTATTTATCTCATATGTATACGTATATACTGTACTCTATATCATCTACTGCATCTTTATGTAATACATGTATCACTAGCCACTTTGAACTATGCCACTTTGTTTACATACTCATCTCATATGTATATACTGTACTCGATACCATCTACTGCATCTTGCCTATGCCGCTCTGTACCATCACTCATTCATATATCTTTATGTACATATTCTTTATCCCTTTACACTTGTGTGTATAAGGTAGTAGTTTTGGAATTGTTAGCTAGATTACTTGTTGGTTATTACTGCATTGTCGGAACTGGAAGCACAAGCTTTTCGCTACACTCACATTAACATCTGCTAACCATGTGTATGTGACAAATAAAATTTGATTTGATTTGATAATGACTAGGTGTACATTACATTGCATGCTGTAAGTAAAACAATGTTGGCAAAACATTTTCAATGAGCAAAACATGTAGAATGGTAGTGATAGACAATTGGGAAATGTATCACTTTTCACAGATAAAATAGAACATGGACAGACAGTCCTTATCTCTCCACTTGTTTCCCGCCACAGTTGCCATGGCACCACAGTGGTGGGACAGAGGCTATTCCGGCTGTCTGTCCCCCTCCCAGTTATTCCAGTACCCTGTCAGTGGCAGCCCATTGTTCCAGACCCAAAACCCAAAGACACGACTCTGTCTCAGACCCACCCACACGGGACCAGGGACACCAGCACACCTCAGGTTCTGCTCCACAACCCTCTGGTCATTTTCAGATTCAATAAGCAGTAGTACACAGTAGTTATTATTGCAGTGGTTCAGAGCTTGTTCCCAGGTTTTTCTTTCCTCAACGATCTTCACCAAGTCTGAAGGAGTTAAATTCATAAGGGAAAAATAAAGGGTTATTTTTTATTATTTTAACAGTTTTATAACCCTTGCACTGATGCATGTCAAAAATGCATATTGAACCATCTTACTCTAACTCTTTCTTTACCGAACTATGTTGTAATATTGGCAGAAATAATTATAAATAATAATAAATTATTTGGATAGTAATTTTACCCTTATTATCAATAGCGTAAAGTTATCCTGTATCCTACTCATGGTTGGACTTTTATATTTGTACTTCCACTCACCCTCATAGCATAATGAATCTCCTTGTTTTGCTCTCTCAAGAGCTATCAGCATTCCAGGATGAATTAATTTTTACATAGGGTTGGTCATCACTTGGGTCCTTGTACCAGTTTCTATAGGCAGACCTCCCTCCATCAGACCACTCCCAGTCATCATACAGAAAACCGATCCAGAAATGAGTGGTGGTGATCGTCCCTCTCTTCTTCACAGCCTCCTTCTGTCCATTGTTCCCGATGCTGACCAGGTCAGTTTATTCCTCTATGCAGTAACTCTGAGCCTCATACCACACTCTAAAAAATGCTAGGTTTAAAACAGCACAATTAGGGTAAATATTGGATAGAACACATATTGGGTTATTTTGACTCTGCTAGTTGGGTCTCTAGTTGGGTTGTTGGGGTATTAATGCTGGGTTATTGAGCTATGACCCACCGGGTCAGATCAGAAGACTGGAGGCGTGGCTTAGTGGGGGCTTGGCTTTCAATTAGATATTTTTGTCTACCCATGGGAGTAAATTTAGTTCCGGTTCGTGTTGTGTTGTATTGTCATCACATGTTCAAGTTTACCACTGACACTTCTGTATCTTTTGTCAGACTTACACAAGAGTATAGTGTCTGTGACTATCATTACACGTCAAGACTGTTATTTTATCAAATCAATTCTCTATCTGCAAATATTATTAGGTGATTAAACTTCTCTAGGGTATGTGAGACGCTAGCGTCCCACCTGGCCAACATCCGGTAAAATTGCAGTTTGCCAAATTCAAAAACAGAAATGCTCAAAATAAAAATTCATAAAACATACAAGTGTTATACATTGGCTTAAAGGTGAACTTCTTGTTAATCCAGCCGCTCTGTCAGATTTCAAAAAAGTTTTATGGCGAAAGCATGCAATGCGATTATCTGAGGACAGCGTCCAGCACACAAAAGCATATGTGACAGGTTAAAGGAAATACTTTTAGCCTGTTATACATAAAAAAGTATAAGTAAGTTCATAGTATGTGAGGATCTTAAAACATTTAAGGTTAAAAAGATCATGCATTCAGTATTAGTTAATAGAGATTGATAACATTCATATAATTGTGTTAAAAAGTTCAAATCCGTCAAGCGTACAAAGGGTACGAATTGTGAGAGGAATGTGTAAACATTACAGTATATTGATTACTTTATTTTGTGGTGCCTAATGGAAGGGTAAAAATGTTAATCTGTGATCTACTAAATGCTCTTAATCTATGAGCCTAAGATCGATTGCTCTGGTCTCCACCCAAGTTCCCGGGGAAATCGCGGTCTTTCCTCATTGCACTAAAAGTTCTCATTGAGGAAACAATACCGTATCACTCTCGTGATTATTTCTCCCCTTTTTCAGGGGCGTAACCCATACAGGCATTTCCCAGCCAGGTAGAGGAGTCACAAAAGTCAGAAATAGCAATAAAATTAACCTCTTACTTTTGATGGTCTTGTGGTGGATGAATCAGAATTAGTTGGGTAACAAGAGCGAGAAAGACAAATTGATTCACTACACACAGTTGATAATTATATTAATTGAAGTGCTAATCCTTTGCACATGAACGGTCGCTCATTCGAAAACAATTGCAATGTATATATTTATATGTCATTGTTGTCTCTCTGTTGGAATCACCGGTCGGTCTGCTGGAGAGTCAGTTCATCAGAGAGCCTTTAACCTATCCTGGGATAGTGTATGACCTAGAGGCTCACTCCCCTCAGTGAACTTGTCCAGGAGTGGGGTTGAGAGGGGGGATTACTTGAGATGGGAGTATCTAGAGTTGACAATTGATATATGCCATTGGATGAGTTGGTGTTTTTGTACTATGAAGTACCAGGAATGAGATTAGAACCTCGTGTTAGGGACCAAACTGAATGATAATTTATAGTGAATGCTATCTGGCTATGGGATACTCCTCTCTCAAGTAAAGTCTTTCTTTGTTGAAAAGTTCCTATATATCTGTGGTTTGTCATGTCAAAGGGGGGTGGATCTTTGCTATAAAAGATCTCATTAGCCATTGTGTTGGGACTCTTAACAGTTCATTAGAAATAGTGAATCGTTTGAAAGTCAAATTGCTATTGCAAAGCTCTTATTATTAAAAATGTAGTTTAAGTATAACTCTGACTGCTGTGTGAAGTTTGTTTCTCCTCATTTGGTAATGCAGAAAAGAAACACCACAATCTTTATATGGTTACACAATAAATGTATGTTTTGTTCGATAAAGTTCCTCTTTATGTCCAAAAAGTTCAGTTTTGTTGGCGCGTTTTGTTCAGTAATCCATTGGCTCAAAATGCGGTCACAACAGGCAGATGAAAAATCCAAATAGTACCAGTAAAGTTTGTAGAAACATGTCAAACAATGTTTATAATAAATCCTCAGGTTGTATTTACTCTAAATAATCAATAATATTACGGACAATACCGTTTTCATTAGAAAAGAAAAAGAACGAACGGCGAGCTCTAGGTCGCACGCATCAAACTGCTCTGGGACTTTCCACTCTCCAATCACACAAAGTGGTCAATCTCCCACATTTTTCAGAATAAAAGCCTGAAACAATGTCTAAAGACTACTGACATCTAGTGGAAGCCATAGGGAATGTAATCTGGGTCATATCCCTTTATATGGTGGATAGGCTTTCAATGGAAAAACACCCATTTCAAAATAACGGCAGTTCCTGGATGGATTTTCCTCAGGTTTCCACCTGTCATATCAGTTCTGTTATAGTCACAGACATTATTTTAACAGTTTTTAACTTTAGAGTGTTTTCTATCCAGATCTACCAATTATATGCATAAGTAACATGCAGTTTACTTTGGGCATGCTTTTCATCCGGATGTCAAAATACTGCCCCCTACCCTAGAGAGGTTTTAAACTAATCATAAACTTTAATTAACCAGGAAGGCGGGGCACCATGGCAAAATGTTTATAGTGTCTATTTCCCAAATCGACTCCTCAGGTATTTTCACATTATCGATTATCATCTCATCAGTCTCATATCTGAATGCCACACACGCTTGGATATCTGCACGAACCCAAGTTTCCATAATTTATTTTTATTTAACTAGGAAAGTCAGTTAAGAACAAATTCTTATTTTCAATGACGGCCTAGGAAAAGTGGGTTAACTGCCTGTTCAGGGGCAGAACAACAGATTTGTACCTTGTCAGCTCGGGGGTTTGAACTCGCAACCTTCCGGTTACTAGTCCAACGCTCTAACCACCAGGCTACCCCGCCGCCCCAATAATGAATAATGAATGAACGATATACAAATTGGCTTATTTATTTATTTATTTACTAACTAACTAAATAAATCACAGAATTACATAAACGAACAATATAGTTATTGGTTACTAACACAATGCACTGATAAGTCCCTAGTGGGCTAAACCGGTATGACGGCTTGGTAGTCAATGGAAAGGGGTGGGGACAGGAAAAGAGTGAGAAAGACAAATGGATTCACTACACACAGTTGATAATTATATTAAATGCTAATCCTTTGCACATGAACGGTCGCTCATTCGAAAACAATTGCAATGTATATATTTACGCCCATATGTCATTGTTGTCTCTCTGTTGGAATCACCGGTCCGTCTCGTGGAGAGTCAGTTCATCAGAGAGCCTTTAACATCCCTAGAAGTCACAATGTCTTTCGTAGTTGTCGCTTTCTCAGCGGCTCTGGATAGTGTCTGTTGTAATGGTACGTCAGGCATACGGATGGTCGTTGCATAGAATAGATGCTTCCACGATTGTCACTATTCTCGTACTAGACTTACGTAATTTCCAGCTGCAGACAAGTAATTCTATGTCTAGTCTCAGAGTTGAACCAGTCGTGTAGGCAGCGCTACATTGTCTCTGTGGTTGTTAATCATTTCACACATAGCGTCAGCTGCATGTTTTCTAGTCTTCTTAACCGTTTGAGTTGTCCGTCTTACCATGGGTCTCTGGCATAAAACGTACATTTCGTTGCGGGTGGTTTTATACTCTGGAGTAGAAAAGGAAGGTTCCATGACGCCTGATGTACTGTCTGGCTCATGGGGGTGTGGCTACTGACTAGATAAACTTTATATGAAAATCCATACTCTCATTTTCATCTTTTCACAAATAGTTTCATATTTACTCATTCATTTAATACAACATCTAGATGTAAATCTGATAATTGAAAAGTGTACACAAACAGAGATACAGTAATATGCGTTTCCTGTCTTTCATGAGGTCACCAAATGAAACAACTTCATCATGACTGTCCCTCTTGGATTTAGGGGGCGCTATTTAAATTTTTGGATGAAAAACGTTCCTGTTTTAAATAGATATTTGGTCACGAAAAGATGCTCGACTATGCATATAATTGACAGCTTTGGAAAGAAGAAACTCTGACGTTTCCAAAACTGCAAATATATTGTCTGTGTGTGCCACAGAACTGATGTTACAGGCGAAACACAGATAAAAATCCAACCAGGAAGTGCCGCATTTTTTGAAACCGCCTCATGCCAATGACTCTTTATATGGCTGTGAATGAGCTACGAATGAGCTTACGTTTTTTTTCCACGTATTCCCCAAGGTGTCTACAGCTTTGTGACGTCTTTTTAGGCATTTCCATTGAAGAATGGCTGTAAGGGACCATATATAGCATGTGGTCACATAGTGTCTCCCGCAGAAAACCTTGCGTAAAATATTGGGGTAGCCATTTTTCAATCGCTTCTTATGAGAAACCAATTGCCTCAACGGATATATTATCGAATATATATGTTAAAATCACCTTGAGGATGGATCCTAAAGAACGTTTGCCGTGTTTCTGTCGATATTATGGAGCAAATTTTGAAAAAAGTTTGGCGTTATAGTTGTAGCATTTTGCGGTCGATTTCTCAGCCATGCATGATGAAGAAACGGGAGCTATTTCGCCTACAAAAATAATCTTTTTGGAAAAAAGGAACATTTGCTATCTAACTGGGAGTCTCCTGGGTGAAAGCATCTGAAGTTCTTCAAAGGTAAATTATTTAATTTGGTTGCTTTTCTTATTTTTGTGAAAATGTTGCCTGCTGCCAGCAGAGCCTAGCATAGCATTATGCCATGACAAACTTACACAAATGCTTGTCTAGCGTTGGCTGTAACGCATATTTTGAAAATCTGAGATGACAGTGTTGTTAACAAAAGGCTAACCTTGTGTTTGAATATATTTATTTCATTTCATTTGCGTTATGCTAGGCTATGATTACGCTCCCGGATACGGGTTTGCTAGTCGCAAGAAGTTTTAACATGCATGAAACCAAGGCTATTACGGTTACAGAAGTCATCAAAAGAGAGCGCCTGGGGAATAGGAGTGGAGCTAGGCACTGCAGGGCCTGGATTCACCTCTACATTGCTTGAGGAACAGAGGAGTAGGATAAGGGTACGGCTAAAAGCAATAAGAATTGGTCGTCTAGAACGTCTGGAACAGAGAGTAAAAGGAGGATTCTGGGGGCGGAAAATAGCTTCAAGGTATAATGTACAGACAAAGGTATGGTAGGATGTGAATACAGTGGAGGTAAACCTAGGTATTGAGTGATGATGAGAGAGATATTGTCTCTAGAAACATCATTGAAACCAGGAGATCATCGCATGTGTGGGTGGTGGAACTAATAGGTTGGATAAGGTATAGTGAGCAGGACTAGAGGCTCTACAGTGAAATAAGCCAATAAACACTAACCAGAACAGCAATGGACAAGGCATATTGACATTAAGGAGAGGCATGCTTAGTCGAGTGATCAAAAGGGTCCAGTGAGTAGTGAGGTTGGTTGGGGTCACGGCGATTTAGACAGCTAGCCGGGCCATCGGTAGCAAGCTAGCATAGGATGGAGGTCTGTTATTAGCCACCTCGTGCGTTTCCGTCGGTAGGATTAGTGGGGTTCCGTGTGGTAGAGGGGATGAATCCAATTCACACAAAAAAAAAAAAAAACAATAGATATAGTTATAGAGGCCCAAGAAAAAAAAAGAAAAAGAAAAAAATTTGTCCATAGGTCTATTCAGATAGCAGCCGATAAGACAGCTAACGGTTAGCGGACCTCAGATGGGCGTTCAGGTAACGTCGCGACGGAGGAGCCAGCCGGATAACTCCCTCGGGTAGATAACGTCGGTAGTCCAGATGTGAAGGCCCGGTGGGGCTCCGCGTTGGCAGTAAAACGGGTCCAGATAGGTGATTGTAGCCCAGGAGTGATTGATGGAACTCTTTAGCTGGCTAGCTCCGGGATAATTGATGTTTGCTCCGGAATCGATGAAAGCCGATAGTCACATGGATAGCAGCTAGCTAGAGAAAAATAGGTCCGGTATGTTCCGGTCCGAACCGCGCCGTACAAAACTGGAGATAGATTTTTGGGCTAAAGGATAGCCGATGACCACAAACTGTGGTTAGCTGAATACTAACGATTAGCCAGTAAAGAAGCTAACTAGCTTCTGATTAGCTTCTGATTAGCTTCAGGCTAGCTTCTGGCTAGCTTCTGGATTAGCTTCTGGCTAACTTCTAGCTAGCTTCTGGTTAGCTTCTATGGAGGATTACAGATTTGAGGTAAATGATACTTTATTTTTTTTATAAATATAAATTGGTGAGGCGGGTTGCAGGAGACTGTTTTGAAGATGAGTTTATGGAAAATTAAAACAAATATATAAAAAGGTATGCGAAAAAAGTTGTAAATATATATATATACGGGATATGCGGCTTCTTCACCTAAGGGATCGTCTTAGGGTGGGTACTGAGAAGTATTTATTTCTGTAAGCACTTTTGTGGGGAAAAACTCATTCTGATTGGCTGGGTCTGGCTCCTTAGTGGATTGGCCTGGCTGCCAAGTGTAGGGCCTATGCCCTCCAAGGCCCACCTATGCCTGCACCCCTACCCAGTCATGTGAAATCCATAGATTAGGGCCAAATTAATTTGTTTCAATTGACTGATTTCCTTATATGAACTGTAACTCAGTAAAATCTTTGAAATTGTTCCATATTCGTTATTCAGTATAAATGCCCTTTCCTACTAAGGGCCTGTTGATCCCTGTTTGGAAGGTTATTTGATACAGCAGTCTCATCAAATGTCTGCGTCCACTTGTAGGGGGTCCGTTTGAATTTAGAAAAAGCTCCATTATTAAAATAAATATATATTTTTTGCTCCATGAAGTAATCCAACAATGTGTACGCTGCCATCTGTGTGTACTGTATTTCAAGTCTTCTCTCATTGATCGAGGCAGGTGTCTGTCATCCTGACATGCGACACTTGGGGATGGACACCCACATTTCTTGATCAATGAGAGAAATGTTGAACTAAATAAGATTGCAACATACACGCTTCTCTGTAATGTCCTGGAGTTACTCAAACGGACATCTTGTTGCAACATCTACTGTGTTTATGTATGTTTAAAAGAAGACTAAAAAATCTTTTATGTTTTGTTTATTTTTGTCAAGTTGGGAACAGAAATTGGGAGAAGAGATACAAAAGAAAAACAAACTCAGTATTTCCATTATTCCTACAATATCCATAATATACAACATATTACTTTACTATCATTTTTATTTCCTTAGTCATTGTTAACATGCATGATACTATTAATTAAATATAATTGTATTTAGGCTATCTAGAGTATTAATTCCAGTAACCCATAGTTACAATAGGGATGACTATGGGTAAACCTAGGATAAACGAGTTTGCTTATTGGCAAACACGTTAAGACAAAAGAATATAATATTTTAATCACATGACAAAATTATCTACATTTAATTGTGTACATTTTTAAAATATCTGAAATATCACACAATTTTACTCAAAGATTTTTGATAGGTTAAACCAATGACAGGGTGTATTGTACATTGCATTGCATGCTGAAAGGTTAAAACATAAAAACAGATTTGCAAATGTGATTTCAATCAGCAATTACCTAAAAAAAAAACATATCAATCAAAACGTGAGGAATGGTAAAGACAGTTAATTAAATGGGAAAATGTATGTAAATTATCCTTCACAAATAAAGTAGAGTTTGGACAGACAATCCTGATCACTCCACTTGTATCCCTCCTCCATTTCCATGGCACCACAATGGTTGGACAGAGGCTGTTCAGGCTGTCTGTCTCCCTCCCAGTTACTCCACCCCACTGGCAGCCCATTAGTCCAGACCCAGAACCCAAAGAGACGGCTCTGTCTCAGACCCACCCACACAGGACCAGTAAAATCAGTCCCATTAAACTTCTGCTTGATTGCCTCCAGGTCTTCTTCTGTCTCAATACGCAGCAGTCCGTGGTAGTTCTTCTTGCAATAGTCCAGAGCCTGTTCCCAAGACTTTCTTTCACTGATATTGTGGATGCGAACTGATCCTGAAAGACATAAATGTGGTATTCAAGATATTTAACTTGTTCATATTAGCTTGTTTTGGCACCCATTTTAACTCTCAGATATTAGGGGCAAGCTAAGCAGGCACATAATCATTTCAGTAATAGTTATATGTCATTATAGCCCGGTGGAACCAGCATGATATCATGATAGCCCTGCATTGTGTTTGACTTGACAAGTGAAGGGAATAGAAAGGGAGTGCAGCATTCAGTCCCCTTGACCAGGCTACTATCATTATAGAGTAACAACCTTTCATACAAATAAGAAGCAGTTTGACTATGTTCCTCTTTGACAACTTACCTTCAGAGCAGAATGTATATGTTGCATCATTTAAATGTGGCATTGTGAGTATAGATGTGTCTTTTTCAGTCCGGTAAAGAACAGTGTGATTCTGTCCTGCTATAGGATAGTTTGTCAATGTGCTCCAGTCTCTGTAGGCAGATCTCCCTCCATCAGACCACTCCCAGTCATCATACAGCAGGCCGATCCAGTAAGAAGAGGTGCTGTTCATTCCTTTCTTCTTCACTTGCTCCTTCTGTCCCTCGTTCCTGATGCTGACCAGGTCAGTGTAGTTCTCCTTGCAGTAACTCTGAGCCTTATACCAGGTCATGTTCTGTTCAATCAGGAAGGAATCACCAGACCCTGCGCACACATTTTACTGTACTTAGTTTTATATAAAATAATGATATCTAGAAATTGTTGAAGAATTATAATAATATTAACTAGATGTTGATGAGGAGCAACAACATCTAGGAAATCTAATGTTTGTTGTAGTATGGAATGTTTTACCTTCTCTGTAACACATGAAGTATTTCTGCTCTTTACAATTCTTCCATGTTGTATTATCTTTGAGTATGGCTGCACACATTGGCTCTGTGCACGGGCTTGGAAGTGGTGACCATGCAGTGTCATTAACAATGTCTCCATTGGACCACTTCAGACTGTGCTCTGTGCGATGGAGACCTATCCAGGCTGTAGAGCTGCTTTGAGATGCCATGACCTGTATCAGCTGCTCAGATTCCTCCCGATTGTACAAAGTGATGAGGTCGGTATAGCTGTTCTGGCAGATCTCCTGTGCATCTGTCCATTTTAAACTCCTTTTAACGAGATGGAACTGTTTGAGGCGGCTGAGTGCGGCTGTGCAGCAGACACCTGAGGACAAAAACAATTTCATTAAGTTCAACGTTAGCATGCACATGACAACAAAATGAGGTTTTCGTAACACTTAATTAAGGGGTCCTTATTGTGGTGTAATTACACTCACAACTATTGTAGTTAACTGTATTAACTCATAGTTACAGTGTAATAACATGTAACTTGTAGTAATTGTGATATGCATTTACAAAGGTGTAACAATGAATGGTTGTTACCATGCTTGTTACAAATGGGCAGAAATTTCACTAAATGAACCTACTTAGTGTTTCATTTCTTCTCATATGCATACAGTAACAACTGACACTAAGGTTTTGATCCCTCGTGGATGAGCTGGGTGTCTGAGAGATTATATCCTATGCTCAAGCTATATCTCCACTCCATGTTGTTGCTAGCACTTGCCCCCAAAATTAAGTGTAGCATCTGGGTAATTTCACAATAAGGTACAGAAATAAGTGAAACTTCCAGAAACTTTAAAACGAGGGTCAGGTTGTCAGGATGGGTAATGTATTATATATGTACACACAGATTACAATTACCCCTCAAAAAACACTTCATTTTAACTAGCTCAATCCTGTGTAACCCCTAGTAATTTCATTGTGCTTAGGCAAACATTACATGTACTATGGTTTAAAAGATGATACAAAACACTACCATTGTGAATTTAGTGGAAACCTGCCCATTTGTAACAAGCATGAAAACAAGCATTCATTTGTTATACCTTTGTAATTATATATCACAACACTTACACTGTAATAACAACATGTCAATGGTAGTAACTATCACTTGTTACAGTTAACTGCAATACTTGTTAGAGTATCATTTACACATGTAATTACACTCGGTGTTACCAAGGTTGGTTTCCTGGTTTGTGATGTCATACATGTAGCTGTAGAGTATGTTGTTGTTGATGGGGTTAACTAGATTAGTTCTTTCTGTCAAATCGTTATCTGGTTTATATCTCAAAAATCAGGTATGTTCACTGTGAACAATCAGTGTTACAACAATGTACCAGCCAAAAAAGAAGACCTGCAGACAATCAGGCCCAAGAGGAATTGCTCATTCCTGTGTTAGATACACTGTAAAGTGGTTAACATGAATTTAGAGGCAGCCCGGTGGCAAGTAAAATTCTGTATTTACAAAAGTGTAAACGCAACATGTAAAGTGTTGGTCCCATGTTTCATGAGCTGAAATAAAAAAATACCAGAAATGTTCCATAACACAATAAATGTACATAACAATATCGAGGCTATATACAGGGGGTACCGGTACCGAGTCAATGTGTGGGGGTACAGGTTAATTTGTAAAGTGACTATGCATAGATATAAACAGAGAGTAGGAGCAGTGTAAAAACAAAGGGGGGTCAATGTAAACAGTCCAAGTGGCCATTTGATTAACTGTTCAGCAGTCGTATAGCTTGGGGTTAGAAGCTGTTAAAGAGCCTTTTGGACCTAGACTTGGTACTCCGTCACTGCTTGCCGTGCGGTAGCAGAAAGAACAGTCTAGGAATTGGGTGACTGGAGTCTTTGAAAAAAATGTTGGGCTTTCATCTGACACTGCTTAGTATATAGGGGTGGCAGGGTAGCCTAGTGGTTAGAGCGTTGGACTAGTAACCGGGAGGTTGCAAGTTCAAACCCCGAGCTGACAAGCTTACAGTGTAAGCATTGTAATCTGTAGTTCTGCCCCTGAACAGGCAGTTAACCCACTGTTCCTAGGATGTCATTTAAAATAAGAATTTATTCTTAACTGACTTGCCTAGTTAAATAATTGTAAAATAAAAAAATAGGTCCTGGATGTCAGGAAGCTTGGTGATGTACTGGGCTGTAATCACCACCCTCTGAGATATATACAGCCTGTATTATACTGTAACAATGTCAATGCTACTGTAGTGGAAAAATGAGAGAACATGACACTTGCAAAAGGCAATTTGCTGGCTCCTCTTGAGGATTCATATACAGTATAGCCATCCATGCAAACAATGTCTGCATGGATGGCTATACTGTATATTTCTCACAGGAGAGAGTCACATCTTTGTCGTGGCCATCTTTAGGAAGAGACGTTCCCACAGATGTCCTGGGGTCACTGACAGAAGGTACGGTCAGTTCAAATAGGGAGCAAATACGAAGTGCACTCCTATCATTTAAATTGTGTTGATTAGATTTTAATCTGGGTGTGTTGTTCCTGTATATTTTTTTTCCTAACAAAGTGCAAAGACACTGTAATTTAGGTTGGGGGTGAGTTGCTGCTTGAATTTGGCTAAAAGAGCAATGAGTTCGCTCATATTTTCAGAACATTGTTAGCAAGCTCCAGTGTGTATCAGGCATATACAGTTTTTCTCTTAGAGATTATTCTGAACTGAAGACACGTGTAAGCACTGTAATGGAATTGTAATGTTTGTGCTTTTCTTATAACTAATTTCTGTGTTCAATATGTGTGCTGTTCTATAATAACGATTTCTGTGTTCATGGAAGTGACTGACTGAACAAATCCTCACTATCAATAACGACAATTTAGCAGTACGCCCAGACCTTGTTTTGAGAACAAACTAAATAAATCTCAGTTTCAAGGTCTCAGTTTAGAGTGAAGAAGCCTCACGAGGTATTGGTCTGCCACATGTTATGAACCAGTATTGATCAGTCACGTGAATGAAACAAAATGGTAATGATGAATTAATTATGCTAAATCATGCTGTTATAACTTGTTTGTGAATAGCTGTATATAATACAACTGCTTGGACTGCTCAGGCAGAGCTCCTGATTGACATGTGTACTATGGTGCATAGAGTTGGTTGGGACCTCTCCAGCGCGCAGACAAGTAAACAAATGTCTAATTTAAGATTGACTTTGACTGTCCCTGTGTAAGAATTTCCACAACACCACGTTAAGTATTATTAAGTTGTTAGTCAATAAATGTGTCTTCTGTAATTTATCATGTATTTCATGTACACTGTAATTGTTTGAGTGTCAATTCTGTTGTGACTAATACATTGGACTAGTTGAATGGAGCAACTGCATTTCACATTTTACAGAGGAATTATTTGATTGACTGTACGTTCATAATTTATTAGGTCTATTGGTAGTTGTTATTTACACTATACACATAGCATAAGCTTGGGTTCCTTCTTGACATCCCTGATCTACATGCCACAATAAATGAGTCCTAGAACATTGGTCGCCAAGATGATCTATCTGTATATACTGTAGTCTTATATAGTTATAGTCAAACTGAGTGGTGATGCAAGGCTCGCTACCTTGACTAGATCCTGAAGAGGGCCTGTTGCTTTTATTCACATAATAATAAAGTCAGATTAATCGTTTCTAAATAATGGTAGAGTCACAGTATTTGACTGCAATTAAAAGGGATTGGTGCAAGCAGGTTGGCTGCACTTTACAGTAAACTTTACAGTAATGTACTGTTCAAACAAAGTTTCTTTGGAATTTACAGAAACATACTGTACTTTTTTTACAGTAATTTACAGTTAATAGGCTGCCTGTCAGTTACAGTGAAAACAGTGTACCACTCAAAATACAGTAATTTCACACAATGCACCATAATTTACAGTATGCTGCAGAAAAGCATTTCATAGTTTTTTAAAACTTTCTTGTAATACCTAATATTACCATGAATTTGACTTTTCGGTAACAGTGTAAAGTAGGTTGACTGAATACTTACCGACTGAGAGTAGGAGCAGGAGAGGTGTCATGTCTATGGTGGCAGCAGGGTCAGAAGAGAAGAGTCATGTCTATGGTGGCAGCAGGGTCAGGAGAGACAGTGGAGAAGTGTCATGTCTATGGTGGCAGCAGGGTCAGGAGAGAAGAGTCATGTCTATGGTGGCAGCAGGGTCAGGGAAGAGACAGTGGAGAAGTGTCATGTCTATGGTGGCAGCAGGGTCAGGAGAGACAGTGGAGAAGTGTCATGTCTATGGTGGCAGCAGGGTCAGGAGAGACAGTGGAGAAGTGTCATGTCTATGGTGGCAGCAGGGTCAGGAGAGACAGTGGAGAAGTGATAGGATACTGTCATGTATGAGGATATGTGTAAAATGTACGAGTTTATGAGTTTGAACACATTTGTAACGGTTTTCTAGTGGTGATGAAAAGAGTCGGACCAAACTGCAGCGTGTAACACATTGAGAATCCATGTTTAATATAACAAAGAACCACGAACTTACAAAAAAACAATAAATTAAAGCAAACAGCCTATCTGGTGCAAACTAACAAATACACATAGGACACTAAGGACAATCACTGACACCAAAGAATATGGCTGCCTAAATTTGAGTTCCCAATCAGAGACAACGATAAGCATCTGCCTCTGATTGAGAACCATCTCAGACAGCCATAGACTTTGCTAGACAACCCACTAAGCTAGACAATCCCAATACCACCACCAAAACCCCAAGACAAACACACCACAATTACAAAAACCCCATGCCACACCCTGGCCTGACCAAATACATAAAGATGAACACAAAATATTTGACCAGGGCGTGACAACATTGACCATTAGTATTTTTAATCAATAAATCAAGATCAGAACACTGTAACACATTGAGAATTCCAAATTCCAATTCCCCAAATATTCCTCCTCCACTTTATCAACATAACAATTATATTATAGCAATACTACAATGGGTCAAACAAATTCCAAATCTAGCTGTATCTGGAAAACTGACCATAGTGTTGTCCTTTTGAGTTACATGCATTTAGTAACCTCACAAACTGTTACAGTGTTATCATTATCTCAGATAAATTGTTATGTCTCACCTGCTGTGGGCTGTGTAGAGAATGATATGGTCTTGGCAGTGTAAATGATGGTCTCTATGATGGTCTCTATCCTGTGTAGAATGAAGGAGTCTAGTGGAAACTCAGGTATTTATACAGTTGAAATAGTATTCTTGTTTTGCCTACCTATAAACATATTAAAAATACAAATCCTGGAGATAATGATGACATGCTTTACATGGGCAAAACAGTTGGTAACCACAGATGGCACACAGCCTATTTCCTTAATTTCCCACCCCCCCACCTCTCAATGAGACAGGTCAGTAGTGTATCTACAGATGTAGGATTTTAATTTGAGTCCGTTTAAAATAATCCTGCTGCAACAGGAAATGTGAATTATTACGTGAATGAATGAACATTTTTGTAGGGCTTGATATATTTGTAAGGGAAAATTCAATTTGAAATTTTAAAGTGGATATTACAAACTTCAGAAGCCTTTTTAAACCTCAAATACACATAAAGCTGAACCTTTCCTGCATTGAAGGGAAGTTCTCCTACAACAGGTTGGGTCAAATTAAGATCCTATATCTGTAAAATAGAAAATGAGTTTGGCCTCATACACACTCAGTTCTTACAACGGATGTACAACACATTTGACAGAATGGTTACAGAATTATAGTGCGATGTCTATGCGACTGTTGTGTACATTGTTTTGTGCAGACAATCTGTTGGATCAAAACAGTTTTGGCAAATGTCTTGTACATCCGTTGTACAAACTGAGTGTGTATGGGGTCAGAGATGGGTACCAAAAACTATTTTGAACAAACTATCTACAAACTAAGTACATTTGAAGTTGGAAGTTTACATACACCTTAGACAAATACTTTAAAATTCAGTTTTTCACAATTCCTGACATTTAATCCTAGTAAAAATTCCCTGTCTTAGGTCAGTTAGGATCACCACTTTATTTTAAGAATGTGAAATGTCAGAATAATAGTAGAGAGAATGATTTATTTTAGTTTCTATTTCTTTCATCACATTCCCAGTTAGTTTACATACACTCAATAAGTATTTGGTAGCATTGCCTTTAAATTGTTTAACTTGGGTCAAACATTTTGGGTAGCCTTCCACAAGCTTCCCACAATAAGTTGGGTGGATTTTGGCCCATTCCTCCTGACAGAGCTGGTGTAACTGAGTCAGGTTTGTAGGCCTCCTTGCTCACACACACTTTTTCAGTTCTGCCCACAAATGTTCTATATGATTGAGGTCAGGGCTTTGTGATGGCCACTCCAATACCTTGACTTTGTTGTCCTTAAGCCATTTTCCCACAGCTTTGGAAGTATGCTTGGGGTCATTGTCCATTTGGAAGACCCATTTGTTACCAAGCTTTAACTTCCTGACTGATGTCTTTAGATGTTGTTTCAATATATCCAACAAATGTTCCTACCTCACGATGCCATCTATTTTGTGAAGTGCACCAGTCCCTCCTGCAGCAAAGCACCCCTACAACATGAAGCTACCACCCCCATGCTTCACGGTTGGGATGGTGTTCTTCAGCTTGCAAGACTCCCTCTCTTTCCTCCAAACATAATGATGATCATTATGGCCAAACAGTTTTATTTTTGTTTCATCAGACCAGAGGACATTTCTCCAAAAAGTTTAATCTTTGTCCCCATGTGTAGTTGCAAACCGTAGTCTGGCTTTTTTATGGCAGTTTTGGAGTGGTGGCTTCTTCCTTGCTGAGCAGCCTTTCAGGTTATGTTGATATAGGACTTGTGTTACTGTGGATATAGATACTTTAGTACCTGTTTCCTCCAGCATCTTCACAAGGTCCTTTGCTGTTGTTCTGGGATTGATTTGCACTTTTCACACAAAGTACATTCATCTCTAGGAGACAGAATGTGTCTCCTTCCTGAGCGGTATGACGGCTGCGTGGTCCCATGGTGTTTATACTTGTGTACTAATGTTTGTGCAGATGAACGTGGTCCTTTCAGGCGTTTTGAAATTGCTCCCAAGGATGCACCAGACTTGTGGAAGTCTTGGCTGATTTCTTTTGATTTTCCCATGATGTCAAGCAAAGAGGCACTGAGTTTGAAGGTAGGCCTTGAAATACATCCACAGGTACACCTCCAATTCTAAAGCCATGACATAATTTTTGGGAGTTTTCCAAGCTGTTTAAAGGCACAGTCAACTTATTCTATGTAATTTTCTGACCCACTGGAATTGTGATACAGTGAGTTATTAGTGAAATAATCTGTCTGTAAACAATTGTTGGAGAAACTACTGTCATGCACAAAGTAGATGTCCTAACCGACTTGCCAAAACTATAGTTTGTTAACAAGAAATGTGTGGAGTGGTTGAAAAACGAGTTTTAATGATTCCAACCTATGTGTATGTAAACTTCCGACTTCAACTGTATATTGAATATATTGTGGTGTGGATTCATTTTCAAATCAAAATAAAATTATATTGGTCACATACACATGGTTAGCAGATGTTAATGTGAGTTTAGCGAAATGCTTTTGCTTCTAGTTCCGACAGTGCAGTAATATCTAATAAGTCATCTAACAATTCCCCAACAACTACCTAATACACACATTCCTAAAGGGATGAAATAAGAATAAGTACATATAAATATATGGATTATCGATGGCCGAGCGGCATAGGCAATGTGTGATGGATGGTGTAAGGTATAGTATATAGATATGAGATGAGTAATGCAAGATATGTTAACATTGTTAAAGTGGCATTGTTTAAAGTGACCAGTGACATGAGTCTCGACGTAGGCAGCAGCCTCTCTGAGTTGATGATTGTGGTTTAGCAGTCTGATGGCCTTGAGATAGAAGCTAATTTTCAGTCTCTCGGTCCCAGCTTTGATGCACCTGTATTGACCTTGTCTTCTGGATGGTAGCGGGGTGAACAGGCAGTGTCTCGGGCGGTTGTTGTCCTTGGTGAACTTTTGGCCTTCCTGTGACATTGGTTGCTGTATGTGTCCTGGAGGGCAGCTATTTTGCCCCCAGTGATGCGTTGTGCAGACCGTACCACCCTCTGGAGAGCATAGCAGTTGAGGGAGGTGCAGTTGCTGTACCTGTCATGCCCTGACCTTAGAGATCCTTTTTATTCTCTATTTTGGTTATAGGTCAGGGTGTGACTAGGGTGGGAAGTCTAGTTTTTTCATTTCTATGTTGGCCTGGTATTGTTCCCAATCAGAGGCAGCTGTCTATTGTTGTCTCTGATTGGGGATCATATTTAGGCAGCCTTTTCCCACTTGGTTTTTGTGGGATCTTGTTTTTGTGTAGTGCCTGTGAACACTTCATTGACGTCACGGTTTAGTTGTTCTGTATTGTTTTGGTGCGTTTCATTTGTTAAACATGTGGAACTCTACGCACGCTGCGTCTTGGTCCATTTATTCTACAGACGATCGTGACAGTACCAGGCGGTGCGGCAACCAGACAGGATACTTTCAATTGTGCATCTCTAAAAGTACGTCAGGGTTTTAGTTGACAAACCAAAATTTCTTCAGCCTCCTGAGGTTGAAGAAGTGCTGTTGCATCTTCTTCACCACACTGTCTGTGTGGGTGGACCATTTCAGTTTGTCTGTGATGTGTACGCAGAGGAACTTAAAACTTTCAACCTTCACCACTACTGTCCCTTTGATGTGGATAGGGGAGTGCTCCCTCTGTTGTTTCCTGAAGTCCACAATCATCTCCTTTGTTTTGTTGACGTTGAGTGTGAGGTTGTATTCCTGACACCACACTCTGAGTGCCCTCACTTCTTCCCTGTAGGCTGTCTCGTCGTTGTTGGTAATCAAGCCCACTACTGTTGTGTTGTCTGCAAACTTGATGATTGAGTTGGAGGCGTGCATGGCCACGCAGTAATGGGTGAACAGGAATTACAGGAGGGGGCTGAGCACGCGCTCTTGTGGGTCCCCAGTGTTGAGGGTCAGCGAAGTGGAGATGTTGTTTCCTACCTTCACCACCTGGGGACGGCCTGTCAAAGTCTAGGGTCTAGGGCCCAATTGCACAGGGCGGGGTTGAGACCCAGGGTCTCCAGCTTAACGATGAGCTTCGCGGGTACTATGTTGTTGAATGCTGAGCTTTGGTCAATGAACAGCATTCTTATATAGGTATTCCTCTTGCCCAGATGGGGATAGGGCGGTGTGGAGTGTGATGCCGATTTCATCGTCTGTGGACCTGTTGGGACGGTAAGCGAATTGGAGTGGGTCGAGGGTGTCCGGGAGGATGCTGTTGATGTGAGCCATGACCATCCTTTCAAAGCTCTTCAGGGCTACTGACATGAGTGCCACGGGGTGGATATCGTTTAGGCAGGTTACCTTCGCTTCCTTGGGCACAGGGACTATGGTGGTCTGCTTGAAACATGTAGGTATTACAGGCTCTGTCAGGGAGAGGTTGAAAATATTAGTGAAGACACTTGCCAGTTGGTCCGGCATGCTTTAGGTACAAATCCTGAAAATCCGTCTGGCCCAGCGGCTTTGTGAATGTTGACCTGTTGAAAGGTTTTGTTCACATCGGCTACCGAGTGCGTTATGACACAGTCATCCAGAGTATCTGGTGCTCTCGTGCATGTTTCAGTGTTGCTTGCCTTGAAGTGAGCATGTAAGGCATTTAGCTCATGGGAGGCTCACATCACTGGGCAGCTCACATCTGGGTTTCCCTTTGTAATCCATAATAGTTTTCAAGCCCTTCCACATCCGACATAGCATCAGAGCCGGTGTAGTAGGATTCAATTTAATCCTGTATTGACGCTTTTCTTGTTTGATGGTTCATCTGAGAGCATAGAGGGATTTCTTTTAAGCATCCAGATTAGTCTCCCGCTCATTGAAAGCGGGGAGCTTTGTTGTCAAGAGACTGGACATTGGCGAGTAGTATACTCGGAAGCGGTGGGTGGTGTGCATGCCTACGGAATCTGACCAGGAGGCCACTCTGTCTGCCTCTTCTGCCATCAACGTTGTTTTGGGTCAGCTTCTGGAATTAGATCCACTGTGTTGGGTGGTGGTCCGAACAAAGGATCCGCTTCGGGAAAGTCGTATTCCTGGTCGTAATGTCGGTTAAGTTGACGTCGCTTTTATATCAAATAGTTCTTCCTGGCTGAATGTAATAACACTTAAGATTTTCTGGGCTAACAATGTAAGAAATAATACATTAAAAAACTAAATACTGCATAGTTTCCTAAAGACTCAAAGCGAGGCACCATCTTAGATGTTTTTCAAATGTGTTCCTGGGAAGCTAATGCTAACATACACAATCTTATTAATGCCATTTCTGCTGATCACACATTAGAAGGCCATTTTATATTATGGACATACGGTGCCTTCAGAAGGTATTCACACACTGACTTTTTCCAGATTTTCTTGTATTACAGACAACATTTTAAATGCATTACATTGAGATTTGTGTCACTGGCTTACACATAATAACCCATAATGTCAAAGTGGAATTATATTTTTACAAATTAATTACAAAAGAAAAGCTGAAATGTCTTGAGTCAATAAGTATTCAAGCCCTTTGTTAAGGCAAGCCTAAGTATGTTCAGGAGTAAACATTAACTTAACAAGTCACAATCATTTGCATTGACACTCTGTGTGCAATCATAGTCTCTAACATGATTTTTATATGACTACCCCAACTCTGTACCCAACACATTCAATTATCTGCAAGGTCCCTCAATCAAGCAGTGAATTTAAAACACAGATTCAGCCACAAAGATCATGGAGGTTAATCAATGCCTTGCAAAGAGCATGGTGAAGTTATTAATTACACTTTGGATGGTGTATTAATACACCCAGTCACTGCAAAGATACAGCCGTCCTTTCTAACTCAGTTGCCGGAGAGGAAGGGAACCTCTCAGGGATTTCACCTTGAGGCCACTTTAAACAGTTACAGAGTTTAATGAATGTCTGTGATAGGAGAAAACTGAGGATGGATCAACAACATTGTAGTTACTCCACAATACTAACCTACATAATAGAGTGAAAAGAAGGAAGCCTGTAAAGACTACAAATATTCCAGAACATGCATCCTGTTTGCAATAAGGCACTAAAGTAAAACTGCTTAAAATATGGCAAATTAACTTTGTGTCCGGAATACAAAGCATTATGTTTGGAGAAAATCCAACACAACACATCATTGAGTTCCACTCTTCCGATTTTCAAGCATATTGGTGAGTGTATCATGTTATGGATATGCTCATCATCGGCAAGGACCAGGGAGTGTTTTAGGATAAAAAGAGCTAAGCACAGGCAAAATCCTAGAGGAAAACCTGGTTCAGTTTGCTTCCGAACAGACACTGGCAGACAAATTCACCTTTCAGCAGGACAATAACCTAAAACACAAGTCCAAATATAGACTGAAGTTACTTACCAAGACAACATTGAATGTTCCTGAGTGGTCAAGTTACAATTTTGACTTAAAATGGGTTAGAAAATATATGACAAGACTTGAAAATGGTTGTCTAGTAATGATCAACAACCAACTTGACATAGCTTTAATCCAACCGCGTTGTCAGTTTTCAAAAAGGCTTTATGGCGATTGTCGTTTTGTTCAATAAAGTCCTTCTTTATATCCCCCAAAAGGCAGTTTAGTTGGCGCGTTTGATTCAGTAATCCACCCGTTCCACTCATTCAACATGCGTACAAAGGAATCCCAAAAGTTACCAATAAACTTCGTCCAAACAAGTCAAACAACGTTTCTATTCAATCCTCTGGTACCCTAATATGTAAATAAATGATACAATTTAACACGGAATGTAGTATGTTCAATACTGGGGATAAATAACGAAGTGCGCGCCCTCATCCAAGCGTCAAAAAACTACAGTCCAAAATGAAAGCCACATTGAAAAACTACAATAACAAACTCATTTTTCAAAAAACAAGCCTGAAACCCTTTCTAAAGACTGTTGACATCTAGTGGAAGCCATATGAACTGCAATCTGGGAGGATTTCCTTTGAATATCCCATAGACAAGCATTTCAATGGGTGGTGACCTCAAAAAAAATTCAGGATGGATTATACTCTGGTTTTCACCTGCCATATAAGTTCTGTTATACTGACAGACATTATTTTAACAGTTTTATGAAACTTCAGAATGTGTTCTATCCAATGCTACCAATTATTTGTATATCCTAGCTTCTGGGCCTGATTAACAGGCAGTTTTCTTTGGGCACGTCAGTCATCCGAACTTCCGAATACTGCCCCTAGCCTTTAAGAATTCAAAAATATATCATGTGCAAATATTGTCCAATCCAGGTGTGCAAAGCTGTCAGACATACCCAGAAAGTCTCACAGCTGTAACCGCTGCCAAAGGGTATTCAAAAATGTATTGACTCAGGGGTGTGAGAACCTATTTCTGTGTTTCATTTTCAATATATTTGCAAAAACATATTTTCACTTTGTCATTATGGGGTATTGTGTGTAGATGGGTGAGAGAAGAAACAATTGAATCCATGTTGAATTCAGGCTGTAACACAACAAAATGTAGAATAAGTCAAGGGGTATAAATACTTTCTGAAGGCACTGCACTTATGTTAATGTAACTTTTCTTGATGTTGTGTTTTGCTGCCATGTCAGGGGAAAATCTCGTAATACCTGAAATCATTGATATCTGAGAATATGAAGATTATTTGGTTTCCAGTAAACTCCTGGAGTTACTCGTACAGACGCCATGTTGCCATTATTATGGTGTTTGTGTATCTTGAAAAGAAGACTGTTTTGTTTATTTATGTGATGTAAGAACAGAAATGGAGTAAAGAGAAACAATGGACATCATGTATCCTACTGAGGTAAAAAAAAAAACAAGCTGGAAAAATTTGAAAAAACATTGGCAATATTTTTCACCATCAGCAATTGCCTAAATACAACATGTTGATCAAAATGTGTAGAATGGTAGTGATTGACAGAAGGGAATGAAAAGGGGGGAAATGTATCACTCCTCACAGATAAAATAACGCCTGGAAAGACAGCCCTGATCATCTCCATCCCAGTGTCTGTCCATCGGTCCAGACCCAGAATCCAAATCGACATCTCCGTCTCAGACCCAGCCACGCGGGACCAGGGAGACGAGCTGCCCTCAGGTTCTGCTCCACAAACTTGGACCTCCTCAAAGTAGTCTGAAGGAGTTCAATTCATAAGAGAAAAATAAAGGGTTATTTAAAAAAATATCTTAACCGTTTTATAACCCTTGCACTGATACATGTCAAGGATGCAATATGAACCATCTTAATCTCTCTGTCTTTACCGAACTGTGTTGAAATATTGGCTGAAATAATTAAAAACCTTTTGTATAGCAATTTTACATGTATTATGACTACAGTTATCCTGTATCCTACTCATGGTTGGACTTTTCTATTTGGACTTTCACTCACCCTCATAGCAGAATGAATCTCCTTGGTTTGCACTCTCAATAGCTATCAGTAATTCATTTTACACAGGGTTTGTCATCACTTGGTTTCAGTAACCAGTTTCTACAGGCATATCTCCATCCATCATACAGCAAGCGGATCCAGAAAGGAGTGGAGGTTGTCATCCCTCTCTTCTTCACCACCTCCTTCTGTCCATCGTTCCTGATGCTGACCAGGTCAGTCTACTCCTCTCTGCAGTAACTCTGAGCCTCATACCGACTATAAGAACTGCCAGGTTTAAAACAACGCAATTAGGGTAAATATTGGATAGAACACACATTGGGTTATTTTGACCCTGCTAGTTGGGGCTCTAGTTGGGTTGTTAGGGTATTAATGCTGGGTTATTGAGCTATGACCCACCGGGTCAGATCAGAATACTGGAGGTGTTGCTTAGTGGGGGCTTGGCTTTCAATTAGATCTTAGGCCACCCTTGAGAGTAAATTTAGTTCTGGCTCGTGTTGTATTGTCATCACATACTCAAGTTTAGCACGGACACTTTTGTAGCTTTTGTGAGACTTACACAAGAGTATGAACTCCTCAAGTGTCTATGTCATCAATGATGTCAGAAGCTTTGTTTGATCACATGCTTTTTTCA
Source organism: Oncorhynchus tshawytscha (assembly GCF_018296145.1). Lineage (NCBI taxonomy): Eukaryota > Metazoa > Chordata > Actinopteri > Salmoniformes > Salmonidae > Oncorhynchus > Oncorhynchus tshawytscha. The sequence goes on from NC_056445.1 coordinate 12,159,561, forward strand.
AACCGTCTGTTTGCAAAATGTGAGATCCCACAATGTACACATTTAATTTGGTCAACGGTATCCCCCGGGACCTGCAGCACTTAAACCATAATCTTTCACCATACTCTCTAGATCTTCACCTTAATCCCCTTTAATTCTGGGAAGCACCAGATTTTCTCACAATGATCTAGTTTGTATATCAAGTAGTGATTCTCTTTTTAAGTTAAAGTTAGCTTCGATAACATTGACACTTCTAATCAGCTTTTTAGTTTATTTGTCCATTGCTGCTCAGCTTCCTCCTGATTGTTAAGTGACAATACCAATATAGTGCTCTTGGCAGTAGTCCCCAGCTTCTGTCTAGGTGATTGACCCTTATATTAGTTGTAACTGTCTGAGGCGGCTGAGTGTGTCTGTGCAGCAGACACCTGAATATAGAATGTATTTTATCACACAAACGTTAAGTATGCATATGACCAACAAATGAAGCATGATAGGTTTATTTATGGTTTGATATGTTGTTCATACGGTTACTGTATGTTGTGGTTAAATACAGATGTTTGAGTCCTAACAGGTACAGAGTAGGAGTAAGAGATGGGGCATCACCATGGTGAGAGCAGGGTCAGGAGAGATGGAGGGGAGGAGAGGTGATTGGATGACCCTGTGTCTGAATCCTGGCTTAGGAAGACCACCAAAAATTCAGAAATTTTAATTCCAAACTACAACATTTTCAGACAAGATAGAACTGCCAAAGGGGGCGGTGTTGCAATCTACTGCAAAGATAGCCTGCAGAGTTCTGTCCTACTATCCAGGTCTGTACCCAAACAATTTGAACTTCTACTTTTAAAAATCCACCTCTCTAAAAACAAGTCTCTCACCGTTGCCGCCTGCTATAGACCACCCTCTGCCCCCAGCTGTGCTCTGGACACCATATGTGAACTGATTGCCCCCCATCTGTCTTCAGAGTTCGTGCTGCTAGGCGACCTAAACTGGAACATGCTTAACACCCCAGCCATCCTAAAATCTAAACTTGATGCCCTCAATCTCACACAAATTATCAATGAACCTACCAGGTACCTCCCCAAAGCCTTAAACACGGGCACCCTCATAGATGTCATCCTAACCAACTTCCCCTCTAAATACACCTCTGCTGTCTTCAACCAAGATCTCAGCGATCACTGCCTCATTGCCTGCATCCGTAATGGGTCAGCGGTCAAACGACCTCCACTCATCACTGTAAAACGCTCCCTGAAACACTTCTGCGAGCAGGCCTTTCTAATCGACCTGGCCGGGGTATCCTGGAAGGATATTGATCTCATCCCGTCAGTAGAGGATGCCTGGATATTTTTTTAAATGCCTTCCTAACCATCTTAAATAAACATGCCCCATTCAAGAAATTTAGAACCAGGAACAGATATAGCCCTTGGTTCTCCCCAGACCTGACTGCCCTTAACCAACACAAAAACATCCTATGGCGTTCTGCATTAGCATCGAACAGCCCCCGTGATATGCAGCTGTTCAGGGAAGCTAGAAACCATTATACACAGGCAGTTAGAAAAGCCAAGGCTAACTTTTTCAAGCAGAAATTTGCTTCCTGCAACACTAACTCAAAAAAGGTCTGGGACACTGTAAAGTCCATGGAGAATAAGAACACCTCCTCCCAGCTGCCCACTGCACTGAAGATAGGAAACACTGTCACCACTGATAAATCCACCATAATTGAGAATTTCAATAAGCATTTTTCTACGGCTGGCCATGCTTTCCACCTGGCTACTCCTACCCCGGACAACAGCACTGCACCCCCAACAGCAACTCGCCCAAGCCTTCCTCATTTCTCCTTCTCCCAAATCCATTCAGCTGATGTTCTGAAAGAGCTGCAAAATCTGGACCCCTACAAATCAGCCGGGCTAGACAATCTGGACCCTTTCTTTCTAAAATTATCTGCCGAAATTGTTGCCACCCCTATTACTAGCCTGTTCAACCTCTCTTTCGTGTCGTCTGAGATTCCCAAAGATTGGAAAGCAGCTGCGGTCATCCCCTCTTCAAAGGGGGGACACTCTTGACCCAAACTGCTACAGACCTATATCTATCCTACCGTGCCTTTCTAAGGTCTTCGAAAGCCAAGTCAACAAACAGATTACCGACCATTTCGAATCTCACCATACCTTCTCTGCTATGCAATCTGGTTTCAGAGCTGGTCATGGGTGCACCTCAGCCACGCTCAAGGTCCTAAACAATATCTTAACCACCATCGATAAAAAAACATTACTGTGCAGCCGTATTCATTGATCTGGCCAAGGCTTTCGACTCTGTCAATCACCACATCCTCATCGGCAGACTCGACAGCCTTGGTTTCTCAAATGATTGCCTCGCCTGGTTCACCAACTACTTCTCTGATAGAGTTCAGTGTGTCAAATCGGAGGGTCTGCTGTCCGGACCTCTGGCAGTCTCTATGGGGGTGCCACAGGGTTCAATTCTTGGACCGACTCTCTTCTCTGTATACATCAATGAGGTCGCTCTTGCTGCTGGTGAGTCTCTGATCCACCTCTACGCAGACGACACCATTCTGTATACTTCCGGCCCTTCTTTGGACACTGTGTTAACAACCCTCCAGGCAAGCTTCAATGCCATACAACTCTCCTTCCGTGGCCTCCAATTGCTCTTGAATACAAGTAAAACTAAATGCATGCTCTTCAACCGATCGCTACCTGCACCTACCCGCCTGTCCAACATCACTACTCTGGACGGCTCTGACTTAGAATACGTGGACAACTACAAATACTTAGGTGTCTGGTTAGACTGTAAACTCTCCTTCCAGACCCATATCAAACATCTCCAATCCAAAGTTAAATCTAGAATTGGCTTCCTATTTGGCAACAAAGCATCCTTCACTCATGCTGCCAAACATACCCTTGTAAAACTGACCATCCTACCAATCCTCGACTTTGGCGATGTCATTTACAAAATAGCCTCCAATACCCTACTCAACAAATTGGATGCAGTCTATCACAGTGCAATCCGTTTTGTCACCAAAGCCCCATATACTACCCACCATTGCGACCTGTACGCTCTCGTTGGCTGGCCCTCGCATCATACTCGTCGCCAAACCCACTGGCTCCATGTCATCTACAAGACCCTGCTAGGCAAAGTCCCCCCTTTATCTCAGCTCGCTGGTCACCATAGCATCTCCCACCTGTAGCACACGCTCCAGCAGGTATATCTCTCTAGTCACCCCCAAAACCAATTCTTTCTTTGGCCGCCTCTCCTTCCAGTTCTCTGCTGCCAATGACTGGAACGAACTACAAAAATCTCTGAAACTGGAAACACTTATCTCCCTCACTAGCTTTAAGCACCAACTGTCAGAGCAGCTCACAGATTACTGCACCTGTACATATCCCACCTATAATTTAGCCCAAACAACTACCTCTTTCCCAACTGTATTTAATTTTAATTTATTTATTTATTTTGCTCCTTTGCACCCCATTATTTTTTATTTCTACTTTGCACATTCTTCCATTGCAAAACTACCATTCCAGTGTTTTACTTGCTATATTGTATTTACTTTGCCACCATGGCCTTTTTTGCCTTTACCTCCCTTCTCACCTCATTTGCTCACATTGTATATAGACTTGTTTATTCTGTATTATTGACTGTATGTTTGTTTTACTCCATGTGTAACTCTGTGTCGTTGTATCTGTCGAACTGCTTTGCTTTATCTTGGCCAGGTCGCAATTGTAAATGAGAACTTGTTCTCAACTTGCCTACCTGGTTAAATAAAGGTAAAATAAATAAAATTTCCTGAATGAGGATGGAGGTGTGAGATGTAGGAGTTTACATCCAACACATTGACCGTTAATATTTCAGAAATCAAAATCAACACTACATTTTGAAAGTTCCAATTCCAAAATTCAAACTCAATGCAATTCCTTCACTTTATCATCATAAACATGACATCATAGCAATACTACGATGGGTCATTGAAATTACCAATCTAGCTTTTGTGTTCAGGTTACATGCATTTAATAACCTCACAAACTGGTCCAGTGTTATCAGTTTCTCAGATTAATTGGTACAATATCTATTTCACATGCCATGGGCTGTGTAGAGAATGACTGGATCTGTTCTGGGATCTGATCCTCCAGTCTGAAGGGGTCTAATGTGTATATACTGTAGTTGAAATATTATTCTAAAACTTGGTCTGCTACATATCAACATACTGTGTTGATAATGCATATATATCATGCTTACTTTACGGTGGCTTAACAGGACCATTAACTATAGATTTCCTTCATTTTCTACACTTCACCTCACCTCTCAAATGTATTTTAATTTTACCTTTATTTATTCAGTGTAAAACACATTGAGAACAGGTTCTCTTTTATAAGTGTGCCCTGTTCACATTGTTAAAAGACAAAACACAACAAAAACATGCTAGTACTCCAACACGCGCAAATATATTACAACAAGCACTCAACCAGAGGCGAACACATTCCCCTTAAGAGTATCCTTAATCAATGCTTTAAATTCATTTAAAGGCACGCAGCTAATTTCACAGAACATTCCACTTCTGCCTAGAAGATACATTTGACATGTTAGTAATTTGGCAGAGGCTTTTATCCAAGCGACTTAAAGAGATGCTCTGGAGAATTTTGAATAATTTTTAGCCAGTAGTTCTGAAATTGGCACTCATGAGCCAAAAGTGTTTCAAACTAGAGATTTCGTGGCAAATTGAAAATAATTCTGCTCAATACACATGTATGAAACTACACATAGACACATCCAGCCCAAAGCTGGAAGTTTATAAAAATGAATTCTTAGCCACCAAAGTACCGGAGCATGTCTTTAAAGTTATTGTATCTAATAGACAGGTTGGTTGTTTAGCAAAAAAAAACTATGTTGCAAAACAGACAGGATTGGTTTAGATTGTTGACAACAGGTAATCTATATTTCATCCCCAAATGTTTATTGAAGTTTGCGCAATGAATACTTGTCTCTCAAATACATCATTACAGTTGTTGCTCAGCTAGCTATCAAATTGTAGCCACTGAAGCATAGACATGACCTGAGTCAACACCTCAAAACAAGACATGGTATCAATAAGATACAATGAGCTGAAATGAGCCACAAGGCAGCTTCTTGCTTTGTTGCTAGCTATCTGACCATTCAGAATCATAACACCACATGGCCTTCTGGCTCATCAATGCACACGCATCTTATTCTTGATGTTGTCAGCCAACCCATCTATATAGAAAATGAGTTACGCCACGTACACACTCAGGTTGTACAAATGATGTACAACAGACTTGAGAAATCACTTGTGATACAAGTTGCAACAGACATGTTTGTGACACAACATAGTTTGTCTCCACACAAATACTTCCACAACGATCGCCGAGGAACCGCGAGATGTTTACGTAATCATTTTTGTGCAGACAAACTATCTGTCGTGTCAATTGTCTTGTAAATTAGTTGCACAAACTGAGTGTGTATGGGGTCAGAGATTGGTACCAGAAAATATTTTGAACTACTTAACCAGTAGGTACATTGATGTTGTGATGTGTCTATCGAGAGTGTTACTGGTATAAGTTAATGCTAACATGCACAATCTACATTAAGCAAAAAATATAAACGTAAAGTGTTGGTCCAATGAGCTGAAATAAAAAAATATCAGAAATTTTCCAGACACCCAGAAATCGTATTTCTCTCAAATGTTCTGCTCAAAGGTATTTACATCCCCCTCCTTCGCCAAGATAATCCATCAACCTGACAGGTGTGGCATATCAAGAAGCTGATTAAACAGAATGATCATTAGACGAGTGCACCTTTTGCTGGGGACAATAAAAGGTCACTTTAAATTGTGCAGTTTTGTCAGACAACATAAAACCACAGATGTCTCCAGTTTTGAGGGAGCATGCAATTGGCATCCTGACTACAGGAATGTCCACCAGAGTTGTTCCCAGAGATTTGCATATTAATTTCTCTACCATAAGCTGCTTCCAATGTCATTTTAGAGAATTTGGCCGCACGTCCAACCAGCCTCACAACCGCAGACCTTGTGTAGCCACGCCAGCCCCTCCATGCGGCTTCTTCACCAGCTTCACCTGCGTCTTAGGGTGGGGGCTGAGGAGTATTTCTGTCTGTAATAAAATATTCATTCTGATTGGCTGGGTCTGGCTCCTTAGTGGGTAGGTCTGGCTGCCACCTATGGCTGCACCCCTTTCCAGTCAAGTGAAATCCATAGATTAGCGCCTAATGAATTTGTTTAAATTGACTGATTTCCTTATATGAACTGTAACTCATTAAAATCTTTGAAATTGTTCCATATTCTTTATTCAGTATAAATGCCCTTTCCTACTAAGGGCCTGTTGATCCCTGTTTGGAATGTTATTTGATTCTGCAGTCTCATAAAATGTCTGCGTCCACTTGTAGGAGGTCCGTTTGAATTTATAAAAATACATTTATATTTTTTGCTCCATGAAGTAATCCAACAATGTGTACGCTGCCTTCTATGTCTACTGTATTTCAAGTCTTCTCTCATTGATCGAGGCAGGTGTCTGTCATCCTGACATGGGACACTTGGGGATGGACACCCACCTGTCTCAATCAGTGAGAGAGAACTTGAAATAGACAAGATGGCGGAATCCACTCATCCCTGTTATGTCTGGTAGTTACTCATACTGACATCTTGTTGCAACATCTGTGTTTGTGTGTGTTTAAAAGAAGACAAAAAAACCCTCTTATGTTTTGTTTATTTTTCTAAAGTAAGAACAGAAATTGGGAGAAGAGAGTATGTTTACAATGTCCATTATATAAAATATATGACTTTACTATCATTTTTATTTGCTTAGTCATCGTTAACATGATACTAATAATTAAATAAAATTGTGTTTAGACTGTCTAGAGTATTAATTACAGTAACCCATAGTTACAATAATGATGACATGGGTAAATCTAGGATAAACAAGTTTGCTTAATGTCAAACGTATTATGACAAGTGAATAAAATATTTTAATAATATGACATAATGTTCTATATTTTTTTTATTTACATTTTTAAAATATCTGAAATATCACACAATTTTACTCAATGATTTTTGATAAAATGTTATGTCAATGACTATGTATATTGTACATTGCATTGCATGCTGAAAGCTTAAACATAAAAAAAATCTTTGTCAAGATTTCAATCAGCAATTACCTAAAAAAAAACACACAGTCAAAATGTGAGAAATAGTAAAGACAATTCAATTAACAAGTTGGAAATGTATTACAACTCTTCTTCACAAATAAAAAAGCGATTGGACAGACAATCCTGATCACTCCACTTGTATCCCTCCTCCATTGCCATGGCACCACAGTGGTTGGACAGAGGCTGTTCAGGCTGTCTGTCTCCCTCCCAGTTACTCCACCCCACTTGCAGCCCATTGGTCCAGACCCAGAACCCAAAGAGACGGCTCTGTCTCAGACCCACCCACACAGGACCAGTAAAATCAGTCCCATTAAACTTCTGCTTGATTGCCTCCAGGTCTTCTTCTGTCTCAATACGCAGCAGTCCATGGTAGTTCTTCTTGCAATAGTCCAGAGCCTGTTCCCAAGACTTTCTTTCACTGATATTGTGGATGCGAACTGATCCTGAAAGACATAAATGTGGTATTCAAGATATTTAACTTGTTCATATTAGCTTGTTTTGGCACCCATTTTAACTCTCAGATATTAGGGGCAAGATAAGCAGGCACATAATAATTTCAGTAATAGTTATATGTCATTATAGCCCGGTGGAACCAGCATGATATCATGATAGCCCTGCATTGTGTTTGACTTGACAAGTGAAGGGAATAGAAAGGGAGTGCAGCGTTCAGTCCCCTTGACCAGGCTACTATCAATATAGAGTAACAACCTTTCATACAAATAAGAAGCAGTTTGACTATGTTCCTCTTTGACAACTTACCTTCAGAGCAGAATGTATATGTTGCATCATTTAAATGTGGCATTGTGAGTATAGATGTGTCTTTTTCAGTCCGGTAAAGAACAGTGTGATTCTGTCCTGCTATAGGATAGTTTGTCGATGTGCTCCAGTCTCTGTAGGCAGATCTCCCTCCATCAGACCACTCCCAGTCATCATACAGCAGGCCGATCCAGTAAGAAGAGGTGCTGTTCATTCCTTTCTTCTTCACTTGCTCCTTCTGTCCCTCGTTCCTGATGCTGACCAGGTCAGTGTAGTTCTCCTTGCAGTAACTCTGAGCCTTATACCAGGTCATGTTCTGTTCAATCAGGAAGGAATCACCAGACCCTGCGCACACACAATGAACTAACATTTTACTCTACTCAACTTAGTTTGATATAAAATAATGATATCTAGAAATTGTTGAAGAATTATAATAATATTAACTAGATGTTGATGAGGAGCAACAACATCTAGGAAATCTAATGTTTGTTGTAGTATGGAATGTTTTACCTTCTCTGTAACACATTAAGTATTTCTGCTCTTTACAATTCTTCCATGTTGTATTATCTTTGAGTATGGCTGCACACATTGGCTCTGTGCACGGGCTTGGAAGTGGTGACCATGCAGTGTCATTAACAGTGTCTCCATTGGACCACTTCAGACTGTGCTCTGTGCGATGGAGACCTATCCAGGCTGAATAGCTGCTTTGAGATGCCATGACCTGTATCAGCTGCTCAGATTCCTCCCGATTGTACAAAGTGACAAGATCAGTGTAGTTCTTCCTGCAGATGTCCTGTGCATCTGTCCATTTTAAACTCCTTTCAATGAGATGGAACTGTTTGAGGCGGCTGAGTGCGGCTGTGCAGCAGACACCTGAGGACAGAGACTATTTCATTATGTGAAATGTAAACATGCACACAGAAAACAAATGACAGAGGAGAAGTTAGTGTGGTTTGTCGTATTGTGCGTACAGCATACTGTTTTGTGTTTTGTGTTTTGTTAGGTCAAGTGAATTCTATACCTGCACAGAGTAGGAATAGGAGAGAGGTCATCTCCATGGGGACAGCAGGGTCAGGAGTGACAGAGGAGAGGTGATGGGATGGTGTCCTGCGTGAGAAGAAAGAGGTGTCATATTTAGGATTTGACGGTTATCACACTTTGGCTTTGAGTTTTTTAATTGAATCAGGTACTAGTACTACAGCGCCTGCATCATTACAAGAGTTGAGCTGCATGATTGATCACAAAAAAAAAGTCAGTAATGTAAACAACGTCTGACATTATTTTCTGATAAAACAAACTTTAATTAATTGAATATGCACATTTAGAGATCAATAGACTAACATTTAATGTATATTATTAATACAATATTTTCCTTATTAGTTTCAACAAGAAGGCAGTTTAAAAAAAATGTAATGTTTAATATGAATCCACATTAAAAGTGGTCCTTAGGTTACTGTAACTTTTTATTAAAATGCATGTGATTAGTTACTACACAAATAACATGGTAAAATTGATAAACATTTAAATATATCAAAAGTCTGTCTTACCTGCTGTAGCTTTTGTAGAGAATAAATGGGTCTGGTATGAATCGAATATGATGAGGTGTGATCTGTTTAGAAACAGTGCATCCTAAGCTAGGCTCTGCCTAACTATGTGTATATTCAAAACACAAGGCCGAACAGTGTAATAAAACACATAATGAAGTTATTACACTACAATAAAATGTCCTGGGTGGCACGCAAACAACACATAACCTTTATAAAGTACTGTCAATGAGATTCACAAATGTTTCTTAAGACGAACACATGAACCCCACTTCACCAGCACCCCTCGTCCCAACTCATCTCTAAAAGAGTAATAGACCTAATACAGTGAGGGTGATGTTTATGTTGAAAATGATCCCATTACTGGAACTTTGTAAGGATATTTGATACTCTGGATGTGTTGGTGTGAAAGATAACTTTTCTGTAGGTGTTGCGAGAACTATTGAGCTGTGTTTGTATCCATATCAGGGGAAATCTCTCTCTGGGTTGGAGGAAACGTGTATCAGGGTATCCTGAGGACTTATTTCCTCATAGTGTAGTGTGAGTCAGGCCTGGGGTCTGTCTGCTCTCTAGATGGGTTGGACAACAGAGACTGAAACACAGCCAGAGAGGGATATCAACAGTGTGACAGGGCTGTATCGGCTTTCTGTCCTCTCTGGTTAGCCAAACAATCAAACAAGTTACCTCCAAAACAAGTTTTCACGTACATGTTTTCTATGGTATACATTTCTGGTATCCTAACTTTGCACCTACTTTGTTGCACTGAGCAAAGAGTTGATTTATTTGGACTCAAAAACATTAAAATTATCAGAGTGGTTATTTGTTAATATTTGTACAGTATACAGTAAATGCTTAGTATAGTGCAGTATTTGGCACTATATAGCATTGTCTTTTCACCATGCAGAGGTCATGAACTGTTTGTTTTCACCATCATAGAAACACCTCCAGTCTTCCTGGAGCACACATTTGAATGACCGCCTCACATGCAAATAGATTCTAGTAATAACCTTCAGTTACTGTAGTGACTTTGTACATTGATGATTGTGTGTTGTGCAGCAGAGGAGACTATAAAGCTCTATTTGCTTTTTTGGGGGTCTAATTTAGCATTTAGACAGAGAGATGCAATAGAAACATTAACTGAGTAAAACGCTTTGCAAAAGATAAACACTCAAATTATAACCATAAAGGATATTTATGTGAGCTTGTTTTCCTGGTACCTAATGGACACCACATTGCTGAACAACATTGCATATGCAAAATTGATTAAAATAGGTGTTTGAGAAGACCTGGGTCTGTCTGAGTACAATCTTGCTTTTGAGCCATACAGTCATACAGCTGATAATGTCCCATTTTAACTTATTTTGGTCATATTGGAAATATTGGAATACAATATTAGGTACTCTGCCTAACATCAATCACTATAATCTTAGAGAAAATATCTTAATGTGAATATTGTTTGTCAGAGTCCAGTTCTCTGTGTGTTTCAGACCTGGGCAAAAAAATACACGTTTTTCAAATACTCAAGGTAGTTGGATATAGTTTATATAGAGGTTAAACTAAAATGTAATTCTTTTCTTTGATATTCAAATACATGTGTCAGAAAAACAAATAATATTTTTAATTATTTTGGAATACGACCCAGAAAACCAAATAATATTTTGCAAGTTATTAAAAAAATAAATACATTTTTGATGACTGCCAAATATTTTATGAAGAATCAAAACTACAGCATTTAGTTGAAACATATTATCATAAGCACATGATTTGGAGGGCTCTTCAATATGAATCTTAATATAGCCTATAGCTAGTATGAAATACATAAGGGACATGGAATCACCTCAACACAACATTAGAGCAGACCACTTTTGCAGCTTCAAAATGACTACAACATACATTTACATAACGAGTGAGACATAATACATTAACGCTTGACATCCTGTACATCAAGTACTACAGATGTGAGACATAATACATTAACGCTTGACATCCTGTACATCAAGTACTACAGATGTGACATTGTAACTTTGATTATTACAATAGCAAAATTGTTGTTACATACACAGCAAGTGTATTAAAATGAGAGAAGGTGATGTCACCTTGTCCCCTTCCAAGTGTTTGACATGCAGGAGGGGACCAGTACCTTTATGTTCCAACTTTATCCATGTAGAAGCAACAGTCATTTTTCATATTTTGATCTGGTTTCCTTCAAGTATCATCCAATTTCATGAAAAACATGATTTTGACTCTTCGTGACCTTCAACATTTAAGAATTTGCTGTTGTAATAATCACACAATTACAACACACGTATAGGACTTGATGTATAAACCACAGTATACTCAACAACCACGAGTATTTGAAAAGTTGGTATTTTCAAATAAATGACAACATTTTCTGCCCAGGTCTAGTTTTTAGGGGGGATTAGTATAGCCCCAGTTGCTCTGAGACTGAACACGTGATGTTATTGTAGCGATGGACAGCCCAATGGGCATTGACGGCAAACATGGTTGCTACCAGCCAAGACTAGCCGTGTGTGTGTGTGTGTGATTGTGTTACCATTGTGTGTGTGTGTGTGTGTGTGTGTGTGATTGTGTTACCATTGTGTGTGTGTGTGTGTGTGTGTGTGTGTGTGTGTGTGTGTGTGTGTGTGTGTGTGTGTGTGTGTGTGTGTGTGTGTGTGTGATTGTGTTGTGTGATGGTGAATTAAAGTATATTAGCATGGTTACAGGCTACAGGGCAGGAGATCCCATCTGTTTATCTACAACAGAGTGGACACAGAGGGGCCTCGACACAGAGGCCTAGGGATTCACCAGACAACGGCATATGATACACTTTATTGTTGATTTGGAGCTTTATTCCCCCAGGAGAGTTTGTTCATCCAAAGTCAGCACATTCATGAAGATGCCTTATTGTAGATATGTAAATATTGTATATCATGTATGTTGTATTACAGTTTGTCACTCTCTTGGTCCTCAGAGACAGCTGAGGATACATGGTGCGAAAGCAGCAGAGGATAATGGGGGTTAGGGTTCATTTTCATTTTCATTTGTGCATTCATTCCCCACTAAGATAATGTTGAGCTTAATATATAGTAACTACTTCACAACCCAATGAATATCTGCTTGCCTTGAGTATCTGTCATGTTGAAAACGTTTTCTCCTGTTTTGTGCCAACTAAACATAACCCTAATGTGGAGCAGAGGCCTTTAGGCCAGACTTCCAGTTGTGTCATGGCCCTAGCAGTAGCCAGACACAGAAATGCTGAGTGCATCCCAAATAGCATCCTTGTCCTTATTTAGGGCACTACTTTACAAAAGTAGTGCATTATATGGCGAATAGGGTGTCATTTGGGATGTAGCCTCTGTGTGTTGATGAAGGGCTATTGGTCTTCAAATGAAATAAACATTACTGTATCCAGGCATTTAAATGATTAACCATGAATAGCTGCAAAGAGAACCAGGGAATATATTCAAATAGGAATACACTGAGTCAAGGCTGTAGACTGATAACACTGACACACCATCTTTGCATATGCCCTTCTATCTTACTAAGGCTTGGTGTTTGTTTAAACAGTGAAGCTATCCTAGCACTGTACATTAAATACGGTTGTGTACTGTGCTGCATGTGTTTTCCAATGGGAGATCAAGATGTCTTACCAAATGTCTTCCTCCTCTAGCTTCTCTGAGTATCTCTAGAGAGAAAGAAAGAGAGAGAGAGAGAAATAGGAAGAGATGGATATATAAAATGTCTGCACACATTTGGATTTGGATAAAAAGCGTCTACTAAATGGCATTTATTGTTATTAGGTTGTTACATATTATTACATTTGAGAGAGAGTGAGAGAGACAGAGATGAATGGGATGGGTACTAAATGGCACCCTATCCACTATATAATGCACTACTGATGACCAGGGCCCATAGGGCATGCGGATCCATTTGGGACATACCCATGGGTGGGCAGAGCACTGTACATTTAATGTTGCATATAATCTTACATCATTAACATGGTAACACTTGAGCCATGTTGTAGTTGACACAACCATGTAGTAAACAGACAACGGCATTTTGTCGTCAACACACTTGAAATAGAATTTAGAACCGACTCATCATATTTTCTTTAGCTTCTTATCCATTCCATCACCGTGTGAATGTGACAGTTGATATCGTAACCCCGAGATAGGGGTCCCGCTAGCGGGACAACTTCCGGTGGATATGAAGGGCACGCAATTCAAATAAATAATCATAAAAATGATGGATATTAAACATTTAGGAACATACAAGTGTCTTATATCGGTTATAGAGGGCCAGTTTCTGTAGGCAGATCTCCCACCATCAGCCCCATGCAAAAGTCATCATACAGCAGGCTGATCCAGAAAGGAGTGGTGCTGTTCTTCTCTTTATTCTTCATCTCCTCCTCCATTCCCTTGTCTTGATGCTGACCAGGTCAGTGATGGGTTGGTGTCCTGTGTGAGAATGTGGAGGTGTCAGATTTCATTGCCAACTTTCACTGTTTTAAAAAAAAAATGTACTTTTTATTTCACCTTTATTCAAGCAGGTAGGCCAGTTGAGAACAAGTTCTCATTTACAACTGCGACCTGGCCAAGATAAAGCAAAGCAGTGCGACAGAAACACCAACACAGAGTTACATGGAATAAACAGGCGTACAGTCAATAACACAATAGAAAAAAAAGAAAGTCTATATACAGTGTGTGAAAATGGCGTGAGGAGGTAAGGCAATAAATAGGCCATAGTAGCAAAGTAATTACAATTTAGCAGATGAACACTGGAGTGATAGATTAGCAGATGATGATGAGCAGATGATGGTGTGTAAGTAGTGATACTGGTGTACAAAAGAGCAGCAAAGTAAATAAAAACAATATGGGGATGAGGTAGGTAGATTGGGTGGGCAATTTACAGATGGACTATGTACAGCTGCAGCGATCGGTTAGCTACTCAGATAGCTGATGTTTAAAGTTAGGGAAATGTAAGTCTCCAGCTTCAGCGATTTTTGCAATTCGTTCCAGTCACTGGCAGCAGAGAACTGGAAGGAAAGGCGGCCAAAAGAGGTGTTGGCTTTGGGGATGACCAGTGAGATATACCTGCTGGAACACGTGCTACGAGTGGGTGTTGTTATCGTGACCAGTGAGCTGAGATAAGGCGGAGCTTTACCTAGCATAGACTTGTAGATGACCTGGAGCCAGTGGGTCTGGTGACGAATATGTAGAGAGGGCCAGCCGACTAGAGCATAAAGGTCGCAGTGGTGGGTGGTACAATGCGCTTTGGTAACAAAACGGATGGCACTGTGTTAGACTGCATCCAATTTGCTGAGTAGAGTATTGGAAGCTATTTTGTAGATGACATTGCCGAAGTCGAGGATCGGTAGGATAGTCAGTTTTACGACGGTAAGTTTGGCGGAGTGAGTGAAGGAGGCTTTGTTGCGAAATAGAAAGCCGATTATAGATTTGATTTTGGATTGGAGATGTTTGATATGAGTCTGGAAGGAGAGTTTACAGTCTAGCCAGACACCCAGACACCTCACTGTATTGTGAGTACCTTCACTGTAACAAGAGTTGCACTGGTTGGTCGATCAGAAATGGTCAGGACTGCAAAAAAGGTAGCCACTTGTTCTGCATGCAAGCATGTCCATGTATTAGGTATTAGTGATCAGCCGGAAGATAATATCTGTAAGAGTTACAACCGATGACATGTACTGAGATAAAATAAACTCACTATTTCCTTTACAATATCCAGTAGATAAAGTACATTCCTTATGTCACACCCTGATCTGATTTCACCTGTCTTGTGCTTGTCTCCACTCTCCACCAGGTGCCTCCTAAAAAACAGAATGGTGCCGGAGAAGATGGCTGCCATTTTACGGGCTCATAACCAATTGTGCCATTGTGGTGTTTTTTTTGCTTTATTTGTAACTTATTTTGTACACAATGCCACCGTCTCTTATGACAATAAAGAGCTTCTGGATATCAAGACAGCGATTACTCACTTCGTACTGGACAAAGATTTTTTTTAACGACTCGGACGAAAAGGGTTTTCACAGACTGAAATATGTTCTGAGATTCTTCCCGATGGTATTGAGGAGTACACCACATCAGTCACAGGCTTCACCAATAAGTGCATCAATGACGTTGTCCCCACAGTGACCGTATGTACATACCCCAACCAGAAGCCATGGATTACAGGCCACACCCGCACTGAGCTAAGGGTAGAGCTGCCCGTTTCAAGGAGCGGGGCTCTAACCCGGAAGCTTATAAGAAATCCCGTTATGCTCTCCGACGAACCATCAAATGATCCAAGATGGCGTAGCAGTAAGTCGTCCTGTCTCGTCGTGTCCCTTGTATATATCGTTTCTTCTTCGTTTTTTACATATTTTTCTTTGCATATCTCTTCAAAAACATTTTGCTAAACCTAAGCTTCCAACTACTCTCCTGCAACCCGCCTCACCCAATGTAGCTATTTTTCCTAAAGTATTTATATTAACTTCGGAACCGGAACCCCTCAACTGAAGCTAGCCAGCTAACCACCAGCTATGCTAGCGGTCTTCAGCTAACCGGTCATCAGCTAAGCTAACCTTTAGCTCGGAAAGCTCTCGCCAGTTCGAACAACGCGACTCTAACCAGAGCATAACAGACCTATTTATTTTTCATCCCCGGATTCCCACCGCAAACGGAACATTTTTCAGCTGGATCTTCACAACTAGCTATCTAGCTAAACCGCAACCCCGGATGATTACTCCTGGCTAGCGCTTCCACCCACTTAGCGTGAAGCTAGCCCGGCCAGCGCACCTGTACTACCACCGTAGCATACTCCTGGGCTACAATACCCGGGCCCACGACCGGTCTAGCGATGTCACCGCATGAAGAGGAATAAACAGACTCACCCCATCGCGACGTCCCCCAAAGGCTAACTCTCTAGCCCTCGCTATCTCCCTGCTTGCTAAACTCGGCCTGCTAACTGCTAGCTTGTCTAGCACGGGCCTACGAACTGTTAGCTTGTTAGCACAGGCCTGCTAACCGTCTGAATCGCCGAGTCCCAAACACTCACCGGACCCATATTTACTTTCTATCTCTTCTTGATTTTTAATCTGTTTATACCTTTCCGGAAACCTGCCTCACCCAATGTGATATGGAATCGCTATTATTTTACATTTTTAGAACACACTCAAGAACCTCCAGAAGCTAACCAGCTAACTAGCTACAAGCTATTTAGTCATTGTTAACTTTTTTTCAACCTGGATAACACTCGCCAGTCCAGCTTCCCTGCCCCATCCACCGCTGCCCCCTGGACACTGATCTCTTGGCTACATAGCTGATGCACTCTGGACTGTCCATTAATCACGGTACTCCATTCTGCTTTTTTATGTTTTATCTGTCGGCCCCGTTGCCTAGTCAACGCAATTTTACCTGCTGTTGTTGTGCTAGCTGATTAGCTGTTGTCTCACCTCCTGTTTTAGCTAGCTTTCCCACTTCAACACCTGTGATTACTGTATGCCTCGCTGTATGTCTCTCTCAAATGTCAATATGCCTTGTATACTGTTGCTCAGGTTAGTTATCATTGTTCTAGTTCACAATGGAGCCCCTAGTTCTACTCTTCATACCCCTGATAACTCCTTTGTCCCACCTCCCACACATGCGGTGACCTCACCCATTACAACCAGCATGTCCAGAGATACAACCTCTCTCATCATCACCCAGTGCTTGGGCTTACCTCCGCTGTACCTGCACCCCACCATACCCCTGTCTGCGCATTATGCCCTGAATATATTCTACCATGCCCAGAAACCTGCTCCTCTTATTCTCTATCCCCAACGCTCTAGGCGACCAGTTTTGATAGCCTTTAGCCGCACCCTCATACTACTCCTTCTCTGTTCCGCGGGTGATGTGGAGGTAAACCCAGGCCCTGCATGTCCCCAGGCACCCTCATTTGTTGACTTCTGTGATCGAAAAAGCCTTGGTTTCATGCATGTCAACATCAGAAGCCTCCTCCCTAAGTTTGTTTTACTCACTGCTCGTGCACACTCTGCTAACCCTGATGTCCTTGCTGTGTCTGAATCCTGGCTCAGGAAGGCCACCAAAAATTCAGAGATTTCCATACCCAACTATAACATCTTCCGTCAAGATAGAACTGCCAAAGGGGGAGGAGTTGTAGTCTACTGCAGAGATAGCCTGCAAAGTAATGTCATACTTTCCAGGTCCATACCCAAACAGTTCGAACAACTAATTTTGAACATTACTCTCTCCAGAAATAAGTCTCTCACTGTTGCCGCCTGCTACCGACCCCCTCAGCTCCCAGCTGTGCCCTGGACACCATTTGTGAATTGATCGCCCCCCATCTAGCCTCAGAGTTTGTTCTGTTAGGTGACCTAAACTGGGATATGCTTAACACCCCGCCAGTCCTACAATCTAAGCTAGATGCCCTCAATCTCACACAAATCATCAAGGAACCCACCAGGTACAACCCTAACTCTGTAAACAAGGGCACTCTCATAGACGTCATCCTGACCAACTGGCCCTCCAAATACACCTCCGCTGTCTTCAACCAGGATCTCAGCGATCACTGCCTCATTGCCTGTATCCGCTACGGAGCCGCAGTCAAACGACCACCCCTCATCACTGTCAAACGCTCCCTAAAACACTTCTGTGAGCAGGCCTTTCTAATCGACCTGGCCCGGGTATCCTGGAAGGACATTGACCTCATCCCGTCAGTTGAGGATGCCTGGTCATTCTTTAAAAGTAACTTCCTCACCATTTTAGATAAGCATGCTCCGTTCAAAAAATGCAGAACTAAGAACAGATACAGTCCTTGGTTCACCCCAGACGAGACTGCCCTCGACCAGCACAAAAACATCCTGTGGCGGACTGCAATAGCATCGTATAGTCCCCGGGATATGCAACTGTTCAGGGAAGTCCGGAACCAATACACGCAGTCAGTCAGGAAAGCTAAGGCCAGCTTCTTCAGGCAGAAGTTTGCATTCTGTAGCTCCAACTCCAAAAAGTTCTGGGACACTGTGAAGTCCATGGAGACCAAGAGCACCTCCTCCCAGCTGCCCACTGCACTGAGGCTAGGTAACACGGTCACCACCGATAAATCCATGATTATCGAAAACTTCAATAAGCATTTCTCAACGGCTGGCCATGCCTTCCGCCTGGCTACTCCAACCTCGGCCAACAGCTCCGCCCCCGGCAGCTCCTCGCCCAAGCCTCTCCAGGTTCTCCTTTACCCAAATCCAGATAGCAGATGTTCTGAAAGAGCTGCAAAACCTGGACCCGTACAAATCAGCTGGGCTTGACAATCTGGACCCCCTATTTCTGAAACTATCCGCCGCCATTGTCGCAACCCCTATTACCAGCCTGTTCAACCTCTCTTTCATATCGTCTGAGATCCCCAAGGATTGGAAAGCTGACACAGTCATCCCCCTCTTCAAAGGGGAGACACCCTGGACCCAAACTGTTACAGACCTATATCCATCCTGCCCTGCCTATCTAAGGTCTTCGAAAGCCAAGTCAACAAACAGGTCACTGACCATCTCGAATCCCACCGTACCTTCTCCGCTGTGCAATCTGGTTTCCGAGCCGGTCACGGGTGCACCTCAGCCACACTCAAGGTACTAAACGATATCATAACCGCCATCGATAAAAGACAGTACTGTGCAGCCGTCTTCATTGACCTTGCCAAGGCTTTCGACTCTGTCAATCACCATATTCTTATCGGCAGACTCAGTAGCCTCGGTTTTTCGGATGACTGCCTTGCCTGGTTCACCAATTACTTTGCAGACAGAGTTCAGTGTGTCAAATCGGAGGGCATGCTGTCCGGTCCTCTGGCAGTCTCTATGGGGTGCCACAGGGTTCAATTCTCGGGCCGACTCTTTTCTCTGTATATATCAATGATGTTGCTCTTGCTGCGGGCGATTCTCTGATCCACCTCTACGCAGACGACACCATTCTATATACTTTCGGCCCGTCATTGGACACTGTGCTATCTAACCTCCAAACAAGCTTCAATGCCATACAACACTCCTTCCGTGGCCTCCAACTGCTCTTAAACGCTAGTAAAACCAAATGCATGCTTTTCAACCGATCGCTGCCTGCACCCGCATGCCCGACTAGCATCACCACCTTGGATGGTTCCGACCTTGAATATGTGGACATCTATAAGTACCTAGGTGTCTGGCTAGACTGCAAACTCTCCTTCCAGACTCATATCAAACATCTCCAATCGAAAATCAAATCAAGAGTCGGCTTTCTATTCCGCAACAAAGCCTCCTTCACTCACGCCGCCAAGCTTACCCTAGTAAAACTGACTATCCTACCGATCCTCGACTTCGGCGATGTCATCTACAAAATGGCTTCCAACACTCTACTCAGCAAACTGGATGCAGTCTATCACAGTGCCATCCGTTTTGTCACTAAAGCACCTTATACCACCCACCACTGCGACCTGTATGCTCTAGTCGGCTGGCCCTCGTTACATATTCGTCGCCAGACCCACTGGCTCCAGGTCATCTACAAGTCCATGCTAGGTAAAGCTCCGCCTTATCTCAGTTCACTGGTCACGATGGCAACACCCATCCGTAGCACGCGCTCCAGCAGGTGTATCTCACTGATCATCCCTAAAGCCAACACCTCATTTGGCCGCCTTTCGTTCCAGTACTCTGCTGCCTGTGACTGGAACGAATTGCAAAAATCGCTGAAGTTGGAGACTTTTATCTCCCTCACCAACTTCAAACATCAGCTATCTGAGCAGCTAACCGATCGCTGCAGCTGTACATAGTCTATTGGTCAATAGCCCACCCATTTTCACCTACCTCATCCCCATACTGTTTTTATTTATTTACTTTTCTGCTCTTTTGCACACCAATATCTCTACCTGTACATGACCATCTGATCATTTATCACTCCAGTGTTAATCTGCAAAATTGTAATTATTCGCCTACCTCCTCATGCCTTTTGCACACATTGTATATAGACTCCCCCCTTTGTTTTCTACTGTGTTATTGACTTGTTAATTGTTTATTCCATGTGTAACTCTGTGTTGTCTGCTCACACTGCTATGCTTTATCTTGGCCAGGTTGCAGTTGCAAATGAGAACTTGTTCTCAACTAGCCTACCTGGTTAAATAAAGGTGAAATTAAAAAAATAAAAGGCAAAGTGTCAATACAGGACTAAGATTGAATCATACTACACTGGCTCCGACGCTCTTCGGGATTGCAAAATTGTATAGGTTGCAAAGGGAAGCACAGCCGAGAGCTACCCAGTGACACGGGCCGACCAGATGAGCTAAATTACTTCTGTGCTCGCTTTGAGGCAAGCAACACTGAAGAATGCATTAGAGCATCAGCTATTCCGGACGACTGTATGATCACACTCTCCGTAGCCGATGTGAGTAATATCTTTAAACAGGTCAACATTCACAAGGCCGCAGGGCCAGGTGGATTATCAGGACGTGTATTCCGAGCATGCCTTCACTGAAATGTTCAACCTGTCCCTGACAGAGTCTGCAATACCAACATGTTTCAAGCAGACCACCATAGTCCCTGTACCCAAGAGCACTAAGGTAACCTGCCAAAATGACTACCTATCTGTAGCACTCAAGTCGGTAGCCATGGAGTGCTTTGAAAGGCTGGACATGGCTCACATCAACCTTATACCCACTCCAATTTGTATACCACTGAAACAGATCCACAGATGATGCAATCTCTTTGCACTCCACACTGCCCTTTCCCACCTGGCCAAAAGGAACACCTACATATAATGCTATTCATTGACTACAGCTCAGGTTCAACACCATAGTGCCCTCAAAGCACCTCACTAAGCTAATGACACTAGGACTAAACACCTCCCTCTGCAACTGGATCCTGGACGGGCATCCAACACCTTCATTAAGTTTGCAAATGAAACAACAGTGGTAGCCCTGTGTTTTCCAATGTGTTTTCTTATGTTGGGCATCATTCCCATCTGATCAAATATAATTTACTAGTGATGGGAAAATATTGTTACCCATCAGACTATTCTTGATTTAATCTTGTCTTTACATATACTACATAACACAGTTAAAGTTCGGAAGTTTACATATACCTTAGCCAACTACAATTAAACTCAGTTTTAAGTCCTGACATTTAATCCTATTTAAAATTCCTTGTCTTAGGTCAGTAAGGATCATCACTTTATTTTAAGAATTTGAAATGTCAGAATAATAGTAGAGAGTGATTTATTTCAGCTTTTATTTCTTTCATCACGTTCCCAGTGGGTCAGAAGTTTACATACACTCAATTAGTATTTGGTAGCATTGCCTTTAAATTGTTCAACGTAGGTCAAAAGTTCTGGGTAGGCTTCCACAAGCTTCCCACAATAAGTTGAGTGAATTTTGGCCCATTCCTCCTGACAGAGCTGGTGTAACTGAATCAGGTTTGTAGGCCTACTGGCTTGCACATGCTTTTTCAGTTCTGCCCACTGTCACGATCATCTGAATGAATGGACCAAGGCGCAGCGTACTTAGAGTTCCACATGTTTAATAAATATGCAACTCACCAATACAATACAAAACAAAACAAAATGTGATGTCCAGGGCTGCTCACAATTTGCTACACAAAAACAAGATCCCACAAACAACAGGTGGGAAAAGGCTGCCTAAATATGATCCCCAATCAGAGACAACGATAGACAGACAGCTGCCTCTGATTGGGAACCATACCAGGCCAACAAAGAAATAGAAAACATAGGTTGCCCAACCTAGTCACACCCTGACCTAACCAAATAGAGAATTAAAAGGATCTTTAAGGTCAGGTGTGACACCCACAAATTTTCTATAGGATTTAGGTCGGGGCCACTCCAATACCTTGACTTTGTTGTCCTTAAGCCATTCTGCCACAACTTTGGAAGTATGCTTGTGGTCATTGTCTATTTGGAAGACCCATTTGCAACCAAGCTATAACTTCCTGACTGATGTCTTGAGATGCTGCTTCAATATATCCACATAATTTCCATCCTCATGATGCCATCTATTTTGTGAAGTGCACCAGTCCCTCCTGCAGCAAAGCAACCTCACAAAATGATGCTGCCGCTCCCGTGCTTCACAGGTGGGATGGGGTTCTTCGGCTTGCAAGCCTCCTCCTTTTTCCTCCAAACATAACAATGGTCATTATGGCTAAACAGGTCGATATTTATATCGATATAGTTTCATCAGACCAGAGTACAATCTTTGTCCCCACATGCAGTTGCAAACCGTCGTCTGAGCGACCTTTCAGGATATGTCAATATAGGACTGATTTTGCTGTGGATATAGATACTTTTGTACCTGTTTCCTCCAGCATCTTCACAAGGTCCTTTGCAATTGTTAATTTGCACTTTTCCTATAGTTGGCCTATAGAAATGTTGTGCACCATGAGCTCATGGGCTCTAATTAAGTGTCTGATTAGATTTTCTAAAACAATTGCATTGATGTCAGAGTGATTAGAGGGACAATAGAGTACTGAGTACCAGGCAGTTAGCACATTTGGTAGGCTACTAATGACCATCAGCAGCATCAGAGATTGGAGTAGCCTAATTACTGTGACTAAGAGGTAGAGTGTGTAACGTCTGCTTCCAACTCACACTCTCAAACACATAGATGCCCTGAATGCAGCTCACTTTCCAGCCCACTTTCCAACTCACAGTCTCAAACACATAGATCCCCTGAACGCAGCTCCCTCTCCAGATCCCAATCACCAGAATTCTGATCACCTGTTCGCACACCTGTATGTCATTCACACACACTATTTAGTTCAGTTCTTTGCACCCCCATCATTGTGAGGCATTGTTTGTTTTGTTATACGTTCTTTTCAGAGCTCTGTTTATTAGTCCTCCCGTGTAGCGTAGTTTTCGGCCATCCTCATTAACAACGCCTTTTTGCCTAATCCCTGCCTGTACTTTTTCCTATCAGATTTCCTGTTATCAACCTCTTGCCTGCTCTCCCGGACTACGTTATTAGCCTTTTCCCTGCCTGTCCTGTGACCTATTTGGAGTGCCTGTTTATGACCTGCTGCTTGCCCCTGGACCCAGCTACCTGCCTCCTCCTGTGGTCCTATGCTAATAAACACCTGCTGCACTCCGAGCTTGAAGCCAGCACTCGGTCTCCCATCGTATTCATTACAACGTGGAATTCGACTGCCTCCATGACTTGTGACCCCCGGTGTGGCAGTAATACGGTCACCGTGGTGGTAATACTGTCACCACGGCAGCCCTACACAGGACACAGATGAAAGTATCTTTGCCATAAATGAATAGGGTACACTTTGAATTATATTTGCTGACACCCTACAGTCAAATTGTGCCACCAGTAGAGTAGCCATCTAGCTATATATACCACGCCACGCTATATATACCAAGCAACAGTCATTTTTCATACTTTGATCTGCTTTCCTTCAAGTATCATCCAATTTCATGAAAAACATGATTTTGAATGTTCATGACCTTCAACACTAGAGAGTTTGCTGTTGTAATAATCAGAACGTTACAACACATGTATAGGACTTGATTTATAAACTATATTCAACAACCTTGTGCATAAACTACAAACTACAACATTTTCTGCCCAGGTCTAGTGTTTAGGGGGGATTAGTATAGCCCTAGTTGCTCTGAGACTGAACACATGACCTTATTGTAGTGATGGACAGCTCAATGGGCCATGAAGGCCAACGTGGATGCTACCAGCCAAGCCCAGGTGTGTGTGTGTGTGTGTGTGTGTGTGATTGTGTTACCATTGTGTGTGTGATGGTGAATTAAAGTATATCTGCATGGGTACAGGCTACAGGGCAGGAGATCCCATCTGTCTTACCAAATGTCTTCCTCCTCTAGCTTCTATGAGGAGAGAGATAGATAGATAGAGAGAGAGAGAGAGACAGAGAGAGAGAGAGAGAGAGAGAGAGAGATGAGAGGTGTGCAGAAGTCCTATTCAACTAGAGAGAGGCCTATTCATCCAGGCCAAGTGACAAATTTCACTTTCAAATAGGGTCTTTGTTTACTTTCACAAGCAACTGTCTATCTCTTCACCGTCTGTAGCACCCATAGAGACAGAAGAGGGCTGTGGCCTAGAACAGGAGGGAGTAAAGGGGAGGAAGACTTTGAGGAAATGAAGCTAAATCGCCTACATAGTGCACTACTATTGACCAGGGCCCATAGAGAATGTGGTGCCATTTGGGACTCACACTCACACACACACTGTATAGTACTCTGGGTGGGCAGAGTACTATACATTTGATGTTGCATATAATCTGCAATGATGAATGTTGTAACACTTCACTTGAGCCATGTCGTAGTTGACACAACCATCTAGTAAATAGACAAGGCAATTTTGTCTTCAACACACTTGAAAGATCATTTAGAATATGCTCAAATTAGCATAATATTTTATATAGCTTCTCAACCATTCCATCACAATCCCAGTGTGAATCTGGCAGCTAGTATCTTAAGGAAAGATGTGTGTTTGTTTTTAAGATGGGCCTGCTGTGCATTGACATGCAGAGAAGTGCTAGACGGTGCATTTCAGGCCATGCTTTCTGAGTGGCTACAGTGGCAAGCCAGAGGGTGTGTGTGAGTGTCTGTGTGCCTGTGCAAGTGTGCAATGTGTATATGCATTTATGTGCGTTTGTGTGAGTCCGCGTCTGCGTGTGTGTGTATGCACGAAGGTTTGTGTGTGTATGAGAGCAGAACTCCCAGGAAGGCACAGGGCAGGCTGACCCTGAGAGTGATGATGCAAGAACCCAGCAAGCTGAGAGGGATAATGTGGCCTGGCAGGCAGATCCTTTCATTATGGGGTGATGCCACTAGAGGAAAGTACAAAGACTTAAACTGTCGGTCGCCGAGCCATGCTGTCTCAGTTCTGTTCTGCTCTCTGCGATTGCAGGCCTGAAAGCTGTTGTTATAACTGCCTTTCCCCTTCAGAGAGTTTTGGGGAACAGGGTGTGGCTGTGCGTACCTTATATTTGTGCATGCGTCTGTGTGTGTGTGTGTGTGTGTGTTCACGGCTGAGTATGTGTATCTGTGCGTTTGAGTGTGTCCATGCTTGTGTGTCTGTGTGTGAGGGTGTGATCCTCCTGATCCAGGTTCAGAGATCACAGTCAGGGAAATTGAGTCCAGTATAAAGTATTGGATGAGGCTTGGCCCTAGGGACACATCAAACCTGCCCTGAGTGTTCTGGGTCTCAATGTCAAATACAGGTCTACAGTGGAATCCTCCCTCTTCCAACAGCTGGCTGCTTCCCCTGTTCTGCATGGATCCAGTGTCTTAGGTCTCAGACTGATGTGGTGTGTGTGTGTGCACTCATGTGTGCACATGTGTGTTTGCGCTTAAGTGCGAACATGCATATGTGTGTGCGATATGTGTGTGTGGGCATACGCCCATGCTGTGTGTGTGTGCGCTTGCAAAGGTGTGTGTGTGAGCCTGCCATCCGTGTGTGTGTATGTGGTGGCGTGTGGACAGTGAAGCAGGAGAGACCGTTTGTCTCTAGAGGGGGAGTTCACGGTGATCAATAGGACATGTCCTTATCAGGAGAGGGGGCAACATCCTGTATATTGGACTGGAGTGGTCAGGGGGAGCTGTTTGAGTGTTGCGACTAAATGGCCACGGTGTCTGAGAGTAGGCCAGTATGTGTGTTTGTCTTTCTCTCTGCGTGTGTGTGTGTACGTGTGTGTGTGCACCCAGGGTTAAGCCAGATCCAAGCGCCACCAGAGCCCCACACTAATGAATGACAATGGATTAGAAGTAGAAAGGGAAGGTGGGTTGCCAGGTTGAGAGGCGGAGGGCTTTAGACAAACGGCCACTTGGGGCTGCATTCAGGGGCTACAGTTCAGCGCCATCACAGATACACAGTTACAGGCTGTGGGTTAGCTCGAGCAGGACACTACTGACTGACTCCTGGGGATTGGTACTGGAAGAACTATGCCCAAATTCTTCAAGGAGGACTGGAAGACTTTGAACTGCTTTTGAAATGGATAATAGTTTAAGAATCCTCAAGTGTGAGTGAGCCTTTGAGAGTCGAAGTCTGTCTTTCTCTGTCTGTCTGTGAAGGCATATGTGCATGTGCTTGCATGTGCACGCCTGTCAACGTGGTAATGTATCATAATACATAAAGTGGCCGTTTCCCTTCTAGTGAAGCTGAATCCCAGTAGGGGACTGATTGCTGCTCCTTAGGGCAGGCCGGTAACTGTCAGTGTGTTAGGGGGGGAGGTGAAGGGGTGCAGCTATAAGGTCACCATCCATAGTCAATGGGACTGTAAATTATAGTCTTTATAACTTTCACACCATTAAAGTACAGTGTCATCAAGAGAAGGAGAAAGTATTATCTGAGAGAGATAGAGAGAGAGATAAAGAGAGACAGAGCGAGGAGAGATAGAGAGAGAGAGATAAAGAGAGACAGAGCGAAGGAGAGAGAGAGGGATAGATAAAGAGAGTCAGTGAGAGAGAGAGAGAGGGATAGATAAAGAGAGACAGAGAGGGATAAATAAAGAGAGACAGAGTGAGAGAGAGATAGAGAGAGAGAGAGAGGGATAGATAAAGAGAGACAGAGAGAGAGAGAGAGGGATAGATAAAGAGAGACAGAGTGAGAGAGAGAGAGAGAGGGATAGATAAAGAGAGACAGAGTGAGAGAGAGAGAGAGAGAGAGAGGGATAGATAAAGAGAGACAGAGAGAGAGAGAGAGAGAGGGATAGATAAAGAGAGACAGAGTGAGAGAGAGAGAGAGAGAGAGAGAGGGATAGATAAAGAGAGACAGAGAGAGAGAGAGAGAGGGATAGATAAAGAGAGACAGTGCGAGGGAGAGAGAGAGAGGGATAGATAAAGAGAGAGAGAGAGATAGAGAGAGGGATAGATAAAGAGAGACAGAGTGAGAGAGAGAGATGGATAGATAAAGAGAGAGAGGGATAGATAAAGGGAGAGAGAGAGAGAGAGAGAGAGAGAGGGACAGATAAAGAGAGACAGAGTGAGGGAGAGAGAGAGGGATAGATAAAGAGAGACAGAGCGAGGAAGAGAGAGAGAGAGGGATAGATAAAGAGAGACAGAGTGAGAGAGAGAGAGAGAGGGATAGATAAAGAGAGACAGAGTGAGAGAGAGAGGGATAGATAAAGAGAGACAGAGTGAGAGAGAGAGCGGGATAGATGAAG
Organism: Oncorhynchus tshawytscha; assembly: GCF_018296145.1. Taxonomy (NCBI): domain Eukaryota; kingdom Metazoa; phylum Chordata; class Actinopteri; order Salmoniformes; family Salmonidae; genus Oncorhynchus; species Oncorhynchus tshawytscha. The sequence goes on from NC_056445.1 coordinate 12,187,170, forward strand.
AGAGAAAGAGTGAGAGAGAGAGAGGAATAGATAAAGAGAGATAGAGAGAGGGATAGATAAAGAGAGACAGAGTGTGAACGTCGTCGCACCGATACAGCCGAGGAGCCCGTGACCAATCCCAGCCCTCGCAATTTGCATTGGTGATGAGGAAGTTTATCAAGTGCGAATTGCAACTTTAGTCAGTTATTTTTTCCTCTGTCACATGATGCATTGTGAATAATGAGTGTAAAGTTCTCTCTCCTCCCTTGGTCTTTGTGAAGGGATTTAATGTAGTTTGTCAGATGTCTCTTTCTCCATACAGCCACGTAATAATGGCTCTTACACGGACCGCCTGTGTTTCTGTTCAATGATTCATCTGCACATTTGATTTGAACGGTGGTCATTTAAAACATTTGCTAAACCAAGTGCAGCCCTCTATCTGCTTACCTGAATATTAACAGTGGTTGGTTTCCTATTCTTCTTCTTCTCTCTCTCCCTGCGGAGGCCAGAGAATGCTTCTGACTAGCCCCATTATTTTTATTGTTCTCACCACTTCCTGTGTGAGCGGAGCCCTCAATTTCCCCCTCCCCTGTTAGACCTGTAAGTACCTTGTTTAACTGACCTAAGTTGTCAGGCAGCGAGCGTCGCTATGGCAACAGGATGTGCTTTTATCTTGGTAGAGGGGTGGTGGGGAGGGTGGGTAGGCTGAAAAGGAGATGTTTGTTGGTTTGTGTGGGGGTGGGTGTGTGTGCGCATGTGCGTTTTTTTGACGACAGATGATTGACTCAAGAGGGTCATCAGCAATTCATTTAGTTTTTCAAAATCAACTTCTTCCTCCTCCCGACTAAGCTAATAGTCTATTAATAGTCTATTATTCTTTTAAAGCAAAACATTTACAGTCCATTTACAGTCTAGTCCAGTGCCTCTGTAAGTTTGGCATTAAATCAACAGGACAGTCTAATGTGGAAATCAATGTAATCTTACTGCCACAAACATATTACGCATTTCAGACATCCATTTGACATTTTGTAGGAAAATTGCTACGTTCAGTGCACTAGGACGAAATCACCTCTGATAAACTAACTCATTCACTTTTTGGGATCACAGCCAAAACAATGTTGCCTGAAACTGCTTGTTGTGTAGCAAAGCTTGGCCTACAATATGGCTGTTGATTTTGATAGTATTGCATACATATCAGAAGAGGCGTAAGATCATAATGTGATTTTTGGAAGGATTCTGCTGTCCTTGGGGCATATGCAATATACTGTATGCTTAGCATTTTTTAATGATCATTCCAATTGAGTGGTTAAGGTCGTTCCGAGGTGTTCATTGGTTAAAAGTTGGGTGATCCATATAATCTCATCAGAGCTCCCGGAAACTAACTAACTAACTAACTAACTAACTAACTAACTAACTAACTAACTAACTAACTAACTAACTAACTAACTAACTAACTAACTAACTGTCGGTTGGTCGGTCGGTGCTGTTAGCAAGCTCCCAGGAGTCAGCAGCATGTTCCATCTTGCAATACTCAGAGTGACATATTGAAATGGCCCCCGTCCAAACACAGCCTGCGCCTCACCTCTCTTGCTCTTCTCCCCTCCCTCCCCTCTGTCTGACATTTAAGTTGACTTATCTTACTTCAGCGAGGTGGAGGACTCTAACATTATTAAACAAAGTTGGATTTCCCCTATAATTGTTTTTGGTAGGAAAATTATCTGGATTGTCTGTGTATGGAGCCTAAAGCATTGGGCCCCAGTGGAATCAATGCTGTTGAAATCGTTGGTGTAGCTCTGAGAAGTGCTTAGTGATCCGCACAGTTTACAGTACTTGTCAGTGTCCTTATGGAGAGATAGAGAGAGCTCAGGACTAAGAGGGCAGTTTGGTCTGGTCTGCATTGAATGCAATGTATTGACTTACGTATCATGGCCCGTGATGTATATCTTTTCACAAAAGCATCACTTTCTGTAGCTTATCAGCTGATACCAGAGTGTTTGATCTGATATTGTCTTCTCAACCCATTACTGAACCTAGAGGTGTTCTCTTCTTGAAGAGGGAGAGAGAACCTCATGAATCGCAGTTGATGAGTGGCAACAGTGACTGACTGGTTAGAGGGGTGTGCCATGGTGCATTGAAGCAAACACCTCTCTCTCACACACTCTCTCAATTCAATTCAGATGAGCTTTATTGGCATATGTTTACATTGCCAAAGCAAGTGAGATAAACTATAAACAAAAGTGAGAAGAAATTCATTTAACAACATAAAAAAAACTCATAGAAATGACCAGAACACATTGGACTCAACAAAGGTTTCAAAAAGATAAAGATGTTATATTATCAGTTATGTACAGTGTTTTATTATCAGTTATGTACTGTGGTTTACTATCAGTTATGTACTGTGTTTTATTATCAGTTATGTACTGTAGTTTATTATCAGTTATGTACAGTGTTTTATTATCAGTTATGTACTGTGGTTTATTATCAGTTATGTACAGTGTTTTATTATCAGTTATGTACTGTGGTTTATTATCAGTTATGTACAGTGTTTTATTATCAGTTATGTACTGTGGTTTATTATCAGTTATGTACAGTGTTTTATTATCAGTTATGTACTGTGGTTTATTATCAGTTATGTACTGTGGTTTATTATCAGTTATGTACAGTGTTTTATTATCAGTTATGTACTGTGGTTTATTATCAGTTATGTACTGTGGTTTATTATCAGTTATGTACAGTGTTTTATTATCAGTTATGTACAGTGGTTTATTATCAGTTATGTACAGTGGTTTATTATCAGTTATGTACTGTGGTTTATTATCAGTTATGTACAGTGTTTTATTATCAGTTATGTACTGTGGTTTATTATCAGTTATGTACTGTGGTTTATTATCAGTTATGTACTGTGGTTTATTATCAGTTATGTACTGTGGTTTATTATCAGTTATGTACTGTGGTTTATTATCAGTTATGTACTGTGGTTTATTATCAGTTATGTACTGTGTTTTAGCAATGCGCAAATAGTTGTAGCACAAATAGTAGGGAAAGATAAATAAACAGATAAATATTGGCGGTATTTACAATGTTGTTTGTTCTCCACTGGTTGCCCTTTGTTGAGGTTAGGAGGTTAGGAAGTGCAGCTCAGCTTCCACTTCATTTTGTGGAAAGTGGGCAGATAACCTGTCTTCTCTTGAGAGCCAGGTCGGCCTATGGTGACCTCTCTCAATAGCAAGGCTATGCTCACTGAGTCTGTACATAGTCAAGGAATTCTGCCACTGTGTACACTCTGTTTTGGATCAAATAGCTTCCCAATTGCCAGCAGCATTCCACCCTGCATCCCACTGCTGGCTTGTCTCTGAAGTTAAGCAGGGTCGGTCCCTGGATGGAAAACCAGATGCTGCTGGAAGTGGTGCTGAAGGGCCAGTAGAAGGAACTCTTTCCTTTGGTAAAAAAGAAACTGCCCTGTGTAAGGTGCCGTCATCTTGGATGGGTCAATAAACGGGTGTCCTGACTCTCTGTGGTCACTAAAGATTCCATGGCACTTATCATATGGGTGTTAGCCCCAGTGTCCTGGCTCAATTCCCAATTTGTCCCTCATACCATCATGGCCACCTAATCATCCCCAGCTTCCAATTGGCTCATTCACTCCTCCTCCTCTCCCCTTTGACTATTTCCCAGGTCGTTGCTCTAATTGAGATTGTGTTCTCAGTCAACTTACCTGCTTAAATAAGGGATAAATAAATACAATCTATTTTTTAGTTGATTCTTTCCAGTGTGTCAACTAGTTATCTTTTAGCTTTCTCATCATTTGGTTAGGTCTAATTTTGTTGCTGTCCTGGGGCTCTGTAGGGTCTGTTTGTGTTTCTAAACAGAGACCCAGAACCAGCTGGCCGAGGGGACACTTCTGTAGGTTCATCTCTCTGTAGGTGAGGGCTTTGTGGTGGTATGTGTGGACATTGCTTCCTTTTTTCTGTGATGGTAGAATTGAACAGCTCTTTTCTGGATTTTGATAGCTAGCGAGTATAGTCCTAGTTCTGCTCTGCATGCATTGTTTTTTTCAGAATTTTGCATGCAGCATCTCAATTAGGTGTCTTTCTCTCTCTCCTCCTTCTCCTCGCACTCTCTCTCCTCCAATCCCCCACTTTATGTCCTCCTACTCTCTCTGCTCCCTCTTTCTCTTCCCACAAGCTCCCCCCCCCGCATCCCTCCCTCTCTGCAGCGTCATCTTTTCACGTCTCAAACCACACTCCAGTCCTGGCCCAGGGGAATCCTCACAGCAATCAGTCACTGGTGTGGACAGACGGACCACAGATCTGCTCTAGCGCCCTCACCTGGCACCAACCAGCCATTGCACCTGCTCGTCATTCTAACTTTAAACCCAGCAGGACAGGGAATAGAAAATAATGAACAATTATTAAGGTTGATGGAAGAACTTTGATTTGAACTTTAGAGTAATGGAGGTTCCACACTATTTCATTAGAAACCTTACAAAAATATTAGTACATCAATTCTCTGTAAATTGTCTGCATCTATCTATTGATTTGAAAGGAAAAACCTTGGCTTACCTCTCTACCCTGATTTTATTTTTTGCCTTTATGTTTCGTAACACCTCAGCTTCCTCCCATTTACAGCTAAGAAAACACAGTAAATTGTTCCTTTAGTAGTATCAGGAATCAAGGTAAGACCCAAGTGCAGACTGTGTGAAGTAACAACGTTTATTGTAACCACAGGAGCTGGCAAACGACAGGTCAAGGCAGGCAGGGGTCGATTATCCAGAGCAGAGGTCAAGCTACAGGACGGCAGGCAGGGTCAGGGGTCGAGAACCCAGAGCAGAGGGTCAAGGTACAGGACGGCAGGCAGGCTCAGGGTCAGGGTCAGAGACAGGCAGTGGTCAGGTGGGCGGGTAAAGGATCAGGACAGGCAAAGGTCAAAAACCAGGAGGACGAGACAAAGAGAGACTAGGGGAAAGCAGGCGCTGAGACAAACCACTGGTAGGCTTGAACAAACAAGACGAACTGGCAACAGACAGACAGAGAACACAGGTATAAATACACAGGGGATAATGGGGAGGATGGGCAACACCCGGAGGGGGGTGGAGACAAACACAAGGACAGGTGAAACAGATCAGGGCATGACAAGCAGGATAGTGGGGAAATGTAGATGGTAGCTAGCAAGGTTTTTGTCCATTTTCCAATTTGTAATTTTGTCTCTCTCGCTATCAAATGAGCAATTAAAACACCAAACAATAGTGGAGGCTGGCTCCAGCCGCGTCTACTGAGCCCGCAGGCTATCCCCAGCCCTACCTCTCCATGCTTTCTAAATGTCAGAGTCTGAGACGTTCTGTAAAAACGGGGAAAAAAGCCCCCATTACCAGTGACATTTCATCTTGTGTGTCTATGAGCATAAGACATTCTGAGTGAGGATAGAGGCAAATGCAGGACACGAAGCTGTCTGAGATTAACAGAGTTATGAGTTATTGTCTCTCCCCTGTCAGATGTTGTACTAGTGGGGCCTATTCTCTACTACCAGACATGGGTTCAAATAGTATTCACCATCTATCAAATGCTTTATCTGTGTTTGGTTGATCTTGCCTGGGATAACGGGGCCGGTAAACTAGTCCAAAAAGTGCAAAATAGTCTAAAAAATGATTTCTCTCTCTCTCTTTCTCTCTCTCTCTCTCTCTCTCTCTCTCTTTACGCTCGGCCTGGTTTGCTAACCCTCACCCTCCCTTACAACGCCGCCATTTGTTACAGTGATTCATGAATACCAAGGCAGGTTGCTCATGAGACGTACAGCCCTGCGTTGTAAAGGATAAATCTCTCCTTTCACATTCGCCATGTTATCCATTTTCATTTGAAGAATTTATACCCGCCGTCGCACCATTGGACTGGCGGTTTCAAATCTAAGAGATGATTCATAAGTGCCTCAGCAATGCCTGGTTTTCTATGTGTTTGTGTTTTATGTGTTTATTACCTCCTGCTTGGCATGTTTATCTATGGTTCTGAGGTCCTTCAGTGGTGAGTAAATCTCAGAGGTTGACGGTGATGGAAGGAGAATCATGCTGTCGTTGGAGTAGACCCGCGGATGGGAGACCTGTGTGGACATTTACTCTGCTGCTTAGGACTGATGGAGTGTTCCAAACACCACAGTGTAAATCAGTTGGGCTGTGTCCACAATGGCACTCTACACAGTAGAGCCCTATGGGCCCTGGTCAAAAGTAACGGACCATGTAGGGAATAGGGTGCGATTTCGGGCACCATTCCTGTGTGGAGAGATACAGGGAGAAGTCCAGGCTTCTTCAGCTCCTGCACAGCACTACTAACACACCTGATTCAACTAATCAACTGCCTCATCAGGAGCTTGATTAGCTGGATCGGGTGTGTTAGTACTGGGCTGGAACAATGGCCTGTGCACCACTCCAGGAGGATGGCTGGTAACCATCTGTGTGAGCCAGGCATCTCTTTATTTCACCTGCTAATAGAGGGTAGTGGGCTGGTAAACTACTGCAGCTCTGTATGATCACTCCCTATTAGAGATATGGTTTGTCTCTGATCAGTCCCTATTAGAAATATGGTTTGTCTCTGATCACTCCATATTAGAGATGTGGTTAGTCTCTGATCAGTCCCTATTAGAGATATGGTTTGTCTCTGATCACTCCCTATTAGAGATATGGTTTGTCTCTGATCACTCCCTATTAGAGATGTGGTTTGTCTCTGATCAGTCCCAATTAGAGATGTGGTTTGTCTCTGATCACTCCATATTAGATATATGGTTTGTCTCTGATCACTCCCTATTAGAGATATGGTTAGTCTCTGATCAGTCCCTATTAGAGATATGGTTTGTCTCTGATGAGTCCCAATTAGAGATGTGGTTTGTCTCTGATCACTCCCTATTAGATATATGGTTTGTCTCTGATCACTCCCTATTAGAGATGTGATTTGTCTCTGATCACTCCCTATTAGAGATGTGGTTTGTCTCTGATCACTCCCTATTAGAGATGTGGTTTGTCTCTGATCAGTCCATATTAAAGAAGTGATTTGTCTCTGATCAGACCCTATTAGAGATGTGGTTTGTCTCTGATCACTCCCTATTAGAGATGTGGTTTGTCTCTGATCAGTGCATATTAAAGAAGTGATTTGTCTCTGATCACTCCCTATTAGAGATGTGGTTTGTCTCTGATCAGTCCATATTAAAGAAGTGATTTGTCTCTGATCACTCCCTATTAGAGATGTGGTTTGTCTCTGATCAGTCCATATTAAAGAAGTGATTTGTCTCTGATCACTCCCTATTAGAGATGTGGTTTGTCTCTAATCAGTCCATATTAAAGAAGTGATGTGTCTCTGATCACTCCCTATTAGAGATATGGTTTGTCTCTGATCACTGCCTATTAGAGATAGTGTTTGCCTCTGATCACTCCCTATTAGAGATATGGTATGTCTCTGATCACTCCTTATTAGAGATGTGGTTAGTCTCTGATCAGTCCCTATTAGAGATATGGTTTGTCTCTGATCAGTCCCAATTAGAGATGTGGTTTGTCTCTGATCCCTCCCTATTAATATGGTTTGTCTCTGATCACTCCCTATTAGAGATGTGATTTGCCTCTGATCACTCCCTATTAGAGATGTGGTTTGTCTCTGATCACTCCCTATTAGAGATGTGGTTTGTCTCTGATCAGTCCCTATTAGAGATGTGGTTTGTCTCTAATCAGTCCCTATTAGAGATGTGGTTTGTCTCTGAACAGTCCCTATTAGAGATGTGGTTTGTCTTTGATCAGTCCCTATTAGAGATATGGTTTGTCTCTGATGAGTCCCAATTAGAGATGTGGTTTGTCTCTGATCACTCCCTATTAGATATATGGTTTGTCTCACTCCCTATTAGAGATGTGATTTGTCTCTGATCACTCCCTATTAGAGATGTGGTTTGTCTCTGATCACTCCCTATTAGAGATGTGGTTTGTTCTGATCAGTCCATATTAAAGAAGTGATTTGTCTCTGATCAGACCCTATTAGAGATGTGGTTTGTCTCTGATCACTCCCTATTAGAGATGTGGTTTGTCTCTGATCAGTGCATATTAAAGAAGTGATTTGTCTCTGATCACTCCCTATTAGAGATGTGGTTTGTCTCTGATCAGTCCATATTAAAGAAGTGATTTGTCTCTGATCAGACCCTATTAGAGATGTGGTTTGTCTCTGATCACTCCCTATTAGAGATGTGGTTTGTCTCTGATCAGTGCATATTAAATAAGTGATTTGTCTCTGATCACTCCCTATTAGAGATGTGGTTTGTCTCTGATCAGTCCATATTAAAGAAGTGATTTGTCTCTGATCACTCCCTATTAGAGATGTGGTTTGTCTCTAATCAGTCCATATTAAAGAAGTGATGTGTCTCTGATCACTCCCTATTAGAGATAGATCATGCCTATTAGAGATTTGTTTGCCTCTGATCACTCCCTATTAGAGAGATGGTATGTCTCCCTGATCACTCCTTATTAGAGATGTGGTTAGTCTCTGATCAGTCCCTATTAGAGATATGGTTTGTCTCTGATCAGTCCCAATTAGAGATGTGGTTTGTCTCTGATCCTCCCTATTAATATGGTTTGTCTCTGATCACTCCCTATTAGAGATGTGATTTCTCTGATCACTCCCTATTAGAGATGTGGTTTGTCTCTGATCACTCCCTATTAGAGATGTGGTTTGTCTCTGATCAGTCCATATTAAAGAAGTGATTTGTCTCTGATCAGACCCTATTAGAGATGTGGTTTGTCTCTGATCACTCCCTATTAGAGATGTGGTTTGTCTCTGATCAGTCCATATTAAAGAAGTGATTTGTCTCTGATCACTCCCTATTAGAGATGTGGTTTGTCTCTGATCACTCCCTATTAGAGATGTGGTTTGTCTCTGATCAGTCCATATTAAAGAAGTGATTTGTCTCTGATCACTCCCTATTAGAGATATGGTGTGTCTCTGATCACTCCCTATTAGAGATATTGTTTGCCTCTGATCACTCCCTATTAGAGATGTGGTTTGTCTCTGATCAGTCCCTATTAGAGATATGGTTAGTCTCTGATCAGTCCCTATTAGAGATGTGGTTAGTCTCTGATCAGTCCCTGTTAGAGATGTGGTTTTCTCTGATCAGTCCCTATTAGAGATATGGTTTGCCTCTGATCAAATCAAATCAAATCAAATCAAATGTATTTGTCACATACACATGGTTAGCAGATGTTAATGCGAGTGTAGCGAAACGCTTGTGCTTCTAGTTCCGACAATGCAGTAATAACCAACAAGTAATCTAACTAACAATTCCAAAACTACTGTCTTATACACAGTGTAAGGGGATAAAGAATATGTACATAAAGATATATGAATGAGTGATGGTACAGAGCAGCATAGGCAAGATACAGTAGATGGTATCGAGTACAGTATATACATATGAGATGAGTATGTAAACAAAGTGGCATAGTTAAAGTGGCTAGTGATACATGTATTACATAAGGATGCAGTAGATGATATAGAGTACAGTATATACATATGCATATGAGATGAATAATGTAGGGTATGTAACATTATATAAGGTAGCATTTTTAAAGTGGCTAGTGATATATTTTACATCATTTTACATCATTAAAGTGGCTAGAGTTGAGTCAGTGTCAGTGTCAGTGTGTTGGCAGCAGCCACTCAATGTTAGTGGTGGCTGTTTAACAGTCTGATGGCCTTGAGATAGAAGCTGTTTTTCAGTCTCTCGGTCCCAGCTTTGATGCACCTGTACTGACCTTGCCTTCTGGATGATAGCGGGGTGAACAGGCAGTGGCTCGGGTGGTTGTTGTCCTTGATGATCTTTATGGCCTTCCTGTAACATTTGGTGGTGTAGGTGTCCTGGAGGGCAGGTAGTTTGCCCCCGGTGATGCGTTGTGCAGACCTCACTACCCTCTGGAGAGCCTTACGGTTGTGGGTGGAGCAGTTGCCGTACCAGGCGGTGATACAGCCCGCCAGGATGCTCTCGATTGTGCATCTGTAGAAGTTTGTGAGTGCTTTTGGTGACAAGCCGAATTTCTTCAGCCTCCTGAGGTTGAAGAGGCGCTGCTGCGCCTTCTTCACGGTGCTGTCTGTGTGAGTGGACCAATTCAGTTTGTCTGTGATGTGTATGCCGAGGAACTTAAAACTTACTACCCTCTCCACTACTGTTCCATCGATGTGGATAGGGGGTGTTCCCTCTGCTGTTTCCTGAAGTCCACAATCATCTCCTTAGTTTTGTTGACGTTGAGTGTGAGGTTATTTTCCTGACACCACACTCCGAGGGCCCTCACCTCCTCTCTGTAGGCCGTCTCGTCGTTGTTGGTAATCAAGCCTACCACTGTTGTGTCGTCCGCAAACTTGATGATTGAGTTGGAGCGTGCGTGGCCACGCAGTCGTGGGTGAACAGGGAGTACAGGAGAGGGCTCAGAACGCACCCTTGTGGGGCCCCAGTGTTGAGGATCAGCGGGGTGGAGATGTTGTTTCCTACCCTCACCACCTGGGGGCAGCCCGTCAGGAAGTCCAGTACCCAGTTGCACAGGGCGGGGTCGAGACCCAGGGTCTCGAGCTTGATGACGAGCTTGGAGGGTACTATGGTGTTGAATGCCGAGCTGTAGTCGATGAACAGCATTCTCACATAGGTATTCCTCTTGTCCAGATGGGTTAGGGCAGTGTGCAGTGTGGTTGAGATTGCATCGTCTGTGGACCTATTTGGGCGGTAAGCAAATTGGAGTGGGTCTAGGGTGTCAGGTAGGGTGGAGGTGATATGGTCCTTGACTAGTCTCTCAAAGCACTTCATGATGACGGAAGTGAGTGCTACGGGGCGGTAGTCATTTAGCTCAGTTACCTTAGCTTTCTTGGGAACAGGAACAATGGTGGCCCTCTTGAAGCATGTGGGAACAGCAGACTGGTATAGGGATTGATTGAATATGTCCGTAAACACACCGGCCAGCTGGTCTGCGCATGCTCTGAGGGCGCGGCTGGGGATGCCGTCTGGGCCTGCAGCCTTGCGAGGGTTAACACGTTTAAATGTCTTACTCACCTCGGCTGCAGTGAAGGAGAGTCCGCATGTTTCCGTTGCAGGCCGTGTCAGTGGCACTGTATTGTCCTCAAAGCGGGCAAAAAAGTTATTTAGTCTGCCTGGGAGCAAGACATCCTGGTCCGTGACTGGGCTGGTTTTCTTCTTGTAGTCCGTGATTGACTGTAGACCCTGCCACATGCCTCTTGTGTCTGAGCCGTTGAATTGAGACTCTACTTTGTCTCTGTACTGACGCTTAGCTTGTTTGATAGCCTTGCGGAGGGAATAGCTGCACTGTTTGTATTCGGTCATGTTACCAGTCACCTTGCCCTGATTAAAAGCAGTGGTTCGCGCTTTCAGTTTCACGCGAATGCTGCCATCAATCCACGGTTTCTGGTTAGGGAACGTTTTAATCGTTGCTATTGAACTCCCTATTAGAGATGTGGTTTGTCTCTGATCACTCCCTATTAGAGATGTGGTTTGTCTCTGATCAGTCCCTATTAGAGATGTGGTTTGTCTCTAATCAGTCCCTATTAGAGATGTGGTTTGTCTCTGAACAGTCCCTATTAGAGATGTGGTTTGTCTTTGATCAGTCCCTATTAGAGATGTGGTTTGTTTCTGATCAGTCCCTTTTAGAGATGTGGTTTGCCTCTGATCACTCCCTATTAGAGATGTGGTTTGTCTCTGATCAGTCCCTATTAGAGATGTGGTTTGTCTCTGATCAGTCCCTATTAGAGATGTGGTTTGTCTCTGATCACTCCCTATTAGAGATGTGGTTAGTCTCTGATCAGTCCCTATTAGAGATGTGGTTCGGCTCTGATCAGTCCCTATTAGAGATGTGGTTTGCCTCTGATCACTCCCTATTAGAGATGTGGTTTGTCTCTGATCAGTCCCTATTAGAGATGTGGTTTGTTTCTGATCAGTCCCTTTTAGAGATGTGGTTTGCCTCTGATCACTCCCTATTAGAGATGTGGTTTGTCTCTGATCACTCCCTATTAGAGATGTGGTTAGTCTCTGATCAGTCCCTATTAGAGATGTGGTTAGTCTCTGATCAGTCCCTATTAGAGATGTGGTTCGTCTCTGATTAGTCCCTATTAGAGATGTGGTTTGTCTCTGATCACTCCCTATTAGAGATGAGGTTTGTCTCTGATCAGTCCCTATTAGAGATGTGGTTAGTCTCTGATCAGTCCCTATTAGAGATGTGGTTCGGCTCTGATCAGTCCCTATTAGAGATGTGGTTTGTCTCTGATCAGTCCCTATTAGAGATGTGGTTTGTTTCTGATCAGTCCCTTTTAGAGATGTGGTTTGCCTCTGATCACTCCCTATTAGAGATGTGGTTTGTCTCTGAGCACTCCCTATTAGAGATGTGGTTAGTCTCTGAGCACTCCCTATTAGAGATGTGGTTAGTCTCTGATCAGTCCCTATTAGAGATGTGGTTAGTCTCTGATCAGTCCCTATTAGAGATGTGGTTCGTCTCTGATTAGTCCCTATTAGAGATGTGGTTTGTCTCTGATCACTCCCTATTAGAGATGAGGTTTGTCTCTGATCAGTCCCTATTAGAGATGTGGTTCGTCTCTGATTAGTCCCTATTAGAGATGTGGTTCGTCTCTGATTAGTCCCTATTAGAGATGAGGTCAACTGCAGCCTGTAAAGTGGAAGAAAGGGAAAATGACAGAATAATTTAGATTGCCAACGTTGTAAAAAAAATCTAGTTTAATCATTATTTAGTAAATGGTTCCACACCCTTTTTTTGTTTACTCATTTAAAAATGTTCTGTTGGCCCAAAACATTCAGTAAGTGACTCCCCCACACACAGTGCTTTTAACATACAATGTTTTTAACAAACATATTTGACACATGATGACATTGTGCATGTTCATTTATACTAGAATTATTACTCAACATCTTACCTGGGATTTAACCAATCTTCCTGCTATGAATTTGTTGGAGTACTTAACATAAGTTGTTTTCAAGTTGGAGGTAAGTTTGGGACAACTAAAAACATTATTACGTTCAGATAACACTTTGACTGAAAAGTTGAGTCAACTAAAAAAGGCTGTGGATCCAGTTGCTGAATAATAGTGAGTTCAATCAGCTTGATTCATTATTTTTTTTTACAGTGAATTAAGACAGGTGGTGGTTTTGCAATCAGTGGTACCCTGTAATTTATCTGGAACAGACGAGTCCCCCTCTGTGTATCTGTGTGACCTCTGGACATGTGGTGGAATTTCTAAAGTTCACCGTTCAAGGTCTTTGTGGATTCCCCCTTCTTCTCTGTTTAGATCCCCAAGGTTGCCACGAAACTCTGATCTTAGGTCAGTTTAGCATTTACCCACCTAATGGTTAAGCCTGGGATTAGAGGAGGCTAAGCTGATCCTAGATCTGCGCTGAGGAGCAGTTTAACTCAGTGACAACCGTTATCTCCAGCCTGTTCAAATGGAATGGCATATCCTCTCTCCTTCTTATCTCTACAGCTGTGTTAGGGCCTGTTCCTTTTGTTATGGAAATCAGATAGGGAAAACCATTAACATGGTATTAATTGTAGTATCAGACGGATACTCCATTCCATTTCCAGACATCTTACTCTCCTGAGTGGCTATACAAGATTGACTCTTTTACTTGAATTACTGCAATTGCCGGGTCTTAGGGCAATTGACTTGCTTGAGCCCCCCCCAATTAAACTAATAGGTTTGTAGGATTTTCTCTTCTGATTAGCATATGGTGTTTGATCAATTTGGACTCAAGATCCTTCTCTGTCATTGTGTGATCCGTATCTATCTCTCAGGGGAGATGGTGTTACAATGGATTACGCTAACAGACGCGTAACATACGTGAACAGGAGCCTCTTGGCAACAATATCCAGTGTTTGATGTGCTAATGAAAAAACATTTGTGTGTGTGTGTGTGCACTTGTGCTTGTGCTTTGTGTTAAATAATATTATCGCCCCCATAAACGATCTCCTGTGTATCAGGTGCTGTTGATTTCCATCTCAGACAAAAATAGATGCTTTCAAAAAAAAATCTCTGTTAGATACAACTGCTGCTGTTTCAGACTGTCAGCACCTTGGACAGCTCCTCTACTGGGTATTCACCGACAGACACATTGGCAGGTATAACCTGTCTTCCTGTGCCGTTTGTCTGTGTATATCTTTCTGAAACACACAACGCTCATATGGCCTTTTGGTGGATGTGTATTGTCGACAACATTTTAGATCTGTTGAGATTTGAAGACTGGAAATACTCTCTCGAAATCTGCAAGGACTGATATTGAATAAATTATGCTTTAACTGAATAGTTTATAAGTGCCTGGAGTGAGCTTGTAATGAGTGTGTGTGTGTGTGTGTGTGTGTGTGTGTGTGTGTGTGTGTGTGTGTGTGTGTTGCTGGCAGTAGGTAGATCTCACCACTCCTACTGGTCCCAGTGTCATCACAATATTATTACAATATTATGCCTGTGGCATTTTTCTGTTGAGTCATTTCAATTAGTCTCGTCCTTGCAACACTAGAGCTTTTGGCAGTCGCTCTGTTGTCGTATCTGTTGATCACAGTCCCATAAAGCACAACAATATTGCTCATGCTGAAAAAAAAACAGGCCATTTTGTTGTGCATTCAGTGGAGGATGCTCTCCAAAAAGTATTTATTTGCTTGTTGTCTGGCTTTATTTTATTTTTTCAAGCCACTGAAAGTACTTGATGTCAGGCAGCAGAATTGCAGATCTGAGGACCGGTGCAGACAATGGGGCTGTGTGTGTCTGAGAGTATGGCTGTTTGTGGTGACTTCTGAGGTTTTATGTGCTCTCTCTCTCTCTCTCTCTCTCTCTCTTTCTTTCTTTCTTTCTTTCTTTCTTTCTCTCTCTCCCTCTCCCTCTCCCTCTCCCCCTCTCCCTCTCCCTCTCTCCCTCTCCCTCTCCCTCTCCCTCTCCCTCTCCCTCTCCCTCTCCCTCTCCCTCTCCCTCGCCCTCTCCCTCTCCCTCTCCCCTCTCCCTCTCCCTCTCTCTCTCTCCTCTCTCTCTCTCTCCTCTCCCTCTCCCTCTCTCTCTCTCTCTCTCTCTCTCTCTCTCTCTCTCTCTCTCTCTCTGTCTCTATCTCTATCTCTATCTCTGTCTCTCACACTTTCCTGTTTCTCCTGCTTGTACAAATGACTCTTTCCTCTGGAACCTTGGAGGGACGAGACAGGGGTGAGACATGCTTTTGAACTCTGCTCTGTCCATCTTTGCAGCTGCACATATACACAAATGTAGCCTGGGGCACTACACCTTCAAGAAAATACCAGCAGAGTCTAACCAGGTACAGGAGAAGCGCTTGCTTACTCCCTCGCTTGTTATAGTTATTTCATTACTATATTCTTCCTCGCTCTCTCTTTCTGCTCTGCATGAGGGCCAAGGGAAAACAACAACACAGCCACCAGAGAGATTCGGGTTCTCTTCAGCAGAGAGGGGAGGGGGAGGGGTTGTGGATGTGTGGCCCAAGGCGGTGCCACCGGTCCTGGGTTTGTTTACTCTGCCGTACCCCTGCTCTGGAAAGGGTCCCGCATGCCGGGTCTGTATGCAGCAACGAGATAACCCGTCTTCTCATCGGCACCCCTGGTTACTCCTTGAATCTGGTGCTGTGGTATTTAAGAAATTAGTTCTCCCCCGGAATACAAATTGCCATTCGCTGAATGTTTTAAAGGAGGAAAAAAATGAATAAATATAATTTTTGAGGCCTGACATGGTTGCCATGCACTGCGGTAACCTAGAGCTCTTAGTGGTAGGAGCGCATGCCAGGGAAATGTGCACTGCTATATCCACTCTTTAAAAGGTGCTAAGTACAACCATGTTTGTCCCCATCTGGGAACCCTTTTAGGTTATAGGTAGAACCCTTTGCAGATGGGTTCTTCCTATAACCCTTTTGTAGGATTCTTCACAGAACACGCTATATATGTTTCTACCTAGAACCATCCATGAAGGGTTCTACCGAGAACCCTTTTATCTTTGACGGGTTCTTCCTAGATCCCTCTATGAACAGTTCTGCCTTAATAGCCTATAAAATTATATCATTTATGACAACACATTACATATATCATAAGGCCTTTCTTTGAGGGCCTAGTTATACCCTGACACGGTGGTGTTAGGAAACACCGGGAATCAAGCCAGAGTTAGGATATCCAACAATTAGAACACAAGTAGAATCACCCGCAACCAGCATTCAGAATTACTGTCAGGGCAGAGAAGGTTGAAGACTGAGATTACCTCAATCATCTAAACTGGGAAAAAACATTTCAGTAGAAGGTGCAATAAGTTCAACTACTAACAGATTGTATTTGTTAGAAAATGTATGCTATTTACAGTATCTTTGTGTAGCATAACATGAATCAATCAATCAATGTATATGCAAAAACACACACATTAAAACCGACAATTCTGAAAATCACCCTGCAATAGAGCATGCTGGCAAAACATGATATATGGTTCTATGTAGAACCCTTCTTAACTTCCAAAGAATCCTTATTGCCTTGCAAAGAATCATCAAATAAAACTTTTTTTTTTTTTTTTTCAATCCAAAAATGGTTCTTAGGATGTTAAATGTTACAGATAGAACCCTTTGCTTTACAAAGACCCTTTTCTTCCAAAACGTGTTATTCACCTTTCAATGGTTCTTGGTAGAACCCTATCGCTTTTGCAAAGGAACCTTTTGGAATCATTTTTTCTAATAGTCTAGAGGCTCGAATGCCTTTTTGTATAAATTATTTATATTTTTTATTTAACTATGCAAGTCAGTAAAGAACAAATTCGTATTTACAATGACAACACTACTTTTGACAAGGGCCCATAAGGCTCTGCTCAAATATATTGCCTTATGTAGGGAACACAGTGATATTTGGGAAGCGGCTATAGTCTGACAACAACAAATTGTTTCCTCAGGCAACAGACTGTGCAGAGGCTTTAAGATCTTCCATAATTAACTGTCACAATGTTTAAAAATGAACAAATGGACTTCATGTCAACGAGGGCCCATTAATTTACCAGCTCCTCTCGTCGATCGACCCATTACTACACCTCTGGTGTCTGCAGCTTCGCAGCCACAGCTTCCTCTCTCTCTCAGAAACACTCAGCTCCCCTGGGAATGTATAACCTGCCACGCTCAGAGTACCACAACCCAGATCTCTAAATCTGACTTAATAAAAGACAAACATAAGAAAACACATCCACTGAGTTGCATGATAACTTGAGGGGGGAAATGTCCACATGTGGAACTAATAAGTACCTCATAGAGAGGATTGGATAGAGAGAAAAAGAGAGCGATTTAGCCCGGAGGCATGTAGAAAAACATGAGCAGTATGGGAGAAGTACTGTACCGTCTGTGTGCTAACTACAGCTTACAGTTATTTCTCTGTATATAAGGGACTGAAATGTAATTATTGCAGACTGAGTTTGTGTACATTCTGAGCACCTAAGGGAAGGATGAATGATGAATTACAATATTCAAAGCTGGTTGAAGACAAGAAAATGAAAAGTAAATGTAATCTTTGCCATATTCTTAGGCTACAGAGAGGAAATTGTCTTCAAATTAAAATGCTTGAGGCACGAGGCAGGGTCAGCAAAGCCCTGTTTGTGTGTGTCTTTGTGTGTGTGTGTGTGTGTGTGTGTGTCTTTGTGTGTGTGTGTACATGCTACTATTTAATATTATGGTCTAAAACGCTAAATTGACCTTTTAGTGCCTACGCTGATCAGTACCTTGACTGGCTGCATCACCGCTTGATATGGCAAATGCACCTGAACGCAAAGCTCTACAGGGGGTGATGCGGACAGCCCAGTACATTATGTCCTAACATTCCCTCCATCTTGTGCCAATATCAGTTATTTTTATGCCTTGGATCCAATAGTTGTTGTTTTTTTCTAAGAGATGGTCAGTTGGATAGGCACTCTGCTAGGTTTTGTATAGCTTACCTATCATATGAACATCCTTTTCTGACTCAAATTCGATTTCTTTAAGATTTCTCTGATGTCCAAAGTATTTCAAAATTAAACTTCTTGGTATGAAACATTTAGGTTGAATGTATTTGAAAATATCCACATTGGTAAGTCCAAAATGGCTTTCTAATTCTATAATTGAATAAATGTATTTCCTATTAACACGTTATTTATGGTTTCCATACTTGTAGTTTTTCGTGTGGACCAATTACACTGTGAATTCTGAACAGCTATCTAAGGATTGTTGTGTTTTTAGGAAGTGATATTGGTTCTTGTAGAATAGGTTTTATTTTCTTCCATATTGTTAGTGCTCTTAGCTTTATCCTTTGAAAATAGACGTGAAAATATTCTGGGGATGAGCAGGCATACCTCTAATATGTACCGATTCTATGAGTTTTATTTGCCCATACAAAGCAGTGGAGGCTGCTGATAATAACGTCTGGAACAGAGCGAATGGAATGGCATGTTTGATGTATTTGATACCATTCAACATGTTCCGCTCCAGCCAATACCACGAGCCCGTCCTCCCCAACGAAGGTGCCACCAGCCTCCTGTGATATAAATCTTCATATATTTGTTGTTTGTTGTCACTTATTAAGCATCCTAAGTATTTGATATTTTTTATTGTCCACTTAAAGGATTGCTGTAGATCATGAGTAATTATTCTTCTTGACATTATTTAGTTTTTTCCCCACATACATTTTATATCCTGAGATTTTAGAGTATACTAAAAAAGCAAGTATTTTAAGCAAGGGGGGCATTGAGTTTTCAATATTGGTCAGATATATCAGGAGATCGATCATCTGCAAATACGTTTTGTTTATATTCATGTTTACCAATATTGATACAGTATCTGTTAAGTGGGTCCTGTCCAAACAGGAGAAGGGAGAGAGGACATCCCTGTCTTGTGCCACTTTCTAAAGCAATTTAATCAGATAATGTATTGTTTGTGTATATTTTTGCATTAGGAAATTTGTAGAATATTTTTTATAAAATGTATTATTTTTAGTTTTGAATAGAAAAGGCCATTCAAGGCTGAACAAGTTTTTGGCATTAACAGTCATTATTGACACATCTCATTGGTGTAAAGGAGTTTAAAATAATACTTAGTAAGCAGTTTTTGGGGTATCTGTACTTTACTTTACTATTTATATTGTTGACAACTTTTACTTCACTACATTCCTAAAGAAAATAATTTACTTTTTACTCCATACATTTTCCCTGACACCCAAAAGTACTCGTTACATTTTGAATGCTTTGCAGGACAGGAAAATGGTCCAATTCATGCACTTATCAAGAGAACATCCCTGCTCATCCCTACTGCCTCTGATCTGGTGGATTCACTAAACACACACGCTTCATGTAAATGATGTCTCGGTTTTGGTGTGCCCCTGGCTATCCATAAATTAAAAAAGAACAAATAAAATGGTGCCGTCTGGATTGCGTAACATAAGAAATTAGAAAGTATGCCTACATTTACTTTTGATATTTCTAACATAACAATGTGGGGAATAGTCAGTGGGAAGCTATGGGAAAAGAATGCAATATTGGTTTTCAATTTGTGATGTCATTGAAAACTGTATGGATGAAATTGTGCATATACATTGTGCATATAATATGACAATTATTTTTGTTTTAAGATAGGAATGTGATTTTAGGAGGTGTAAGAGATTCTCCTATAAACCATAATTAAGTAGCCACGCCCCGAGTGAGGTCGATGAGCCGTCCTCTTTTGGCCAGAGTGCATAAAAGCCTTGGTAACGAAATTAACATTAGACCAGGAAACATGAGGCGTTAGTGATTTGAAATGGTTGAAACGTCAAACCTCAACACAAGGTGAAGAAATAAACTCACCTTCTTTTAGACCAGAGAGACGAAGAGCTGCAGTTGATGTCCATAGTGGTCTGAATCCTGAACCCTGAATAATCAGCATGAGGAGGTAGAGGCGGCAAACTCCCCTCTCAGGCAATCACTGGTACAGCTGACTAGCTGTCCTGAGTCAAATATCTCAAACTCTTCAAACCATCCCATCCTACTATGAGTTTCAAATCACCATAGCATGCAACTCTCATGACCCCACTGGAACCATCTGGCTTGTCTTCAAATAAGTAGCTTGGGGTGCGAATGGAAGAGTGAACTCTGTAGTTCTGTTCAGGACTACACAAAGGACAAAGTCCCCCACAAGTAAATACATTCAGGATTTCTTATTCCAAACGGACGGCTGTTCATGTGCAAACTATATGATTGTGAGAATAGTTATAGAACGTGTCCATGATAAGTGTCCCTCTCTCTCTCTCCCTCCTCATGTCTTTAGGTAACATGCCATATTGTGTCTGTCTGCTAGGGACCTTTGTCTCATGTAGTAAGTGTGTGTGTGTATTCTGTGTTATTATTTAGTTCTTATTGCTGATTAATGAGCAAGACTGGGGTTTTTGCAGAGCCAAAAATGTTACTACGGGTCAGAATGTTATGTTATGAGGTAATGATTAATAAGATGACTGTTTATCGATGAAATAGATATATACCTTATAGAGTATAAGTCAGGAGATGGTAACTCTATAAACAACCACTTCCGTGGTGCCCCAAATCCTAATGAGTTAATTGTTACATGATTCATTTAATCGGGTAACAATTAAACATAGTTAGTGGATTAAATACATAACAATCATCATATTACTGAAAGTAAAGTCACGATATACACTATCGGTCAAAGGTTTTAGAACACATACTCATTCAAGGATTTTTCTATATTTTTACTATTTCGTACATTGTAGAATAATAGTAAAGACATCAACACTATGAAATAACACATACGGAATTAACCAAAAAAGTGTTAAACAAATCCATTTGAAGAATCTCAAATATAATTTTTATTTATTTATTTGTTTAACACTTTTTTGGTTACTACATGTGTTATTTCATAGTTTTGATGTCTTCCCTATTATTCTACAATGTAGAAAATAGCAAAAATTAAGAAAAACCCTTTAATGAGTAGGTGTTCTAAAACGTTTGACTGGTAGTGTATATTTAAAACCAAATAGTTTTAGACTTTATGGACCTAGTATTTTACTGGGTGACTTTCACTTTTACTGAGGTATGACAGTTGGATACTTTTTCCACCACTGATGAATCAATAACTTGTTTTTTAGCATGTTGTATTAACCTAAAACGTGTTATTGTATTTGTTTGTTAGTGTCTATTTTTAATAAAGCCTGTCTGATTGATTTGCATCAAGTCTGGTAAGACTTTTCAAAGGTGTTCTTTGAGGAACCTTTTTCAACTGGAAAGATTCCGGTGGTGTAGAAACAAAATATTCTTCAAGGCACCTTTGGCTCTAAGAGTGTAGGGGCACCAAATCACCGGGACTAGCGGAAACCTGAAGATGCAGGTTACGTTTCAGGAGGCTGCGGTGGGGTCAGTAGCAGTGATCAGTAGTCCTAAGGCATCGCTCTGTCACAAGGAATGTGGTGGAGGATGTCAAAAGCAGTGATTATGGCGGGCCAAAGCTGCATTTCCCTTTTCCCTCTGCATTAACTGTCAAGGTTGGAATTCTAATGGATTGTTTGACTTACATGCCCTGGGTGTCGAGGAATCTTCCTGTCTCAGCAAAATAACCCTTCTCTGAGTTCACCACGGCATGATCCACATAGAGCTGCTGTCACAAGCAGAGATGTCTGTGGAGTGCTAATTTGTTTCCCATTTGGCCTCCTATACCAAATCGCAGATGATTCTGTCCTCATTAGCATAAATATGCAGGTTTTTGTGTGTGTGTGTGCCTCCCCGTGGGTGTCAGAGCTATGGGATGTCTCACATAAATGACATCACCACGCAGAGATGAAGGACCTCTGCAGTGCTAGTGACAGAGGTTAGCTGGCCCTCCTAAGGCCTGACCATAATGGCTTGATAATAGGCTGATTTACTAGCCATAAGTAGCCACTTATACCCTGTGGGGAGAGACTGACGAATAGGGGTTAAATGGAAGCATCCTTCACACACACACATACACACCTGCACTCATACATCCCCCCACACGCATGTGCATAGACACACACACACACACACAAATGTCACGTGTTGAGAAATTACCAATGGGTTTAAATATTTGCTACATGTGATGATAGCTCACTGCTTAGAATAAGTATGAACCTCTCGCCAGGCTGCTGTGGGCAGCTCTCCATCTTGGCAAAAGGCATGTAATTGCTTCAATATTTTGTATATGGCAATAAAACATAAAACAATACTAGGGATGTTGCCAGAAGCAAAGGACAGAGGAGAGACACATTGATGAGTTGTGGGGTCACCACTCAGTGGAACTCTCATTCTCCTTTCCTTCTTCTTTCTTCCGTCTTCCCATCTTTCTTCATCTTCTCCACCTTTTCTTTTAAACGGAGCCCTTCAAGAGTCCCTCTGGGAAAGAGCCAACTGTCTCTTCCTCTCCATGCCCCTCTCTCTCTCTCTCCCTCTCTTTCTCCCTCTTTCCCTCACTCTCTGTCTTTACTGCTTTCTCTTTCTCTCTCCCTCTCTTCCGTCCTCTGAGTGATTGCTCTCTCTTCTCTCTCTGACAGAGGTACAGAAACCCCCTCTGGGTGAGCTCCTCCTGTGATAAGCAGAATACCAATCCACCTCCCTCCCTCACTCCACTGTTTCTATGTGCCCTTCCTCTCCGCCTCCTCCTCTACATCCCTAATCTATTTGCACTTTAAAGAGTGTTCCACCTTTCCCTCTCCGGATTTACCCTTCAACATTTCATCTCGGTAGCAAACCTCCGCCTGTGAGCGCAAGTGAAAAATTCCAAATCCCCGAGTCCCATAGAGAGCAGCAACCGCTATACAACACGGAACATTTGAACAAGTAACCCTTGCACCTCGGCAGCAAACAACAGAGCGTGAGAAGCCTCTGCAATAGGTGTCAAATAAATAGCTCAGCCAGCCAGCCAGCCAGCTCAGCTGCTAAGTGATGCCTCTCTGTACCGCGTTGAATAATGTATCATGTAGACATTGATCCATGTTCAGTTTTTTTTATGACACGGTGTTAGGGTGCGTCTCAAATGCCACTCTGTTCCCCACAGTGCACTGCTTTTGACCAGGGCCCATAGGGTGCACCATATTGGGAATAGGGGGACATTTTGGGATGCAATCTGTGTGCAGCCAGCTCACCACTGTCGTACAATAAGAGCCCTGTGTGGATTTACTGTTTCTGCATATAGAGCAGGGTAACTCGTATAGTCAGTGTGTTTGATTAGAGACCATCACTATAGGTTCCTGTGGGCTAGTGACTGTGGGGTGCCCATATACTGTATAGACTATAGAACGTGTATAGGCCTTAACCTTGTCAAGAACTGTAGAATATTGAATGAACTATGGGTATATTTACAGCCTATGTCATGGAAAGCATAGTAGAATACAGAATGTACTAGACACTGTACAGGTGTTTACCTTGTAGATCCCAATAGAATACAAAATCAAGTCTGACCAAATGGTATTTGCCACTTGCGCCAAATACAACAGGTGTAGACTTTATAGTGAAATACCTACAAGCCCCTTAACCAACAATGCAGTTTAAGAAAAATAAAAGTTACTCATAATTAAAAGCAGCAGTAAAATAACAATAACAAGGCTGTATACAGGGGGTACTGGTACAGAGTCAATGTGCGGGGGCACCGGTTAGTCGAGGTAATTGAGGCAATTTGTAAATGTATTTAGAGTTATTAAAGTGACTATGCATAGATAATAACAGAGAATAGCAGCAGCATAAAAGAGGGTGGGGAAGGGCAATGCAAATAGTCTGGGTTACCAATGCAAATGGTCTGGGTAGCCATTTGATTAGATGTTCAGGAGTCTTACGGCTTGGGGGTGGAAGCTATTTAGAAGCCTCTTGGAACTAGACTTGGTGCTCCGGTTCCGCTTGCCGTGCGGTAGCAGAGAGAACAGTCTTTGACTAGGGTGGCTGGAGTCTTTGACAATCTTTAGGACCATCCTCTGACACTGCCTGGTATAGAGGTCCTGGATGGCATGAAGCTTGGCCCTGGTGATGTACTGGGCCGTACGCACTACCCTCTGTAGTGCCTTGCGGTCGGAGGCTGAGCAGTTGCCATACCAGGCAGTGACGCAACCAGTAGGTATGGCAACTGCTCTGTAGAACCTTTTGAGGATCTAAGGACCCATGCCAAATCTTTTCAGTCTCCTGCGGGGGAATAGGTTTTGTCGTGCCCTCTTCACGACTGTCTTTTCCTGTAGTCCACAATCATCTCCGTTGTCTTAATCAGGTTGAAGATGAGGTTGTTGTCCTTGCACCACACGATAAGGTCTCTGACCTCCTCCCTATAGACTGTCTCTTTGTTGTCGGTGAACAGGCCTACCACTGTTGGGTCATCGGCAAGCTTAATAATGGTGTTGGAGTCATGCTTGGCTGTGCAGTCATGGGTGAACAGGGAGTTCAGGAGGGGACTGAGTATCCACCCCTGAGGGGCCCCATGTTGAGGATCAGCGTGGAATATGTGTTATTACCTACCCTAAGCACCTGAGGGTGGCCCATCAGGCAGCCCAATTTTTATATTTTTTCTCCACTAATTGGTATTTTGACCAATCATTTCAGATCTTTTCACGTCAGATCTTTTTCAAAGCTTATCTGATTGATCAAAAGGCCAAACAGTAAAACGCAGCCATGGAGTCCTAGAATATGTTCAAGTGTTTTACTAGGAAAGGCTGAATGGCCAATCCTGGTTCTTGGAAGTTATTAGCTTCTGTTCCATTCTTAGCATACCTCTGACCAGAACAAGTCATTGTGGCCTGAACCATCATATTCAGCCAAGACTGAAAACATGGTCAACAACATCCTCCATCCATCCATTCATTCCTTTCTTTGTTCACCACAGATCTCATTAGAGTGTTGTTTACAGAGCAGTGGTGACTATCCCTGTTAGATGAATCATGTCCGATACAGTTTTTCTGAGCTCTGCAGAAACAACTCAACACTGTAACCAGCATCACAATCCAATACCTTCTCTGAGCTGTGGAGCCAGTAGCCTGCATCACTACTCAATGCCTGCCCTCTTCGACTCTGACATTAATTCTGAAGTTCATAGAACTATTGTACTTGGCTTCGATGAAGCTGGCCTCTTGCCTCAGCAGCCTCCCCCTCACGACGGTGTCGTGTGAATGCTGGAACAGCCTTGAAGAGAGTAGCAGAGAACTGTGGGTGCATTGTGGAGTGACTGTGGAGTGACAAAGTGGCTTTTACTCTCTGGTTTCTAGGCAACGTTTTGCTCTCAGGAAAAATGGATCTTGCGTACGCGGTTCAATACACCATGCTGTTTCTGGACTGGACCTATGCAGCAGACAGACTTGTGTGAATACTGTGGCAAAAAGCCATAGCTCTTCAAGACATTAAAGTAATGGAGCAAGTTATTGTCCTTTTAACTTTTTTTGTGGAAGAGATTCAAAAGGAGCTTGCCATTAAATCTTTGCCTCTCTTTGGCACCAAAAACAAACAAAAAAAAGGTTATGTTGCAGAAACCTAACACGACACAACACATTACTCAAAGTAACTATTTCCCTGAACCAACCAACTTTTCCATGAGGTCTAAAATGGTGTAGAGGAAGAAGAGGAGAGTGTGCAGAGAGATAACAGAAGTTTTTGGGCCTGGATTAGACTCAGGAGTGTTTGAAGTACAGGAGGATAAACAAGCTGGGATTCAGGGCAGAACTTTGACAAAACTGTCAATCCTGCGGAGAAGCACAGCCGGCGAGGGAGGACGAGAGATGGGGGAGTAGGAGAGAACGGGGAACAGGGAGAGGGGAAGAGAGTGCAATGGAAAGAGAGAGTGGGGGTAGCGAGAAGGAGAAGGGAAGAGAGAGAAGGTGCAAGAGGGAGCTGGTGGAAGGGAAAGGAAGCAAGAACAAGAGATGAGAAAGAGAGTTGAAAAGAAGACGGTTTACAGATTTCTCTGCTATAAAAGAGAACAGAGGAGGATGCTTGGTGAAGAGAACAGAGGAGGATGCTTGGTGGAGATAAGAGGAGGAAGTTGATTAAAGTCGGAGACGAGGAAGAACAGAGGAGGCTGTATTTAGCATTCAGGCAGCATTGTAAAGGCTTATTTTCATGCTCCACTTTATTAAAACAAGGATGTCTGGAGGGTCTCTGTGATGTAGCTGAGCTGAGCTGCATTAGATAGCTGCACACAACTGACTTATGATTAGAGCCTGCATGCTCTGTCATATTACCAATCTGCTCACATCTGATTATGCAGATGATCTGACCCAACACTTAAGGGGACAAGTGCACAATCTTTAACATTGTTCCAGGGCACGTTGACAACCCCTTAAAGATTAAACAAAGTAAATATTCTTCTCTGTGCAGGTCTCCATGAAGTTCATAATGATAGGAATGGCCGTATGTGTATGCGCACGTGTGTATGCACGCAAGTTCTCGTGTGTGTGTGTGTGTAGCTGGCTGGCTGGCTGTGTTAAGGAGTTTCCTGTCACATTCTGGCTGTTCCTCCTCTCTCTTCACACCACTAATTATTCTGCCTGCCTCCCAGGCCCCTTCAATAGGAACGCTACCTTGCCACCCAGACGTGAGAGGAGAAAGGAGAGAAAGAGAGAGAATATTATATCAGAAAACACAGAGGATATGCATCCCAAATGGCACCCTATTCCCTATAGTACACTACTTTTGAGCAGAGCCCTATGGGCCCTAGTCAAAAGCGGTACACTACAATTTTCAACCAGTATCCTGTACTGTATATTGTACATTCCTGAGCACTAATATAAAATATTCATAAGGAGAGTGTGAAGGGAGGTACGGATAGGGGGAGGGCTTAAAGCTTAACTGGTTGATACCTTTGGAGTGTGAAGGCAGTGAGTAAAGTTAATGAATAAAGTGGGAAACAAGGCGGGTAGAGAGCCGGTGGAGGGAGAGAACGGAGCCGCATGCAGGTCCCCGGGGGTGCTCCCTGCCTTCCTGCGTGCGCCCACTGACTAATGGGCTGCCGTTGCCATGGAAACGCTGTACGAGCGAGCGAGGAGCACCACACCGACGATGGTTACAACACAGCTTGCTGCCTCTCCTCTCCCCCCCATGCTTCTTTCCATCCCCTACTCCTCGAGCCACAGGCAGGCAGTTAGGCAGGAAGCCATCAACCTGTGAGGAGAAAGTGGAAGTGTCAGCTGTGTGTTCGCCTCACTCCCCTTTTTTTTCTCTCCCTCTCTCTTTCGCTGCCTTTTAACTACAGGCCGTCACAGGCTCATAATGTAGTGGTTCAAAGGGTTAAGATGTTCTGCTATCCCTCCTTTTGAAAGCTCTCGCTGGCGTGAATGGTCACAGGCTGAGGTTGGTATATTACAGAGCTCATATAGTAACATACAGTAAGTATGGAGAAACACTTTACTGTTTCAAGGGGTGAAGAGGGTTTCCGTGTCCGTTATTCCCTACTGAGTGAAGAGTGGTATTATCAGCGATGTACAGTATATCTGGTGGGAGGAGAACACAGGAATTGGGAGCAACACTAACAGCTCTGTCACCTCTCTGTCTGACACTTTGAGAGGATTTTAGAGAATAAACACACTTTTGGAAGTAAAAAGGGAGGTTTTGTAAAGTAACTAAGTAAAAAATACTTTGAAAGACTACACATAGTGTAGTTTGTAATTTAGTTAATGTAGATCATATTTTTTGGGGGTACATGTACTTTACTATTTATATTTAACTACTTTTACTTTTACTCCGCTATATCCCTCGAGAAAATATATACTTTTTACTCCCATACATTTTCCCTAACACCCAAAAGTATTTGTTACATTTCGAATGCTTCGCAGGAAAGGCAAATGATCCAATTAACACACTTATCAAGAGAACACGTGGTCATCCCTACTGCCTCTGATCTGGCTCATTAACACAAATACCTCATTTGTATATGATGTCTGTTGGAGTGTGCCCCAGGCTATCCGTAAATACATGTAAAAAACAATAACATTGTGCCATCTGGTTTGCTTAAAAGAAAGGTTCCAGAAAGGCTTCTGCAGCTGTCCCTAGAACGTAGAACCCTTTTTGGTTCTGTAACGGCCGTTGTTGGTGGAAGAAGGTGAGGACCAAAGCGCAGCGTGGTTTGTGTTCATGATGTTAATATTTAATGAAACAAACTGAACACTGAAATACAAAACAACAAAGTGAAAGAACGAAGCGACAACAAAACAGTCGTCTGGTGAAGACACACAACAGAAAAATAAACAGGAAATAATCACCCACCACTCAAAGGGGGAACAGGCTACCTAAGTATGGTTCCCAATCAGGGACAACGATTGACAGCTGCATCTGATTGAGAACCATACCAAGCCAAACACAGAATTCCCAAATCATGGAAAAAAGAACATAGACTGCCCACCCCAACTCACGCCCTGACCATACTAAAACAAAGACAAAACCAAGGAACTAAGGTCAGAACGTGACAGGTTCCAAGTAGAACCCTTTTTGGTTCAAGTTAGAACTATTTTTGGTTCAAGATAGAAAGGTGGAAAGGGTTCTACATGGAACCCAAAATGATTCTACCTGGAACCAATAGAGGTTTTTCAAAGGGGACAACCAACTATGGGGACAACCAAATAAACCTTTTCAGTTCTATGGTGTAAGGTTCCATTTGCTTTGCTTAATATTAGAAATGTCTAATGATTTGACTTTTGATACTTAAGTATATTTTAAACCAGATACCTTTTCACTTTAATAACTCAAGTAGTACTTTACTGGGGGACTTGATTTTACTTCTGTATTTTTCTGTGAACGTATCTTTACTTACTCTTAAGTATGTTGGGTACTTTTGGGTACTTTCCCCACCCCTGCACATAGTCATGCAGAGTACGTATGCACACACACACACATACTGTACACACAAACACACACACACGCACATGTCCGCACAAGCACACACACACACAGAAACAAATTTAAATGCAGTTTACAATACTAAATTGAATGTGGTCAGAGTGGAGTGTGACAACACTAGAGACTTAGGTCATCTCTCACTCTGGTCACAGTAATGTGTGCTAGTCCATTTCCACAGTGCTGCACCTTAGTGTCTAAGTCGCTTACCCAAAGGTCAGAGTCTCTCCATTACATCTCCGCCATCTGTCCGGAATGGTAGACTTTCTATTTATGAGTTAGTAAACAACACATGGAAAATACAAGATAGGTTACAAATGTCACCAGATGAAATGCCAATGCAGTGAGAATATAGGATCGATACCAAGGCATGTTGTTTTGACGACCACATGGTAACTACGAAAAATAGTTGCTTCTGAATATGCTTCCATCAGCTGCATCCGATATACCCTGTCTCGTTAGTGTCTTTCAGAGCGGTGTGATGCACAAGCGTTGCATACACAAGCCAATTCATAATGGGTTACGTACAGTATATATTTAAATATTGAGGAGGCTGTTTTTCTTTATTCCCTCCAGAGCTTTCTGACAATGCTGTAGCAGTGAAATACTCCTCTAAGATAAGGGCCACATACAATACCTCTATTCAGACAGCATCACCTCGATTGTGTTCACCTCGGTTTGCGTTCCCAGCTTCTGTATAGGGATCCAAGGCTGTTTTCTCTGGAAGGCGCAGTAATTTCCTAGAAGTAGAGTTGGAGTTGGACAGTGGAACGGAACAGTAACTATGTAGTCCAAGGTGCTGACTCACTATTCCAAACCGCTCTCTCTTTTCCTCCCCTGCATCGACTTCGCCCTCTCCTCGCTTCTCCCTCTCTTCCCTTCCTTCTTTTTTGACCATGTTGTCCGGTAATGTATTTATTTATTGGTTGAAAAGTCCCCTCTGAACGAACAGGGGGGGGTTCTCCTGCCAACCAATACTTGCTCAGCATGGATATTGATTGGTTTGGACCATGAGACCATGCCGTAGCTTGCTCGATCTGACCTGCAGGTCAACTGGCAGGACCATAGCTGCACTGCTCACACTCTAACACATCTTATCCTGTATTCTGAGCTGATGTTGAGAGAGAGAGAGAGAGAGAGAGAGAGAGAGAGAGAGAGAGAGATATCACTATCTCAGCCAATTACAGGATACCTGAGGGTTACACTCTGTGTCAAACGTTGCAGCTATTTAAGAATATCAGAAAGGCTCATCGAAATGTAAGGGAAACCTTTCATTTCTTGTTTTATGGAGGCTTTTGGGCAATTATTGTTCCTTGTGGTTACTGTGGTATAGCTAACAAAGAGAATGCATAGCAGATTGGTGGTCTCTGGAGTATCATACACACAATCAGCACACTAAGCTTAGATGAAAGTGAGGAAGTCTACTTGTATGTTAACAGATGTAAATAAGTAAGGAGTTAGATATAAAGGCTTATCATCATCAATGCCAGTTACTGAAAATACTACTCTCAGCAGAGATGACTTAAAGCGTCATTCAGCTATGCTCTCAACTTGAGTTTTAAACGTGCTGCTAAAATGCCTTTATTGTGCCTGGATTAGAAATGTCTCTGTGGAGTATGTGTTAATATTTGATGAGTTAAGATATGTTTTCTATCAGCGTAGGACATGAATAATGCAAAATGCATGAACTGAGGATTGGCACACGGTGGTTCTTTGTAAACTCTATTCCTGATTGTTCTCTGAAGCCTGTTATTGTCCCCCAGTGGCCGATTGCATTGGTGTTTAGGCATAACATTGGAGAGAAATACTGTAGCAGTTACCGCACATAGCTAGTAGCATCGTTAGCGTCGTCGCTAAGTGTATCTTCAAGGAACGATGCATCTTTAAGCAGGACCAAAGGTTAATATATGTGACATGCTGAGAACACTTCATT
Source organism: Oncorhynchus tshawytscha (assembly GCF_018296145.1). NCBI lineage: Eukaryota > Metazoa > Chordata > Actinopteri > Salmoniformes > Salmonidae > Oncorhynchus > Oncorhynchus tshawytscha. Next base: position 12,217,926 of record NC_056445.1, read on the forward strand.
GCATATAGCGGGCTACAGGGTGTCTAGTCGAATCGCTAGCGTCATTGCTAACTCCTACACTTTTATCGTCGAGGCATGATGCATCTGTGAGGTGAACCAGGGGTTAATACTGTAACATTACATGCAGATGACAATATGTCGGATGGGGAATAAAGTAAGTAGGATAAGTAATTGCCACGCTCTGGGTGATTTTATTCAGCGGTAATTTACATAATCATCATAATAATACACAAATTCCATACTTATACCTTTTGTGGCGTAATGAGTGCTAATTATCATCAGTATAGACCATAGAACAACAGGATTTTAGTAGTGATTGCTTGCTAATGAATTATGCTACCTTTTTTGCATTAATGCAAAAAAAGGGGGACATACTGTAGCTACCCACTACTTAGGCATTTACTTAAATGGAGAGTATACTCATCTTAATTCATTCATTAATGTACCTCCTTATAGTACAGGTTTCTTAACAATCCTCTACGGCCATAGTGTCATTGACCCACATTTTGGTTTGTTAATTTACAATTAATCAAGATTGCTGACTGTAAATGACTTGGTAGATAGATGGTAATAGGTGGTAGATAGCCAATAGTTGTGAATATGTTCCAAATAACAAACAAAATCATCAGCCTTAATAATCACCGTCCAAAACAAGTTCCTGCACTGTAAATTTCTATTTTCCTTAATCAACATCGAGGGAACATTGGGTTAACTGCCTTGCTCAAGGGCAGAAGGATAGATTTTCACCTTGTAAGCTTGATCCAACAACCTGCTGGTTATAGGCCCAACACTTTAACCACTAGGCTAGAAGATGGATGGGGAGGGAGTTATGGTGGTCGCTGCTGTATCAAGGGTTGGCGAGGGGGCTTGTTTTTAACTCAGCATTTTTTAGAGTGTAGGAATACCCTAACTCCCCAAATAAAACCCAGAGAAGAAATTATACATAACCACTTATTACTTGACTTTTTACTAATTAGCTGCCTCCAAACAATAATTAGCATATCCTTTTATTAATATGGAACTGGGCCACCAACATCACTCACTAAGTAAATGTCATGCTGATTTGTTTTCCTCATCTCCTCTCACTAATGGTCAAGTCTTTAAATCAGGTTAGTGTACACTCTTAGAACAGATGTTGTTTTTTTAACACATCCATGTGTCTAGTTAGGGACGACACATGTTGTGCTACTTCTAACACAATCATTGTGTCGGCACAACATGATTTGTGTATTGTCTGAGTAGGTTTCCCTGGACTGCATATCTAACTAACACATCTAAAATCTTTCAAGAAGAATATTTTGCATGTACACCATTTGTTTTGTTGCCAGCAGCATACCACCCTGCATACCACTGCTGGCTTGTTTCTGAAGCTAAGCAGGGTTGGTCCTGGCCAGTTCCTGGATGGGAGACCAGATGCTGCTAGAACTGGTATTGGAGGCATTTTTCCCTCTGGTCAAAAACAAAATATCATAAATAAATATCCCAGTGACACTGCCCTGTGTAGGGTGCCGTCTTTCGGATGGGACGTTAAACAGGTGTCCTCACTCTCTGAGGTCATTAAAGATCCCATGGCACTTATTGTAAGAGTAAATCATAAAATTTATTTATATAGCCCTTCGTACATCAGCTGATATCTCAAAGTGCTGTACAGAAACCCAGCCTAAAACACCAAACAGCAAGCAATGCAGGTGTAGAAGCACGGTGGCTAGGAAAAACTCCCTAGAAAGGCCAAAACCTAGGAAGAAACCTAGAGAGGAACCAGGCTATGTGGGGTGGCCAGTCCTCTTCTGGCTGTGCCGGGTGGAGATTATAACAGAACATGGCCAAGATGTTCAAATGTTCATAAATGACCAGCATGGTCGAATAATAATAAGGCAGAACAGTTGAAACTGGAGCAGCAGCACGGCCAGGTGGACTGGGGACAGCAAGGGGTCATCATGTCAGGTAGTCCTGGGGCATGGTCCTAGGGCTCAGGTCCTCCGAGAGAGAGAAAGAAAGAGAGAAAGAGAGAATTAGAGAGACCACACTTAAATTCACACAGGACACCGAATAGGACAGGAGAAGTACTCCAGATATAACAAACTGACCCTAGCCCCCCGACACATAAACTACTGCAGCATAAATACTGGAGGCTGAGACAGGAGGGGGGGTCAGGAGACACCCCGGACAGGGCCAAACAGGAAGGATATAACCCCACCCACTTTGCCAAAGCACAGCCCCCACACCACTAGAGGGATATCTTCAACCACCAACCTACCATCCAGAGACAAGGCTGAGTATAGATCTCCGCCACGACGCAACCCAAGGGGGGGGCGCCAACCCAGACAGGATGACCACATCAGTGAATTAACCCACTCAGGTGACGCACCCCTTCCAGGGACGGTATGAGAGAGCCCCAGTAAGCCAGTGACTCAGCCCCTGTAATAGGGTTAGAGGCAGAGAATCCCAGTGGAAAGAGGGGAACCGGCCAGGCAGAGACAGCAAGGGCGGTTCCATAAAAATGGAGCTCTATAGGAGAAAGCCCTGCCTCCAGCTGTTTGCTTAGAAATTCTAGGGACAATTAGGAGGCCTGTGTCTTGTGACCGTAGCATACGTGTAGGTATGTACAGCAGGACCAAATCAGAGAGATAGGTAGGAGCAAGCCCATGTAATGCTTTGTAGGTTAGCAGTAAAACCTTGAAATCAGCCCTTGCTTTGACAGGAAGCCAGTGTAGGGAGGCTAGCACTGGAGTAATATGATCAAATTTTTTGGTTCTAGTCAGGATTCTAGCAGCCGTATTTAGCACTAACTGAAGTTTATTTAGTGCTTTATCCGGGTAGCCGGAAAGTAGAGCATTGCAGTAGTCTAACCTAGAAGTGACAAAAGCATGGATGAATTTTTCTGCATAATTTTTGGACAGAAAGTTTCTGATTTTTGCAATGTTACGTAGATGGAAAAAAGCTGTCCTTGAAATGGTATTGATATGTTCTTCAAAAGAGAGATCAGGGTCCAGAGTAATGCCGAGGTCCTTCATTGTTTTATTTGAGACGACTGTACAACCATTAAGATTAATTGTCAGATTCAACAGAAGATCTCTTTGTTTCTTGTGACCTAGAACAAGCATCTCTGTTTTGTCCGAGTTTAAAAGTAGAAAGTTTGCAGCCATCCACTTCCTTATGTCTGAAACACATGCTTCTAGCGAGGGCAATTTTGGGGCTTCACCATGTTTCATTGAAATGTACAGCTGTGTGTCATCTGCATCAGCAGTGAAAGTTAACATTATGTTTTCGAATGACATCCCCAAGAGGTAAAATATATAGTGAAAACAATAGTGGTCCTAAAATGGAACCTTGAGGAACACCGAAATTTACAGTTGATTTGTCAGAGGACAAACCATTCACAGAGACAAACTGATATCTTTCCGACAGATAAGATCTAAACCAGGCCAGAACTTGTCCGTGTAGACCAATTTGGGTTTCCAATCTCTCCAAAAGAATGTGGTGATCGATGGTATCAAAAGCAGCACTAAGGTCTAGGAGCACGAGGACAGATGCAGAGCCTCGGTCTGATGCCATTAGAAGGTCATTTACCACCTTCACAAGTGCAGTCTCAGTGCTATGATGGGGTCTAAAACCAGACTGAAGCATTTCATATACATTGTTTGTCTTCGGGAAGGCAGTGAGTTGCTGCGCAATAGCCTTTTCAAAAATTTTAGAGAGGAATGGAAGATTCGATATAGGCCGATAGTTTTTTATATTTTCTGGGTCAAGGTTTGGCTTTTTCAAGAGAGGCTTTATTACTGCCAATTTTAGTGAGTTTGGTACACATCTGGTGGATAGAGAGACGTTTATTATGTTCAACATAGGAGGGCCAAGCACAGGAAGCAGCTCTTTCAGTAGTTTAGTTGGAATAGGGTCCAGTATGCAGCTTGATGGTTTAGAGGCCATTATTTTCATCATTGTGTCAAGAGATATAGTACTAAAACACTTGAGCGTCTCTCTTGATCCTAGGTCCTGGCAGAGTTGTGCAGACTCAGGACAACTGAGCTTTGAAGGAATACGCAGATTTAAAGAGGAGTCCGTAATTTGTTTTCTAATAATCATGATCTTTTCCTCAAAGAAGTTCATGAATTTATCACTGCTAAAGTGAAAGCCATCCTCTCTTGGGGAATGCTGCTTTTTAGTTAGCTTTGCGACAGTATCAAAAAGGAATTTCGGATTGTTCTTATTTTTGTGATTGTTCTTGTTCTCAATTAAGTTAGAAAAATAGGATGATCGAGCAGCAGTAAGGGCTCTTCGGTACTGCACGGTACTGTCTTTCCAAGCTAGTCGGAAGACTTCCAGTTTGGTGTGGCGCCATTTCCGTTCCAATTTTCTGGAAGCTTGCTTCAGAGCTCGGGTATTTTCTGTGTACCAGGGAGCTAGTTTCTTATGAGAAATGTTTTTAGTTTTTAGGGGTGCAACTGCATCTAGGGTATTGCGCAAGGTTAAATTGAGTTCCTCAGTTAGGTAGTTAACTGATTTTTGTCCTCTGGCGTCCTTGGGTAGACAGAGGGAATCTGGAAGGACATCAAGGAATCTTTGTGTTGTCTGTGAATTTATAGCACGACTTTTGATGTTCCTTGGTTGGGGTCTGAGCAGATTATTTGTTGCAATTGCAAACGTAATAAAATGGTGGTCCGATAGTCCAGGATTATGAGGAAAAACATTAAGATCCACAACATTTATTCCATGGGACAAAACTAGGTCCAGAGTATGACTGTGACAGTGAGTGGGTCCAGAGACATGTTGGACAAAACCCACTGAGTCGATGATGGCTCCGAAAGCCTTTTGGAGTGGGTCTGTGGACTTTTCCACGTGACTATTAAAGTCACCAAAGATTAGAATATTATCTGCTATGACTAGAAGGTCCGATAGGAATTCAGGGAACTCAATGAGGAACGCTGTATATGGCCCTGGAGGCCTGTAAACAGTAGCTATAAAAAGTGATTGAGTAGGCTGCATATATTTCATGATTAGAAGCTCAAAAGACGAAAACATCTTTTTTTTTTTTGTAAATTGAAATTTGCTATCGTAAATGTTAGCAACACCTCTGCCTTTGCGGGATGCACGGGGGATATGGTCACTAGTGTAGCCAGGAGGTGAGGCCTCATTTAACACAGTAAATTCATCAGGCTTAAGCCATGTTTCAGTCAGGCCAATCACATCAAGATTATGATCAGTGATTAGTTCATTGACTATAATTGCCTTTGAAGTAAGGGATCTAACATTAAGTAGCCCTATTTTGACATGTGAGGTATCATGATCTCTTTCAATAATGACAGGAATGGAGGTGGTCTTTATCCTAGTGAGATTGCTAAGGCGAACACCGCCATGTTTAGTTTTGCCCAACCTAGGTCGAGGCACAGACACATTGTCTGAGAGTAGGGGTGTTAACTCTGGTGTCCTGGCTAAATTCCCAATCTGGCCCTCAAACCATCACGGTCACCTAATATTCCCCAGTTTACAATTGGCTCATTCTTCCCCCTCCTCTCCCCTGTAACTATTCCCCAGGTCGTTGCTGCAAATGAGAATGTGTTCTCAGTCAATTTCATGTAAGATTTTGTATGTGGAGTGCTGTATTTAAAAAAATGTCTACTTTCTTCCACACGTCTTCCCCAATCATTTATAGAATTTTAAAGTGGATTTTAGTGGAATACAACACAATACGTGTGAAAGACGTGTGCCTAGTTAGGGACGACACGCGTTCTGTTACTTTGAACATAATCAGCGTGTTAACACATTTTTACACAAATCATGTTTGTGCCAACACAGTGATTGTGTTGCAAGTAATACAACGTGTCACCCCTAACTAAACTGGTTTAACGCACAGCACATTTCTATCCAACCTGGGAGAGAGCACGAGGATGGCTCATATCATGCAGGTAAATGTAGCCTATACAGGACAGTTGAATTGTATTGTTTTATCTGTCGGTTGCAGATTGGTATGCTGTTGTATCCAAAATGTAATTTACATTCTGCAATGTTTTAATTTACAACTTTCGTTACTGAAAAGTAATTACATTACTGCCACCAGCCAGCAGTCTAAATTATGTCTGCCTTGCGACACTGTGTATAGGTTTGTGAAATGATATGCTTAACATGAGAAAATGGTTACCAAATAGTCCTACCAATAAACATTTATCCATTAGCTAAAGCAAAGCTATAGGATACATGCCCTCGCACCACAGAAAGCCTGTAATCGATTCAACAGCCAGCAGCATAGTCACAAATTCAGCACAATGGGGAGACGGGACGGGACGGGACGGGGGGACTACGCTACGCCAGTGTAGGTTACACTGGCCAATTTGCTGTGTGTACGTGACCAATACCAATAAACGTTGATTTAATTTGTGCATCTCTCTCTCCCCGCCACTCTAGCATGCATACAACAAAACCACATTCTGACAGACAGACAGCCAGTATGTGTATAGGCGCTATTCACATCTTTGTACAGATGACTTCTTAGACTAGAGTAAAATACTAATATTCACTGTGAACTCAGAACAGTGGTTGCCATGGAAATGCATTGTGCGTATCTTAGGGCCTGTGGGTCTATAGGAGTTTTGTTGGTGTGTGTGTGCGTCCATCATGTGTCTGTGAGTGCTGTGAGTGTGTGTCTGCGCTTGTGTGTGTGTGTGTGTGTGTGTGTGCATGTGTGTGTGTGTGTGTGTAGCGAGGCTGGAGTTTTCAGATAAGACTGGTGTCTCCATGCCTGAATAAAGGACTTGCAGCGTTGCTCCACTGAAAGAGGCCGACACAGTTATCAAGGAGTACTGGGACCCACATACAAGACAGACGGAGTACTGGAATCAAAACACAACCAGGGAGGAGGACAAGAGAGAACGAGACCTAATAACACATTCATTAGACTACAAACCCTCCCTGGAGCCATTACACAGGCTTTCGATGGACTTCCAATGGACCATTCACAATGGTGTTGGTCTCTTATCATAAAAAAAAAAATGCACATTAATTTCCGAGGGCCTGGAAGTGTGAATGTCTGTGTGTATAGTAATTATGCAGAATTCATGGCAGAGCTTGTTATATGTCATAAAACATTAGGCTGTGAAAGGGTATTTTCTTATTGTTTGGTCCATTGTTGAGCTCCAGCATCAGATAGACTTGTAATTAAATCGCAATATTTACACGGACATCAAACACCCCATTATTACATTATTTGTTTCTTGTCTTGTTCCAAATGAATTCCTTTCAATTGGCAAACAATTCTACAAGTTAATCACAAATAGTTTATTCGTTTATTCGTCATACCCTGTTGAATGTGTTTTCATTTTAGCCTTCTGCACCATTCAGCTGATGTAAATGGGAGCTGTGTGTTTGTGCGTGAGTGAGTGAGTGAGTGAGTGAGTGAGTGAGTGAGTGAGTGAGTGAGTGCGTGAGTGCGTGCATACCCGTGTGTGTTTTTTTGCACATCACTGCATGTGCGAGCATTCGTGTATGCGTGTGTCATGTGTGCATGTGCATGTGTGCATGTGCATGTGTGCATGTGCATGTGTGCATGCATATGTAGTTGCTTGTGTGCATCAAGACAGGTTTTACAGACAACCTCCTGCCTCTGCTCTGCAGCTGCTGTGGGTCAGTAGCCATTGTTTGGGAACATAATAGAAATCAATTACAGGTTTGGCTGCCAGACTGGCTCGGCAGAAACCTGCTGTTAGACTGCTGTGTATGCCTGCGGCAGTGCCACTTTTCACGGGCATCCATATTGGCAGAGCTAATCACACACTGCCCCAAGCCCTCAGCTGGGAGGCCAACGCAACTGCAATCCTGAAAGGCTGCATACTGTACTTGGCTTAGGGCCAATGTACTCTGAATGCAGGGTTAGTAAGAGAGAGCAGGCTGTTAGGGCTGCAAGTGTGTACAGGTTTGAGTTTTTGGCCCTGGGCTAATACACTTTACTCATCTAATCAAGCTGACAGTGAGCAGTTGATTCGGGGAAGCATGTTGTCTCCTCTCCTTCATCTCAATAATCTAAATTATCCTCTGTCCCTTGTCTCTGTGAAAACCTAAAAATTGCTGCTTACAAGACTCACTCTTCCCACTTATAAGATGGCATACTGACATCGTATGTACACTGAAAATTGGCTAGTGTTACCTAGTGTTGATTTTGAAAACAAAATCACAGAGTCAATCTTGTAAAGTTAGATTTTTGGGGGTTTGTTGCATTGAAAAGGGGCTGATATAATGTTGATTCGATTACAGGAAAAACGTGGGTGATATATGGTGCAAACAAATCGGGCAAACTCAGTGAAGTTCAATCTCTTGTGTCTCTGCGGCATGGAATTTCCTCTGTGCGGCAGTCCCGGAGGAAGTGCCCGGCCATGCTCACAGCTTAGAAGGAATATTGGTGGACACCTAATGATCGAAAATCTCATTCCAAAATCATGGACATTAAAATGAAGTTGGTCCCCCCTTTGCTGCTATAACAGGCTCCACTCTTCTGGGAATGCTTGACACTAGATGTTGGAACATTGCTGCGGGGACTTGCTTCCATTCAGCTACAAGAGCATTAGTGAGGTTGGGCACTGATGTTGGGCGATTAGGCCTGGCTTGCAGTCGGCGTTCCAATTCATCCCAAAGGTGTTTGATGGGGTTGAGGTCAGGGCTCTGTACAGGCCAGTCAAGTTCTTCCACACCGATCTCAACAAACCATTTCTGTGTGGACCTTGCTTTGTGCACGGGGTCATTGTCATGCTGAAACAAGAAAGGGCCTTTCCAAAACTGTTGCCACAAAGTTGGAAGCACAGATTCATCTAGAATGTCATTGTTCACTTGAACAAAGGGGCTTGCCCGAACCATGAAAAACAGCCCCAGACCATTACTCCTCCACCAAACTTTACAGTTGGCACTATGCATTGGGACAGGTAGTGTTTGCCTGGCATCCGCCAAACCCAGATTAGTTTGTCGGTCTGCCAGATGGTGAAGTGTAATTCATCACTCCAGAGAACGTGTTTCCTCTGCTCCAGACTCCAATGGCGGCAAGCTTCACACCACTCCAAGCAACGCTTGGCATTGCGCATAGCGCTATTAGGCTTGTGTACAATTGCTCGGCCATGGAAACCCATTTCATGAAGCTCCCGACGAACAGTTTGTGTGCCGTCGTTGCTTCCAGAGGCATTTTGGAACTCGGTAGTGAGTGTTGCAACCAAAGACAGATTACTTTTATGCGCTTCAGCACTTGGCAGTCCTTGTTCTGTGAGCTTGTGTGGCCTACCAATTCGCTGCTGAGCCGTTGTTGCTCCTAGAAGTTTCCACTTCATAATAGCAGCACTTACAGTTGACCTGGGCTGCTCTAGCAGGGTAGGAATTTGACAAAAGAAACTTGTTGGGAAGGTGGCATCCTATGACAGTGCCACGTTGAAAGTCACTGAGCTCTTCAGTCAGTCCATTCTACTGCCATTGTTTGTCTATGGAGATTGCATGGCTGTATGCTCGATTTTATACAACTGTCCACAACGGGTTTGGATGAAATAGCCAAATCCACTCATTTGAAGGGGTGTCCATATACTTTTGCATATATAGTGTATGTGTTGTTCTCAGGTGAACGAGACACCCCTGTGTCCTTTTAAAAGCCTCAGCTCTCTGTTTGAGTGGTGGTCTCTGTCACTCTTCCTGCGTTGTGTTTGTACCCCACTACTTCTCCAGTTGATCACCACATAAGTCTCACTGCTGTTGCAGCTCTCTGGGAGCTGAGATTTGGAGTGGAGCCACATAGAAAGGCTCAGTGTTCTCTCACCCAATCTGAAATGTATTGGGTAAAGTGGCTCGTGGATTACTATTGATAATGCCAAGCCAGCCAATGGAGAGCGAGAGATTTAGGGCTGTAGGAGAGCAGGTTCTGCTTTTAGACACCTTTGTCATTGTCTAGGCATGTTGGTCTGAACGAAGTTCCCGTCTCAGTGCTTTTCAATTATGCTGTAGTAGCAACTCTGACTGCATCACAAAATGAGTTCTACACTCCCCACACTGCCCTGGGCTAATGGCTTAATTTATTGGACACTTGTCGTTATGTTATTGTATTAAGTGTCATTGGATTTTTACTCCTGAGAGAGTCTGAAAAATGTTCTTGGACAGATTCCCGTTTCTACCCCCTCCTTTCTCTCAGTGAATCCTGTTGATATGCCTGTGTTATTCTCTTCGAGACCAAACACCATTAGCTAGTAAAAATGACCAGTCTACAGCAGTAATGTTTATGGCAAAAGCTAGCTGCCAAGTAGCCTAACTGTTAACTGTTTATTAGGCAAAGACGGAGGACCATAATGGGACTCCAATAGTTATTCCAGCACCATCCCAGCTCTCTCATCTGTCCTGTTCTGACTGAACTCAAATGGCAATGGAATAAACAGGCACACATCCGGCAGTTGTCGGGAGTCCAATAGGGCGGTCCACAATTGGCCCAGTATCGTCCGGGTTAGGGGAGTGTTTGGCCAGAGTAGTCCGTCATTGTAAAATAGGAATTTGTTCTTAACTGACTTGTCTAGTTAAATAAAGGTTAAATAAAAATTGTAAATAAAAGAGCCACTCACTGAACTGACATTTGACTAAAGAAGCATTATAGAAATGACTCTGGACGTGTGTGTGTGTGTGTGTGTGTGTGTGTTTGCATTACAGGTTGAAGGAAGTGAAAGGGAAAGAGACAGTTAATGGTCAGCGGGGGAGCATTAGGAGATGATTAGTCTCCCATCCCAGAGTTCCCCACTCAGTCTGTGATCACCATGGCTGTTCCATTTAGTCCTGCCTCTGTGTCCCGGGGGTGTGACGAAACAGGTCAGGTTCAATAATAGTGCTGCTGAGATTGACCGTAAAGTAGAGCCCTACACAACCACCCCCAATCCCAACCGGAGAGAGGATCAGTGTATAGACAGCGTTGGATTGGCTGTTGCCTCAGTACTGTCAGACATGCATTATAGTGTAAACCTTTACTGGCGGCTCTTCACAGATGAATAGCCACGCGTCACTCCTCATTCTTTACAGGTCGTCGAGCCAAACAGCTAGTTGGTGTCCTGTGGTCCTGCGACTCTGAGACGGTTTAGAATGGAATAAAACAAGCATGGAGCACTGATGTGGGTCAGAGGAATGAAGAGATTTCTTGATTGCTTTGATTGTGCTGCTTGTGTGTGTGTGTGTGTGTGTGTGTGTGTGTGTGTGTGTGTGTGTGTGTGTGTGTGTGTGTGTGTGTGTGTGTGTGTGCACGTGCGTGCGTGCGTAAGGGTCCTTTCCCACCCATTGTCATGGGTGAGCGGAGATCTATTGAAAGATCAAAGGTGAAGCCACCACCGTCTAATATCAATAACATTTTATTGGTCACATAAACATGGTTAGCAGATGTTATTGCGAGTGTAGCGAAATGCTTGTGCTTCTAGTTCCGACAGTGCAGAAATATCTAACAAGTAATCTAATAGTTCCACAAAAACTCTTTTAATACACACAAATCTAAGTAAGGGGATGGAATAAGAATATAAACATATAAATATATGGATGACCGATAACCGAGCTGCAAAGGCAAGATGCAATAGATGGTATAAAATACAGTGTATACATATGAGATGAGTAATGAAAGACATGTAAACATTATTAAAGTGGCATTATTAAAGTGACTAGTGATCTGTTTATTAAAGTGGCCAACGATTGTGGCCAATGATTTCTCTCTCTCTCTCATCCCACCAAATGAGGCTGTTATTTACACAAACAGAGAGCCATTTGGATTTTAAGTTCTCTTAGCTGAAATATGATTAAACCACTCTTGAAAGCATTATCAGTTGGCCGCCTGAGACAGGAAGGCTCTCTCTCTCTCTAGCTGATATTCAGCTCTGTAATCATTACACTGACTCACACTGGACTGCTACAATATATACATAATATCCCCTCCAGAATCCAACTGCTTAGGCTGATTCTGTTAATTAAATGCATATTGGGTTGTAATTAATTTAATTAATTTATCTGAGTCTTTCCATGACTGTTTCAGACACTGGATGAATTCATAAATGATATGATTTTACATAGGATGTGACAGGTTTTTGCATTTCAATAGTATTCATTATTTTAAAAAATGATCATCAACAAAAATAATGTCTAGACTGATTATGTGAATTGATACTTGAGTATCTAGTTCTGTTGTTTGCAACAACAACAAAAAAGGTGCTATGATTTGTTACGATTTTTTTGTGTTGGAAGCTCATCCGCAGCGTCATTTTATCAACTTCACACAGCTCCAACACACTTTATAATCGCAGAGCATTTCTCTTTTACCATATCTGTGTGCCAAAAACAGCACTTTTCCTCAAGTCAATCCCTAAAGATGAGTCTTTAACTTTCTTTCATGTTGCACTCTTATAATCATTCAGTTTTTTAAATATTTGGAATGTATTTTCTACACACACTTCAGAGGGCCTGTGCTGCTCGTTGTCTCATTTTCTCTCGCATGTTGGGAAACTCACGCAGGCACACATGGATACATATTTTGCCCTCAGGCCATCCTTCCCCTTGCAGCTCTCTCTCTCTCTCTCTCTCTCTCTCTCTCTCTCTCTCTGTCTGTCTGTCTGTCTGTCTGTCTGTCTGTCTGTCTGTCTGTCTGTCTGTCTGTCTGTCTGTCTGTCTGTCTGTCTGTCTGTCTGTCTGTCTCTCTGTCTCTCTGTGTGTGTGCCTGGTTTAATTTCCCTTCAGCAGGCCAGACTCTCTCTCTCTCTCACCCCTCTCTCTCTGACAGGCAACAGGGACATGGACCATGGATCTATGGATCACTATGGATCCTTCACTTTAAACCTGCTATACAATCCCCCCCTTAACCAATCCCCTCTACTACGTTTCTCTGTGTAGCACATTAAAAACTGTTTTGGGTAAATTCCTTGGTTGTGAGATCATTATTTAGAGAGCAGATGTCTCTGATGTTTTGATTCTCCCAGTGTGAATGTAAGAGGCAGGTTGTTACTGAGAGATAGCTGTACTTCCTCCTCTATACTTTTCTCTTTGACACTGACTTCAAGGTACACTATAACAAGTTGCTGTAAATTTACAACAAAACATCAACAATTAGCTAGAATTACAGTACAGTAAGTGGAAGTGGTTCAGTAGCTTTCAAAATGACAGTAGTTTTGTGATGCTAAAACAGGAAAGGGCCTTCCCCAATCTGTGCTTCCCCAACAAAGTTGGAGGCACAGAATCGTCTAGATTGTCATTGTACTCTGTAGCATTAAGATTTCCCTTTGCTGTAGCTAATGGGCCTTGCCCAAACCATGAAAAACAGCCACAGACTTATTCCTCCTCCACCAAACTTTACAGTTGGCACTATGCAGGTAGCAGGTAGCTTTTTCTCTTGGCATCTGCCAAACCCAGATTTGTCCGTCAGATGGTGAAGCGCGATTCATCACTCCAGAGGATAACTTTTCCACTGCTCTAGATTCCAATGGCGGTGAGCTTTACACAACACCAGCTGATGCTTGAAAATACAACATGCATGTATTCTAATTAAACCTTTATGCAATTCATGAATGATAGTTCAGGTGAGTGAAATACAAATGACAAAATATCTATTCAAACAATTGAAACAGGAATACTGCCCCTCCGCTGTGCTTCCAGTAATGAACTGATACATTTTTTAAAAATCAGCTTTTTGCTGTAGTCAGGTCTTCCCGACTATAAATGAGTGTTTTTGTGCTCTGCTAAAGGTCAGTTTACTGGCTTATGTGGTGCCAATGATTTAATGTAAATGTACTGTGCTGCCAGTATGTTCCTGTTGACATTACTAGAAATGTTTTACAAGTGTCCCTAAATGAGTGAAGATGTTGTATTCCGTTTCTCCATACACACGCACGCACACCAACGCAAAAATACACAAACGTTCCCCTTTGTCAGAGATACTGGCACGTCTTGCTATTACACAACAGCTCATGGCTCAGAATCAGTTATGTGTGTTGGATCGTTTAAAAGTGCTTCCTCTCTCTGACTGACATAAACTCGGCCATTCAACTGAACAGCAAAAGGGCTGCAAGGCTTACGCACGCACAGAAACCTCATGCAGGCATACACACACACACACACACACACACACACACACACACACACACACACACACACACACACACACACACACACACACACACACACACACACACACACACACACAGAGACCCATATCCATCATGATTAAAACAGTGTGTCAGGTATGGGAATGACTCTAGTGAGTCTGTCTGTGTGGTGTAGTTTACCTCTCTGCTTCTGCCTGAATGATATACATAACAGCAGACTCACTGTATGTCTACATTGGATTCAGGAAGAAGTGCAGAGGGCGATAAATTGTCATGCGGAACTCAGTAGCAGTCTAAGAAATGAAAGCTATCACCTGCAGAGTGCAGAGAGAGAGCCTCTGTCAGAGTTACTGTAGAGCTACTAGAGTTGGAAGAAGGCTCTGACACTGCACCTCTGTAGCAATCTATCAACTGTATCCTACAGTGCATAGCCGCACAGTCAGTAATGTGATGGGATCGCTCACGAAGTCTCACACAATGTATTATACTATTACAGGCATCTATCTGCCTGTAGCCCTGTTGATGACTACACATTACACACTGTGCATCTAAACCAGGCAGTTAGGATTCCACACCTGTCGGATGACTGTAAATCTGTGGCCACAGAACTCATTCCCAAATAGTGCACTTATGAAAGGCTCTAGATAGTTAATAGGGTGTGATGCATGGACTGTGTACTAGTGTCGGGATCACATGCTAGTCGGAACTAGGAAAACTCGAAAATGTCCAAGTAGCACGTGAACACGGCATATAGAGTGTTTTCCTCCCCTTTCCTCCTCCTTCTCCTCCTCTTACACTCCCCCTCCTCTCCTCCTCCACTTCTTCTTTCCCAGCAGCAGCCCTTTAATTGGCTGCAGCAGGAGACTGAGGATGACAGGCTAGCTGGCCTCACCGGGACAGGCTGTCGATCAGAGGAGCAGAGGAGAAGCGGCCTCGGGTTGTCTTACACACACACACACCAGCAGGCAGGCAGTTCTCTTCACCTGCCAGTGGACCTGTTGGACTCCTCTAGTCCTCAGTCTCCTCTCTCCACCGCAGCAACACTGAACAATGGCTGCTTTCACCATCAACCCCTACTCACACGCACGCACGCACACGCACACACACACACACACACACACACACACACACACACACACACACACACACACACACACACACACACACACACACACACACACACACACACACACACACACACACACACACACACACACACACGCACACAGGCACACAGGAACACTGCTGACAGACCCTGTGCGGTGAGACAGTTTTCCAGGGCGTGTGAGAGCTGACTGGTTAACTACTTTGGGATTTCTCTAAACATCAAATTAGGCTCTGCTACTTGCGTGCGTCTGTGTTTTTCTGTGTGCGTGTGTGTACGTGCGCGTGTGTGTGTGTTCCTATGTGTTCGTGTGTGATCCTATGTGTTCGTGTGTGTGTGTGTGTGCGTGCGCGTGCGTGTGTGTGTGTACATTTCCGTGTCCATTCTTGTGTGTGCGCGTGCCTCTTTGTGAGTGGGAGTACGCACATTCCTGTGTGCGAGCTATCCTCCATCTCATGCGTGAGCAGTAGAGACTGTAAAAGGCTTACATATAATATCTGTACATTACATCTAATAGCTCGTGGTGAAACGTTGTGTACGTTAAGGGAACATCCTCTCTCTGCAATGCATGAGTAATGTATTACAGATATGACATAAATAGCAAAGCCAGCCAGCTGAAATGTAATCGTCTTTATATGTATAGGGGATATGGGATCTGGCTGATCTTCCATTAAAGACACGGACCCAGAGGAAGTATCAGTGTTAAAATATCACTTGGCTGTTTAATTCCTCTGGTTAATATTATATAAATATGTATTTGAAATGCATAACAGCTGGAGTGAGTCATTGAAGAAGAGAAAGGCAGGGCATTCCCATGGATGTTCAGTTGGCCTGGGTCCAGGAGGCATCTTGTACTGCTCTTCAAAGCAACACTTCACTTTTATTCTATCAGAACTGATTAGGACTGCCTCACCTTTTGCTCACCTCAAAGGTGAATAACGGACAAGGATTCACTGCTATCTACTGACTGGTTATAAGTCATCCTGATACAGCGATTCTGTTCTATTTCGTTCTACTATTTCTTTCAACAGGCCACCAGTCTCTCCAATGGTCCCTGTGTGTCTGTTGGTTCTCTGGTACTGAAGGAGCTTTCCTCTACTTTGATGTCCCTCTCGTCTATAGAGGTGACTGTCCCATTCACTTCAGTCCAAGGATCAAACAGTTCTCCTCTCATCAGCAGCATGTGGTCTCTTCATCCTGAAGACAGGACAGGTAAGCAATTGTCATCCTCTCCAGATGGCGCGCACGCTAGAAAGCAAGCACACATGATCAACACAAACACATGGCAGGCAACTTCAGATGCTCTGTAACACATCGTAATGAGCAAATGAACACACACCCTGCCTAAAGAACTTCAAAGAAACAAGAAACAAGCCCAGAAACATTTACAGCTCGTATTTGGATGTTTATCTAGTTCTTCTCCAGCCTACACACACAGTAAAGTAGAGGCACTTATGTGATAAAACAATCAAGGGAAAGCCTCCAAATCACGCTCTCACAGACACACTGCCCTCTCTCTCTCTCTGTCTCTCTGTCTGTCTCTTGCTCTGTCTGTCTGTCTGTCTGTCTGTCTGTCTGTCTGTCTGTCTGTCTGTCTGTCTGTCTGTCTGTCTGTCTGTCTGTCTGTCTGTCTGTCTGTCTGTCTGTCTGTCTCTCTGTCTGTCTGTCTGTCTGTCTGTCTGTCTGTCTCTCTCTCTGTCTCTTACTCTCTCCTCTCTCTTTCTCTGTGTAAAACTTGAAGTATTGACTGTCTCCACAGGGACCCTGCATTTAATGTAAATTGAATCCCAGAGTGATGTGCGCTTCAACTCCAGAATACCATGCTGTGTGTTTATATCAAAACATATAATTCAGTGAGTCAAGTAAAATGTGAAAACTGATATGAAGTGGTCTAGCTACTTGTTTTAATCCTGATTCTTTCTGAAAGTATACGTTTATGTAATGCCCCACCTCACACACACACACACACACAGGCAGGAAAAAACACACACACATACACACACAGTCTTGTACAATTAACCTTGTGGAGACATACATATACATGTAAATAGGCCTAAACGTGACAACATATTGCTGTACTCCTACCTTGGAAGAAACAATGTGTACCCAGAAACACCTCTCTGACATAGGGTCCAGCATATCTCCTGTTGATTTCTTCCTCAAAGAAATCTTGATCCATGATGCCTGAAAAAGGAGGCAAGAATGAATTATTGTGGAACACATAACAGTCCATGAGGTGTAGGCTGCAATATTTTATATACCTTTTGCTTTGTAAATAGCCAAACTTACCATCAAAAATCAAATATGGGTCTGGTCCCTGGTGAGAAATTTCCCCCCCGCACATGGAGTTTGAGCGGATCCTTGGGACTCGGCTTGCTTGAGCTTCCTCCTTTTTTCCTGTAGCAATTTAGAGAAAATTGCTCCAGGGCCATGGTCGATTCGCATGTGAAGATGACATTATTGAATATCTCGCCAGCTTTGATCTATGCCTGGGCCGCAAAGTTCTTGTTTGTCAGACGAATCATTGGGTCGAAACTACAGAACAACAAAACAAGAATACACGTGGTTAATGTTCTGATCACTTAAAAAATATTATATATATATATATATATATATATATATACATAAAACATTTCATACCGAGCCTTTTCATAAGCCCACACGTTTCTTCTGCCTCTAATTAGTTATTATTATTATTAATTAATTTAGAATGATATAAAATCCCTTTAGATATTCTCAGATATTCTCCTCTAAATGTAATTATTGGCAGAGAGTCAAGTCAAGTCATTACACTGTAGGTCTTATTAATGTGCTGTTAAATATGGTGTAGGTCTTATTTACTTAAAGAGCATATAAAAGTTTGAAGCAAAAGCCTATTTTAGCACTGTTTCGCACTGCTCTGAGGCAAGCATTGTCTCATTGATAAATCAATCATTTTTATTTTCACTTAATCTCCATTGGGTATTGAGTATTGGTTAGGCAATCATTAGAAAATTAGGGTGTAGAAATGTTGTGCTCTTAGTGTAACCTTTATTTAACTTCTTATGGCTGGGGGGCAGTATTGAGTAGCTTGGATGAATAAGTTGCCCAAACTAAACGGCCTCAGTCTCAGTTGCTAATATATGCATATTAGTATTAGTATTGGATAGATAACACTCTAAAGTTTCCAAAACTGTCAAAATATTGTCTGTGAGTATAACAGAACTGATATCGCAGGCGAAACCCTGAGGAAAATCAAACCAGGAAGTGGCTTCTATTTTGAAAACTCCATGTTCCATAGCCTGCCTTTGCTCCATTTAAAGGGATATCAACCAGATTCCTTTTCCTATCGCTTCCTCAAGGTGTCAACAGTCTTTAGACATAGTTTCAGGCTTTTATTTTGAAAAAATGAGCGAGAACGATAACATCGCGTCATTGTATGTCCGGGTGCCAGCAGCGTTTTGTATGCATAACAGAAATTGGCTCTCCCTCTCCTACTGATAAAGACAGTTGCGGTTGATATATTATTGATTATATATTTTAAAAACAACCTGAGGATTGATTATAAAAAAAACGGTTGACATGTTTCTGTTGGCATTACGGAAACTATTTGGAATATGTCTGCGTTGTCGTGACCGCTCTTTCCTGTGGACTTCTGAACATAACACGCCAAACAGAGGTATTTTGGATATAAAAATAATCTTTATGGAACAAAAGGAACATTTATTGTGTAACTGGGAGTCTCATGAGTGAAAACATCCGAAGATTATCAAAGGTAAACGATTAATTTGATTACTTTTCTGATTTTCATGACCAAGCTACTTGATGCTAGGTATACATAATGTTTTGTCGAGCGATCGATAAACTTACACAAACGCTTGGATTGCTTTCGCTGTAAAGCATATTTTCAAATTCTGACACGACTGGTGGATTAACAAAAGGATAAGCTGTGTATTCCTATATTGCACTTGTGATTTCATGAATATAAATATTTTTTGTAATATTGTTTGAATGTGGCGCTATGCAATTCAGCGGTTGTTGATGACAATTATCCCGTTAACGGGATTGCATCCCTAACAAGATAACTAGGGAAGGCAGTTAATTAAGAACTAATTCTTATTGACAAGGACAGCCTACTCCTTCCTCTTTCCCTGGATTCTTTAGCTAAATAGCCTAGTACTGTACTGCCGACCGTCACACTGTACAGCGCCATATTTTACGTTCCAGCAAGTACCAGTCAAAAGCTTGAAAACACCTACTCATTCCAGGATATTTCTATATTTTTAATATGTTCTACATTGTAGAATAATAGTGAAGACATCACAACCATGAAATAACACCGGTCTCCCGCATGCCTTGCATTCCGTAATACAGACATGGCCTGCTCTCCCTTATGTAGGGTATAAGGCACGTTCCCATGTTTACAACAGTATGTATTGTAGACTGCACAGTAGCCTAATAAACAAATAAACCCATTTTGTTAATAAAATAATGATTAAAAAATGCTCTTTCAAAATGCAGATGTTGATTTAGTTATGGATACATAACAAATTACTATGGGAATAAATATCACTGATTTACAGAAATATTGGAACAAAGTTGTCTAACGAAGGCAAACAATTTAGAATTCCCCAATCCTCTAGCCTACGCCCAACCGCCACGTTGTACAGCGCCATATTTTGCATTCCATCCTAATGGAAACCCATAGAAACACCATAATATTAATCAAATTAATTAAGCCAAATTTATAAAACCCTAAACTTATCCCAAAAACCTAAACTTAACCCTAAACCTAACCCTAGCTCCCAACCCTACCCTTAACATCATTCGAGCCCTAACACTAATTCTAACCTTAACCCTAAACCCCCTTGAAATAGCATTTGACCTCCAGGGGACTGTCCCCAGTTTGTCAGATTTTTGTTTATTTCCCGGTTCTTGTTGGGACTTTTGGTCACCACACAAATAGTTAAACACACACACACACACACACACACACACACACACACACCTTTATGATTATAGAAATGAAGTGTTCTTCCATCTCCAACGTCAAAACTCCATTATGCTACTTTTGAATACAGCAACGAGAAGCCAAGAGGATATTGACAATGGTCCTCATTAGCTGTTATCATCTACACACTCAAAGAATATCCTTCCTTTCACACTGATCACACACACACCACTGGGTAGAGAAAGGCTGAATAACCCTGTCGTTTCCCCAGAGCAAGATGTCGCTCTTTCGATCTTTTTCGCTATCTCTCTCTGTCTTTCTCTGGATCGCTTGCTGGTTTGCAGACACGCACACTGTATCCGGTTCCACGAGAGGGCTAAAGGGGGCTAAGTCCCGTCAGTTCAAACTTGTGCCCCCTCAGTTTGAGTGTTATGTCCCTATATAAAAACAGCAAATAATTTCAAATGATAGTGATAGGTTGGTGCTTAAAAAAATGATATCTGTGCTGTGTCAGCACAATGGACAGAGAGCATCACAGTGTGTGTAGGGGGCTATGTAAAGCCACTGGTGTGGTTAAAAATAAAATAAAATGTTATTTGTCACGTGCGCGAATACATCAGTTAAATGCTTACTTACAATGTGTCAATGTGCGGGGGCACCGGTGTCTAGGTATTTATGTACATGCAGGTAGGGTTTTTAGTGGCTATGAATAACAGAGAGTAGCAGCAGTGTGTGGGGGGTACAACTAGTCTTGGTAGCCATTTGATTAGTCTTATGGGAGTCTTATTGCTTGGCGGTAGAAGCTGTTTACAAGCCTCTTGGACCTATACTTGATGCTCCGGTACTGCTTGTCGTGCGGTAGCAGAGAGAACAGTCTGTGAGTAGGGTGGCTGGAGTCTTTTTAGAGCCTTCCTCTGACACTGTCTGGTATAGAGGTCCTGGACGGCCGAGCAGTTGCCATACCAGGCAGTGATGCAACTGGTCAGGATACTCGATGGTGCAGCTGGTAAACCTTTTGAGGATCTGAGGACCCATGCCAAATCTTTTCAGTCTTCTGAGGGGGAATAGGTTTTGTCATGCCCTCTTCACAACTGTCTTGATGTGCTTGGACCATGTTAGTTTGTTGGTGATGTGGACCCCAAGGAACTTGAAGTTCTCAACCTGCGCCACTACAGCCCCGTCGAAGAGAATGGGGGTGTGCTTGGTCCTCCTTTTCCTGTAGTCCACAATAATCTCCTTTGTCTTGATCACGTTGAGGGAGAGGTTGTTGTCCTTGCACCACACGGTCAGGTCTCTGACCTCCTCCCTATAGGCTGTCTCATTGTTATTGGTGATCAGCCCTACCACTGTTGTGTCATCAGAAAACGTAATGATGGTGTTGGAGTTGTGCCTGGCCGTGCAGTCATGTGTGAACAGGGAGTACAGGAGGGGGCAGAGCACGCAACCCCTGAGGGGCCCCCATGTTGAGGATCAGCGTGGCAGATGTGTTGTTACCTACCCTTACCACCAGAGGGTGGTGTTTAGTCCCAGGGTCCTTTGCTTAGTGATGAGCTTTGAGGGCACTATGGTATTGAACGCTGAGCTGAGTCAATGAATAGTATTCTCACATAGGTGTTCTTTTTGTCCAGGTGGAAAAGGCAGTGTGGAGTGCAATAGAGGTTGCATCATCTGTGGATCTGATGGTGCGGTACGCAATTTGGAGTGGGTCTAGGATTTTAGGGATAATGGTGTTGATGTGAGCCATGACCAGCCTTTCGAAGCACTTCAGGGCTACAGACATGAGTGCTACGGATTGGTAGTCATTTAGGCAGGTTACCTTAGTGTTCTTGGGGACTATGGTGGTCTGCTTGAAACATGTTGGTATTACAGACTCAGACATTGAGAGGTTGAAAATGTCAGGGAAGGCGCTTGCCAGTTGGTCAGCGCATGCTCGGAGTACACGTCCTGGTAATCTGTCTGACCCAGCAGCCTTGTGAATGTTGACCTGTTTAAAGGTCTTACTCACATCTGTTGCGGAAAGCGTGATCACACAGTCATCCGGAACAGCTGATGCTATAATGCGTGTTTCATTGTTAATTGCCTCAAAGTGAGCACAGAAGTTATTTTCCTCGTCTGGTAGGCTGGTGTCACTGGGCAGCTCTTGGTTGTACTTCCCTTCGTAGTCAGTAATAGTTTGCAATCCCTGCCACATCCGATGAGCGTCAGAGCCAGTGTAGTACGATTTGATCTTAGTCCTGTATGGACGCCTTGCCTGGTTCTTCGGAGGGCATAGCGGGATTTCATATAAGCCTCCTGGTTAGAGTCCCGCTCCTTGAAAGCGGCAGCTCTGCCCTTTAGCTCGGTGTGAATGTTGCCTGTAATCCATGGCTTCTGGTTGGGGTATGTACGTACAGTCATGTATGATGTTATGTATGACTCCTTTGGATTTCCATATAAGCAGGGGAAAACACTTCTTATCTGTATGGTAGGCTAAGTGAATAATGTGATACGCCTCTGCCTATCGGTCTGATAGGCTACGGCATCAAACGTAACATTGCTACACAACACTTTGCAAGCCAGCATAATCTGGCCTGTGAACCAGGTGATTCATAACACCACTGTGTTAGGGCAAAACATGGCCATCAACTTACTATATACTGAGTAAACAAAACATTAAGAACACCTGCTCTTTCCATGACATAGACTGACCAGGTGAATTCAGGTGAAAGCTACGATCCCTTATTGGTCACTTGTTAAATCCACATCAATCAGTGTAGATGAAGGGGAGGAGACAGGTTAAATAACCATTTTAAAGCCTTGAGACAGGGATTGTGAATGTCATTCAGAAGGTGAGATTGCAAGACAAATTATTTAAGTGCATTTGAACGGGGTATGGTAGTAGGTGCCAGGCGCACAGGTTTGTGTCAATACTGCAAGCTCAACAGTTTCCCGTGTGTATCAAGAATGGTCCACCACCCAAAGGACATCCAGCCAACTTGACACAACTGTGGGAATCATTGGAGTCAACATGGGCCAGCATCCCTGTGGAACGTTTGACACTTTGTAGAGTCCATGCCCTGACGAATTGAGGCTGTTCTTATGGTATGTTCCTAATGTTTGGTATACTCAGTGTATGTAATGCATTGTCATAAAGAGTTATATTATAATATAATTCAGCTAATTCAGCTAGAAAAAAACTTGGTGAAGTCCTTAGGACTCTAAATGAACAAATTAATTAACAAATACAGTCATGGGTGGTGGCTCTACAATTCACTCAAAAAAGCAAGGCACACTGAGAAATTATGTTGTGGTAATTATACCAACACCCAAAGGACACTTTGGAGAATGGAAGGGCAAAGGGGCATGTGCACTGCACAGGTAAAGCCCTATCTAAAGCATGTTGGGCTTTATTGCTTGTTTATTTATATGTGTTGGGCTTTAGCTGAGATTATTCTTTACATCGTCTAGAGTATTTGTCCAGGCCTCAATTGTTTCTTGACTAATTATTCTCGCTGGCGATAATTACAATGTTATAACTTATAATATTAACGGTTTCCACTGGCGAATATGGACAGAGTGAGGTAATTGCCATGTAAGAGCCAACAACTTTTTTTGTGGTAGTGCTGCCTGCCAACAGTAATTGTTTCTGATTCATTGAGAGATTCAAGTAGCTATCATTGTTAAGTAACATAGTAGATACAAAGCATTGAATATTTACATTCATGCACTTTGAAATAAATGTTTAAACTTTGTAGCATAAGCAATTAACTGCAGGGCACTCCCACATATGGAGGAATGTGTCTACCTGATTTAGGGGACACAGTGAACAGTTGGGAGTTGGGGCCAATTTCATGTGCTCACGTTGTCATGTGTAGTTTCATGTCATCACATGTTGAAATTTTGCATCCCTATGTTGTCACATCTTTTTCTAATTAATTTCACATGAGATCATGTTCTCACATGTAATCACGTTGTCATGTAGTTTTATGTTATCACATGTTGCTTCACGTTGTCACGTTATCACATTAACTTCACATTAAATCGTGTGATCACGAGATCACACGAGATCACGTGAAATTCATGTGGTTTTTCCGTAACCTCAGAATTAAAGTCTAAACTGTTAACCTTTGAATTGTTTTTGTTTTAACCCTGTAACGTAATCAAGGCTTCAAAAAATAGACTTTCACTCATAATACTTTGAATTTATAAAGTGAAACTATCAGATCTTGTTGCTACATGGCTCACCTCAGCCCTAACCTCTAGGGAAACGAGACATGACAGTGGAGATAGATCACGTTTAACCATACACCAGGAGGAGACCAGGGGAGCAAGAGTCAGATTCCCCTGGGTTAACTCCCACCCACACCTCTGCAGGTCTCACCTGGACCCAGGAGGGTGAGTTCAGAGCAGGGGTGAGAGGTGAAAGGGAAGGGGTCAATGGATATTAAATATGTTTTCACACTGTACTGTACTTGACAGTTCCCGTTATCCTCTCTTCTTTCCCAGTAAAGACCTGGCCCACACAGATGGAGTCTTAAAAAACACACACACACACACACGTGCACACACACACCGGACTCCCAGTTCCAGACCGTGTAGGTGTGTATGTGTGTGGATAGCTTGTGGGATGAGGGTGGATGTTTAGTATTACTGTGGTCTGTTTCATCTCGCTACCTGCCCAGAAATACTGCTATCTCCATTGAGAATGATCTAATCCAATCCCCATCATTCTGGACCAGGTGTGTCTTATTTTCCGCTACAAATGTTCCCAGACACCCAGATAAATGGATATTAATGAAACGCTGTCAGTGATTAATGTTGATGTGAGTAATGTTGAAGGGAATAATCATTTTAATGGAGTCATAAATATTTTAGAATTTGTGAGGTAAATATATGCCATTTAAATTGAGCTCCTGTTCAAGGCCCAGTTAGTAAGTAAGTAAACCTTGTCTGAACCGGAATATTCCATAGGGCTGGAGCCTGTTGTTCTAGTGTATCAAATAAAAGTTTATTAGAAATGTGCGTCGAATACAACAGGTGTAGTAGACCTTACAGTGAAATGCTTACTTACAGGCTCTAACCAATAGTGCACAAAGGTTATTAGGTGAACAATAGGTAAGTAAAGAAATAAAAACAACAGTAAAAAGACAGTGAATTAACAGTAGCGAGGCTACATACAGTAGTGAGGCTATATACAGTAGCAAGGCTACATACAGACACCGGTTAGTCAGGCTGATCGAGGTAGTATGTACATGTAGATATGGTTAAAGTGACTGTGCATATATGATGAACAGAGAGTAGCAGTAGCGTAAAGAGGGGTTGGTGGGTGGTGGGTGGCAGGACACAATGCAGAAAGCCCGGTTAGCTATTTGATTATTTGACTATTAGCTATTTGATACGTAACATTGCAAAAATCAGAAACTTTCTGTCCAAAAATGATGCAGAAAAATTAATCCATGCTTTTGTCACTTCTAGGTTAGACTACTGCAATGCTCTATTTTCCGGCTACCCGGATAAAGCACTAAATAAACTTCAGTTAGTGCTAAATACGGCTGCTAGAATCCTGACTAGAACCAAAAAATTTGATCATATTACTCCAGTGCTAGCCTCTCTACACTGGCTTCCTGTCAAAGCAAGGGCTGATTTCAAGGTTTTACTGCTAACCTACAAAGCATTACATGGGCTTGCTCCTACCTATCTCTCTGATTTGGTCCTGCCGTACATACCTACACGTACGCTACGGTCACAAGACGCAGGCCTCCTAATTGTCCCTAGAATTTCTAAGCAAACAGCTGGAGGCAGGGCTTTCTCCTATAGAGCTCCATTTTTATGGAACGGTCTGCCTACCCATGTCAGAGACGCAAACTCGGTCTCAACCTTTAAGTCTTTACTGAAGACTCATCTCTTCAGTGGGTCATATGATTGAGTGTAGTCTGGCCCAGGAGTGGGAAGGTGAACGGAAAGGCTCTGGAGCAACGAACCGCCCTTGCTGTCTCTGCCTGGCCGGTTCCCCTCTTTCCACTGGGATTCTCTGCCTCTAACCCTATTACAGGGGCTGGGTCACTGGCTTGCTGGGGCTCTCTCATACCGTCCCTGGAGGGGGTGCGTCACCTGAGTGGGTTGATTCACTGTTGTGGTCATCCTGTCTGGGTTGGCGCCCCCCTTGGGTTGTGCCGTGGCGGAGATCTTTGTGGGCTATACTCAGCCTTGTCTCAGGATGGTAAGTTGGTGGTTGAAGATATCCCTCTAGTGGTGTGGGGGCTGTGCTTTGGCAAAGTGGGTGGGGTTATATCCTTCCTGTTTGGCCCTGTCCGGGGTGACCTCGGATGGGGCCACAGTGTCTCCTGACCCCTCCTGTCTCAGCCTCCAGTATTTATGCTGCAGTAGTTTATGTGTCGGGGGCTGGGGTCAGTTTGTTATATCTGGAGTACTTCTCCTGTCCTATTCGGTGTCCTGTGTGAATCTAAGTGTGCGTTCTCTAATTCTCTCCTTCTCTCTTTCTTTCTCTCTCTCGGAGGACCTGAGCCCTAGGACCTGAGCTCCAGGACTACCTGACATGATGACTCCTTGCTGTCCCCAGTCCACCTGGCCATGCTGCTGTTCCAGTTTCAACTGACCTGAGCCCTAGGACCATGCCCCAGGACTACCTGACATGATGACTCCTTGCTGTCCCCAGTCCACCTGGCCATGCTGCTGCTCCAGTTTCAACTTCCACCTGACTGTGCTGCTGCTCCAGTTCAACTGTTCTGCCTTATTATTATTCGACCATGCTGGTCATTTATGAACATTTGAACATCTTGGCCATGTTCTGTTATAATCTCCACCCGGCACAGCCAGAAGAGGACTGGCCACCCCACATAGCCTGGTTCCTCTCTAGGTTTCTTCCTAGGTTTTGGCCTTTCTAGGGAGTTTTTCCTAGCCACCGTGCTTCTACACCTGCATTGCTTGCTGTTTGGGGTTTTAGGCTGGGTTTCTGTACAGCACTTTGAGATATCAGCTGATGTACGAAGGGCTCTATAAATAAATTTGATTTGATTTGATTTGATTTGATTACCTGTTCAAGAGTCTTATGGCTTATGGGTAAAAACTGTTGAGAAGTCTTTTTGTCCTAGACTCCGGTACCGCTTGCCATGTGGTAGTAGAGAGAACAGTCTATGACTGGGGTGGCTGGGGTCTTTGACAATTTTTAGGGCCTTCCTCTGACACTGCCTGGTGTAGAGGTCCTGGATGGCAGGCAGCTTAGCCCCAGTGATGTACTGGGCCGTACGCACCACCCTCTGTAGTGCCTTGCGGTCGGAGGCCGAGCAATTGCCATACCAGGCAGTGATGCATGCTCTCGATGTTGCAGCTGTAGAAGCTTTTGAGTATCTCAGGACAAATGCCAAATCTTTTTAGTTTCCTGAGGGGGAATAGGCTTTGTCGTGCCCTCTTCACGACTGTCTTGGTGTGTTTGGACCATTCTATTTTGTTGGTGATGTGGACACCAAGGAACTTGAAGCTCTCAACCTGCTCCAATACAGCCCTGTCGATGAGAATGGGGGCGTGCTCGGTCTTCCTTTTCCTGTACTCCACAATCATCTCCTTTGTCTTGGTTATATTGAGGGATAGATTGTTATTGTAGAATGCGGCAGCTTGATGTACCCCCTGCCGGAAAGGATGGTAGTTCAAAAGCCAGTTCTTGTATACACAGACTCCAAATGAATCCTCTCCTGGAGGATTCTGAAAGACAAAAAGCACATTTAGAAAACAATGAAAGTATTTTTTTTTGTCCAGGAACATGCATAATCTGGGAACACCCATGCGGACACCTCGTTGAGTTGTAAAAATGTTGTTTTGAGGGCATCCTTTGTTTCTTGCATATTTCACCCAAACGTACTATCAGTGAACTGTTAATCCTGTACAGAGTCATGTACAAACCAGATACACGTGACTTTCTTAAACCTCTCAGTGATGCTGAGCTGTGTTCATACGAGAGGAGAGAGACTTCAGGGTCACCGTAATTTAAGATGTTGTCCATTATCGCTTCAATACTAACACCCAATGAGGATAACTGAGCTGCATATCTTTTTGAAAAAGATTCACTATTTGATGCTCATCAACTGATACCAGGCTGAAAGTGGAGATTCCTGAGGTAGCCTTTAAATGTGCCAGTAAGTAATTAGTTCTTGGTGATCTTGATAGAAAGCTTTTATTTCTGATAGTCAATAACACGGATCTTCTTCGGAAAATAATAACATATAACTCTTCAGCAAATTCAAATATCTGTCACCTAGCTAAAAGGCATTGATGTTTTCCGAAAAACATTACCATGGTAATGCCAACTGAAATCCTATGAAATCCTATGTTTTAAATTAGGCTAGCTATCGCTGTTGTGAATTTACTTCAAGATGAGAGAATTTCTTGAAGGTCACATTTGACTAATTAAAAGATGCATGGGTAAAACCACTCACTGCTTCAAAACAGGACAATAACACTCAAGGCCCTTATTCACAAAGGGTCTCGGAGTGGGAGTGCTGATCTAATATCAGGGCCCTTATTCACAAAGGGTCTCAGAGTGGGAGTGCTGATCTAATATCAGGGCCCTTATTCACAAAGGGTCTCAGAGTGGGAGTGCTGATCTAATACCAGGGCCCTAATTCACAAAGGGTCTCAGAGTGGGAGTGCTGATATAATATCAGAGCCCTTATTCACAAAGGGTCTCAGAGTGGGAGTGCTGATCTAATACCAGGGCCCTAATTCACAAAGGGTCTCAGAGTGGGAGTGCTGATCTAATATCAGGGCCCTTATTCACAAAGGGTCTCAGAGTGGGAGTGCTGATCTAATATCAGGGCCCTTATTCACAAAGGGTCTCAGAGTGGGAGTGCTGATCTAATACCAGGGCCCTAATTCACAAAGGGTCTCAGAGTGGGAGTGCTGATATAATATCAGGGCCTTTATTCACAAAGGGTCTCCGAGTGGGAGTGCTGATCTAATATCAGGACCCTTATTCACAAAGCATGTCAGAAAAGTCTCTAGGAATCTTGTTAAAACCTGTTTTAAGACCAAAGAAACCTCCCATCTCAGAGTAGGTTTCAGGATGATATTAAGACGCTGCACAGACAAACTCTGAGAGAAGAGTAAAATAAGCTCAAAAAACATTTTTATCTCAGCTCGTAATTACGACAGTTTGAGGGACCTTAAAGGAAAGGTAGGGATGATGCCCATTGGGTTATTCCCCATAATTTGCAACAATGTCAAAGGCAATAAGGCATTGCCATCTGAGAACTGTAAAGCACGTTTCAGACAAGCACAGTGAATGTGACTGTACAACAAATGTTGCAATGGTAAAACGCTTGATATAATTTTTGTAATAATTCATTATTGCCTAATATTTTGGCCCACATAACTTGGTTAAAAATCTAATTCTGATGGTTAAAAGAGGAATTTTTACAATCTTACCGTTATATCAACACACTAGTCACCACTCCCGTTTTAACAGCTCTAAATCGCTTTGGTACAGTCGGCGTCAAGTCACTTGCCGATAATGTTGCATACAACGTTTCATACACCGTTTCATACACCGTTTCATACACCGTTTCATACACCGTTTCATACACCGTTTCATACACCGTTTCATACACCGTTTCATACACCGTTTCATACACCGTTTCATACACCGTTTCATACACCGTTTCATACACCGTTTCATACACCGTTTCATACACCGTTTCATACACCGTTTCATACAACGTTTGAAAGGTCTATCGTTTTCATCGAACACAATCAAAGTCAACAAAAAAACTATTTAGGTTGCGCTTCAAAATAAAAGAAAAATTGAAAGAAAAACATGTTAGCCTAGTGGTTCGAAGTATTTAGGCATATCATGCTATACAGGCCTCGAGAAAGCATTGTCAAAAGCGCAAGAGCTACTGTTCCAGGTCTCTAGATTATGTATGGATTGATCACATAGAAATATCAAATCATTCTTTAACAACTCCAAAGCAATTGCATGTGGCGCAGGAACCACTAACTCGCCACATTTTCCTCTTTTCAAGACGCCTGCTGGTGACTCTTAACAGGTTAGGACAGCTCATGAGGTCTCCTTTAATATCTGTCGACGAGGTGGGACAATCATGACTAAAGCTTTTATTTTGACCCATAAGAGTAGGAGTAAAACGTCTCTATTCTCAGCACTTACGACCAACTTTCTACTCTGAAACGCTTTGTGGATACGGGCCCAGAACCCCACCAGTCCATATAATTCATTAGGATCTAAAACTGATCCCACATCAGCATTCCTACCGTAAGAGTGAATATGTGGAACCAGGAGCTCCAGTCGTTGATGAAGTGGTGCTCCTTGAGAAGAGCAAAGGGTTTGTTCATAGTGCCTTACAGGTTGACAGTAGTGTCCACAGGGACTACACACACACACACACACACACACACACACACACACACACACACACACACACACACACACACACACACACACACACACACACACACACACACACACACGCACACACGCACACACACGCACACACACGCTGTTATCAGATAGACACTGGTGTCCACAGGGACTAATACTCCGAGGCAGCTATTCATTCTATCACCTCAGTGTAGGGAACAGTTGTGGACCCAGGCGGCGAGTGGTGTGTTTGTGTGGACGTGCGTGCATGTGCACTGAGGTGATGGACCGTTGTAGAGAGGGGTAGAGATGATTTGTAAGATGTTCAGCCAGCTCCTGCTATTTATGTCTATTTTCCTCAATGGATTGGTTTGCTGTAGGGCAGGGGGGGTCAAACTCATTCCACAGAGGGCAGAGTGTCTGCAGGTTTTTGTTTTTTCCTTTCAATTAAGACCTAGACAACCAGCTGAGGGGAGTTCCTTGCTAATTATTGCCCTTAATTAATCAATCAAGTACAAGGGTGGAATGAAAACACATAGACGCTTGGCACTCCGTGGAATGAGTTTGACACATGCTGTAAGGGATAGCGAGGCGATTGAGATCAATTCATATTGATTATTGTATGAGCAACTGATTCCCCATTCTGTAAGAATGGAGTTCACTTGCATCTCACCCCTAGTGTATTACCCAGCATAATGCCTCTTTCTCCTGTTTCTAAAAACCAGGGGTTTCAACTCTGACCCGATGTGGTCCGGAGCCTGCTGGCTTTCTGTTCTACATCATAATTAATGGCACACACCTGGTGTCTCGGGTCTAAATCAGTCACTGATTAGAGGGAAACAACGAAACAATGCAGTGGAACTGGCTTCCACGTCCAGAGATGAGTTTGAAGTCTATAAAGTTTCTCTGCCACAGCTTTATATTCCATATCTCTGCATCAGCAGTATCAAATACCCACCTACCAATGTGAGCATCTGTAATATTCTCTGTATTTCTTTTGCCGTATTTCCTTTTGTACCATTCAGATGTATTCAGATGTACTCAGATGTATTCAGATGTACTCAGATGTATTCAGATGTATTCAGATGTATTCAGATGTACTCAGATGTACTCAGATGTATTCAGATGTACTCAGATGTACTCAGATGTACTCAGATGTATTCAGATGTATTCAGATGTACTCAGATGTACTCAGATGTATTCAGATGTACTCAGATGTATTCAGATGTACTCAGATGTATTCAGATGTACTCAGATGTATTCAGATGTACCCAGATGTATTCAGATGTATTCAGATGTACTCAGAAGTATTCAGATGTACTCAGATGTATTCAGATGTATTCAGAAGTATTCAGATGTAAGCATGTGCAATTGAATTATCACCAATGTAAAGTCTCCATTCGGTATCCGTCTGTGTTCTCCTACAGACTGTAGCCCCAGGAGAATGCCATTCGCCGCGTAGAACTGATCCCTGTGTTAATTTGAGCTCAGCTTGAACACAGTGACAGTCAGAGGAGTACCTTAGTGGGGAATCCACCTGGGAGATTAGCGGCATGTCATTCCTGTGTTCTCTCTGTTCAGGGAATGTTCTCCCTGGGGACTGTTCCTCTCCTGGAGATTCCTCTCTTTCTTTTTTCCTTTCATTCTCGTGAGTAAAAAATTTAAAAAACACAGTTACTGTATATCCTGAGCCATTCAGTACCGTCACATGCATGCAATAATATGATTATTGTGAATAGTCAGATTAATGTAATAGTTGGATTTAAACGTGCACCTTCTTTGCGAGAAGAGCGATTTCCCTGACAATCCTGTTTACATGGACTCAGAAAATCCCCAATCAAATTAACATTATTCAACCGCGCCCGTGTTATTTTTGAGAAGTTAATTTGACTCTGAGTTCGGACATATAACATTTGTAGGTGAAAACTATGTCTAAGATGCACACTTTCAGTTTTTCCAAACACACTCATGCACAAGAGGGAGGTTTGCACTGCTGGTGCTGGGTCATGCGCATATGAAATACACCGCTGGAATGCTGATTAAACTGTTTACATGTCTTAATCATTTAAAAGATTGGCCAGAAAACTACTTTTTAATCGGCAGATTAAGCAGAGTAAGGTTTTTACGTGACTAATGCCATACTCGGCCTACTACCATAATACGTATGTAAACATAATCACTGTGTTCACTGTAATGTAAATGTACACGGTTAGTATGAAGTGTTTTGTAACACCAAAACTATTGTATTGAGTATTGAAATACATCATCCTGAGAGGTTTTGAAACATTACATGGTGTGTTGTAACACCACTTACAACTCCCGGAAAAGGTTAAGAACACAATTTTGGTCTTTTAAATCCTGTCTAGAGCAGAATTAGATCACCTCTTCTTGAGTATTCTCATAGATTTATGTATCTGATCATTTGTCAGTTTAACCCATTTTGGCAGGGATTGTTGAACACAGTACTCATTCCAACAACAGTTACTTGAGGTTTTACAAGTCAATTTTGTAGGATACTGTATTTATTCTAGCATTAAAGGTCAGAAATGTGGGAATGGCTCGTCACATCATT
This sequence comes from Oncorhynchus tshawytscha, assembly GCF_018296145.1. NCBI lineage: Eukaryota > Metazoa > Chordata > Actinopteri > Salmoniformes > Salmonidae > Oncorhynchus > Oncorhynchus tshawytscha. The sequence continues at coordinate 12,250,962 of NC_056445.1, forward strand.
GAACGTAATTTTTCCTGACGGTTTTGACCTACGTTCATCATGCTCCATTACACCTCATGGCACAACAAGCTGCTTAAAACTAACATAGAAGTACACTTTTTTTTCTTCAAACATGCATACAAAATTGTGTGAATGAATCATAAAGGTATTTTTTATTACCCACAATCCTCTGAAAAAACAGATAGGAAATGCAAGGTGATTAAAACCATTTAAATTCTATTCATTTAGCAGATACTCATACCCAGAGCGACATACAGGAGTAATTAGGGTTAAGTGCCTTGCTCAATGGCACAATGACATAATTTTCACCTAGTCAGCTCAGGGATTTGAACCAGCAACTTTTCTGCTACTAGGTTGAACACTCATAACTGCTTGGCTACCAACTGACCCAAAGACTTCCAATGTTTTCAGTCAATCACTAAATTGCATCTCTCTTTGGTTATCCTCATGATGGTACAGTTTGAGCAACATATTAAGTTATTTGACACTTTATTGAGACAGTTATGAAATGACAGAAATGGATACACAGCATATTGGCCTGTGTTACCTGGTGTTGATTTTTCTGTGTAACATGTCTAGTGTTGATTCTAGTGTTGGTGTTAATAACCAGTTTTGTACCAAAACCACACCCATCATTATCATATTTCCCAGCATGCTCTATTGCAGGTTAAAAAATTGTTTTTAAAATTGTGTCAACTGATCCAATATGTTAATTGGGGTAATTGCACCCGTTACTAAAATGCTTGTTCCAGTTTAGATTGTTTAGTTAGTCTCATAACTTAGTTTTAGGATATGAATCTGGGAATGAGGATGGTGAGCCAGACTGCACACTTTGGACTGGACTAAGGCTAGGGTGGTAAAATGGCGGACAGGAAGGAAAGAGGAACATAGGACGTATTATGTGTAAATACGGAGTGGGGGATTACACAAGCCTTCTGGAAGATCTGATGAAGGAGAAGATGACGGACAATAAATAAAAAGGAGAAAAGTGGAATATGTTTTGAGTGAATGTGGAATGCAGGATGACAAAGAACTTTTGGAAGAGCTACAGAAGGAAATTGATAGTGACGGGAGTGAGGTTGAATTAACTGCGGTGGCAGGTGCAGCGATGACCACCGAGAAGGAGGTCGAGGGAAGCGGTGTGGTGAGAAAGATTGGCATCAAGTGCAAAAAGAGGGATACGTGCTCCAGTAGCTCAGAGATGGAACCTGACGAGAGTGAAGATAAAGTACATGCGGTGAGAACCACTGAGTTTGGCCATGATAAAGAAGAATCTGGTCCAGTAGGAGTGACATTTTGGGAGAAAGTGGACCCTTGACTTTAGGCAGATCCATTTGTGGTTCCAGGGTGGGTGAGAAAGGAGTTGGGTGCAGTTGAATCAGTGAAGGTAACCTGTAGTGGACTTGTGATATTTGTTTGTGTCTCTTCTGATCAGAAGGAGCAGGCACTCTGTGATCTGTTTCTTGCTCTTAGGAACAGGGCACCATTGAAATGAGTGATTTCAGAGGTAGCGCAAAGTGTGGCGATGGAGCTGGTTTTTGTGATGCCCACAGTTTGGTGCGACGCAGACCTGGTGGGGGGGCGTTGTGAAAGTCACTGTCAGTCCTTTTTGAGTTTTGAGTCAGTTTCTACCCGACAAAGTCATGTTATGATATGTCAGTTATCCAGTTAGCGCTTTTGTGCCATGTTTATGGTCATGTCGCAGTGAGTAGCAGATGTGTGCCAGCACAGAGGGCTTCAGTAAGGTTGCTTCAGTAAGGATGGCTTCTTAGCGTTCATAGCAATGATTATCAACTGTACTGCAGAAATGGAACTTAAATCACAGAGAGTTGTGGTGGCTGCTCCAGAGATGTATTTGGGTATACGAGATTTGACTTCAGAAAAGTTACAGGGTGTGTTGAGAGGTGGTGTCCACTCCTCCCAGGCCATTGAAATGGTGCAGGAGCAGATAGGGTCAAAGTAGCGGAATGGGGTAGTAGGTTTTTAACGAGTGTAGGTGGTAGTGGCTGTCTCAGCCTCCAGTCTTTATGCTGCAGTAGTTTATGTGTCGGGGGGCTAGGGTCAGTTTGTTATATCTGGAGTACTTCTCCTGTCCTATCCGGTGTCCTGTGTGAATTTAAGTATGCTCTCTCTAATTCTCTCTTTCTCTCTTTCTTTCTCTCTCTCGGAGGACCTGAGCCCTAGGACCATGCCTCAGGACTACCTGACATGATGACTCCTTGCTGTCCCCAGTCCACCTCCAGTTTCAAATGTTCTGCCTGTGATTATTATTATTTGACCATGCTGGTCATTTATAAACATTTCAACATCTTGGCCATGTTCTGTTATAATCTCCACCCGACACAGCCAGAAGAGGACTGGCCACCCCACATAGCCTGGTTCCTCTCTAGGTTTCTTCCTAGGTTTTTGCCTTTCTAGGGAGTTTTTCCTAGCCACCGTGCTTCTCCACCTGCATTGCTTGCTGTTTGGGGTTTTAGGCTGGGTTTCTGTACAGCACTTTAAGATATCAGCTGATGTACGAAGGGCTATATAAATACATTTGATTTGATTAGTGTCTAGGTCTAAATTTAACTTTCTTAGAGGAACAGGACTAATGAAGGGAATTTAATGTAGGCAGGCTGTGACTGGCCTCACACTCCAGTACAGTAGGTGGCGGTGTATTCACCTAAAAGTTGGATGTTATCCGCCAACCACATTCCAAAGAAGAATAAGAACTTGGTCTTTGGTCCTCCCAGGCTGCTGGCCTGGTGTAGGATCAGATAGAGCCAAAGTAGTGGAATAGTGATGATGCTTAAACCTCTTGATGCTACCCATCCCGGATCCGGGATCGTGACTACGGCTCAAGCTCATTAGCATAACGCAAAATGCGAAAAAATATTCTTAGACATATTTAACCTCCACACCTACACAAGTCCAATACCTCAAATGAAAGATAAACACCTTGTTCATCTACCCAGCAAGTCAGATTTCTAAAATGTTTTACGGCGAAAACATAGCACACATTTATATTAGACCACCACCGAAACAAAAGGCAAGCGGCGGCCATTTTGTCCCAGAAAATATAAAATTTAAAAGTAGGATTAAAAAATAAATAATTCACTAACCTTTTGAAAATCTTCATCAGATGACAGTAATATTACATGTTACACAGTACTTTTTTTTTTTCAATAATATGCCATTAATATCCATAAATCTCTGTTTACAATGACGACATGCTACTCAAAAATGCTACTCAAAATGTCCGGAGAAATTATGATAGCTCGGACAGATAACGTCAGATAACAAGCAATAAACATGACTAAATATACATGTTCTACATATAGTTACAAAGATACACTTCTTCTTAATACAACCGCTGTGTTACATTTATTTTTAACGTTACAGAATTCGTTCACTAGGCTATGCTATGAGTCGGCGCTCAGATATTAGCAGTGTCTCCTCTACGTTTGGAGTCCACAGAAACCCAAAATAACCACATAAATATTCCCTTACCTTTGATGTTCTTCGATCAGAAGACGTAGAAGGAGTCATACTTACCCAATACATCGTTTGGTTTCAAGTTGTGCATCTTTGTATTAGCATATGCTAACAGCTTCAGCTGAAATGCACCCAAAATAACTTCTGCTCCTTCTGGTCCCGCACTCTTGCGCATCAAACTTCAAAATTACATATTATATGTCGACTAAACTGGTCAAACTAAGTTCAGAATCGAGCAAAATGATGTTTTTATCATGTAAAACAATGATAATCGCAAACAAACGAACCGGCTTCAACTGGTGTCTATTGGAAAAGAACGTTCTCCAAATCGGCCGCGCACAATAGAGTGCATGTATGTGAGAGTGAACCGGGCATTTTCGCCTGGGATGCCAAAGGATGAGGGAGCGCGCCAAAGGATGAGGGAGCGCGAACGCCAAAGGATGAGGGAGCGCGAAATTCAAACAATGAACGTGCCAATTGAAAGCAGACATCGCGCTGAACAAATACATACTGTTCCCAGATCGGTAGCTGCCTGGGAAGGGTGGGGGCGATGACGTCAAAGTTGACCCAACTTTTCTCTTGACAAAGAGAGTTTGGGAGAAAGGCTGCCCTGAGAGTTCTGCTTTACATACAGACATAATTTAAACGGTTTTAGAAACTTTAGAGTGTTTTCTATTCAATTATTATTATTATATGCATATATTAGCAATTTTGGAAAAAATATTTTCAGTTTACTATGGGCACGCACTTCCTCCAAAGGGGGCAGTATTCAGCCATAAGCTCAAGAGGTTAATAAACGGGTTTCAGATTAGTTGGTAGGACAATTTTTTTAATGAAGTGTAAATAATTTCTACTACAGAATAGTAGGCTGATACACAACCAATAGAGTAGGTGGTGGCATGCAGGTACAGTATAACATTTGTTTGCGGACAGACATAATACCGAAGAAGAATAACTTAGTTTTATTCTGAAAGAGGATACCTAGTCAAATGTAAGGGTTGGAGCAGGGAATTTAACCCCGGTCTTTGGTGGGGAGAGAGGTGACATGTCTAAGTTGCATTTCCGTTAGACCACGGGCTCTGCACAACTTCCATTTAAAAAAATATATATACTGAACAAAAATATAAAATCAACACGTAGAGTGTTGGTCCCATATATCATAAGCTAAAATAAAAGATCCCAGAATTGTCCATGCTCACAGAAGGCTTATTTCTTTCAAAGTTGGTGCACAAATGTATTTATATCCCTGTTAGTGAGCATTTCTTCTTTGCCAAGATAATCCATCCACCTGACAGGTGTGGCATATCATTAAGCTGATTAAACAGCATGATCATTACACAGGAGCATCTTGTGCTGGGGAGAATAAAAGACCAATAAAAAATGACACAATGCCATCTCAAGTTATGAGAGAGCATGCAATTGCCAAGATGGGATGTAGGAATGTCCACCAGAGTTGTTGACAGAGAATTTAATGTTCATTTCTCTGCCATAAGCCAGCTCCAACATCGTTTCAGAGAAATTGTCAGTACTGTCACGCCCTGACCTTAGTTATCTTTGTTTTCTTTATTATTTTGGTTAGGTCAGGGTGTGATGAGGGTGGTTTGTTTAGTCTCAGTATTGTCTCAGGTTTTTTGTATGTCTAGGGGTTTACCTAGTCTAGGTGTTTATATGTCTATGGTTGCCTAGATTGGTTCTCAATCAGAGGCAGCTGTTTATCATTGTCTCTGATTGGGAACCATATTTAGGTAGCCATATTCCTTGGCTAGTTTTTGGTTTGTTATTCTATGTTTAGTTACCTGTTTGCACTAGTAATATATCTTCCCGGTTCATTTTGTATAGTTTTGTTCAGTGTTCTCTCTTTCATTAAAGAGTTATGTACGCTTACAACGCTGCGCCTTGGTCTCCTCGTTATGACGACCGTGACAAGTACGTCCAACCAGCCTCACAACTGTAGATGCCGTGTAACCACACCAGCCCAGGACCTCCACATCCAGCTTCTTCACCGTGGGATCATCTGAGACATGCCACCTGGACAGCTAATGAAACTGTGGGTTTGCACAACCAAAGAATTTCTGCACAAACTGTCAGAAACCAGGCAGATGGCAAACAGTGGGTATGGCGTTGTGTATCAACATTGTGAACAGATTGACCCATGGTGGCAGTGGGGTTATGGTATGGGCAGACATGAGCAATGGACAACGAACACAATTTTATTTTATCAATAACAATTTGAATGCACAGAGATACTGTGATGAGATAAGGAGGCCCATTGTTGTGCCATTCATCCACCACCATCACCTCAGGGCCTCCCGAGTGGCGCAGCGGTCTAAGGCACTGCGGACCCTGGTTCGATTCCAGGCTGTATCACAACTGGCTGTGATTGGGATTCCAATAGGGCGGCTCGCAGTTTTCTACTTAGATAAAGGTTTTAAAAAATTCCAGCATCTGCTTGGTGACTATAACACACCTTATGGTGAGAAAAATGAACACATTTCAGATGTGATCACGTGTGATTTAATTAATGTGATCACGTGACAGCATGTGAAGCAACATGAGACAACATGTGAAAACACAATCTCATGTGAAATAAATGTGATGACACAGGATGCAAAATGTCAAAATTTGATACCATGACACTACACATGTGTAAACATTTGAGCACATATGAAAACCCAGGTGTCAAATGTAATTTACAATATTTTACTTTGAAAGACATAATTGACATGAATTCAATTTAACCAGCAGAGGTCCCTGGAGGTTTTTGTCTAGTTGCGTTCAGAGATGGACAGTATTTCCGTTTATGTATTTCAACTACGTCTGAGTATTTTGTCTTTTGTATTACACTTGGCTGAACTACACTCCAATGTATTTTGTAACAAGATACTTTTGAGAGCTGTAATTTGCATTTTTAAAATACAAAATACTTGTCTATACCATTTTTTTTATTGCATTTCACCATTTTGTGGCCCCCTTTCTCCCTGCATTGATATCAGAAGTCGGATGGCACTATGGTGTGATGTCTGCTAAATGAACAAAATATACTGTAAAGTTGATGTAATTGGAAAGCATGCTGAGTATTATTCTAATGAGCTCTGCCCCGAAACAAGGTTTTGTCTAGAAGGGATACAGCTTTTGTCAAAATATACAGGTTTCGCGGGTTTAGGAGAATTTACACAGCAGGTTAGGATACATAACAAAGCAGTTCCTGTCACACCCTGACCTTAGAGATCCTTTTTGTCTCTATTTTAGTTTGGTCAGGGTGTGAGTTGGGGTGGGGATTCTATGTTTTGTGTTCTATGTTTTCTATTTCTGTGTGTTTGGCCGGGTGTGGTTCTCAATCAGAGGCAGCTGTCTATCGTTGTCTCTGATTGAGAACCATACTTAGGTAGCCTTTTCCCACCTGTGTTTTGTGGGTAGTTTTCTGTTTTTGTGTCTGCACCAGACATAACTGTTCCGGTTTCGGTCAGTGTTGTCGGCGGCGGCGTTGTTTTTAACATTCAGTGTTCAGTTCTATTCATGAACAATTAGAACAATTGGTCCACTTCTTCATGCACCGATGACCGTAACAGGTCAGGAGAATTAGATTAAACTGTATCCCATGTAGACATTACCCCAAAACAAGGCCAATAATAATAACTAGTTCATTTGGTATGTTCATTTTCACATTTACCTTTAGTCTTTTACTGTCTTTTTGCTAGCATCTGCTTTAAGTGCTGCCTGTCTTCCCAGTAGCCTACTTGGTGTGCTAACTGCTCATAACTTGCAGATGATTGACACGTCAACCAGGATCAACGGGTAGGTCAATTTGTGACTTGTTTTGTAATCAGTGGCAGTTTTGGAAGGGGAGTGGTTTCTCCTCTCCTATGCAATCAGCAATTAGTACAGGGAGGTGTGCTCTCCACCCCTGCTAGGCAATTAGCAATTAGTGTTAGTACTTCAGTCTCCCCTACTTTCTCAGTAGCGGTCGTGTCAGTCTCGTTTGCAAAATTAGGACTCGCCGAAAACAAAGACTGCTCTGTGGTGTGCTGCACCACTCTCTCACTTGAGTATCTCACCTAGTTATTTTCTGATCATCTAATATTTTCTGTTTTGTAGCTTTGGCAACTATGCGTGTTTTCTATACCTGTTTGCTCCTCGCCCTGTGGGCTTGACAGATGCTCCACACCCCCTAGCTGCAACCATTCTAATTTAGTATACTCTGCTCGCACAATCCATGTGGAATTCTGGGTCTCTGGCAGTGTTTGGAACTGTCGGATCTGCTGTCAAGAATAGCGATTTAATTTCCGCCTATGCTGCCCTTTTGTTCCCGTGAATGTTTGGCCCTGGTGGAGAAATGGATCACCCCAGAGAACACAGCTACTCTAGCTGCTCTCTCTGTATCTGACTACGTCTTCTCTCATAGTCCAAGAGCATCTATTCATCACACTGGTGGCACAAGGCTACTCATTTCTCCTAACTGGAGATTCTCTTTTCTCCCTCTCTCACCTGTCCATCTGCTCATTTGAATTCCATGCTGTCACTTGTCCACTCCAGCTTAACATCGTAGTCTTTTTGCCACACCAGGTGCCCTTGGAGATATCCTTAATGAGCTTGATCCCTTGATAAGATCATTCCCTGACGATGGCTCACTGCTCTTTGTACTTGGTGACTTCAACCTACTGACTGCTTTTGATGAATTTCTTTCCAACTCTCTCTTGCTTCTCTCCTTGTTTCTTTTGAACTCAACCTTTTCCCAATACTCTCCAACTCCTAAGGAAGGTATGGTGGAGGAAGTACAAGATTGTTATTGCAACAGAAGAGGGTTCTTATAAATATTGTGTCTGTGTGAACTGAAAGTGGGCCTCTGGGAGATAGAACACTGACCGTGGATTTTACAATGGATTGGTGAAAAGACTGCATTCCGTAGCATGATTAGTGTCTGTGTGACTGACTGGAAGGAACCAGGGAGAGATGGCTTGGAGCCAGACCTACACAATGAGGACTGTATTTACAGCAGATGCTGTGAATTATTAGTAACCTTGTGACCCATTCCATACATATTTGCCATGAACATCCAGGAGGATGGACTTTGCTATAAAATGCTGTGGCTCAAACCAGCTCATTGAGTTCTCAGTGATCACCTCCATGGGTAATTACCGACCAGCTCATTACTGCAGTAATGAATGAAGTTAGATTGTTTTGAAGAAATGTCTCTCCTTTCGATGACAATAATTCCACCATTGGCAATTCACTTTACTAGAGGCCTCTAATCTCACTGCAGGTCTTTGATCACTACTTTGTTTATTTTTACTTTGAAGACAAAGGAAAGAAAAACCCTTGAATAAGTAGGTGTCAACTTTTCACACCTCATTCAAGGGCTTTAATGTATTTTTACGACGTAGAATAGTGAAGACATCACAACTAATTCAGTTTATGGGTTGATACATGGCCAGTTCCCCCTGAAATAACAATGTTTTACAATCAATCACTGATTTAAACATAATGGTAAAATCATATTGATCAAGCGTATCCATAACACAACTCAACTTCAATCTACTGAAAAGAAATCTGCTATGATTTAAAAAATACAGTGCATTTGAAAGGTATTCGGACCCCTTGACTTTTTCCACATTTAGTTATGTAACAGCCTTAAAGTTGATTGAATTACTTTTTCCTCATCAATCTACACACAATACCCAATAATGCCAAAGGGAAAACAGGCTTTTAGAAATATAAAAGCAGAACCTTTTTTTACGTATGTATTCCGACCCTTTATGAGACTTGAAATTGAGCTCAGGTGCATCAAGGTTGGTCATTGGAAACAGGATGTTTCTCCAACTTGATTGGAGTCCCTCTGGTAAATTCTATTGATTGGACCTGACTTGGAAACGCACACGTTTATATAAGGTCTCACAGTTGTCAGAGCAAAAACCAAGCCATGAGGTCGAAGTAATTGTCCACAGAGGTCCGAGACATGATTGTGTCGAGGCACAGTCTGGGGAAGTGTACCAAAACATTTCTGCAGCATTAAACGTCCCCAGGAACACAGTGGCTTCCATCATTCTTAAATGGAAGAAGTATGGAACCACCCAGACTCTTCCTAGAGCTGGCCGCCGGGAGGTGACCAAGAACCCGATGGTCTGTTAGAGCTCTAGAGTTCCTCTGTGGAGATGGAAGAACCTGCCAGAAGAACCCACCATTCAGGCCTTTATAGTAGAGTGACCAGATGGAAACCACTCCTCAGTAAAAGACACATGACAGCCCACTTGGAGTTGCCAAAAGACACCTAAAGGATTCTCAGACCATGAGGAAGCATCCTCTGGTCTGATGAAACAAAGATTGAGCTCTTTGGCCTGAAATCCGAGCGCCACGTCTGAAGGAAACCTGGCACCAACCCTACGGTTAAGCGTGGTGGTGGCAGCATCATGTTGTGGGGACTGCCAACTTGTCAGGATCAAGGGAAAGATGAACGGAGCAAAACCGTAACAAAATGTCCAAAAAAAGTCAAGGAGTCTGAGTACTTTCCAAATGCACTGTGTAAAGGTAAATGGAGAATGGGAAAATGTTCAAGTATAACCCAACTCATCTTCAATCTACTGAAAAAATGATCTGCTCGAGCCAATGTATTCTTCCATTGGTCAGTGTGACCGCTAAGATATTTGAAAATACCACGAGCATCATGGATTCAATGTACTGACAATGTAGGCGCATGTCTAAACTATACCCTTGAAACACATTTACACAGAAAATATTTAAAATTTCAACAATGTATTTGTTTTATAAGCTGTTGAATAACTGAATTCTGGTGCCAAATGAATCTGTAAAAGTAAACCTTGATGTATGCTTGTGGTCTTGTGACCACTTTGAGATATCATATGAAACTTCTCTGATTCATACTAGACACCTTAATAATAATGCATAACATATGACTAATTTGTTGATAAATACACATTTCCTGGAGCCTGTAAAGTGCACATTTTTGTTTTGGTATTGTGACCGATGGGATTACGTGGTTTAAATTAGGGCTAGTCTAGGATTAGGGTTATCATAAGTGATTATGAGTGGCTGTAACTGGAATACGATTTGTCACTAATATTGTACAGTGCACATCCTCACGTCTGTGAGCACATGAGCACTTCAATATGCTTGTTACCATTCACATCATATTCTGACCTACTCAATGCTAATCCTGTATTCCTACTCAGTACCTGAGAGCATGGAGAGACACAGGTGTGCTTTTATGTATTGTTGGGCTATCAGTGAGACCGGGGCTAATGATGATTGAATTGAATAATGTATCCAGGCAGGCCTGTGTCTCAGAGAGCCCTGTTTACTGCAAATTACTATCTGAACAGGGAAACACGCACACTATGCACACACACACCCTCATTAGCATTGGGTAATGAACATAAACTGACTACAATATAGACCTGATTAGATAAAGACTAAATAAAGAAATCAGGCCTTCTATCTGGGTCTATGCTAATAATTACATGCTAATTAAACAAACAATATCTTATTGTGGAGCTCATAACCTTCACATGTTTAAAATGCATTGAGCAATATCACATTTTTCTGTATGTATATAATGAGAAACCTTGAAACCTGCTTCTCAAATGGTCCCCTATTCACTAGTGCACTACTTTTGACCAGGGTCCAATGTGCTCTGGTCAAAAGTAGTGTACTATACAGGGAATAGGGTGCCATTTCGGACGCAGACAGAGACTGACATTCTCTTTGACGTGATGATGTCCTAACGTTCCTCTCAGGGTGGCATCCCCTCTATGGCATCTTTATTCATGCCAGGATAATAAACCAGTTTGATTGGAATAAATTATCATGAATAATGACTTGAAATTGGGGGACTTGGAACTAGGGAACTAATCTCCATAAGTGAAAAATGCACAACTCCCTCCCCTCCACAAACACACCATTTGCATACACACTTAGATAAACCATGTGTAAAACTGCATAGGAGCTGTTCTAATGGGTTATAATAACAGGTCTATGTGGAACAGCTGACCCTTCCGCCCCACGTCTTTGACCCATCATCAGTGTGTCCCTTCTTAAATACACCACTTGTTAAATAAATAAATACAGAGAGAGAGAGATGGAGAAATGGAGGGTGCTGATGGGGTAAGATAGAAAGAGAGAGAATGGAGAAAAGGGAAAAGAGAATGACAGACTGGCCTTCAGAATGAGAGATGAGGACCAGCCCTGGCCTGTCAGAGGCGATTTCAACACATATCTGCCACTAACTGCTCCTCGCAGACCAGAGCTATACACAGTTACGCAGACCAGAGCTATACACAGACCAGAGCTATACACAGACCAGAGCTATACACATATACACAGACCAGAGCTATACGCAGACCAGAGCTATACGCAGACCAGAGCTATACGCAGACCAGAGCTATACACAGACCAGAGCTATACAGAGACCAGAGCTATACACAGACCAGAGCTATACACATATACACAGACCAGAGCAATACACAGACCAGAGCTATACACAGATACACAGACCAGAGCTATACACAGATACACAGACCTGAACTATACACAGACCAGAACTATACACAGACCAGAACTATACACAGACCAGAACTATACACAGACCAGAGCTATACACAGACCAGAGCTATACACAGACCAGAGCTATACACAGATACACAGACCAGAGCTATACACAGACCAGAGCTATACACAGACCAGAGCTATACACAGACCAGAGCTATACACAGACCAGAGCTATACACAGACCAGAGCTATACACAGACCAGAGCTATACACACCAGATACACAGACCAGACCAGCTATACACAGACCAGAGCTATACACAGACCAGAGCTATACACAGACCAGAGCTATACACAGACCAGAGCTATACACTACACAGACCAGAGCTATACACAGACCAGAGCTATACACAGACCAGAGCTATACACAGACCAGAGCTATACACAGACCAGAGCTATACACAGGCCAGAGCTATACACAGGCCAGAGCTATACACAGGCCAGAGCTATACACAGGCCAGAGCTATGCACAGACCAGATCGATACACAGATACACAGAGCGAGGGAGAAGTCTGTGAAAGAGTTCCATGTTAAATCAAGGCACACTGTACAGCTTCAGTCAGTCACACAGTCTATCATTGAGTGTCCAGGTAATTTGCTTCAATGGAATTTGAATTGAACTGCTATTGAATTGAATTGACACTTGTGCTACATGTCATAGACCAATACATTTGACATATGGCTCTTAGGCTACATGAACAAACCCCTGGTGGATAGGCCAGTGGTACTTTCTCCAGTACTGTAAAGGCAGAATCACAGTGACAGGTTGGTTTTTCTCAGCTTTCCTCTATATTACTTTAACACAGACCTTCAACATCCTCAGGTTGAAGTTGACCTCCTGTGGGAGCGGACACAGTAACACATTTAAAAAGCATCCAAATACTCTCTCTTCGCCTTAATTCAATTTACCCTCTTGCAGCATGTTGGTGGGAATCTGAGAGCTGCCAGAACTGTGGAAAGCTAATGCATGTCAACTAAAGGGACACCTCCAGTCTCCCCGGTGCCACAAACACCGGGCTATATATACAAACAAGCCTAGAATATAAGGTCTGATGGAGAGGAGAGGAGAGGAGAGAGGAGAGGAGAGAGGAGAGATAAAGATGTTTACTGTGGATCCTGTATCAGAACAACACAAGAGACTCCTCACCACCTGTCTGTTGGTTTTAATAGGGCTCAGGTGTGTCTTCTCTCTTTATATTACAACCAGGATGTTAACATTCAGATGAGAGGCCAGTGTATTAAACAGGTCAGGTTGCTATTAATCATTCTAAAAGGAGTTGCTTGCTGAGTACATTTAGCTATTCTAGTCAACTCTATTCTAGGCTTGTCTGCTCTGTTAATTTATTTTTGCTGATCTGTGAAGGTTCAGGTGTGCCCTTGCGTAGCCATGTTTTTGAATGGGAATTATTTTCAAACAGACAACTTTTCTTTTGGAGAAATAAATCACTGTTTTGACAGGCGAGTCAGACTTCATGCTCACTCAGACTGAATAGTAAAAGAGACTACATCAGGACAAAATGCAATTCCTTGCATGGAAAGGGGGGTACATAGTCAGTTGCACAACTGAATGCATTCAACTGAAACGTGTCTTCCACATTTAACCCAACCCCTCTGAATCAGAGAGGTGCAGAGGGCTGCCTTAATCGACATCCACGGCGCCCGGGGAACAGTTGGTCAACTGCCATGCTCAGGGGCAGAGTGACAGATTTTTACATGGTCTTCTCGGGGATTCTATACAGCAACCTTTCGGTTACTGGCCCAAAGCTCCTACCCGCAAGGCATCTGGGCTGCTGTTTGTTCAATATCCTGTGAAATCCACCCAACGTGCTATGTGTTTGTGTGTACCCAATCTCCGGGATTAACTGTCTGCCAGTACATGTCTTTATGGGTGTTATTTTGCTTCGGATATTGTGGAAAGTCATCCGACAGCCTGAGTACCCCCAAAGTGGTTGCAAGCCAGAGAGAGCCAGAGCAGTGTTGGAGGTGTCCACAGCAGAGGCAGAAATACACCCTGACACTGACGTTGAGGATGAGAGATGCCATTCATAAAGCTTATACCTCTGGCTCCCAGACCCTGGCAGACTGGCTGGCAAAAGAAGAGAGAAGAGGAGGAGGAGGTGGAGGAGAGATGTTCTTCTCTCTCTGACACCATAGGGCTACCCTTCCTTCCTCGCTCCCTCTTCCCCCTCCCTGCCACAGCTAATCATCTCAACATGCGAAACACACATCAGTCACAGTCACTGTGCTTCACAGCAGGGGGAGGGGGATCTTCCTTCTCAGCTGGTGTTTATAAGAAAGAAATGCCAGGCTGTGCTATGAGAGAGAGAGAGATAAAGATCTAGATTTTGATCTGTAATTTATCTGTTTACTTTACTCTGTATTTATTTACTTTACTCTTCCTGTGTCCAAACACATTAACAGCCTTATATTACATATAAAACTAAAGATAAAACCGTACATCATATTAACACTGCCACACCACCACATGTCCACAACACAAAATGATACCACTATACAACAATATTACAGTGTACGTGTGTGTAGAGTGCGTCTGTACCTGTGTGTGTGCCTCTTCACAGTTGCCGTTGTTCCACAAGGTGTATTTTTATCTGTTTTTTAAGTCTGATTCTACTGCTTGCATCAGTTACCTGATGTGGACAGAGTTCCATGTAGTCATGGCCCTACGGTGCCTTGCAAAAGTATTCATCCCCGTTGGCGTTTTTGCTATTTTGTTGCATTACAACCTGTAATTTGAATTTATTTCATGTGTGTTTACAGCTGTGGTCGTGAGTAGATGTGCTTGTTTTGATATCAAAGCAAGAGCTGCGTGTAGCCATGTGTGCACATTTTGTTCATATACTTTGCTATTTAGTGAGTTATTAGCCCAGTTATAGATCATTTGTATTCAGCAATTATGGAGTGATTCCTTCATACAAGAGCACAAAACGTGTACATTTCTAGACATATGTTTGAGACAGGCTTGAATACGCTAAGTAGCCAATAAGCGGAGGGCAGCATAAATTGTCTGGGAATATTGTTTGAGTGCAATGTTTACTGTAAATGTTTGAACGATTTTTTGTAAGTTGATTTTTTTTGTTTCTTCTCACATTTGTTTATTGATTAATTCACTTGATTCTGCAATGTAAACATGGAGAGAGGGAGGGAGGGAGGGAGAGAGAGAGAGACTGTTGTACTCAACTGGATTATTACAGTAACACCGAGGTTAAACATTATATTGTCTCGCTGGAGAAGGATATAACAAAGATACGGTTGTATATTACAGTTGCCATTAAGAATGATTTCTCTTGAAATGATCAAAACATCATAACTGCCCATGCCAAAACCCCTCAAATCAGTAAATTGGGTCTATAGTTTACTTCCATTCCAATCCCAGTAATGTTAGGTTACTGACATTGATTTTACTATGTTATTTCGCTTTGTCCTCTAATTAAATATTAAATCAATATTTCTAGGTTGATGTTGGTCTTTGGCATTTAAGGTGTCGTCTATGGCAGACTTGCTGAGTTGGAAATAATGGGATTTTTTTCAGAGAGAGAGAGAGAGAGAGAGAGAGAGAGAGCTTACTGGGCACAATTTTTCTGCTCTAGGATCCGTGGATATCAAAAGAAATGATTGTATTGACTTTGTGAAGCTGATGAGAGTGGAAGGCGAAGAGCACTCAGAGTGATGGAAACACAGTGATCTGATGGAAGCTCTCAACTCTCCAATTGTTGCCCATGTTTCAAACGCAAATTCACTGGATCGGAAATCAAAATGAATTTAGATTGGAAGTTGTTGGGAGATTCAAAGTGTAACGTTATCTCGTCGTTGCCGGTGTGCCGACTGCATAGTGGCATGTATTCTCAGACAGATTCTCAAGAGCCTCGGAAAATTCCTAAAACCATTTGCACCGGGAGCAAGAAAGACTCATTTGGACATCTGAGACAACTAAATGTTCCATATGCAATTTTTCTTTCTCTGTTTCCATGATCAATTTTGGAAGATATATTAGAGTGGTCAGAGAATATGTTGGGCTCTCTAAGAACTATAATTGATCTCTGACACGTGGGGATTGAAGCGAATGGAAGTATGTGTCATCTGGTATATAGTGGTAGGGTGTATATGTTCCGGGCCTTATAAAGTAGATGGGAGGGAGGGGGGGGGAGCAAGGAATTTAACAGCACATTTCACTCTCTTTCTATAATCATGTTGTCTCTTAAAGCAGTACCTTTACGGAAAAACCATATGAATTTCACGTGATCTCGTGTGATCTCATGTGATCACGTGATTTGAATGTGAAGTTGATATGATAACATGTGACAACATGTGAAGCAACAGGTGATAACATAAAACCAGTAATGGAAGAAAAGTTCCCAATTGTCGTACTTCAGTAAAAGTAAAAAGACAGCTCAATAGAAAATGACTCAAGTAAAAGTGAAAGTCTCCCTGTAAAATACTACCTGAATAAAAGTCTAAAATTATTTGGTCAAAAGTAAATGTAATTGCTAAAATGTACTTAAGTATCAAAAGTAAAAGTGTACATCATTTCAAGTTCCTTTTATGTAAAGCAAACCAGACGGCACAATGTTCATGTTTATTTAATTGACAAATAGCTAGGGGCACACTCCAACACTCAGACATAAATTACAAACAAAGCATTTGTGTTTAGTGAGTTTACCAGATTTGCAATGAATAGCAAAGTACAGATTCTCCCCAAAAGTACTTACATGTAAGTTGCACTCTGAAGTATTTTTTACTTCAGTACTTTACACCACTGCATGACAACATGTGAGTACATGTGAGAGCATGATCTCATTTAAAATGAATGTGAAATAAATGTGTCAACATGGGGATACAGCATTTCAGCCAATGATAACATAAACAACATGTGAGCACGTGAAAACATGATGTGATATAAATGTGATTTAAAAAAAATGTGATACCATGACACTACACTTACGACAATGTTAGAGCACATGTGAAAACCCAGGAGTCAAATGTCATTCAGAATATTTTATTTTGAAAAGCATAATTGACATGAATTACATTTAAACAGTGATGGTCTTCTGTAGGTTTTGTCCAGTTTCCAGTATGTTCCAGGGACGATTTTAGGACGTTGTGTCACATTCCACTGGAAGTATACAGCTAAATTCAGGTGTTAATGTTAAAGGATAGCATGTTTACTATTTGGAACTCAACATCACTTGGTATTTAAACGCACAAACTTTTGGTTGCTAGCTACCTGAAGTCCCTGCTGTGCCACTAGGTCTGTGGACATAACGAAGATTGGCAAGAATACATTTCTGCACTTTGTCTAAAGTTGCAGTAAAAATAAAGTAAATATATATAACTTGGTGTTATTTCTATAAAATGACAGTATGCAGCTGTATTCTGATTTCAATTACTGTAAAATAATATACTGTGAAAACAGTTGTGACTCAGCCTTAATGGGATTTGAACAAAATGGAATGTCCTGCTAGAGTGCAGCTACACAACCAGATCCATGAGCATGACACCTACTACCATACCCCCTGTCACGTTCTGACCTTAGTTCCTTTGTTTTGTCTTTTGTTTTAGTATGGTCAGGGTGTGAGTTGAGTGGGTTGTCTATGTTAGTTTGTCTATGATTTTCTATTTCTGTGTTTGGCCTGGTATGGTTCTCAATCAGAGGCAGCTGTCAATCGTTGTCCCTGATTGAGAACCATATTTAGGTAGCCTGTTTTCCATTGTGTTTTGTGGGTGGTTATTTTCAGTCTTTGTGTGTCTGCACCAGACAGAACTGTTTCGGTTGTTTCTTCGTTGTTTGTTATTCAGTTTTTTCATTAAATAAGATACCACGCTGTGCTTTGGTCCTTGTTCTTCCCAAGACAGCCGTTACACCCCCATTCAAAGGCACTTAAACATTTTGTCTTGCCCATTCACCCTTTGAATGGCACACATACACAATCTATGTCTTAAGGCTTAAAAATCCTTGTTTAACCTGTCTCCTCCTCTTTTTCTAAACTGATTGATGTGGATTTAACCTGTGACATCAATAAGGGATCATAGTTTTCACCTGGATTAATCTGGTCAATCTATTCATGGGAACTGCAGGTGTACCTAATGTTTTGTACACTCAGTGTATATCAACACACATACAAAAGGTATGGTTAGGCTATTGTTACCTGGAGTACAAAAAGGTCCAAGGTAAACTTCATAGGTACACATATGGACTCACATGGTACAGTTCGGTACCTTGTAGGTATAAATGGGACAATTTTCTACCCACTATTTTAAATAGAAGGTAGAATCGTCATTGCACTTTGATGTGTGGTTTTTCCATCAGGTAACCATGGTCCTCAGACCAAGCCGAAGAGAAATGACTCACCCAAAACATTAACTTTGATCCTATTGTACATAATTAACGACTTTAATGACCTTGGCTTGCTCTTTGCTGATGTCTCTAAACAAATGTCAATGCTGTAATTTTATTTGCTTAGTGTGTGTGTGCGCGTGCACTTGCGTCTGTGTGTGTGTGTGTGTGTGTGTGTGTGTGTGTGTGTGTGTGTGTGTGTGTGTGTGTGGTAGCCTGTGTGTTTATTTACAACCAAAGAGCTTTAAAGTCGCTCGCTGAAGCACCTGAATTAGCAAGCATGTACCTTGGCCCCAATCATAATAACAGCAAGGAAGGCAGGATAATTGCTATCGCTAATTAGCCTCCGGTGGAAAGTAGGCCGGGGTTTACAAGCATAGAACCTAACTAGGTTCTAGAATATTAATCAGCATTGTGTTTTGGTGTTAGCGACAGCCAACCATTGTACTCTTAGAGTAATCATGTAATAAGGCTTCAGATTTTAACCACTCTATTTCTATATAATTACAATTAGAAATTGAATCACGTGCCCTCTTTCATTGTGCTTGAAAACGTGAATTTGATCATTTTCATTTTCTAACAGCCGTTACTCTGCATCCCTCTCATGTGTGACTTTCCCCTTGGTCTGATCAGGAGCCAAATGAAAAACACATCCACATGATGGAATGACGTCTCTATTGACAAAACGATCGTGTCATGTTTCTCAGCGGGGTCGCTCGTTGATGAACAACAATGGTAATACATTTGGAAATGGTTCAGTGAGCATCGTTCTCGTTTCATCATTACAGTTTAGTCGTGTGGAAAAGACCCACGAACAAAAGCACCGTGTAGTGTACAGCTGTGTGTGTTATGTGTATGATCGCTGTGTATGACTCTTTGACAGTGTCTAAACTGTGTTAGTTGTGTCTTAACTGTTTCAACTGTGTTTTCTGCGTCTCAACTGTGTTGGTTATGTTTCAACTGTGTTTGCTGTGCCTCTCAATGTGGGTGCCATGGCATCACTGTCAGATGAGGTGAAAGGGACGACTGTCCCTACCCCGTTCTCTTTTGCCCCTAGAGTCCCAAATTATGTTCCTAACCTTGTGTTAATCTACTCAATTAGATAACAAGAGATTAGGCCTTTAAATCAAAGAGGAATCCTGCAGCGTATGTGTACACTATTGTTCAAACGTTTGGGGTCACTTAGAAATGTCCTTGTTTTTTAAAGAAAAGCACATCTTTTTGTCCATGAAATTAACGTCAAATTGATCAGAAATACAGTGTAGATATTGTTAATGTTGTAAATGACTATTGCAGCTGGAAACAGCTGATTGTCAATGGAATATCTACATAGGAGTACAGAGGCCCATTATCAGCAACCGTCACTCCTGTGTTCCCATGGCACGTTGTGTTAGCTAATCCAAGTTTATCATTTTAAAAGGCTAATTTATCGAGAGAAAAACATTTTTCAATTATATTAGCACAGCTGAAAACTGTTGTTCTGATTAAAGAAGCAATTCAACTGGCCTTCATTTGACTAGTTGAGTATCTAGAGCATCAGTATTTGTGGGTTTGATTACAGGCTCAAAATGGCAAGAACAAATAACTTTCTTCTGAAACTCGTCAGTCTATTCTTGTTCTGAGAAATGAAGGCTATTCCATGCAAGAAATTGTCAAGAAACTGAAGATCTCGTACAACACTTTGTACTACTCCCTTCACAGACCCAATAAGGGTGCAGAATGCCTTCCAGAACTGAGACGAGAACTGAGGACCCCGATCGGAGACCATGTCTACCGGGAGTCCATAGATCCGGAAGACATGCTGCACCATAAACTGGGACGTCTCCTTGGCAGAAGGTAGTTTGGGGAGAGGGATGAAATGGGTGGCCTTGGAGAACCGGTAGACTACCGTCAGAATGACAGGGTTGCCATCAGACGGAGGGAGCCCAGTGACAAAGTCCAGCGATATATGAGACCAAGGACGATGAGAGACCGGTAGTGGCTGCAGGAGGCCAGAAGGAGCTTGCCGTGGAGTCTTGTTTTGAGCACAAACAGTGCATGCGCTGACGAAGTCAGGGACCATTGAGGGCCACCAGAAACATTGTCGAAGGAAGGCTACTGTACGACGGGACCCTGGATGACAGGTCAGCCTGGAGGAATGAGCCCATTCCAGGACCCGGGACCGGACTGGATTAGGGACGGTCGGACGACCACACGGGAGATGAGGTTTGTGGTGCTATCATAACACAGCAGTCAGGTTTAGATATAGCGTAGGGTAGCGGGTGGTGTGTCTCTGCACTGTGTGATTGGCTGATTTGATAATGTGGGGATGTGAGTGCAGGCTGAAAGCCAATAAGTGAGCCAAGGATGCGGGGCAGTTTCACAATATTTTTTTTGTTTTTTGTTTATTTTACAGTCCCGAGATGCTCCCTGCAAGTGCAGACACCTGCCTGCAGAGAGACTCTCTCACAAATACTTGCATGCACCACCCCCCTAATCCTTTTTATTTTTTACTTTTAAATTAATAGTAAATAGCCATTTATTCTAGAAGAATGTAATTTATAAATGCAGCATCCTTTTATCTTTATTTTAACAGGTTAGTCTCATTGAGATGAACAACCTCTTTTACAAGAGAGACCTGTCCAAAATAGCAGCATGTAAAGTTGCAAACACATTTACAACATAAAACATACAGTTATGAATATAACTACTGTTCCGTGAAGGAGGGAACAAGATATACCATAGTATGGGGAGTCAACAACCAATCATATTCACCTGAAGAAAACAGAAATCATGCCCCAATGTGCCAATGGATATCGAGCCAACTTTTGGAAGCCTCATCTTCCTGGCTATAATACCGGGTCTCTCGTTCATTTCGTTATTTCAGTAACGCTCTTTAACCCTCCTGTCGGCACAGGGCCAATGTATGTTAGACCTCGTTCCCTTTTTCAGTGAAAATAAGTTATATTCATAACTGTATGTTCCCTTTCACTCAATATAACATTTCATGTAATTATTTTCACCACAGAAAACAAGTTATAGACAATAATACATATTTAAAAAATAGAATTGGTGTGCAGGTGTGGTTGGAAATCACAGAAAAACAATACATAACTACATTTTTTTCCTCCCCAATTTCGTGGTATCTAATTGTTTAGTAGGTACTATCTTGTCTCATCGCTACAACTCCCGTACGGGCTCGGGAGAGACAAAGGTTGAGAGACAAAGGTTGAAAGTCATGCGTCATGCGTCCTCCGATACACTCCGATACACAACCCAACCAAACTGCTTCTTGATACAACGTGCATCCAACCCGGAAGCCAGCCGCACCAATGTGTCGGAGGAAACACGGTGCACCTGGCAACCTTGGTTAGTGCGCACTGTGCCCGGCCCGCCACAGGAGTTGCTGGTGCGCGACAAGGTAAAAATCTGTCGTTCTGCCCCTGAACAGGCAGTTAACCCATTGTTCCTAGGCCGTCATTGAAAATAAGAATTTGTTCTTAACTGACTTGCCTGGTTAAATAAAGGTAAAAAAATATATATATGTATATATATATATATATCACAGTTTACCTATTTGCTTATGGTTTTGCCTACACCTAATGACCTGCTTTTTAAATTATATGGACAAAATATATTCCATTTTATTTGGAATGGCAAGCCAGACAATATTAAAGGGTATAAGGTATAATTTTAGTGAATGATATCATAAATAGGACTGGTGAAGTTGTCACACATGCAGAACACAGACATATGGAAATGCCTGTCCAAAATTACAACCAACTAATTGCAGAATTACCTCAAAAATGGAATGGGCAAGTAGAAGGGGAAAAAAGTAAGGAACTTGTCTGTCGGCCTGTATTAAAGAACGTAAATGGTTAAAGAAAAGTGTGATAAATAAAAACATACATAATTTAAGGACCAACAAATGAACAGCTGTGTCATATAAATTGAAATAGTTGGGAAGAGATTTTCAATGTACCCATTCCATGGCACATGGTTTATGAATTGACACGCAAAACAACGCCGGATTCAAAACTTCACATTTTTCAATTTAAATTAGAATACAAAATGTTTGCAACCAATAGAATGTTATATATATGGGGGATACAATCTTCCCAACTCTGCAGATTTTGCTGTGAGGAGGCAGTCATGAGATAATTTATATTGGTACTGTCCATATGTAGCTCGTTTTTGGGCACAGGTCCAGGAATGGCTGAAGAGTTGCAACATTTGCCTAGAACTAATGCTGCAGATAGCAATACTGGGTGATTTGAAAAGCCATAGTCTGTCAATCGATAATATATACATTATTTTAGCAAAAGCACTTCTTTAATTTACAATCTGTAGAAGCTATGAGAATATTAAGGTTCAGTACTTTTGTGAAGCACAGTTGAAAAATATATAGCAAATAGAAATTCAAAATGGATGATGTTGAGAGAAAAATGGGAGGGATTCAATGGAGCTGAAGGGTGGTACTAATAACAAGATAACCAATGTAAAACATACGGGGTCTGTAAAATGTATATAGGTTCAGAACTTTTGTAGAATAGCACAGTTACAAATATAAATCGAACTGGATGGACATCAGAAATATAGAAAGGACTTAAAACAAACAAAATATAACTATTGTAAAATAGATTGTGTCTGTAAAATGTGTATAATATGTAAGAACTGAAGGTAGAAGCCTAAGTGTGATTTTTTTTATTCATTTACTCCAATTGAGGGAAGGGTGTTAGGGTTTGCAGGGAATAATAAAGGTACAGTTGAAGCCGGACGTTTACATACACCTTAGCCAAATACCTTTAAACTCAGTTTTTCACAATTCCTGACTTTTAATCCCAGTAAAAATCCCCTGTTTTAGGTCAGTTATAGAATCACCAATTCATTTTTAGAATGTGAAATGTCTCCCACATGCCTTTTGGCAAACACCAAACATGTTTGCTTATTTTTTTCTTTAAGCAACAGCTTTTTTCTGGCCACTCCAATCTCCTCTGTGAAGCTTTGCAGCTCCTTCAGGGTTATATTTGGTCTCTTTGTTGCCTCTCTGATTAATACCCTCCTTGACTGATCTGTGAGTTTTGGTGGACAGCCCTCTCTTGGCAGGTTTGTTGTGGTGCCATATAATGGATTTAATGGTGCTCCGAGGGATGTTCAAGGTTTCGGATACTTTTTCTTATAACCCAACCCTGATCTGTACTTCTCCACAACTTTGTCCCTGACCTGTTTGGAGAGCTCCTTGGTCTTCATGTTGCCGCTTGCTTGGTGGTGCCGCTTACTTAGTGGTGTTGCAGACTCTGGGGCCTTTCAGAACAGGTGACACTTAGATTGCACACAGGTGGACTTTATTTAACTAATTATGTGACTTCTGAAGGTAATTGGTTGCACCAAATCTTATGTAGTGGCTTCATAGCAAAGGGGGTGAATACATCTGCACACACCACAATCTTTTTTTAAATGTATCATTTTTTTTAAACAAGCAATTTTTAAAATTTTCACTTCATCAATTTGGACTATCTTGTGTATGTCCTTTACATGAAATCCAAATAAAAATATATTTAAATTACAGGTTGTAATGCAACAAAATAGGAAAAACGCCATGGGGGATGAATACTTTTGCAAGGCACTGTACAAACTTAGTGAGCATCGCCTTGCTATTGAGAAAGGTCACCGTAGCTTGACCTGGCTCTCAAGAGAAGACCGGCTATGTGCACACTCCCCACAAAATTAGGTGGAAACTGAGCTGCGCTTCCTAACCATATTTCCTGTTACGTGGAGTGGAGCAGGTGAACCCCAGATCAGACTCAGATGAAGAGACTGGAATAAGGTAACCAAGGTATTTATTGAAAAAGAGGGGGAAGATGGGGTGCAGGCCTGGGAAAGCTCGGCGGTTTGCAGGGAGCCAGGTGCTGAGGGTGGAGGGTTCCAGGACAGGGAGGCAGGCCTGACGAGACGTGAGACTGGAGACAGGGACCAGAGTGGACAGAAGTGTAGCGGAGTGGAAACCAGCGCCAGGCAAGGGAAAATAGGCACAACACGACAACAGGATCTGTGCGGGAACAAACATCTAAAACCACTGACTGAGCAGAGGTTCCGATCTGGCAGAACAGGTTACAGCTGATGAGGATCTGCTCTGCCAGATCCCCATCACACACACACACACAGGGAGAGGGAGGGAGTGGCGGCAGGTTAGGGAGACACAGGATGAGCAGTGGAGGGCGTGGCAGACGCAGATGTAACATTGTAACATTTCTCTCGAATTAAAGAGACCCACAAAGAATTAGAAAAAATGAGAGAGATGAGAGAGAGAGAGACATCCCAATGATTCTGGATAGCAATGACAGTCTCCACTCAGCACAAATAACCCACAGTGCACTGCACTCTCATCTCTTTTCACTCTTCCTTCCTGCCAAATTCTCTCACTAGCATGTGTCCCCTTGGCCCAAGGCACAGTGAGCCGTTCTCAGCTTTGGCATGGCCTCCCACTGGTCTCTGTGTCAACTCTGCCAAGTGTGATTGGCAGGAGCGGGGTTGGAACAGTCCAACTCCAGAATCGTGGGGGACAGGGCTGTGTGCTGTGCTCTGGGAGTTTGTGCAAATGTAATGATCAACTCCTTCCTCCATCCAAGTTGTGTGGTGTTAATAAATCGTCTCTGGACATATGTTTATTTCCCCTCTAGAACAGCTTGCCGAGTTATTCTAGCTACACTGTGCAAACCCAGTCAAAGCTACACTGTGCAAACTAGCCATTTAACTTTGTTTTCAGCTCATTTCTATTTTAGCGAGGAGTGGAGAGAGAAGCATTCTAAAGTGTATATATAATTCACCGCAACCATCTTTCCAGGACACATGTTATGTAATAACACTCCTTTCTACTATATGCTGCTTCCCCTTGATCCCACCTCTCCTATCAAAATGGAGGGATGTTGTGAAGAGATGCGTTCCCCATGATACCTGCGAATACCTGATCCCTCTGCTCTTGTCGTGATGACAGGGCACAATGGAGGTAAATCCACCCTGCAGTATGGATAAATCTCCAGTAATGAGGAGGTACTGATAGTGAGACGACACCCTGTCTGCTGGCTAATTACCCTGTATGTCAGAATCGTCATCAGGCCCACTGTGTAAGCACACACAGGAGGGCCGTTCTCAATCAGACTCTCTTGTTGCCAGACACTTGTTCCCTCTGCTGCATAGTGCCTGGGGGGGGGGTGTGCTTGTGCAACAGAACTTCACAGCCATGACAGCTGGTATTTCGCATGAGTGAAGTCACGTGTAAAAGTGATGCTCCAGAACTTTTGTTTAATTCCAGCCAGTAGTTTTGAAAGTGGTGGTCATCCAATTGTGTACCAAGTCATCCATTTATATGTTAGTGTGCGCACACACACACACACACACACACACACACACACACACACACACACACACACACACACACATATATATATATATATATATATATATATATATATATATATATATATATATATACACACATACATATACATGCCCATACATACAGTATATACACTACCGTTCCAAAGTTTGGGGTCACTTAGAAATGTCCTTGTTTTTGAAAGAAAATAAAAATGTTTGTCCATTAAAATAACACAAATTGATCAGAAATACAGTGAGACATTGTTAATGTTGTAAATGACATTGATATATGACTATTGTAGCTGGAAACGTCAGATTTGTTATGGAATATCTGCATGGGCGTACAGAGGCCCATTACCAGCAACCAACACTCCTGTGTTCCAATGGCACGTTGTGTTAGTTAATCCAAGTTTATAATTTTAAAAGGCTAATTGAGCATTAGAAAACCCTTTTGCAATTATGTTAGCACAACTGAAAACTGTTGTTCTGATTAAAGAAGCAATAAAACTGGCTTTCTTTAGACTAGTTGATTATCTGGAGCATCAGCATTTGTGGGTTTGATTACAGGCTCAAAATGGCCAGAAACAAAGAACTTTTTTCTGAAACTCATCAGTCTATTCTTGTTCTGAGAAATGAAGGCTATTCCATGCGAGAAATTGCCAAGAAACTGAAGATCTTGTACAATGCTGTGTACTACTCCCTTCACAGAATAGCGCAAACGGGCTCTAACCAGAATATAAAGAGGATTGTGAGGCCCCGGTGCACAACTGAGCAAGAGAACAAGTACATTAGAGTGTCTAATTTGAGAAACAGACTCCTCACAAGTCCTCAACTGGCAGTTTCATTATATAGTACCCGCAAAACATTGTCTCAACGTCAACAGTGAAGAGGCAACTCTGGGATGCTGGCCTTCTAGGCAGAGTTTCTCTGTCTGGTGTCTGTGTTCTTTTGGCCAACTGAATAATTTATTTTTATTGGCCAGTCTGAGATATGTTTTTTTTCTTTGCAACTCTGCCTAGAAGGCCAGCATCCCGGAGTCGCCTCTTCACTGTTGCTTTTCTTTCAAAAACAAGGACATTTCTAAGTGATCCCAATCCCGCAGCTGAATCAACTTTAGGAGACGGTCCTGGCGCTTACTGGACTTTCTTGGGTGCCCTGAAGCCTTCTTCACAACAATTGAACCGCTCTCCTTGAAGTTCTTGATGATCCGATAAATGGTTGATTTAGGTGCAATCTTACTGGCAGCAATATGTGTGTCTGTGAAGCCCCCTTTTTGTGCAAAGCAATGATGACGGCACATGTTTCCTTGCAGGTAACCATGGTTGACAGAGGAAGAACAATGATTCCAAGCACCACCCTCCTTTTGAAGCTTCCAGTCTGTTATTCGAACTCAATCTGCATGACAGAGTGATCCCCAGCCTTGTCCTCGTCTACACTCACAACTGTGTTAATGAGAGAATCATTGATGGGATGTCAGCTGGTCCTTTTGTGGCAGGGCTGAAATGCAGTGGAAATGTTTTGGGGGGATTCAGGTCATTTGCATGGCAAAGAGGGACTTTGCAATTCATCGGATCAATCTTCATAACATTTTGGACCATATGCAAATTGCCATCATACAAACTGAGGCAGCAGACTTTGTGAAAATTAATATTTGTGTCATTCTCAACTTTTGGCCACGACTGTATATATTTGCAATTCATGTGATATGTTTACGAATCCAAGTCATATAATATGTTACAAATTTGTTGCACTTATAAGATCCTGGACTGCATCTTTAAATGTGTTTTCAATTTCTGACCTGTGTTAAGTTAATTTAATGCACTTTCTTTGTGTGATTTGATGTGTCACTTGCAGCGGGTGCATTACCATATACCAATGTACAGTATATAGAGTTGAACGTGTGCTTTTGTCAGGTCTTGTAAAGTCTAAGCCTAAGTTTTAGTAGACTTGAGTGTGGATACTGGCTGTGCTGACTCTGAGTGTCCCTGTCCCTAAGCCATGTTGACAACGCAGTTGCCCCTGTGCCATTCGGACAGTAGGCTATGTTCTAAAAGCCCCTCTCACATCTACTCTGTAGGATAGTGCTGTATTTTTTTATGTGCATGCGTTCAAGCATCTGTGCATAGGCCCGTCTCTTTGCCAGCACAGTGGGTGACCTTTGTTAGTGACGAGGCCTGGTTTTCAATGCTGCCAGCGTTGTATTGTTTACCACACTGTGTACCTCCAACACTCTCTGTGTGAGTGAGGCCCTGTGTGGGCCTTGTGTGTGTTTGGGCCCTGTGTGGAGCCACCTTTCTCTGTGCCCTAACCCCCTTACCCCCTCTGAGGGCCTCTATAGCTCAGGCCTCAGCGGGTCCCTGGTACTGGGTATTGAGAGGGAGGGAACAGGGCATCCTACTGAGCCCCAAAGCACTGAAAGGTTAGGGCCACTGTAGGCCAAGGAGAGGCAGCTGGGGACCGTATTCAAACCCTCCATCACCATCAGAGAGATATTCTCCTCTTTTGTTCGTTCGCCATGTGAAAGATAATTGGGTAAACAACTCATAGCAGACTATGATAGGGTTTGAGTGTGCTCTGTGTGTTGTCATTATTATTGTGAAGTACCTGTTTTGACAAGTATTCAACCTGAGTTATTCAGCTATTTCAAGAAGAGGTAGAATCCTGACAGGGATATATAAATGATGATTAGATTTTTTTGAAAAAAATTATGAGAGAATTTTCACCTGGTGAAGAGACCTTTTAGAAATTAATTTGGATGCTTTCTTTTTTTTTACCTTACCTTACTTCCCCTCTCTTTCTCGCTCTCTCATCCTCCCTCCCCCTCTCTCCTTCCTGCATCATGAGGCAATTAATTCCCTTCGATTTCTCTCTTCCGCTCGAGTCCAGATGCTGTAATTTGGAGATAGAGAGGCTGGAAAACTCTGGCTGAAGGATTCATCTCTTCCTACCTCTACTTTGTGTTTTATCGCTCTCCCTTTAAAATTATGTTTAAGGGTTTCTTCCAAATGGAGAATTGCCCTTGTAGATCAACCCCATGCAATTCCCTGTCACTCTCCACAATCGTAGTGCTGTTGTTGGAGTAGAAAACAGTTTTATCTAGTCTATTCTTTGGGATTCAGTACTGGACAAACCACAGGTATCTGGGCTGTCCAACTCAATCAATCAATCACATTTATTAAAGCCCTTTTTACATCAGCCGATGTCACAAACTGCCATACAGAAACCCAGCCTAAAATAATAATAATGACAGTGGTTGTAGAGGGTGCAACAGGTCAGCACCTCATGAGTAAATGTCAGTTGGCATTCAGAGTTAGAGACAGCAGGTGCGGGAGAGAGAGAGAGTCTAAAACAGCAGGTTCAGGACAAGGTAGCACGTCCGGTGAACAGGTCAGGGTTCCATAGCCACAGGCAGAACAGTTGAAACTGGAGCGGCAGCACGACCAGGTGGACTAGGGACAGCAAGAAGTCATCAGGCCAGGTAGTCCTGAGGCATGGTCCCGGGGCTCAGGTCCTCCGGGAGGGGAGGGAGAGGGAGAGAGAGAGAGAGAGAGAGAGAGAGAGAGAGAATTAGAATGACCATACTTAAACAGGACACCGGATAAGACAGGGGAAATACTCCAGATATAACAGACTGACCCTAGCCCCCCAACACAAACTATTGCAGCATAAATACTGGAGGCTGAGACAGGAGGGGTCAGGAGACACTGTGGCCCCGACCAAAGCTACCCCCGGATAGGGCAAAACAGGCAGGCTATAACCCCACCCACTTTGCCAAAGCACAGCCCACACCCAGCTAGAAGGATATCTTCAACCACCAACTTATCAACCTGAGACAAGGCCGAGTATAGCCCACGAAGATCTCCCCCACGGCACGAACGCGAGGGGGGCGCCAAACCCGGACAGGTAGATCACGTCAGTGACTCAACCCACTCAAGTTACGCACCACGCCTAGGGACGTGATGGAAGAGCACCAGTAAGCCAGTGACTCAGCCCCCGTAATAGGGTTAGAGGCAGAGAATCGTGGTGGAAAGAGGGGAACAGACCAGGCAGAGACAGCTAGGTTGGTTTGTCACTCCAGTGCCTTTCCATTCACCTTCACACCCCTGGGCCAGACTACACTCAATCATATGACCCACTGAAGAGATGAGTATTCAGTAAAGACTTAAAAGGTTGAGACCGAGTCTGCGTCTCTCACATGGATAGGCAGAACATTCCATAAAAATGGAGCTCTGTAGGAGAAAGCCCTCCCTAGAAATTCTAGGGACAATAAGGTGGCCTGCGTCTTGTGACTGTAGCGTACGTGTAGGCATGTACAGCAGGACCAAATCGGAGAGATAGGTAGGAGAAAGCTCATGTAATGCTTTGTAGGTTAGCAGTAAAACCTTGAAATCAGCTCTAGCCTTAATTAAAACCTCTTAGGGATAGTGAGACACTAGCGTCTCAAGAGGCCAATAGCCTCGGGAAATGCATAGCGCCAAATTCAAATAAAATGCGATAAAACTCAAACTTTCATTAAATCACACATGCAGGGTACTCAATTAAAGCTACACTCGTTGTGAATCCAGCCAACATGTCAGATTTTAAAAATGCTCTTCGGCGAAAGCATGAGAAGCTATTATCTGATAGCATGCACCCCCCCTGAACCACCTGAACGAGTTGTAAACAAAATAATTAGCGTAGCCGGCGCTACACAAAAAGCTGAAATAAAATATAAAACATGCATTACCTTTGACGAGCTTCTTTGTTGGCACTCCAATATGTCCCATAAACATCACAATTGGTCCTTTTTTTCGATTAATTCCGTCCATGTATACCCAAAATGTCCATTTATAAAGCAGGTTTGATCCAGAAAAAAACAGCTTTCCAAAGCACAACGTCACTCCAAAACATTTCAAAAGTTGCCTATAAACTTTGCCAAAATATTTCAAACTACTTTTGTAATGCAACTTTAGGTATTTTTAAACGTTAATAATCGACGATCAAATTGTAGACGGGGCAAACTGTATTCGATAGAGAAAGTAAACAAAACATGCTCCTTTTTCCCTCTTGCGTAAATATCAAAAGTGTAACATTGTACCAGGAAGTGCCTCTTCTTCGTTTCACCAATGATTAACTTCAACCCAATTCCAAAGACTGGTAACATCCTGTGGAAGTCGTAGGAACTGTAAAATGGGCGTTATCTAATTTCTCTTGACAAAGACAACTGAGGGAACTGTCAGAGGGAGAAATGTTTTTTTTAAAATTCTGAACAGTTTTTCCTTGGGGTTTTGCCTGCTACATAAGTTCTGTTATAGTCACAGACATGATTGAACCAGTTTTAGAAACTTCAGAGTGTTTTCTATCCACACCTACTAATCATATGCATATAATATATTCCTGGCATGAGTAGCAGGAAGTTGGAATTGTGCACGCTATTTATCAAAAAGTAGAAATGCTGCCCCCTATGTCTAAGAAGCAGGAAGCCAGTGTAGAGAGGCTAGCACTGGAGTAATATGATCAAATTTGTGGGTTCTAGTCAAGATTCTAGCAGCCGTGTTTAGCACTAACTGAAGTTGATTTAGTGCTTTATCCAGGTAGCCAGAATGTAGAGCATTGCAGTAGTCCAATCTAGAAATGTCAAAAGCATGGATTAACTTTTCTGCATCATTTTTGGACAGAAAGTTTGATTTTTGCAATGTTATAAAGATGGAAAAAAGCTGTCCTTGAAACATTCTTGATATGTTCATCAAAAAAGAGATCAGGGTCCAGACTATGCCAAGGTCCTTCACAGTTTTATTTGAGACTAATGTACAACCATCAAGATTAATTGTCAGATTCAACAGAAGATCTCTTTATTTATTGGGACCTAGAACTAGCATCTCTGTTTCTTCCGAGTTTAAAAGTAAAACATTTTCCACCAACTGTCTTGTGATTTAGATTATCTTGTTTGATATTGTTCATTTAATTATGTCTGAAACACAGGCTTCCAGGGAGGGCAATTTTGGGGCTTCACCATGTTTCATCGAAATGTACAGCTGTGTATCGTACACGTAGCAGTGAAAGTTAACATTGTTTCCGAATGACATCAACAAGAGGTAAAATATATAGTGAAAACAATAGTGGTCCTAAAACGGAACCTTGGGGAACACAGAAATGTACAGTTGATTTGTCAGAAGACAAACCATTGACAGAGAGAAACTGATATCTTTCCGAGAGATATGATCTAAACCAGGCCATAACTTGTCCATGAAGACCAATTTGTGTTTCCAATCTCTCCAAAAGAATGTGGTGATTGATGGTGTCAAAAGCATCACTAAGGCCTAGAAGCGTGAGGACAGATGCAGAGCCTTGGTCTGACGTCATTAAAAGGTAATTTACCACCTTCATGAGTGCAGTCTCGGTGCTATGATGGGGTTTAAAACCAGACTGAAGCATTTCATATACATTCTTTGTCTTCAGGAAGGCAGTGAGTTGCTGTGCAACAGCTTTTTATCTTTTTCAAACGTTTTTGAGAGGAATATGAGATTCGATATAGGCCGATTCGTTTAAAAAAATATTTTCTCAAGAAGGGCTTTATTACTGCCACTTTTAGTGAGTTTGGAACACAACTACAGGCCACAAGGGGTGGCAGATATTCTAGTGGTTAGAGCATTGGGCCAGTAACTGAAAGGTTGCTGGATCAAATCCCTGAGCTGACAAGGTAAACATATGTCCTTCTGCCTCTGATTAGGCAGTTAACCCACTGTTCCCTAGTAGGCCGGAATTGTAAATAAGAATTTGTTTTTAAACTGGCTTGCCTAGTTAAATCGTTTAAAAAAATGGTAAATAAAAAAAACAGGCCATGTTAGCTAAGCTGCTGACTGTGACAGCTGTCATTGATGAGTTATTATGGTTCCTTTAGCCTGAACAATGTGAGCTTGATACAAGAGCCGGCTTATGATAGTATGGGTGGGTTGTGGATGGGAACACCAATCGGGAGTTTGATGACGAATAAAGTTATTGGTGGGGATTGGTGATTAGGTAAATGGGGGTTACATTAGTAGGTACTATCACAGAAATTACAGTATTGCTAAGTACTGTCATCACAATTCTGTTATATAAACACCCTTCAGCAGTAGGAAGGATCAACCAGCATCCATGTTATTTCCTATGGTCCCCAGCACCATGAAAGACAATGGTTCCAATGTTCTGCTTATGTTCCGTAGTGCTGCAGTGGAGTGGGTGTTTCAGGAACTATTTACGGGCCTTTTGTCAGCCCTGTCACAGATCATTCAAATGAATTTCTAGTGCATGGCCTGGAACATGAGGTGCGTGTGTGTGTGTGCGCGCGTGTGTGTAGTTGCGTGCCTGCGTGCTTGCATGAATTTGTGCGTGTACACTTGTATGTGTGTGTGCACGCGTACGTAAATGCCTTTGTTGGTGTGTGTGGTACAGAATGGCGGCCACCGTTACCACCGCCTGAGGGGTTTGATGACGAGGGGGGTTGACAACACCTCAATGCGTCCCTTGTTCCCCAGCCAACATGTTATTTTTGCTCTTAGCCTTTCTATCCTCCCACACACACACACACACACACACACACACACACACACACACACACACACACACACACACACACACACACACACACACAGCTCTTAGGCATACAGGGAGATTACTGTAGAGTAGATAACGTTTCCTGTTCCGTCATGTAGCGCATTCTAAAACCCCTACACAGCGCGAGCAAAGCCACTTATAGAGCTGTAAGCATGTGACAAGGACGTTTTGGCCTGATACTTTTACCTTTCACATTGTTTCCTTCATTCCACCTGGTCTTGGTGTTCTCTGGTTGCTATGGCGTTCATTTAGAGAGACTGACTCTACTTCTTGGCTTTTTTTTCTCTGCAGAGGATTTCCAGTATACTGTCACACTAGTTACTGCTGGTTACCTACTGTACCACGTACTTAGCAGTTTTTTATTTAATGTGTGTGTGTGCAGATTTGATTTAATAACATCAAAATATAATTACATTTTGGTCACAGCCTTTAATGATAATTTGCTTATTTTATTAATTGGAAATGTGTTTTTTGCATATCCAACTCTCCCTGAGTCACAAGGTCACTGCCATTATCAACAATGAGCTTGGAGCACTTAAGGGTTAAGTGCCTTGCTCAAGGGCACAT
The DNA here is from genome assembly GCF_018296145.1 of Oncorhynchus tshawytscha. Taxonomy (NCBI): domain Eukaryota; kingdom Metazoa; phylum Chordata; class Actinopteri; order Salmoniformes; family Salmonidae; genus Oncorhynchus; species Oncorhynchus tshawytscha. The sequence continues at coordinate 12,284,847 of NC_056445.1, forward strand.
TGACATAATTTTCACCTTGTTGGCACAGGGATTTGAACTAGCAAACCTTTGGTTACTGGCCCAATGCTCTAACTGCTAGGCTACCTGCCACACTTTATCAGCTTATTCCAGTTCATGGTGCGACCCGTGTGTAGTCTAACAGCCTGAGTGAGTCAAGGATTATGTCCCAAATGGCATCCTATTCCCTATATAGTGCACTTCTTTTGACCAGAGACCAATGGGCCATGACCAAAATTAGTGCACTAGGTAGGGAATAGGGTGCCATTTGTGACATATCTGTGGAGGCCTGTCAAGGCATAATAAACACTGATTGGGGGTTATTTTCTGTGAATCAGGCCATTGTTAACTGTACCACTTTGATTGTGAGTGCATTTATTTCCACCTCATCTCAGCTCATGGGGCGCTCACAGCCAGGCAACAAACAAAACAACTACTGAGAAGAAATGTTTTGAACAAAGTAAACTTCCTCAATTTCTTTGAATCAAGAATCATCAAAGTTTCTCGGAAGCCGTTTGCTCAGTGTATATGACAGGAGACCTAAGGAGCATCTGACATTGCATTGAAGAGACAGCCTAAAAGGCCACAGAGCACCACATGAGTGAAAGAGCGGTACTTTAGCCTCAACCATATGTAAGCCTGTACAGTAAGCATGAGCAAGCGCACTCTCTATGTCCCAAATGACACCCTATTCCCTATATTGTAGTCCATTTAACCTGGTCAAAAGTAGTTCACAGAATAGGGTGCCATTTGAGGGAGACACCCTGAGACATTTGCCTCATGGAGTTGTGTACTTGCTCTTTCACCCTAGGGTTGTTGGTTCAAGTCCCACACCAGCTGTTCTCCTAAATCGCAAACACCCCTAAGTCAATTTTATCCCCTTTAGAATAGGTAGCAGGATGAGGCTAAGTGACAATCGATACAGTATATTGAATCATAGGTTATTGATTATGCTACTGGTGGTGGTAGGAGATTAGTGTTGTTGTCGTCGTCTGAGTCTTGACAGGACATGTCTCTCATGTATAACACCACAACACTGAGCTGGTAAAATGTGTCTGTTCTGTAATGGAGTCAATCACCTTACAAGACCACCGGCATTATATGCAAAATAGTATAATACACATCTGCAGTCCTCAGGGATGTGGTGACTCACCTGCTGATAGAAAAGTATAAGACTCGAGGCTGAACTGTTCTGACTTCATAATCCACTGTCTTTCTAAACCTGTGATTTCACCAGACATACGCAGGGCCTAATCTAAATGCTATGTAGTCATAAATATTCTAACCATGGACTTGCTGGAGAACATTCTTCGGACCTCTGCTTTTAAAATACCCATTCCAATGTCAGTTTCAATCAGGCAATGTTCTCTGTATTAAATTGGTGATATTGGTTTTCAAATGACTGGCGATTTGCTCCCCTCAATTCATGTTTTTGGATGTAGATGCCTGATCTGGGTAACTATCTGTCTGTCTGTACCCATTTAGCTGGGCTGGGAAATAGGGTACGTTGTTTTGGTGAGGAGCCAGACGGATCTCATTTCAAGAACAGGTTGGAGTGACTGTGTGCCAGGAAAATTGGGTTTTAGCCACGGCTGATACCTGTGTACAGGAGCTTATCACAAACTAATCAGAAATTATGTTTCCTGCAAGTCACCTCTGGTTGAATTTTTACCTCATGCAGTGTTTGGAAGATATGAGTGTTGACTCAGATAATAATTTTTGGAGTTTTAATATTTTGATTTTAGATTGTGAAGTTTTGCTCTTGAAATGTAATCTTGCTGCTTAAATTATCAAAATAGCAGAGAGAGAGAGGCAGCTGTTGAGGCTTCTGAGGTCAAGCAGACAGACGTCCTCTATTCTCCCCATTCCTCTAGCCTTCTCTACTACTCTCTCGTTCCTGTCTCTCTCACGATCATATTCTCCACTTCAACTCTCTACCTTCTGCTCTTTCTCACATTCTATCCCCAGGCTCCTTTATTTACTGGTTATCACAGATTAACAAAGCCAGAAAACATTTTGATCCGTCAGTCTGTTTATTTGTTCTTCCTTTGTCTGTCTGTATTATTAATTATTCACTCTCTTATCTTCCGCCCTGAGAGATAAGTGTTTTTTCCTTAACCGGTTTTCTCATAACCTGCTCTTTCTCCCTCCAAGGCCTACAGACAGAGGACTGGAGAGGGGGGGGGGGGATTTCCTCCTTGCCCGGATCCTACCCAAATACATTATTTAAATATGGAGACCCAGTCTAAACGGACCCGAGGACAACCAGACCTGGCCCATATAGACCCGGTTGGGTCCAAACCCGGTCTGATCCGATCCGAGTGAGGGAAGGAAGCTACATCATTAACTGAAGCTGTTAATGCATGCACTGGGGGAGAAAGGAATAAATGAGCTAACAGCAGGTGCCGTGTGGTGTGTGTATGTGACTGAGTGGCACAAGGAGGAGGGAGAGAGAGACAGCAGCTACCAAGCCGACTTGCACTAGTTACTTCTAGCTGCCATAGCTAGGTTATTTATCACCCAATCTGTTTACATAGTACCTGTTTTGACTCCATCAAACCGAGAACAGAAGCTAGCTAGCTGGGTTGGCTAATTTATTATTTAATTATTGCAGTAAAGGAGCCATCAACAACCACCCCGGGAAGTTATTGTTGAGAACACAATGAGCAGAGATGGGTTACAACCTTTATAGACTAAGCACATCCTTCGGAGTACGTGACAAACAACAGATGTGTGGAGTGGGTCAAAGGAGAGGTTCTGTATGTGAGAAAGAAGTAACCCCCCAACCAGATAACATCTGTTGTGAAGACTGTTCTAATTATGTAGAAATCAGGGTTTGGCCCCAAAGATAATGTCCCTCCCATCAGCCGTCCACACCAGAGACACCTCCCCACTGGTACCTCATAGTACACAAACACCAACTCATTCTATGGAATGCAGACTGTAGGTTTTATCATCAAGCCATCATAAATCAATTGCCAGCACCAAGCCCCAGAGGCCCAACTCAGTCCCATAGATGAGAGAGATGAGAGAGTACTCATCAAAGCTGTTCGATGCATAAACAGTATTAAAACATAATCTTGTAATTTTTTACCGTACGCGCCACTCTTGTGAAACACTTGAGCAGCAGCATAAATGAGACAATTTTCTCCTTCTCTACTATAGTTTGAATTACATATACGCAAGACCCATGAGAATCAAATCCAATCCGACCTGGATCCGAGAGTCAACTACAGAGTTTTGGACCCGATCGGGTAATCGGGTGGACCCTTGAAGACCTCTAGCTCACAGCAGCCAGGGTGTGAGAGACTTTGGTAGGGGTAATACATTTTTTTTCGATTGCTAAACGACAGTGGACACAACTGGAGTCACATGTGCAAAACTCTATCTACAGTCTGCACAGCAGCAGTTCATGTGGACCAAACTCTAGTTCGTTTTTCATTGCTTGAACACAGTTTTCAAAACTCTACACACTTATCCCATGACTTTAACCACAACCTGCACAACACTGTGGATTTACAGCACTTTGTTCAAATGCTAACACACTGCTGTCAAAACTGTGAACCACACATTCAAAACGGAATAGATTTCAGCCTTGTGCCTTTCAAACACTGCTGATTGCAATTTCAGCTGAAAGGCTAAGCAGGTGTCTTGTTTTAGACTTGTTAGTGTACACACACACATATTACAGTATATATAGGTAGAGCTCAGAAAGACTCATTTTGGAAATGGAACAAGGAAGATGGGTTCGTGGAGGGAGAAGGGTGGCAGGGAGAGGGCGGATGCGTGGAGGAAGACAAAGAAAACAAAGAGCTGTTATTTCAGATGAAATAAGGGCTACACTTATAGACCATGTCGTGAACCATGGTCTCTCATTGAGAGAGGCAGGGTTGAGGGTGCAACCCAATCTGCAAAGATCCACAGTGGCATCTGTAATGTGAATTTTCCATCATGCAAACATTACAGGAATTTATTTTGTATTGCAATTATAGAATATTTACACAGATATATATTACAGTAAGTTTGACTGTAAAATATATTTTTACAACAGGACCCAAGTTTTTGTCATAGTTTGCGATTATGTTGCTTTTCACCACTCTGAAGTAGTCACAGATTGGTTTGCAGCACATCACAGATTTATGGTTTTGTACCTGCCTGCATATTCACCCTTCCTCAACCCAATAGAGGAGTTTTTCTCTGCCTGGAAGTGGAAAGTGTTTGGTCACCACCCACATGACCAAATGTCTCTTTTGGAAGCCATGCGTGCCGGATCTGAGGACACGAGTCCAGAGGACTGCCAGGGATGGATAAGGCACTCCAGAAGGTTCTTCCCCAGGTGCATGGCAAGAGAAAACATTAGATGTGATGTTGAAGAAAACCTGTGGCCTGATGCTAGAGAGAGGCAGGATTAGCCCCTCAATTATTTGTTTGAATTACAGTATGTACTTTTAGTTTCTACCTTTTTTTCTCATTACTGTAATTCCGTAAATTACTACAGACTATTGAAGCAAACTGCTAATTTTCATTTACCTTAAAGAATTGTTATGTTTTAAATATTTTAATAAATCATGTGAAAGAATGTCACTCTTTTCTTTGAAGAAAATATTACTTTGTATGAAGTCACTGAAATTGTTCAAACTGTAAAGATGAAAAGTTTGTATTTTCTGTATTGGTGTTTGATGCTAGTGTTTTTACTCTGTGTGTTCTGAGTGACAGTGTGTGTTATCTCAGTGAGGGTTGTGCATAGTGTTTGGCTGCACTGAGCGTGTTTTGAGCCATGTGTTAAGAGTTGTGTTGCTTGGAATGAGTTTTGCAGGTGATGTGAACTGTTTAGCTCAGGTGACTGTTGGTAGTGCAGGCTGTAGTTAGAGTTTTGCACATGTGACTCCAGTTGTGCCCACTGTCGTTTAGCAATCGAAAAAAACTGTAATGACTCCAACCTAAGTGTATGTAAACTTCCGACTTCAACTGTAGACCTTATCAGGGTGTTTAACGTGCTTCTATTCCATGATAATTACATCAAGCCTGTTTCCCAACGTTGGACCACATTATCTCTTCCCAGGATAATGAACTCTCTCCCAATGAGTGTTTTTCCCATTCCATTACCCCACTAACATATTGAATTATGAATGCTGACAAGATAGCTGTTCTCTCCATTCCTTCTTGTCTTTCATCTCCCCCTGCTCTCTCTCTTCCGTCATTCCTCAGTCTTTCCCCATTAAAACCCAACTCTTGCAGCAGTAGTTGACCCATGTGCGTGTGTGTGTGTGTGTGTGTGTGTGTGTGTGTGTGTGTGTGTGTGTGTGTGTGTGTGTGTGTGCGTGCCTCTCACTCTATTTCTGGTTTGTGTGGTACACAGGCATAATCTTCTGGTTTCAGAGAGAAACTGTTAATTTCCTAAAAAAAAGTATAATTCAACCGGCGAATCACAACTCAGCCTGGTTTGACTTACAGGACAGTTTTATAAAAGTCCATTTCACATCGGGATACTGTTCTATTCTCTGTTATCTCACCTATCAATGTAATCATGTTAAAGTATAAAACATTTTGTTCAGACAGAGAGAATAGAATTATTTTAAACCCTTCTGAAGGATTCACCTATATGTGTGCACAATAGAGTATGTGTGCCCTGGAGGCCTGGACTGAAAGAGTGGCAGAGGTGATCGTGATCACCGTCTAGGTATAGAGTAGAACTCGGCTGCCTTTTACACAATGTGCGCGTATGTGCGTGTTTGCATATGTGCGTGTTTGCATATGTGCTTGTTTGCATATGTGCGTGTTTGCATATGTGCGTGTTTGCATATGTGCTTGTTTGCATATGTGCGTGTTTGCATATGTGCGTGTTTGCATATGTGCGTGTTTGCATATGTGCGTGTTTGCATATGTGCGTGTTTGCATATGTGCGTGTTTGCATATGTGCGTGTTTCACATGGTTAGCATGGCACTGTTTCGGAGCTGTGTTTAATTTGAGCTCTCCATTTTGCTGTGCCCAGGAGAAAGTGTGTGTGTGTGCCTGTGTCTCTCTCTGGCCCTGGCCCTCTCTCTCTGTGTGTGTGTGTGTGTGTGTGTGCGTGTGTGTGTGTGTGTGTGTGTGTGTGTGTGTGTGTGTGTGTGTGTGTGTACACGTATGTACATGTCTCATCAATGTTATTCATCCCCGTGAAAGATTCAGAGGAAGCAGAGCTGTGTTGAGTTGTTTGGAGGAAGCACTAAAGGGGGTGGTAAATTAGAGATGAAGAGGCCAAGTAGGATCAAAGCTGCTGGAGCTGAGGTTCTTTTCTGTTATAAGTGTTGTCAGGTGATTATACTCAGTTACAACTGTATGGGGCTTGTGAGGTAGAACCAGAATAATAATGATAATAATAATATCTTCCTGTCTGCAACGTCCAGAAGGGAGAATTGTGTTCAGGGCTCCTAAAGTATCATGCTGACCTGCACTCACACCAATACAGCCTCATCTGAACCCATTTAACTTCCCTTACTCCTCCAGCCTCTCCACTCTGTCACACTCTGGGGGATTTTCTTTACATATTGAAGCATCTTAGCCAAAGAAAGAGCAGTATGCACAGCCATAAAGTGCAGTGCCTGGACAAAACATTTACCCAAGTATCGAACAAAACAAAATCACTACCATATGCATCTCCCGGTGAATTAGCCAAAGCCTCACTATGGATTTTCTTATCGACGTCCCTGTAACTTGCCGAGTAAATCCCTTGAGTGTATTTCATATCCTCGTCCTTGCTGTTGCCCTGGGCCCAGTGCTGTCACGACCAGCCTGGCTGGATCACTAGGAGCCTGGCTCTGTCACTCTTTCCTAATATACTAAGTGAAGGAAACTCTGTCCATTAAATTAAACTGAATTACTCATGGACCTGATTCTGCAACTGACTCTGAATATTTCACTGGGTAATGAAGTCACAGATATTAGAGAGAGGATGGCAGATGGAAGTAAGCTGCAAGCTCCATCTGAGAGGGTCACGTGTTCAATCCCATTGCTCTCGTTAGATCTTTTTTGATTTTAACCCTTTCCCAAACCTTAACCCTTACTTTAACCATTCATAATTAACGTTGAATGCTGAAGTCAAACCGTGTCAAACCGTGAGATCTTGTTGGTGGTAGACCTGAAGGGTAGGTGAGTGGGTGTGTGTGTGTGTGCGTGTATGCGTGCGTGTGGGTATGTGTGAGCGTGTGTGTGTGTGCCTGCATGTATGCATGTGTGTGCGCATAACCCCGAAGAGACTAATAGGAAGTGCATTATCCAGGACAATGACACCTCACAGTAGCCTGAGAATCTCTTGAGCTAAAAATCTGTCCACTGTGTCCTCCCTTCATCCCTCTATCCTCACCTCCTCATTCCCCAACAAGCTCTAAAAGTCACTGCACAATTAGACCTCCTCCTTGTCCTCCATCCATCCTTCCCTCCCAACTGCTCTCTGGCACCATAGGTGTGACACGTAAGTCACACATGATGTACCTAGGTGTCATTGTGGCGACCAGTGTGACGATGAGCACATTGGCGTGCTGTGTGTGATGTGTTTAGCGTCACGCCGCGTAAAAACTAAATGAGAGAGGATGTGTTTATCAAAGGCAGAGGATCTGGATTGTGTATAGAGATTACACGTACACACACGGGTACACACACATATGCACAGAGACGTCCTTGTCCCTGTTTCTCTTCCCTCTGATGTCGTCTGAGGACACTGTGCTCTGACGCCACACAAGGACACACAGAGGGAGAGAGAGACACGAGGTATTGTGTGTGTGTGCAGACGTGTCAGGACAGGGTGTAGCAGATTAGTCCCCCCTGTCATATGGCTGCGCCACAGTCTGTATCATTCGCAGAAGTCCCCATCATTCGCAGAATTCCCCTACACGTTCATTACCTATCATACTGTAGGTATGGAGGCACACACACACACACACACACACACACACACACACACACGCACGCACGCACACACACGCACACACACACACGCACGCACACACACACATATGCTCGCACGCACACACACTCTTTTGATCAATCTCTGTCACAAACATGCACTCACACATGCACACCCACACAGAGACACACACATACACACCTCTCCCTATGCTTCATTATCACACATTCATCACCTAAGAAGGCTGCTGGTTCTGATGTATTGTTCTGACTCAGGCAGTGACTGTATTCAGTCACGCAGAGTTGTGTGGGTGCGACACAGCCGCATGGGTTTCATTTGTTATTTAAATCAGTCTCATTCAATAGTTGTATTAGATTATCACTTGTAAGAATCAAGAATTTAAATACAAGTGTCACGTTCTGACCTTAGTTCCTTTGTTTTTGCCTTTGTTTTAGTATGGTCAGTGCGTGAGTTGGGGTGGGCAGTCTGTTTGTTTTCTATGTTGGTTTTTGAGTTCGGCCTAGTATGGTTCTCAATCAGAGGCAGCTGTCAATTGTTGTCCCTGATAGAGAATCATATTTAGGTAGCCTTTTTCCACCTGTGTTTTGTGGGTGTTTATTTTCAGTCTTTGTGTGTCTGCACCAGATAGAGCTGTTTCGGTTGTCACTTTGTTGTTTTGTATTTTTGAAGTGTTCAGTTTCTTATTAAAAAGATGAACACTAACCACGCTGCACTTTGGTCCTCTCCTTCTTCCACAGACGACAGCCGTTACAACAAGCCTTTTATACGTATGTAAATCTGATTTGTACTTATTCTATTAGAATCTCTCAATACACTGGTTATACCAAACATTAGGAGCACCTTCCTAATATAGAGTTGTACTTCTTGCCCTAAGAACAGCCTCATTTCGTTATGCATGGACTCTAAAAGGTGTAGAAAGCGTTCCACAGGGATGCTGACCCATGTTGACTCCAATGCTTCCCACAGTTGTGTCAAGTTGGCTTGATGTCCTTTGGGTGGTGGACCATTCTTGATACACACAGGAAACTGTTGAGGGTGAAAAACCCAGCACCATTGCAGTTCTTGACACAAACCAGTGCACAGGTGTACTTAATTAATGTTTTGTATACTCGGTGTATATCTCGTTTTCAAGTATATTTGCAGTTTTTTACAATCACTTAGGCAATAATTTAAAAACTATGATGTTGTTTTTCAAAACTCTAACACTTTTTCCAATTGCTTGCATACAATACACATAAAGCTAAGATAATTTGTTCATTGAACTAAAATCACCTGTTCAAAATGACAAAACTTTACATCAAGTATTACCATTTCAAAATGCAATTCACACATTGCATCTGAGATGACTATCTATTCATTCCATTACAATGATCTTGACTCAGGGAGGAGGACGCCCCTGCCATGCATAGTCTCATGGGATGTTGGCTATCAACAACAAGGCAACTCCTATGACGAATTGGGAATGGGACGCAAGCGTAGGATTGATCACCCTGTCGCTGGCCGCCTTTGGGGAGGGTGTATAGTGTGAAAGGCCAAAACTCCCTAGGAACCAAAGGTACACTACTGACAATGCGCTCCCCAAATTTCACCAGGCTCACTGTTCATGAACTCTTGGTAGTGCTTGCACAAAGGACAGTAACATCTTATCCTGTGTTCTTGGAATCTAACTATCAATTGATACAACTGCTCAAAATGATAACTGTTGCATTACTCTTAATGCATAGTTTTATGGAAACGGACAAACAATACTCCATGTTTAGATTATGAAAGTTTCAGGATAGCGAGATCCATTGATACCAATTACAGTGGAACATGAACCAATTGGACTACATTATCTATGGATGTAATATTTCATCATCATTCTTTATCAGACACTATGTTTCTATGGTCCCATGTACGGCTTTTCCAGACCATGTTTTCAGATTTGACATTACTGTACACTCACCGGTCACTTATTTAGGTACACCTATCTAGTACTGGGTAGGACCCCCTTTTGCCTCCACAACAGCCTGAATTATACACAGTGTTGTACATTAAGAGATGTCCTTCTGCACACCACTGTTTTAAATGGCTGTTATTTGAGCATTTGTGGCCTTTCTGTTAGCTTGAAGGAGTCTGGAAATTCTCCTCTGACCTCTCTCATTAACAAGGTGTTTTTGCCCACAGATCTGCCTCTCACTGAATGTGTTTTGTTTATCGCACCATTCTCTGTACTCTAGAGACTGTAGTGTGTAAAAATCACAGGAGGGCAGCTGTTTTTGAGATGCTGGAACCACAATGTATGGCAGCAACAGCAAAGAGTTTCCAATGAAATCCGAGCAATAGTTGTAGACCATGTTGTAAATCATGGCATGACAATGACTGAGGCAGCTACAATGATTCAACCAAACCTCAGAAGATCAACCGTGGCCTCAATCATCAGAACTTTCCGCAATGAGAACCGGTAAGTCTTCACCGTGCAGTAAACATTAGGCTACTCTCAATTGTCAATGACCACAAAGTAGGTGATGTGACTAAATGTGTTCTTACTGCAATTTTCTTTGCAGAATTGAGACTAGGCCAGAATGGTTTGGCAGAGGCAACATTCTGACTGACCAACAAAAGCAGGCCGTGGTCAATTTTGTTCGGGCCAGAAATGATATTCGACATACAGAAATTCGGCAGCACATTTGGACAATGACGACATGTTGAACAATGTGGTAGCCATAAGTTTGCCGACTATTGCCTGCATGCTGAAAAGGCACCAGGTGTCTCTAAAACAGCTATACCGTGTACCTTTTGAAAGAAATGCAGACAGAGTGAAACAACTGAGGACTGGGCATGTTCAGGTATGTTCAGTTTCAAGATGCCTGTTGTAAAAAATTCCCCCAAATTCTACATCATTGTAAACAGTAATTCTCTTTCCAAAATGTATTTTTACAGGGTGATGCAGCTGGTTGCTAACGAAAACCATCACAAATTCCTCTTTTTGGATGAGGCAGGCTTCAACCTGGCCAAGACAAGGAGGAGAGGTCGGAATTTTATTGGCCAGCGGGAAACATCACCATGTGTGTGACTATATCGAAAGACAGTGTGGTGGGATGCAGACCTCGTATTGGAATGTATAATGCAGCTCTCCTTGTTACCTTCCTTGACGAGCTAAATCAGGTCTGTAGACCCCCATACTCTCCTTTCCTTAAACCAATTGAGGAATTTTTCTCCACATGGAGGTAGAAGGTATATGATAGGCGCCCTCAAAAACAAGCCACCATTCTCCAGGCCATGGATGACATCACGGCAGACCAGTGTCAGGCGTGGATTCACCATGCCCGAAGATTCTTACCAAGATGTTTGGCTAATGAAAATATCCATTGTGATGTGGATGAGAATCTAGGGCCAAATCCACAATACAGGAATGATGGAAATATAGAAGTACAATAATCAAGCCTTTGTTTTGCTTTTTACAATAAGCCAGATGAGGAACACTGCAGTTGACGTTCTAATGTAGTTTTTTTCTTTTTTGTAGCTAATTATTTTCGCTTTGATTCAAAGAAACCTACATTATGTTGTGGTTTTATTGTATTTCATCAATACATTTCAGATTTTGTTCAAACATTCTACTGTGTCTGTGGTATTCTCTCTACTAGTCCTTTTACAGTGATATATTTACGTGTAGTACCATAATGGAACATGTATCACATATTTTGTACTACAATATTTAATGATTGTACAAACAACTACACAGTGAAACTATCGGTATCTTGTGTGATTTAAATGAATGTTCCTTTGGTATTTCATGATAAATGAGTTATTTGAACCAATGATTCTGCAACAGGAAGGATTCTTTAAAGATATGAATGCACAATGCTATGTTTTGAACATTGGACAGCCTGTTACAAGTGATGAGCATTTTGAGTTGTGTCTTGTATCTAGAGTTTTGAAAAATTACCACAAGCTTCTGAAATTAGTGCCAAAGTGATTGTAAAAAACTGTAAAACAACATCAACCGTCCGCATTCCCCTCTCCCTCTCCACCCTAGGAGGTTTGTGTCTTTTCTCTCTGTCTGCATACGAATGCCTTTGTGTTTGACTCCAGGGATCTACCGTTGGCAAGGTCACACATTCACCTCCTCCTCCACTCCCCTCCTCCACTCCTCTCCTCCACCCCTCCCTTGTCTCTGCTCCTGCTAATAACAATCATCCCTTCAGATAACGAGTTTTGGTCCTTCTAGGGATTCTCCAGCCTCTTACCCTGCTGCTGTGCTCTCTCGCTTGCTCTGTTCTGTCCCCTCTGTAGCCCTCCCTCTGCTCTCCAATGGGGTTCTTGAGGAGCTACAATGTTTCAATGTTATGCCACCCTGAGTATGGGATTCCCAGAGCTCCGGGCTCAATAGTTTGTGAGTGTATGTACGGGCTTGCCAGAGCCTAGAGTCTGTCAAGCCACTCTATTCTACTGAATAGGAGAATCACTGCCTCCTAATAATCTGCTGCTCAGGAGATCCACAGGGACATGCCTGACCTTCACACACACACACACACACACACACACACACACACACACACACACACACACACACACACACACACACACACACACACACACACACACACACACACACACACACACACACACACACACACACACACACACACACACACACACACACACACGTGGAGGCTGCTGAGAGGGCGGTTCATAATAATGTCTGGAACGGAGCAAATGGAATGGCATCAAACACCTGGAGGACCCTATGTTTGATACCATTCCACTGATTCCGCTCCAGTCATTACCACAAGCCTGTCCTCCCCAACTAAGGTGCCACCAACCTCCTGTGACACACAGACACACCACACATATACAATCTCTCTCTCTCACACACACACACACACACACACACACACACACACCCTCTCCCCTGATTCAGATTTGGGGTGGTCCGGACCGGCCTTGAATTCAACGTCCAGGGATGTTGATTTTTGGTCCGGACCAAATCTGAACCAATAACAGATGTCCTTGATTTAGCCCAAACATAGACGTCTATAATTGGTTCAGATTTGGTCAGGTCCCAACCAATCATAGACCGATTTATTCAACATGTTTGGACAGCACAGCACAGCACAGTACAGTACAGCACAGCAGAGTACAGTAAATTACAGTACACAGTACAGTAAAGAAAAGAAAGGTGTAGTACACTAGAGTACAGTACGGCACACTAGAGTACCTTAAAGTAAAGCATACTGTACTGTATTGTACCCTACTAAACTCTATTATACTGAACTAAACTGTACTCTACTGAATTAAACTATACTGTGTTGTACTGTACTGTACCCTACTGAATTAGAGCAGCAGATTATTAGGTGGTAATAATTTGTCGGAGATGGCCACAGTGTCCTCAGATCCCCCCTTTCTCAGCCTCCATTATCTACGCTGCAATAGTCTGTGCCAGGGGGCTAGGGTGAGTCTGTTACATCTGGTGTAATTCTCCTGTCTTGTCTGGTGTCCTGCGTGAATTTAAGTATGCTCCCTCTAATCCTCTCTCTCTCTCTCTCTCTCTCTCTCCCTCTCGCTCTCTCTCCCCTCCCGGAAGACCCGAGCCCTAGGACCATGCCTCAGGACTACCTGATGACTCCTGGCTGTCCCCAGTCCACCTGGTAGTGCTGCTGCTCCAGTTGACTGTTCTGCCTGGGGCCATGGAACCCTGACCTGTTCACCGGACGTGCTACCTTTTCCGGACCTGCTGTTTTCAACTCTCCCTCTCGCTCTCTCTCCCGCACCTGCTGTCTCGACCTCTGAATTCTCGGCTATGAAAAGCCAACTGATATATACTCCTGAGGTACTGACCTGCTGCTCCCTCTACAACAGGCCCGGGCAATTATTTTCCATGCAGGCCCACATTAGAATATATTTTTGAATATATTTTTGCCATCGCGGGCCAGAATCATATTACAGGATTATACATGTATATGACTGTGTTGACAGATATATCTACTGTAAATCACATCCAGATATGCTACTTATCTTACTTTTTTAACATGCACAGAAATAAACAACATCCATGTTCTCATTTTGGTAGGTATTTTAATTTTTAAACATGCAATGAACTACACGGAGGGAAAAGTACACTGTCCATTCAGCACCACGGACAGAGCTCTTAATGGGTATGCACAAAAACACAAGAAAGAGAGAGAGCTCAACATTACATTTAAACTACTCAATCAGCGAGGAGTGAAGTCTCTGATGGGCATTAACTAGAGCAGTGAAGTCAGGTATAGTTTCTGATGTCGCTCTGCGCAGGATTGCTGAGAGGTGAGAGTCAGTAAGAGATGATCTGTGCCTTGACTTGTTATATTTAATCACTGAAAATGTCTGTTCACATACATAGGTTGACCCAAACAGTACAAACATCTTCTGAGCTTGACTCATAATCTCTGGAATGTTTTGTTCATCGAGAGATGCATAGAACCTCGTCAATGACATTGATTTGAATAGTTCTCTAATCACAGCATCAGACTGAAGATCGATAAGCTCAAGTTACAGGTCAGTGGGAGCGTTATCCACATTGAAGGTGAGAGGAGAGGAAACCAACAGCATGTCATTCTCCAACACTTTGAAATCCTCAAAACGACGAGAAAACTCACCGTTCAAAGCACACAGCAGTGAGGTATACTTCTCCCACTGGTCATCTGATAGGGAACAGACTAGCAGTGTCGGAAGGTGGGTGAGATTGTTGTCTTCTACTTGGCGGGTCAGGAGGAGTAATTGTCCCTTGAAGGCTTTGACAAGGCTGTACATCTGATGTGTAAAAAGGCCCTTCCCTTGTAGTTTGCAATTCAGTTCATTCATGAGGGCCATGATGTCCACGGTGAAGGCAAAATCCGCCAACCATTCTATATCTTGCACATATTTTCCTTTCATTTGCACAAACACAGCAATCTCAGCATTCAGGTCCCACACCCTTTTAAGCACTTTCCCCAAACATCTCACGTTTGTGTCGTAGGGGAGATCTGCATCAGCCGACGCTGTCTCTTCCAACAGTGAGACAAACTGCCTGTGGTTTAAATATTTTGCTCTTATAAAGTTTACAACTTCAGTGACTGTATCCACAACATGGCTGATTTTCAGAACACATTTACAGAGCACCTCCTGATGAATAATGGAATGCAGGAAAAAAAACTGATCTGGGTTCAGCTCAGCTACTTGATCTTGTATCGTTTTCAAAAGGCCAACGTTTTTTCCTGTCAAATTTGGGCACCCATCAGTGGTCACACTGGATAACTTCTCAAAACTCAGTCCCAGCTTTGCCACACACTTATAACCCTACACTAATAAATCTTTCCCTGTCGTTGTGCTCTTCATTGACTGCATTGAAGCAAGCTCCTGTGTAATTTCAAAGTCTGGGGTTATGCCTCGTAAGAATATCAACAACTGTGCCATGTCAAGTGCATCACTGCTCTCATCCAGGGCCAAGGAGAAATAGGTGAAATACTTTACCTTGTCTTCCAACTATTGTGCCATATTCTCTGTGATGTTCTCAACACGCCGTGTCACTGTTCGTCTTGACAGGGAAACATTTTCAAACAGCTCTTTCCTGTCAGGGCAAAGTGTTGCTGCTTTGTAAATGAAACATTCTGTAATAAATTTGCCCTCAGCGAAGGGCTTGCTATGTTTAGCAATTTTGTGGGCCAGTACATAGCTAGCTCTCGCAATTTCATTATTTGCTGAATGCAGTTTTGTGAAAATTCCTTGCTGCTTTTGCAACTGAGAAAGCAACTCTTTTGATGCACTTGCCCTCTGCTCAGAAGACATATTCCTATATTTCTCTGCATGCTTCATCTGGAAGTGTCGGGACAAGCAATGCTCTCTTTGCACACAGCTTTCCCTGATACCTCAATAAAGACGTATTTTGATGTCCACTCTTGCTGGAACACCCTACATTCATTGTCTACTTTCCTTTTCTTAGAATTTTTTTTCTAGCTAGCTACTATTTGTAACTGTGTCGTGTGTGTCAGCCTGTCAGTCACTGTCTGTCCTCGTGCATGTTTTTATTAATACGTGCCTTTAAAATAAATGTCCCACAAACGGTGGGAGTTAAATTATTACACAAAGGCGAGTATTCATTGGGCTTTTAATTTGAACAACAAATACGTTTTTCAAAACTTTACTATCGCAAATTCTTTAAGTGATCTGAGCATGATTGGGGCAGCAGGGTAGCCTAGTGGTTAGAGCGTTGGACTAGTAACCGGAAAGTTGCAAGTTCAAACCCCCGAGCTGACAAGGTACAAATCTATCATTCTGCCCCTGAACAGAGGCAGTTAACCTGCTGTTCCTAGGCTGTCATTGAAAATAAGAATTTGTTCTTAACTGACTTGCCTAGTTAAATAAATAAATGATTCTGCGGGCTGTATTGAAGCTGGCCGCATATGGCCGGCCTTTTCCCAGGCCTGCTCTACAACCAGTGTGATTATTATTTGACCCCGCTGGTCATCTATGAACATTTGAACAACCTGGCCTTATTGGCCATGTACTCTTATAATCTCCACCCGGCACATCCAGAAGAGCCTGGTTCCTCTCTAAGTTGCTTCATAGGCTCCTGACTTTCTAGGGAATTTTTCCTGTCCCTCATGCGTCTACATCTGCATTGCTTACTGTTTGGGATTTTAGGTTGGGTTTCCGTATGAGCACTTTGTGACATCTGCTGATGAAAAAAGGCCTTTAAAAATGCATTTGATTTGAATTAAACTATACTGTTCTTTAGTGTACTCTACTGAATTAAACTATACTGTACATTACTCTACTCTAATGAATTAAACTCTACCATACTGTGCTCTACCATACTGTAATGTACTGTACTCTTCTGTGGTCCACTGTGTTGTACTGTACTTTGATGTTCAAACTTGTGAAACGTAGCCTAGACATCTATGGTTTGTTCAGATTTGGATCTGGTCCTCACTGATCAAATGTGTACTTGTTTGGGGGTGATGCATATTCAAATAATACCTAGCATGCTTTACAACTGTTTACATTTAGGTAATTCAGAAGACGCTCTTCCATATTGACTTACAGTCAGTGCATTCAACTAAAGTAGATAAAACAACAACATATCACAGTCATAGCAACCACAAAAAAAAATCTGTAACCGTTACTCAGAATGTTATTGTAATTGAACTGTTCTGTTGGTTTAATTTTTTAAACTTTGGATAGATTAAAAAATCATTGCTGTCAGAGTTGAAGCAAAAGCATATATTCTTTTAAATATCATACATTTTGTTACGTAATATGAAATTAAAACACTTAATATTTCAATTAAAATATTGACTAATATATAATATTAAAATATGTACCTGACTGTATGTGATATAGTGATGGGAAGTTTGTCTCTTTTAAACGACTCTAATCTTTTTGAGTCGTTCAGTGAGAATAAGAATTGTTTTGACTCCTTTCATTCATTTCAGTCAGTAATGCTCGGAACGCACCCCTACCAGCAAACGATGAACTGAAAACTCGAAAGAGTAATGATTCTACAAGCCTCTCGTTCATATGCCCTTCACTATAGGGGGCTTATTTACTACTGAGACTTGTAAAAATGTGCTTTAAACAATGTACATTTGTTTATTGCGAGGCATACAAATAAGATGATTTGTTAATATAGTTTAAACAAGGTCTATTTGTGATGGCCACAACAGGGCTAGATTATGAACGACACATGGAGGAGTGCATTGCTTGACTGCCGTGAGAGTAATACGCAAAATATTAGGTCGCAAACTGCAGCCCCGAAAACTGAACTGCACATCCCTAATAATATAGATCGGAACAATAATACATTTTTGTTGCAATCTTCAGTTGGCTCTTCTCTATTGTTGAGGTGTGAAAAATTATTGTGATATAATGCCTGTTTAATTGAGAATGTATAGCAGTTGAATTGTGGCTCTAATATTTGTATTTTTAACGTTTGTAAAATACATATTTTAATCTTTCCTTCAGCACCTGAAATGCACCTAATTTCAATGTCCTGAAAATACACTGTATATACATAAGTATTTGGCTGACAGGTGTATAAAATTGAGCACACAGCCATGCAATCTCCATGGACAAACACTGGCAGGAGAAAGGCCTTACCGAAGAGCTCAGTGACATTCAACATGGCACGGTCATAGGATGCCACCTTTCCAATAAGTTAGAGCTGCCGTGGTCAGCTGTAAGTACTTTTATTGTGAAGTGGAAATGTCCAGGAGCAACAACGGCTCAGCCGCAAAGTGGTAGGCCACACAAGCTCACAAAATGGGACCGCCGAGTGCAGAAGCATGTAGAGCGTAAAAAAGTCTGTCCTCGGTTGCAACACTCACTACAGAGTTCCAAACTGCCTCTGGAAACAATGTCAGCACAATAACTGTTTGTCGGGAGCGTCATGAGATGGGATTCCATGGCCGAGCAACCGCACACACGCCTAAGATCACCATGAACAATGCCAAGCATCGGCTGGAGTGGTGTAAACCTCAACCCATTTGGACTCTGGAGTAGTGGAAATGCGTTCTCTGGCGTGATGAATCATGCTTCACCATCTGGCAGTTCGACGGACGAATATGGGTTTGCCGGATGCCAGGAAAACGCGACCTGCCCCAATGCATAGTGCCCCAACTCTAAAGTTTGGTGGAGGAGGAATAATGGTCTGGTGCTGTTTTTCATGTTTCGGGCTAGGCCCCCTAGTTCCAGTAAATGCAAATCTTAAGGCTACAGCATACAGTGACAATCTAGACGATTCTGTGCTTCCAACTTTGTGGCAATAGTTTAGGGAAGGCTCTTTCCTGTTTCAGAATGACAATGCCCCCGTGCACAAAACGCGGTCTGCACAGAAATGGTATGTCATCTTCTAAACTTTCATTCAGCAACTGGAATGCACATGATGTCAACATCTGGAAAAGACAACTAAATTATGTATTTTCAACGTAATTTGACTTATTTGGACACAGTGTGTTGAGGAGGAGCAGCCCTCGACCAGAGAGTGATATGTTAGGTTCCATTAGGACACCATTCTGCCCCAATTGCTCTGCTCTCACTACACATTCAAGCGTTCTACACCCTGTCTCTCACCAATCACACTCAGTTATTTAGCTGTAGATTAATATTAGAGTGTATGATAAACAACCAGTACACTACTACTCCACCCTCAGAGGACAGGAGCGGTGACGTGGTGGAGCTTTGGCAATACAGTGCAGTGCATTGGCAGTATTTAGTATAGTACATAAACCAAGCAGGTAACATTTAGGTAAAACACAGTACTAGACCTGGATCAGAGTGAGGCAGATTTGGCAGAGATATCGGAGTGTGTATTTCTGTTAGAAGCTGAAGCTTTGATTTGGTTTGAAGGCAGAAGGGATAAGATAATGAGTCCTACTCGACTCCTGCAAGTGTTTCAGCCAGTTGGTAAACACACACACACACGCGCACACACACACACACACACACACGCCCACACACACACACACACACACACACACACACCCACACACACACACACAGAGAGAGAAAGACTTTGTAAGGTATTCCTCCCCAGGATTAATTAGTTTGATTCACACTGTGTCCGCCACACTAGCAACCATCCCCAGGGTAGCCAACAAACAAACAGGATGGCTGTGAGTGTATGTCGATGTGTCTGTGTGCACTCTTGATATTGTCAGATGTGGTACCCAGGATGATATTTACCCTCTTGAGTTGTCTAATTAGCATACAGTAAACAGGCTGGCAGCAACAGCCTGGATGGAAGAGAGACGATTCATACCAGCTACCTCTGCAACCAACCAGAACCACTAAGAAGGTACATGGCGAAGGAAGAGAGGTAGGGATAGGTAGAGGGAGAGAGATGGATTTTAGGGAGAAAAGGAGAGGGGTATATAGAGACGGACGTTAGAGAGAAAAACAGTCATCCGAAGAGGACAGGTAGAATGAGAGAGGGGAGGTGGAGGAGAGTGATGGAGAGAAAGAATTAGAGATACACAGTAAGAGCGGGGGGAGAGAAGGAGAATAGGAGATGGAGAGGAAAGGAAGAGGAGAGGCAGGGAGAGAAGGACAGGGAGACGGAGTGGAAGGTGAGAGAAGGAGAGAGGTAGAATGAAAAATGATAGAGGCACACAGTATGTTTGTTGATATCGTGGGGAGAGAGCGAGAGGAAGAAGAGAGGAGATAGAATGAGAACTGTTGAGGTAGAGTGAGAAGGGTCATTACCATGCTGTTGGTTGTTGAAGAGAGCAGACACAACTCAGAGATGTGGACACTATCTTGTCGCGTGTCGACACATTGCATGCCTGGCACTGTAACATATGGACTGTTAATGTCTTATCTGGCTGCCGGCTGAGGGAGGAGAATACTTTGAGAGAGGCTTGAGGTGAACAGGCTGGGTATAGAAACACACTGAAACTGAAGCCACTATAAGCCCCTCTAATGAACATATTGGATCATTTTCCAAAGTGCTGATGGGAGATTGCTGTGATGTGGCTAAATGTATGGAGTGCACATACACACATGCATGCAAAGATTTGCACACAACACACGTGTACACATACACGTGATTTTACACAAGCACACACAGATGCTTGCAGGCACCATTGCACATTTGTGTGTGGCCCCAGACCCTTAAGGACAGATGTCTGCCTCTCTGACATCTAATCAACCTCATAATGCTAAGGGGCAATTCCACAGTAACGGAATTACGCATAGACTTTTTTGAAAGAAAATATATGCCAAACAGAAACCATTCATTTTCGAAGTTTAACAAACCATGCACCTCTATGCACAAGGACTACTTTTACATTTTTTTGTGAACATTTTACAGAAATACATTTAGTGGAAGAACTACAGTATGCAGATGCAATTACAGTCAAATATCCCTCAGGTTTTTTTTGCAACCACATTTTCCAACTACAAATATCTCTCCAAATTAAGATAGACACCTTGAGTTTTATGTTTGTTGCTGCACTACAGTAGGTGAAGTGGATTTACACACATTCACGGAATTACAGTAACGGAATTAAACCATAGGTCCCTGATCTGTACTACACAGAAATTCAGAATTATGGATATGAATGTCATCCGCCTTATGTTTGGACATCACAGCGCAGCACAGCATAGTGTAGTAGAGTACCGCACAGTACAGAACAATACAGTATAGCACAGCAGAGCAGAGTAAAGCAGAGTTCAGTACAATATACTGACTGTACTCTACTGTACTATACTCTGCGTTTCTTTACTATACTGTATTGTACTGTACTACTATATTGTATTTGGACTGTACTTTACTGTGCTCTACTGACTGTACAGTATTCTTCTGTACTGTACTGTGCTATCCTAACTTATAAAACACGTCTATGATAGGTTCAGATTTGGTCCAGTCCGGTCCATCTGTGGACGTTAACACCAAGGCCAGGGTGGACTGACCAAATTTCAACTACGTTTCAACGTCCATGGATTTCTGGTGTCGGTCGGTGCTCAGTGGGTGAGGATGCTTGTTACAGTGCATGGAATGAGAGGGGACTCATGGGTAGGCGAGAGGTGACATTAACTGGAGAGGCAGAGAGAGATGGAGAGTGAGAGGGAGGGGTTGTACAGAGTGTTTTAACACTCTTGGTTTGAACACCAGACCAAATAAAGAAAAGTAAATGAGCTGAAAATATCAGTATTCCAGGGGAAGAGAGGACTGCAGCAGGTCACCCAACTGTTCCGGTAATTCCGTTGCTGATTTTAGGGTAATTGTGTAATGGAATTGCGAGTTTTAATCACTTAATAATTCATAAACATTTATATCAGTAAAATCACTATAACTAATGGTTAGGTCTACCATTACTTGTTACGTCTGTGAAATATAATTATCCTCCCTCATGAGGGATTGACATTAGAAAAATATCTTATATGGGTTTTTGGTAACAAGGCACAAGACAATATTTCTTAAATTTACAGAGGCTAAACAATTCATCCAAAATGAAATATAACATAAGTGTTGATATGAGTTGGCAGGGGTCTTTACGTCAACATTATTGTGTTTTGATGTATTTCTGATACGTTTTAAGGCGTTTTCTGGTAGATGTTTCCTGAGACCTCTTTTCCATCTGATTATCCAGAAATCAAAGCCTTTACTAATTCCACATTTCTAAGATGGAAAATGGTTGAAAATGTATCTATGCCTTCATTTCCAAAAAATATATCCCTAAACTCTAAGCTTTCATTTGACATCCTGCTATGAACTTCACGAGTCCTTAGAAAACATAATGGCACTGGAGGAACTGAACTTGTGTAAGCCTCATTAAGCTACAAAAGTGTCAGTGTGCCACCTTAACATGTGTTAACAATGCAACAGAACAGATGAACAGGAATGACATTTACTCTCAGTGAGACAAAAATAACTATCTAAAAGCCACATCCCTACTAAGCCATGCCTCAAGTCTTCTGATCTGGTGATTAATACCTCAATAACCCAACTAAGTGACCCAACTGGCTGAATCAAAAATAACCTAATGTGTGCTCTGTCCACTATTTACCCAGCGCTGAGTTGTTTTTAGCCCAGCATTTTTTTTTGTAGCAGGCAATTGTCGCGTCTATTTTCTATGCAAACTTTCAAAATGTCGACAATACAGCACTGTAAAAGTTATCTTTATCTATCTACATTTAAAGAAATGCTTGGTTGTTTATTTGACCTAACTATTTGACCTAACTGCTGGGTTGCAGGTGTTTGGTCACTTAGTTGGGTTGTTTGGTGCTGGGTGATTGAGATATGACACAGTGGGTCAGATCAGAAGACTGGAGGTCTAGTTTTAGTAGGGGTTTGGCATTCAGAGTGTAAATTTCATTCCTGTTCATCTGTTTCGTTGCATAGTTATCACATTGCAACGTTGAACATTGACATTTATGTCAATAATGCTTCCATACATTACAGTGCATTCGGAAAGTACTCAGAGCCCTTGACTTTTTCAATTTTGTTACGTTACAGTCTTATTCTAAAATGGATTCAATAAATAAAACCTCTCAGCAACACAAAACACCCCATAATGACAAAGCGAAAACAAGTTTTCAGAAATGTTTGCAAATGTATATATAAAAAAAACATAAATACCTTATTTATGTAAGTACTCAGGTGCATCCTTTTTCCATTGATCATCCTTGAGATGTTTCTACAACTTGATTGGAGTCCACTTGTGGTCAATTAATTTGATTGGACATTATTTGGAAAGGAATCAGCCTGGAATCGGGTATTGGACTCGGCCCTGAATCAAAATGGATGACTGCTCAGAATCGGCCGTTTCCGTCTACCGGAATTCAGCCAACTTTGCCGGTATCTTACCAGAATCCCCCTAGAAGCAGCCCAATGAAAATTTAAATAAAAGTATACAAAATTACCCAATTTAGTAATTTTAAACATTACTATTATACATTTTATACATACAAATTATACCCATCCACAAAACAAAAGAAAAAAAAACATTTTGTGAAACACCATGCGCCTGTCCGCCAAGGACATCCCGGCCGGCCAAACCCTCCCCTAACTCAGACGACGCTTGGCCAATTGTGCGGCGCCTCATGGGTCTCCCGGGCGCGGCCAGTAATGAGTCTCAAGCCAGCATCTGTAGCAACACAATTTGCACTGTGATGCAGTGTCTTAGACCGCTGAGCCACTCGGGAGGCTCCAGCCGCAAAGTTTTTAATGCTTATCAATTGCCTGGCACAAAGTATCAAAATCCTAAAATACTAAACAGGACTCTTAAAGAATTTAATTTAAATGTTAATTGTATTTTTTTATCAAGAACAATGAGAAAATATGGAAAAATAAATATTTCAATGTTAATTATTTAAAGCAGCCCGTGTAATCATCTGCCAGAGAGTAGCCCCAATCGGCCCAAGCCCCTAGTAATAGATTTGAGCCGCCAGATAACTCACACTGGAATCGGCCCGAGCTCAATCTTAGCATTTTAGCATCTTAGCCATAAGTAATACTGCCAAAGGCGGCCCAGACTTGGGCCACATGACGTCAAGTCTGACTCTCAGCCGAGTTCCCCTGACTCTCAGCCGGAATCGGCCCAGATCCACTGTGCTAGCTGGGCTATCTATATAAGGTCCCGAAGTTGACAAGAGATCTGGGAAATGGTCTGGGAAATGGTACCAAAACATTTCTGCAGCATTGAAGGTCCCCAAGAACACAGTGGACTCAATCATTCTTTGTTTTTTAATCTTCAAAATAATATATATGAATCCCTCCCCCACCCACCATCTTTGGAGGACAAATATCTTCGCTTTTGTACAGCTTTTTTGCTACATATACATAGATTTTACATAAACATTTCACATACATGGTACTTTTATATAAAGCAGTCACATGACAATAATAATACATAACCAAACACAAGCTCTTTAATCCCACCCCGCAGCCACTCTAAGCCCCTCCCACCTATCACCATAGACCACCCTCATTTGGTTTCCATGTACCATATATTTTTTAACTGTGCTGTGATGTTTTACCAAATGTTTCAACCTTTCTAATCATATATTATCCACAGGTTGTGAGCTAAAGATGAAAACCTTTCCTACCAGAATTATATTATTTATTGACTGACTACGGCTTTCCAAATCGCCGAACACTGATATTTGTACGGTTAATTTGAACCATTCTTGAACCTGTGACCAGAAACGATCTTCATATGGGCAATACCAGAATAAATAATCTATTGATTCTGTCTCTTCGCAGCAAAATCTACAGGGATGAGATTGTTGTATGCCCCATATATATATATATATAGCATTCTGTTGGTGGCAAGAAGTGCATATCATAATTTTAATTGAGAACCCCATTTATTTTGCAACCTGTATGGCGTAGCTGTCAACATTTTTGTCCTCAGATGGAACTGGTATATTTTTCTATTTATGCCACTTTCTTGCAGCCAATTTCTATATTTAATATATGGCAGGCAAACAAGTTGGAGGAACCAGGCTATGAGGGGTGGCCAGTCCTCTTCTGGCTGTGCTGGGTGGAGATTATAACAGAACATGGCCAAGATGTTCAAATGTTCACAAATGACCAGCAGGGTCAAATAATAATAAACACAGTGGTTATAGAGGGTGCAACAGGTCAGCACCTCAGGAGGATAAAACTGAAATTGTAACCAACTTTGTATGGCTTGTTTAATTAAGAAAGGGCGATACTTAAAAAAAATAGATTTTTAGTTAGTCGGAAAGGAGAAGTTGTTATCTGTATGAAGGCAAAAAGACAAAAGATGAGCCTTTCTTAATAATCTACTTGAGAACCATTTTGGGTTTAAATATAACTTATGTACAGTATGAGTGAAGTGAGAGTTTTAAAGCTTTAATATTTAATAATTTTAGCCCCCAAACACATTTTCATTATATAAATAGGCACATTTAATTTTGTCTGGTCTGGCATTCCAAATAAAATGAAAAAAAAAATGATCATATGATTTTAAAAAACGAGTCATCTGGATTAGGCAGTGCCATTAGTAAGTAGTTAATCTGTGATGGGACCAAAGAGTTCATCAATGTGATTTTTCCAAAAATATATATTTACCTCTCCATAGTTGCAGAATCTTATCTATTTTTGCTAACTTTCTATTGAAATT
The DNA here is from genome assembly GCF_018296145.1 of Oncorhynchus tshawytscha. Lineage (NCBI taxonomy): Eukaryota > Metazoa > Chordata > Actinopteri > Salmoniformes > Salmonidae > Oncorhynchus > Oncorhynchus tshawytscha. The sequence goes on from NC_056445.1 coordinate 12,310,339, forward strand.
ACTTGTGGTAAGTTAATTTATATTTTTTGAGATGTGACTACAAAGTATGTCTACTTCACCATCCGCCCATTTTATTGGTAAACTACAAGGTAGTGTAAACACTGTACTTTCTTACGATCCAATACGTAATATGGTACACTTGTCGTAATTAGGTTTTAATCAGAGAGGCAGAGAAAGTGATTGAGATACAGATTTAGATTGTGCAGGGATCCAGATTGCGGACTTTAAAAAAAAGAAAGTCATCAGCATACATTGTTTGTTTTTATCCCCTGGATTTCTAACCCCTTGATGTTCTTGTTGGATCTCATTTTAATAGCTAGCATTTCAATGGCCATAATAAATAGATATGGAGACAATGGGCAACCTTGTTTTACTCCTCTTAAAAGCTCAATACTTTCTGAGAAGTAACCATTATTTATTATTTTACATCTGGGCTTGCTTTACATACAGCAACTTTAACCCATTGTATAAGATATTGACCAAAATTAAAGTAATGGCCTGGTATTTTCGATGTTTCATAATGTTCAATTTTATTGTCATATATTATCTACAATATATTGTCCATTTAAAAAACCTCTCATCAGACTGAACAATATCTGGTAAAACCTTTTTCATTCTATGGGCTATGCATTTCAACAGGATTTTCTCATCACAACATTGAAGTCTTAGAGGCCTCCAGTCTTTAAATGGACTGGATCTTTATACTTACCACCTGGGTCCTGTTTTTAGCAGTAATGAAATCAGACCTTTTTGTTGAGTACCTGAAATTTGACCACTTGTATAAGAGTAATTAAAACATGCTAATAATGGATCTTTGAGTACATCAAATAAGGTCTGATATACCTCTATGGGTATACCATCAAGCCCTGATGTTTTCCCAGACTGAAAAGATTTTATTGCCTCAAAAAGTTCCTCTTGGTAAGTTGGCCTTCACACTGTCTTCTGTAAATGTGTTAGTATCACATTATTATTATTATTGTTAGGAAAGAAATCCTTGCAGTTAACATCAAATATAATTTGATGAATCATGGATCATTTGTAACGAGTTTCTGTAAACAATTTTTCGGTATAATTTCTATGTTGAAGATTCAAGAAAAATGTTGTGGATTTTTCACCATTTTCCATCCAATAATCTTTATTCTTGTAATACATTACACTTGATCGTACTTGAAAAAGTAGCTCCAGCTCTTCTTGTTTTTCCTCTAACCTATTTTGTGCCTCCATAGTACAGTTTCCATTACCATCTACCTGCGCTGTTACTTCCTTTATTTCCTTTGTTATTCTAATCACTTTTGACCTTTTGACCTTGTTTTAATGATGAGTATTGTATTGAATGGCCTCTAAAAGTACATTTAAAAGTGTCCCATACAATAAGGGGTTATGTTGTACAAAAAAAGTACATTATTAATTATTTTGTCTAAGTTAAGAACAAATTGTCATCCAATAGGCTTTGATTATTTTTTCCAATATCCGCGTCCACGTGGAAATTCTGTAAGAGTTATATGGAGGCAAATTAGATGGTGGTCCGATCGCATTCAGTCTCCTATTAATACTTTTTAAAAAACTTTTATTGCCAGCAAGAACGAGACTAGGAAGTAATCAAGAAGTCTAGCTTGATTAAGCCTCCTCCATTTATATCTCACTAGGTCAGGGGTTTTCAACCTCCATATATACACTAGTTCTAATGTATCCATGATCTTTGTAATCTCCTTAAGTGCTTGAGGGTGATAGTTTGTAGAATGATTTCCTTTACGATCCATTGAGGTACTTAAAACTGTATTATAATCTCCTACCATAATAATAGATTATTTCATTGCTTGTGAGCTCAATAGATTATTATATATATTTTAGAAAAAGTGTGGATCGTCATTATTTGGCCCATATAGATTAATTAGCCAGATCTGTTTTTGGTCCAGTAGCATATTTAAAATAATCCATCCTCCTTGCGGATCTGTTTGCACAGTTTGCACAATCGGATAAAAATTTGCATTAATTAGTATAATCACCCCTTTTGAGTTTCTTTGCCCATGACAAAAATATATTTCTCCCTCCCAGTCCTTTTCCCACCCAACCTCCTCTATATATGTAGAATGAGTTTCCTGTAAACAATAGATATTATATACTTTCTCTTTTAGCCATGTAAAAATGTATCCTCTTTTTTCATTATCTGCTAAGCCATTACAATTACAACTTGCTATACTTATTTACCCAAGTTTCAATTATACTTACCACAACCAATGTTTATAAACTTACCATTAAAAAGCATCATGATGATTAAGTGTCCGTATAGCTTCACCATAATAATTAAGCATACTGTAGCTGCACCTTTGAAAACCTCCAATTGTCCTAGTATTCCATCCACTAAAACCTCCCCCCATATCATCAGATAATTTCCCTGACTCTTGACGCACCTTTGCGTCCTAAGGCAAACCCTTGGCCGCCAATTGGCGTTGGCCAGAATGAAATATGGGCAGTCGAATAATAATATAATTATCTATGAGGGTGCTTAAGAGAACTAACCAAATAACATGGAAAACAGTCCGAAAAAAAATAAATACTAACAATAATATATAATATTAATATAAATAACAGCACAATCTTAGCAAGTCCTAGCAAGGCATGTCAGCCCAGCCTGCTCAGTTCATTGGATTAAATTGTTTGAAAAAGAAATTAAAATGAAGAGAAAATAACCTAAATATATCGCAAGACCAGTCCTTTTTTAGGTCCATTACATGCAAGACATATTTCATGAGGTCTACATTATATCTTGTTGTATTCCAACAAAAAAATGGATGGAAAAAGGAACATAGATTCTAACGGCCGCTAATGACTGCAAGTAAAAATATATATTAGGCATCACATTATATCCATTATTCTTAAATGGAAGAAGTTTGGAACCTACAAGAGTCTTCCTAGAGGTGGCCACCCGGCCAAACTGGGCGATTGGGGGAGAAAGGCCTTGGTCAGGGAGACGACCAAGAACCGATGGTCACTCTGATAGAGCTCCAGAGTTCCTCTGGGGATATGGCAGAACCTTCCAGACGGACACCCATCTCTGCAGCACTCCACCAATCAGGCCTTAACGGTAGAGTGGCCAGATGGAAGCCACTCCTCAGTAAAAGGCACATGACAGCCCGCTAGGAGTTTGCCAAAAGGCACCCAAAGACTCTCAGACCATGAGAAACAAGATTCTATGGTCTGATGAAACCAAGATTGAATGCCAAGTGTCATGTCTGGAGAAATCTGGCACCGTCCCTACGGTGAAACATGGTGGTGGCAGCATCATGCTGTGGGGACGTTTTTCAGCGGCAGGGACTGGGAGACTAGTCAGGATCAAGGGAAAGATGAACGGAGCAAAGTACAGAGAGATCCTTGATGAAAACCTGCTCCAGAGCCCTCAGGAACTCAGACTGGGGATGATTAGGTGGCCATGATGGAACGAAGGCCAGATTGGGAATTTATTCAGGACACCACGGTTAACACCCTCACTCTTACGAGAAGTGCATGGGATCTTTAGTGACCACAGAGGGTCAGGACACCAGTTTAACATCCCATCCGAAAGACGGCACCCTATACAAGGAAATGTCCCCTATCACTGCTCTGGAGCATTGGGATATTTTTTTAGACAAGAGGAAAGGGCGCCTCCTACTGGCCGGAAGGGTCTAAATTCTTATGTAAATGTGATATTTCCGTTTTTCTATTTGTATACATTTTTTATACATGAAGTGTACAGAACAGGGCCGCCGAGTGCTGAAGCACAGAGCGTGTAAAAATTGTCTGTCTTCGATTGCAACAACTACCGAGTTCCAAACTGCCTCTGGAAGCAATGTCAGTTCAAGAACTGTTTGCTGAGAGCTTCATGGGTTTCCATGACCGGCAGCAGCATACAAGCCTAAGCTCACCATGCCCAATGCCAAGCGTCGACTGGAGTGGTGTAAAGCTCGCTGCCATTGGACTCTGGAGCAGTGGAAACCAGTTTTCTGGAGGGATGAATCAAGATTCACCATCTGTCAGTCCAACAGACGAATCTGGGCTTGGGGGCCTTGCTCATGGTTTGGGCGAGGTCCCTTAGTTCCAGTGAAGGGAAATCTTAATGCTATCAGTGGATCAGTGACTAACTGCTGTCAGAACTCTAATTAGAGAAGAGCAGACATATATGGCTGATCTGAGACCTGTCCTGCTGTCTCTGCTCTGTTCTGTTGACACTGCAGGGTGTACAGAGAACCAGACCAACAGAAAGCCTCTTTCATCCTGTTGGTATATGTTCATCTAGAGGAGCAGACTCTAACTGCAGTCTGAGGGAGGGAAAGACTTCAACTCCTCACATGGAAATACCCGAAGGCATCCTGCTAGCTCAGGGAGATAGTGGAGAGCCATGGGGAAGCTTCTCTCTCACACACACCATGGGGACTATATTTAGCTAACACCCAATGGGGGTAACACAATATGAGGCTGATATATTGTCAAAATAACAATTCCATGGGTAGGCTAACATTGTGTTGTGGTATGGATAGGCAGAGGAAGACAACATTTGGAACATTTTACAGTTACTTCCATGCTGATTGGTTGATCTTTCCTGGCACTGCAGAGCTAGGACTGGGTTGGATGACACTTCCCCTCATCATATAAAATATGCTTTCTCTTTGTGAGTGTTCTCTGTGCTCATTGTGTATCCCTGGTTATGTTTGCAGTGTTCCTAAACTATCAGGTAGGAAGGTAAGACCCAGATGCAGACCACTTCAAAAAAACAATAGCGTTAATATTCCAACTAGGGCAGGCAATAGAGAGGTCAAAGCAGGCAGGGGTCAGTAAACCGGAGGTGAGGCAACGGTACCGGGCGGCAGGCAGGCACAGGGTCAGGGGCAGGCAGATTGGTCAGGCAGGAGGGCTCGGAGTCAGGACAGGCAAGGGTCAAAACCAGGAGGGTGAGAAAAAAAGAGACTGTAAAAAGTAGGGGCTGAGACACAAACCGCTGGTTGACTTGAACAAACAAGATGAACTGGCAGCAGACAAACAGAGAACATAGGTATAAATACAGAGGGGATAATGGGGAAGATGGGCGACACCTGGAGGGGGTTGGAGACAAGCACAAAGACAGGTGAAACAGATCATGGTGTGACATAAACTTCCTTTTAGAAAAGAAAAACACTATTACTTAACTTCCTCCTACTAAATTCAAAATCATTACGAAATATCCATTCCTAATGGCTTTTATCAGCTAGATGTTAAAAGGCATGGGGCTGAGGTAATATTACTTTTAGGAAGACAACTTAACTAAGTGAACTCCTGCCCCAGACTCTACATGAGTCACCTAATAATGCCATGTAGGAAGTAGTGAGGATGCAAATTATATACAACATTGACTGTTGACATTTCATTGTAAAGCCATTAATCTTTAAAATGTCTGGTATGGTGTAATAGCTTTCTCTTTCCGCCGGTTTTTGGACAATTACTCGGGGAGTGCATCTGGCAGGGTGAGTCGAGATGTGAGAGTTTGCTTTTGATATTTAATCTTGGAGTCAGAGGATCATTAATCTTCCACTTGGTGGAAAGTGGTGCGTGTCTGTGTGTCTGTGTCTGGTGGAAGGAGAAAGGGAGAAAGAGAGAGATAATGTGGAAGAGAAGAGAGAAATAATGGGGGAGAAAATGGGGCAAAGAAAGAACATGAGAGGAAGAGGGAGAGAGATGACAACCAAGGCCGGTTTCTGCTGACTCAGAGGATAACCTATCTGGAACAAACTTTTTTCTCTCTGGCTGTGCCTTATTGAAACTCTAGAGAGGCTTGTGGGTAATTTGGCCCTGCTTGTCCAGGTGTTTGGCTGGGGCAGCTGGGACGCAGGAGGAGCAAGACAATGTTTCACTGTTTCACTGAGCTATGTAGGACAAAGAGACATAATAGGGGATGTCAGTGAGAGGGAAAGGAGTGCGAGGACAGAAAGCGGGAGAAATAGGAAATGAAATAGTTTGTCTAGCACCCCTAAAGCTGATAAAAGTGGCAAACATTCTCCTGAATATTCTGTAGCTGTGTTGCAAGAGAGCCGAGGCATCGCTGAGATGGTGTCCTCATGCCTTTGCTTTCATCTGCGCTCCACTTCAAAAGGTTTCCGACACTGAATGTACACCCAAACTATATGCTGAACATGGCAGGTATTATGTTGTGGATGGAGGGGGTCAGATTCAAAAGGAAAAGCCAGCAATTGTATTGTATTGTATTGTAAATGTATTGTAAATGTACAATACGATCTCCCCTCACCGATCCGAACGCAGGGCGGCTCTGTGCCGCTCGGTGCTGATAAAGAGTATTCCAAAGACTTGATCTTTATACAAGACTTGATCTTTCCTCAGTTTTCTTCCTTTGAAAAGGCCTGAGGCATTGTGAGTCACTGACAGAGTATTGACGTTACTTGAAGACCCGCAAAGAAAGACTAAAAATGGGGAATGTGAAAATCTAACAGACACGCCTCTCTACTGATTATTGTGAATCCCAGCGAAGAAAAGCATGCTGGCATTCACAACGCGGTGTGATGTTTCTTTCTGATTATGTGGTAATTAACATGGCATAACCAGGTTGTAAAACCAGACTTACGCTATGGTCTTTACGCTAACTAGATTCACAGCATCACCCTGGGGTGGAAGATGTACCTAGAGGCCATACATGAGGTAATAACACTCCCTACTCACTCTATCGTGGTTCCAGATCTGTTTGTGCCGTCCTGTCAACTCCAATGGACCCTGTCACGCCAAACATACCATAGGTGTTGGCAGGACGACACAAACCGATCTGGGACCAGGTTAACGTCTCTTATTCTCTTCCTCAGCGCTGTGGACTAAGCGCTAACCCCTAGCTCCAGGTTCTCTCTCAGAGACACTATAATGGATTTACAACCCAGAGCACTAAGCTGTCCCACTCTCTAGCTGGCGGCTGTCATTGTCAGGGCTAAGTTTGTGATTCAGTTGATTCGGGGGCCTCCATTACATTACATTAAACATCTTTATGGTCTGCCAGTCTGCTCTGCTCTGGTTTTTTGTTTGAATAATGTGTGTGTGCGCGCGTGTGTGTGTTGCTGTCTAGTCTGTCAGAATTCAATCCCAAGGGATTTTCTGTACCTATATGGCTTGCTATACGCCGTCTCATATCAGCCCATGACATTTTCATGACATTTTCATATATTGACGCAATTAGAACCGTTGTCTGATACAGCCTCTGTGAGAAGGAGCGTCTGGGCATTTCTGACATATCCCTCTCTCTCTGTTCCTCTCTTTCTTGTTCCTCAGGTTGTATCCAGCGGCATCAGCTATGCCATTAGGTCTGAGTCAGTCCCATGTCTTCCTGTTAGTCTGTGTGTGAGTGTGTGCGTGTGTGTTGACTCAGGGTCGTCTGTGAACCTGTCAATCACAGCTGGGCCGTTGTACAACCTCTGTCTCCTGCTCTTCTATAGTAATGGTGTCTGGCAGCGAGACGGTCCGACCAGAGTTCCACCGTGTCGAGATTTCAACACCGCAGAGTCAGCACAAACCGACACAAAACAACACCAACCAGCCTCCTTTAGATGCAGCACATGTTTGGAATACAGTAAACAGCCTAGCTTAAATGCATTAGACATGAGTGTAACGGTTACAGTACCTTGGCCCTGCTATACAGTACTCGGATCCCCTGGGTAAATAAAAACAAGAATGGTGATTGTAAGCCTTGACACACATTATAATGACGTGGGTTGGATTTCAGAGGGTATTACAGAAAGCCTTGGGCAGTGTGTGTGTGTGTGTGTGTGTGTGTGTGTGTGTGTGTGTGTGTGTGTGTGTGTGTGTGTGTGTGTGTGTGTGTGTGTGTGTGTGTGTGTGTGTGTGTGTGTGTGTGTACTGTAAATTATGGTGCATAGCGTGTAAATGTTCTGGGCGGGGAAGGAATTGCTGTATTTCAAATGATACTGTAATTCCACTGTACAGAAAACAGTACCGTACCGTATCTTTGGAGCACCAAAAACCTTTTGACCACTAGTAGGTGCATGGTATTGTTGTTACTGGCTCATTAACATATTTTGAGGCGTGCCTTATAATAGGCTATATTTGTTGCACTCGTGAGTAAGAATGTTATACCTATTTAACATCTATGTGGATATAGTCCCCATCAGTTGGTATAGGGGACAGACTGGAGTTGCAGCAAGGCTCTACTTAAATGGTGTAGCATTTAAGTCTGTAGTTACTGCCAGTTTGGAAGCCTTTAAGGCCTCTAAAAGTGCAAGTGTGAAAACTAAATATTCATTAACATACAGTAATGTGTAAACGCTTTACCTAGTAGCCAACATGATTGCACCAATCCCTTGTAATTACAGTAAATTATTGTGAAATACAAACCCCTCCCCTCAATGAATTTCATTCATCCATTCTGATTACGGTAGCATTAACTTTTTTACTGTAAGATACTGTAAGATATGATATTGTACTGTGTGTCATTACACAGTATTTGCTTTGATAATGTATATTACAGTAGGTGTACTGTAATATGAAATACATCATTTTATTTGCCACCGAGCGTGCCTGTAAACTACTGTCAAATTCACAGTAACCCCTTTACAGTGAGTGAGGATGGATGTCCTTATCAGCAGTGTGATGGGCAGAGGCGTGTCAAGCTGTCAGTTAGGCGGCACCCGGGTGAACGTGCCACCGCTCTGTCTCACCAATAGCACGTTGTGTCTCGCCCTCCGATATTGGGAGCAGCCGTGTGTGTCATCAAAATGTATGAGGACACGCTCCTTCCCTCTCTCTGTCTCCCCCTCTCTCTCTGTCACTCTCTCTCTCTCTCTCTCTCTCTCTATCTCTCAGGCCTCTTCTCTCCTGTTATCCCACCTCTGACAGAGAGTCTGTAGCACCGAGCTCAGCACATAGAGGAAAGGAGGACAGAGATGGAGGAGAGGGGGTCCTAACGACGATAGATGACAGTGGATGAGTGGCCAGACATAGGGAAGGGTCCTTTTTTTTCTTACTCTCTCTCTAGCTTAATCTCTCTACCTGTCTTTCCCCCTCTCTCTGTCACTTTCTCTCTCTACCCTTCACTCCCTCTGTTTCTTTCCCTCTCTCTTACTCCCATCCCATCTCTCTCTCTCTCTCTCTCTCTCTGTCTCTCCTTTCCCCATGGGTTAGTGCACTATCCTCAGTCTCTATGCCTTTCTCTCATTAAACAGTAGGCAGACTTTTAGACTGTTCTAATACACATACAGGTACGCCCAGAATTCAGTTTCCTTTCATTATCTGACATTCCAAGGATACAAAGTGGATAATAAGTACATCCATGAGAAGCTGTGAGGAAATAATTGAATTCTCATAATGTGTGGAGACTGTCAAGAGGGAGGCATTGTGTGCTATTGTGTTATTGTATACAGTAACTGTGAAGGGTTATAAACCTTGGATATATCCTGTGTGCTGGTAGGAGCCTTATTTATGTGTTCTTTTAGTGTGTTCCATAGTATTTGGCATGGTTTGGTTACTGTACTGTTCCTTGTGTGGTTGTATTGTGGAACTAGGCTTTGTTGTTGATTAGTGCTGCATGCATATTGGGAGCAGCCATGCGTGTGATACAGGCAGACATGCAGGGTAATTTAGCTGCTGTACCCTGGGCCACACCGCTCTGATGTGACTGAACGTAATGGAAGAGAGACAAAGAATAGACATCTGAAACCACCACAGAGAATCTACTGCTCCTTCTCTTCCCGTCTCCTCTTCTCTCTTTCTCCTCCTCGCCTCTACTCTCTTTCTCCTCTACTCTCTTTCTCCTCCTCGCCTCTACTCTCCTCCTCTCTTCCCAGAAGCTATGTGTCCTTTCCTTCCCTCTCTATCCCTCTACTACTTCCATCTCTTTATGCCTTTTAGTCTCTTTCTATCCACATCACTGAGTATTGAGTATACCAAACATTAGGAACACTTTCTTAATATTGACTTTCTCTCACTGCATGTCTTGTTATGGTGATTTATGAAATTGGCATTACAAAATCTGATCTGCCTCCAAAACTTTGTCAATTATTTTTTTAGGAAGAAATACGTTTGAGTTCATCTTAGACACTAGTGAATCTAAATAAGGGAAATAAGTGTTTTAGATTGGGAGTACACAAAGCAACTTGCTGAATAAACATGTAAATGCAACATGCAACAATTTCAAAGATTGTATTGAGTTACAGTTCATATAAGGAAACCAGACAATTGAAATGAATTCATTAGGCCCTAATCTCAGGATATATTTCTGCGAATACAGATATGCATCGGTTGGTCATAGGTACCTTAAAAAAAGGTAGGGACCAGTCAGTATCTGGTGTGACCACCATTTACCTCAGACAGTGTGACACATCTCCTTTGCATGGAGTTGATCAGGCTGTTGATTGTGGTCTGTGGAATGTTGTCCCACTCCTCTACAATGGCTGTGCTAAGTCGATGGATATTGGCAGGAACTGGAACACGCTGTAGCACACGTCGATCCAGAGCATTGGGGTACTCTGAGCACATGGGACACTCTGTTCACAACCGCTCGCCGACATGACGCCATACACGTTGGAGGCGACTTATGGAAGATCAATTAATAGGAATTGCACGCTTGAGACATCTGTGGCATTTTCTTGTGTGACAAAACTGCACATTTTAGAGTGGCCTTTTATTGTCCCCAGCACAAGGTGCACCTGTGTAATGATCATGCTGTTTAGTCAGCTTCTTAATATGCCACATCTGTCAGGTGGATGGATAATCTTAGCAAGGGAGAATACTCACTAACAGGGATGTAAACAAATTTGTGCACAAAATTTGAGAGGAATACGATTTTTGTGGGTATGGAACATTTCTGGGATCTTGTCACGCTCTGGTCTTAGTATTTTGTGTTTTCTTTATTTATTTGGTCAGGCCAGGGTGTGACATGGGTTTATTTTGTGGTGTGTTTGTGTATTGGGGTTTTTCGTAGGTTTTGGGATTGTGGCTTAGTGGCTTAGTGGGGTGTTCTAGCAAAGTCTATGGTTGCCTGAGGCGGTTCTCAATCAGAGTCAGGTGATTCTCATTGTCTCTGATTGGGAACCATATTTAGGCAGCCATATTCTTTGAGTGTTTTGTGGGTGATTGTTCCTGTCTCTGTGTTAGTTGTCACCAGATAGGCTGTATAGGTTTTCACATTCCGTTTGTTGTGTTTGTATTGTTTGTTTTTTTCTTCGTTATTAAACATGTATCTAACTTACCACGCTGCATTTTGGTCCGACTCTCCTTCGACGGAAGAAAACCGTGACAGATCTTTTAATTCAGCTCATGAAACATGGGGCCAACACTTTACATGTTACGTTTATATTTTTGTTGAGGATATCATCGGGTGAAAGTTGCTTTGTGTAATCCCAGCCTTATAATGTATCAACAGATTTTACAAAATATAGTATCAGATTCAAGGCTACTCTAATACCTTATACACTACATGATCAAAAAGTATATGGGCACCTGCTCGTCGAACATCTCCTTCCAAAATCACAGGCATTCATATGGAGCTAACATCCTCCACTCTTCTGGGAAGGCTTTCCACTAGATGTCGGAACATTGCTGCGCAGACTTGCTTCCATTCAGCCACAAGAGCATTAGTGAGGTTGGGTATTGATGTTGGGCGATTAGGCCTGGCACGCAGTCAGCATTCCAATTCATCCCAAAGATGTTCGATGGGGTTGAGGTCAGGGTTCTGTGCAGGGCAGTCAAGATCATCCACACCGATCTCGACAAACTATTTCTGCATGGACCTCACTTTGTGCATGAGGGCATTGCCTTGCTGATACAGTAAAGGGCCTTCCCCAAACTGTTGCCACAAAGTTGGAAGCACAGAATCGTCTAGAATGTCATTGTATGCTGTAGCATTGAGATTTCCATTCACTGGAACTAAGTGGCCTAGCACGAACCGTGAAAAACAAACCTCGACCATTTTTCCTCCTCCACCAAACTTTACAGTTGGCACTATGCATTGGGTCAGGTAGCGTTCTCCTGGAATCTGCCAAACCCAGATTCATCGGACTGCCAGTTTGTGAAGTGTGATTTACCAGTCCAGAGAATGCGTTTCCACTACTCCTGGGTGTCCAATGGTGGCAAGCTTTACATCACTCCAGCCAATGCCTGGCATTGCTCATGGTGATCGTAGGCTTGTGTGCTGCTGCTCAGCCAAGGAAACACATTTAATGGAGCACCCGACTAACAGTTTTGGTGCTGATGTTGCTTCCAGAGGCAGTTTGGAACTCAGTAGTGCATGTTGCAACGAAAGACACACATTTTTCCTTGCTTTAGCACTAGGAGGTCACGTGCTTGGAGCTTGTGTTGCCTACCACTCACGGCTGAACCGTTGTTGCTCCTAGACATCCACTTCACAAAAACAGCACTTGCAGTTGACTTGGGCAGCACCAGCAGGGCAAAAATTTGACACTGACTTGTTGGAAAGGTGGCATCCTGTGACGGTGCCACGTTGAAAGTCACTGAGCTCTTCAGTAAGGCCATTCTACGGCCAATGATTGCATGGCTGTGTGCTCGATTTCATACACCAGTCAGCAACGGTGTGGCTGAAATAGTTAAATCCACTAATTTGAAGGGGTGTCCACATACCTTTTGTATATACAGTTGAAGTCAGAAGTTTACATACACTTAGGTTGGAATCATTAAAACCTGTTTTTCAACCACCACAAATGTCTTGTTAATTAACAAACTATAGTTTCGGCAAGTCGGTTAGGACATCTACTTTGTGCATGACACAAGTCATTTTTCCAACAATTATTTACAGACAGATTATTTCACTTATAATTCACTGTATCACAATTCCAGTGGGCTTTTGATTTGACCGGCTTTTGATTTTCCCATGATGTCAAGCGAAGAGGCACTGAGTTTAAAGGTAGGCCTTGAAATACATCCACAGGTACACCTCCAATTGACTCAAATGATGTCAATTAGCCTATCAGAAGCTTCTAAAGCCATGTCATCATTTTCTGGAATTTTCCAAGCTGTTTAAAGGCACAGTCAACTTAGTGTATGTAAACTTCTGACCCGCTGGAATTGTGATACAGTGAAATAATCTGTCTGTAAACAATTGTTGGAACAATTACTTGTCATGCACAAAGTAGATGTCCTAACTGACTTGCCAAAACTATAGTTTGTTAACAAGACATTTGTGGAGTGGTTGAAAAATGAGTTTTAGTGACTCCAACCTAAGTGTATGTAAACTTCTGACTTCAACTGTAGCTCTCAAACTGTTTGAAAACAGTTTTTGCTTTTGGGCATACTGTATGTGTATGTGTGAATATGTACGTTTGTACTTTTTATGTTTGCATTTTGTGTGTATGTATTTTATGTATGTGTGTTTTCTGTATTGTGCATATGTTGTCCTATATAATGTCCACATACTGAAAGTCCCATGAGTATGATACTGGGAGGTATACAATGACTCTATGGTACCGTGTTCCCTATGTAGAGCACTACTTTTGACAAGATGTGTGCACTATATAGGGAATAGGGTGTCATTTTGTACACTGCCATTGTGTGTGATAACTAGCCCGGCTGCTGTCTGACAGTCCCATTAGTATGGCTGATGTGAACCGCTGTGTTAGCCCTGTGGCTTATACCGCTCTTTCCTCTAAACTTCTAACTACCAGCATGGGACTGTGTGTTTTTTTGTTTTGTGTGTGTTTTGTGTGTGTTGTGTGTGTGTGTGTGTGTGTGTGTGTGTGTGTGTGTGTGTGTGTGTGTGTGTGTATGCGTGTGTATGCGTGTGTGTGTGCATGCGTGTGTGTGTGCATGCGTGTGTGTGTGCATGCGTGTGTGTGTGCATGCGTGTGTGTGTGTGATAACGGCCTGGGGTTTATGGTTTATGTTCGTCAGGTGGCTCACCACTAATAATGACATACTACCCTCCTGTGACCTGGGCTCAACGAGGTGTGTGTGAGGCCCTGTTGAGTGTGAGGGTATGGAGCTGGGAGGAACTATGGGGAAGTTTCGCTCAGGCAGAGAGGTAAGTGTTCTGGGTAATGTAGATGGATCGCTCCATATGTAGACCAAGGACTTCCTTCCTGTATCCTGTTCTACTAAACACACACACACAAACCTTGGAACGGCCTCCCATTGTATTTGAGTGTGACATATTTTGCTTTGAGTGTTTCCTTTTACACTTCAGCACCCCCTAACAAGTTACTGATGACCTCAGGGGTTGTTTGGTAAAGAACCAATGTAAGTACTTTGAACACCATTCACGTTTCATTCAACTGACTTATTCACTCTGGCTTATAGCATATTCATGCAACACATGAAATGATGACTTTTCATATTTCTATGTCATTTCCACATTGATCTCCACATGATTGATTGTTGGATTGTATTCAGGGCTATGTCAGTGGAAGGTGGGTCCTAATCATCATTTCAGTACTTCTGTTCTCAGCTGTACTGTATGTTACCATACCTCCCCCAGTATGAATGAGCTGGTGCATTTTCATCAAGGAGAGTCTAACTCGTCGTCATTATACAAATGACCCTTCATGAAGAGAGATAAATATGCAATTAACTTCGACAGGCAGGCAAGAACGCAAGAACGCACGCACACACACACACACACACACACACACACACAACCACACACAACCACACACAACCACAAACACACAATGGTTATGCTACTATTCAAAATGAACTAAAGGAATGTTTAAATAAAGGATAAAGTATGTTCTTTCAAATAGTGGAGAGAGGCAGAGCAAAATGAGTCATCCTTCACCTTATCTTCCCCCTTCCCCCTCCCCTCCCCTCCCCTTACAGCTCAGTGTTCAATACCATAGTGCCCTCCAAGCTCATCACTAAGCTAAGGACCCTGGGACTGAACACCTCCCTCAGCAACTGGATCCTGGACATCCTGACAGGCCGCCCGCAGGTGGTGAGGGTAGGCAGCAACACATCGCCACGCTGACCCTCAACACCATGTCTGGAACCAACAGGACCCTGAACAGCTTCTACTCCCAAGCCATAAGACTGCTAAATAGTTTGTTAAATAGTTAGCCAAATAGCTGCCCGGACAATCTGCATTGACCCTTTTGCAGTAACTTTTTTGACCCATCACATACGCTGCAGCTATTGTATATTATCTATCCTGTAGCCTAGTCACTTTATTCCTAGTTATATGTAAATATCTACCTAAATCATCGACTCGGTACTGGTACCTTGTGTACAGTATAGCCAAGTTATCATTACTCATTGCGTATTTATTATTACGTGTTATTACTTTTCTATATTTTCTCTATTTTCTTTCTCTCCGCATTGCTGGAAAGGGCTTTACAGCTAGAGCTACACAGACATGTTGACGTGGATGAAAGAAGACGTTCTTTCATCTAGGCATGGGGGGCTAAATTCTCCTCGAAAGGGTATTTTTTTTCCTTTCATCACACTTAATGTGTTTGATTTGGAGGGGAAGAAGAGAAAGGACAGAGAGATAGGAGAAGAAGGAAGAGAGAGTACAGAGGAGAGGAGAAAGAAAGAGAGAAAAGGAGAGAGGGCAGAGATGGTGAATGGAAAGGAGAGGGAGGAGGAGATAAGAGGGAGGGGGTTGAGAGAGGGGGATATGGAGAGAGAGAAGGGAAAGATTGTAGAGGAAGAGGAGTGAAAAGATGAGATAGAAGGGTGTGTTAGTGCACTTGCGTGCGTGCGTCAGTCACTAGATCTCAACCCAATTGAATAAACACTTATGGGAGATTCTGAGACAGCATTTTCCACCACTATCAACAAAACACCAAATTATGACATTTCTCATGGAAGAATAGGGTGACATCCCTCCAATAGAGTTTCAGACACTTCTAGAATCTATGCCAAGACGCATTGAAGCTGTTCTGTCTTGAAGACACTTTATGTTGGTGTTTCCTTTATTTTGGCAGTTACCTGTAGATAATGAGATGTTTGAGTCTGTGAGTGCGGGGGCTGGGAAGAGAGAGAGGGAAAGGATAGAGAGAAAGGGAGACAAAGAGAGAGAATGAGAGAGGAGGGAAAAAGAGAGAGAGAGGGTGAGAGAGAGAGCGATGTATAGTGTGTAGGCGTAGCAAATGTTCAGTCTCATCTCTTCGTTGTGGTCTCTTAGTGGAGATGTCAGTCTCCTCTGTGCTTGAGTCACTTCCTGTCCTGACCTCTCCCCTGAAAGTGTTGTAACCACCTTTTAACTCAGCAGCCCCCAGCTACGTGCCGACCCTCCTCTGTGTGTGCAGTCAAGCAGAAAGCTGGTTCTACACATTCCGCATTCACACCTCATAGTGGGCAGTGTGTGTGTGGTTGCCAACCAGGCATACCAGAGGAAGGTGTAACGAAGTAACGTGTGTGTGTGTGTGTGTGTGTGTGTCAATGAGAGGATACGGAGGTATGTAGGAGACCTACCAGCTCTAACGGTCTCATGTCAGAATTAGATGTTCATCCATGTTTCTCAAAAGTCACATTTTGAAGTTGTTCCATACGTCAAATATAGAAGTGTTTAAGGTTCAGGCATTCACTCCAAATGTTTAAGGTGAGGGTTAAGTTCATGCGATAACTCCAAACTCTTAAAGTTAGACTTTAACTCCAAATGGTTAATGTAAGGGTTATGGTTTTTGGGATAGGCTTTAAACAAAAGTATCAAAACAACTTTGTATCGCTGGCGCTGCACGGTCAATCCGATGTCTGCATTGGCCGTGCAGCATTTACATAAGACCTCTGTAGAAGTCAGGGCATTCATACTTTTTGCGCTTTGTGGCACAGGGCAGAGCTGTTGAGCAGAGCTGTTGTGAAGGAAGTTGTCAAGGAAGTGAGTTTGTGTTTATACAGGACCTCGCTCCATCACCTACCGTCAACCAATCATATCAATGCGGAGCTGTACCAATCATATCAATGCGGAGCTGTACGTAGCCCCCGCATAATTACATTTGAGAGGAGCACGGCAAAGAGCTCAATTTGGCCTCTCCATGCCTCCGGAGGCTTCACAATTGCGTCACACCATCCACAAGGCACCTCCGACCACATATTCAGATCAAGCAATAATTTGCTCTTACTCCCATCCACCATCCCCATCCACAACTGTAAAATTCTTGAAGGTAACACAGCTCGCTGTTGCCCCTAGTGCCAAATCAAATCAGATGTATTTATATAGCCCTTCTTACATCAGCTGATAACTCAAAGTGATGTATAGAAACCCAGCCTAAAACCCCAAACAGCAAGCAATGCAGGGGTAGAAGCACGGTGGCTAGGAAAAACTCCCTAGAAAGGCCAAAACCTAGGAAGAACCAGGCTATGAGGGGTGGCCAGTCCTCTTCTGGCTGTGCTTGTGGAGATTATAACAGAACATGGCCAAGATGTTCAAACCCAGACAGGAAGACCACATCAGTGACTCAACCCACTCAAGTGACGCACCCCTCCTAGGGACAGCATGGAAGAGCACCAGTAAGCCAGTGACTCAGCCCCTGTAATAGGGTTAGAGGCAGAGATCCCAGTGCAGAGAGGGGCACCGGCCAGGCAGAGACAGCAAGGGCGGTTCGTAGCTCCAGTGCCTTTCCGTTCACATTCCCACTCCTGGGCCAGACTACACTCAATCATAGGACCTACTGAAGAGACGAGCCTTCAATAAAGACAAAGGTTGAGACCGAGTCTGCGTCTCTCACATGGGTAGGCAGACCAATCCATAAAAATTGAGCTCTGTAGGAGAAAGCCCTGCCTCCAGCTGTTTGCTTAGAAATTCTGGGGACAATTAGGAGGCCTGCGTCTTGTGACCGTAGCGTACGTGTAGGTATGTAGGGCAGTACCAAATCGGAAAGATAGGTAGGAGCAAGCCCATGTACTGCTTTGTAGGTTAGCAGTAAAACCTTGAAATCAGCCCTTGCCTTAACAAGAAACCAATGTAGGGAGGCTAACACTGGAGTAATATGATCAAATTTTGGGGTTCTAGTCACGATTCTAGCAGCCGTGTTTAGCACTAACTGAAGTTTATTTAGTGCTTTATCCGGGTAGCCGGAAAGTAGAGCATTGCAGTAGTCTAGTCTAGACGTGACTAAAGCATGGCTAAATGTTTTGCATAATTTTTGGACAGAACATTTTTGATTTTTGCAATGTTACGTAGACTGAAAAAAGCTGTCCTTGAAACAGTCTTGATATGTTCGTCAAAAGAGAAATCCGGGTCCAGAGTAACGCCGAGGTCCTTTACAGTTTTAATTGAGATGACTGTACAACCATCAGGATTAGTTGTCAGATTCAACAGAAGATCTCTTTGTTTCTTGGGAACTAGCACAAGCATCTCTGTTTTGTCCGAGTTTAAAAGTTGAAAGTTTGCAGCTATCCACTTCCGTTATGTCTGAAACACAGGCTTCCAGTGAGGGCAATTTTGGGGCTTCACCATGTTTCATCGAAATGTACAGCTGTGTGTCATCCGCATAGCAGTGAAAGTTAACATTATGTTTTCGAATTACATCCCCATGAGGTAAAATATATAGTGAAAACAATAGTGGTCCTAAAACGAAACCTTGAGGAACACCGAAATGTACAGTTGATTTTTTAGAGGACAGACCATCCACAGAGACAAACTGATATCTTTCCGACCGATAAGATGTAAACCACGCCAGAACTTGTCCATGTAGACCAATTTGGGTTTCCAAAAGAATGTGGTGATCGATGGTATCAAAAGCAGCACTAAGGTCTAGGAGCACGGGGATAGATGCAGAGCCTCGATCTGATGCCATTAAGGTCATTTAGCACCATCACAAGTGCAGTCTCAGTGCTATGATGGGGTCTAAAACCAGACTGAAGCATTTCATATACATTGTTTGTCTTCAGGAAGGCAGTGAGATGCTGCGCAACAGCTTTTTCAAAATAAATTGAGAGGAATGGGAGATTCGATATAGGCCGATATTTTTTAAATATTTTCTTTGTCAAGGTTTGGCTTTTTCAAGAGAGGCTTTATTACTGCCACTTTTAGTGAGTTTGGTACACATCCGGTGGATAGAGAGCCGTTTATTATGTTCAACATAGGAGGTCCAAGCACAGGAAGCAGCTCTTTCAGTAGTTCAGTTGGAATAGGGTCCAGTAAGCAGCTTGAAGGTTTAGAGGCCATGATTATTTTCATCATTGTGTCAAGAGATAGTGTACTAAAACACGTGTCTCCCTTGATCCTAGGTCCTGGCAGACTCAGGACAACTGAGCTTTGGAGGAATACGCAGATTTAAAGAGGCCGTAATCTTCTTTATAATGATCATGCTCTTTTCCTCAAAGAAGTTCATGAATTTATTACTGCTGAAGTGAAAGCCATCCTCTCTTGGGGAATGCTGCTTTTTAGTTAGCTTTGCGACAGTATCAAAAATACATTTTGGATTGTTCTTATTTTACAAAATTAAGTTGGTAAAATAGAATGATCGAGCAACAGTGAGGGCCCTTTGATACGGTACGGTACTGTCTTTCCAAGCAAGTGTCTGTTTCCAAATCATTTCCCGAAGTCCTCAGACATACAGTGGGGCAAAAAAGTATTTAGTCAGCCACCAATTGTGCAAGTTCTCCCACTTAAAAAGATGAGAGAGGCCTGTAATTTTCATCATAAGTACACTTCAACTATGACTGACAAAATGAGAAAAGAAAATCCAGAAAATCACATTGTAGGATTTTTAATGAATTTATTTGCAAATTATGGTGGAAAATAAGTATTTGGTCACCTACAAACAAGCAAGATTTCTGGCTCTCACAGACCTGTAACTTCTTCTTTAAGAGGCTCCTCTGTCCTCCACTCGTTACCTGTATTAATGGCACCTGTTTGAACATATTATCAATATAAAATACACCTGTCCACAGCCTCGAACAGTCACACTCCAAACTCCACTATGGCCAAGACCAAAGAGCTGTCAAAGGACACCAGAAGCATAATTGTAGACCTGCACCAGGCTGGGAAGACTGAATCTGCAATAGGTAAGCAGCTTGGTTTGAAGAAATCAACTGTGGGAGCAATTATTAGGAAATGGAAGACATACAAGACCACTGATAATCTCCCTCGATCTGGGGCTCCACTCAAGATCTCACCCCGTGGGGTCAAAATGATTACAAGAACGGTGAGCAAAAATCCCAGAACCACACGGGGGGACCTAGTGAATGACCTGCAGAGTGCTGGGACCAAAGTAACAAAGCCTACCATCAGTAACACACTACGCCGCCAGGGACTCAAATCCTGCAGTGCTAGACGTGTCTCCCTGCTTAAGCCAGCACATGTCCAGGCCCGTCTGAAGTTTGCTAGAGAGCATTTGGATGATCCAGAAGAAGATTGGGAGAATGTCATATGGTCAGATGAAACAAAAATATAACGTTTTGGTAAAAACTCAACTCGTCGTGTTTGGAGGACAAAGAATGCTGAGTTGCATCCAAAGAACACCATACCTACTGTGAAGCATGGGGGTGGAAACATCATGCATTGGGGCTGTTTTTCTGCAAAGGGACCAGGACGACTGATCCGTGTAAAGGAAAGAATGAATGGGGCCATGTATCGTGAGATTTTGAGTGAAAACCTCCTTCCATCAGCAAGGGCATTGAAGATGAAACGTGGCTGGGTCTTTCAGCATGACAATGATCCCAAACACACCGCCCGGGCAACGAAGGAGTGGCTTCGTAAGAAGCATTTCAAGGGCCTGGAGTGGCCTAGCCAGTCTCCAGATCTCAACCCCATAGAAAATCTTTGGAGGGAGTTGAAAGTCTGTGTTGCCCAGCAACAGCCCCAAAACATCACTGCTCTAGAGGAGATCTGCATGGAGGAATGGGCCAAAACACCAGCAACAGTGTGTGAAAACCTTGTGAAGACTTACAGAAAACGTTTGACCTCTGTCATTGCCAACAAAGGGTGTATAACAACGTATTGAGATACACTTTGTTATTGACCAAATACTTATTTTCCACCATAATTTGCAAATAAATTCATTAAAAATCCTACAATGTGATTTTCTGGATTGTTTTTCTCATTTTGTCTGTCATAGTTGAAGTGTACATATGATGAAAATTACAGGCCTCTCTCATCTTTTTAAGTGGGAGAACTTGCACAATTGGTGGCTGACTAAATACTGTTTTGCCCCACTGTAGGTGGATGTCGAATAATGACTTGTATCATGGGTGACGTGGCTGAGGACCACCTGTGACATCTGACAGTCAGATAGAGAGGCTCCTTTTTATGACAGACTCACTGTGACACACGCATGCAGGCACGCACGCAGATAGACTGAGCGACAGACAGAGACAGACAGACAGACAGACAGACAGACAGACAGACAGACAGACAGACAGACAGACAGACAGACAGACAGACAGACAGACAGACAGACAGACAGACAGACAGACAGACAGACAGACAGACAGACAGACAGACAGACAGACAGACAGACAGACAGACAGCTGTAAATGGGTAATGGCTGCTTCCACAATAGATTTTAATAACTTTTTTCAGTGGTAAACAAACAATGTTTTGACCGTCATGGTGCTTATATACCACTGTATTAGCCTGGCATAACAACACTGTGGTCTCATGATGCACACACGGCTGGTAAAAGACACCACCAATCTATTTTATCTTTATTTAACTAGGCAATTCAGTTAAGGACAAATCCTTATTTTCAATGGCGGCCTAGGATCAACGGGTTAATTGCTTTGTTCAGGGGCAGAATGACAGAGTTTTACATTGTCAGCTCGGGGATTTGATCTTGCAATCTCTAACCACTAGGCTCTAACCACTAGGCTCTAACCACTAGGCTCTAACCACTAGGCTCTAACCACTAGGCTCTAACCACTAGGCTCTAACCACTAGGCTCTAACCACTAGGCTCTAACCACTAGGCTCTAACCACTAGGCTCTAACCACTAGGCTATCTGCCGCCCCAATTGAAGAGAATAACCTAATTGTATTCTTTCTCTGTCCTGTAGCTGTAAAGGGTGGGTGATGAAGTCTTGTTTCTTGGTTACATAACCTGCATTTCTTTAGATGGATGAGTGATGCAGCTTTTGTATGTGATTTCAGTAGTATGACAATGTCTGCCCTTGTTCATGTGTGCTGCTATGCTGTGTACATAGTAACATAGGTACCACAGCGCCATCTATTGAACACTGGTTGTAACAGCAGGCAGGCTTATTGAAATGCCTGACGATAAGGCAAGTTTATAGGAAACGGCGAGGTTATCTGTTAGGGGTTGGGTTGTAAAGGGGATGAGGAGGAAGACGTGTGTATATCTGAACTCTGGGCTTTCTTCTGCGCTTCTACAATCATCTTTTTTTTCTGCTCTCCTTTATCTAAGTCACTCATGCATGCCTCTCTCTTTCTCTCGTTCTCTCTCTCTTTCACACACACTCTCTCACTCTCTCTCCCTGTCTCTCTCATGTAAACTACCCTCAGTACTCCCCATTCTGATTCACTCTTTCTTGCTTCCATACCTCCATCTTTCAATCTCCATCTATTTAAGATTGACAGTCTGAAGGAGTTGTTAGCCAGTCCGGCCATCAACAAAGCCCCTTGATGAGTAACTGACTAGTCACTGACATACACGTACTCCCCCCCCCCACCCTTACACACAGTGAAGTCCCAGTTCTCGGCTCTACTCTGTCCCGACCAATTATAAGGCTTCTAGCGACCTGAGCGCCCAGCGCTATTGGTTAGAGCCTGTAAGTAACCATTTCACTGTAAGGTCTACACCTGTTGTATTCAGCGCACGTGACAAATAAGATTTGATTTGATTTGATTTGACCACTACACTCCAAATATAACTATCTCTACCTTAACACATTAAAATCGTTGTTCACAAGATAGGTCCTGAAATGCTGGTGGGGGTGAAACAAGCAACCATCTATGTTTATTCCACCCAGTGGGCCCCACTGCCTGTCTGCCTGAGCTTGATGTGTGTCCCCTGCCTTTCACAACCACTTTTAATCAGAGCCTTCAATGTGTGAGAGAGAGTGAGAGAGGGATATGAGTAAAGAGAGAGATGGGGGGGGATAGGTCCTGCTCGATCTCCGTATTTATTTGAAGGATAAGTATGATGTGCAATTAATAGATTGTTATAATGTGAAACGAATATGGTTGATTTTTAAGGTTAGTGAAAATTGCAGTGAATAGTGGCACTTTTTAGGGTGCCAATATAAATCCATGTATTCATGGGTGTTTGTAATTTTGTAATGCCTTTTAATCATTATATGTGCTCTTGTTTTTACCACCGAGGACCACTTTGGAAACAAGCGTTTTAATAAATACTTGACAGTGATATACTCTGTGTCCACATTGTGCATTTTGTTGTATATGTCTGTTACCCAAATAAATGACATTTTATTCAAACCGCCACGGCAGAACAATTATTAAAATAGAGCGAGGAGAGACCAGAGACCTCCATCTCTAAAATGGGGGACCATAGAGCACTGGTTAACATGTGTGCACCAGTGGCGGTCGTTGCCTTTTAAGTTCAGGGAGGATTATATATTTTTTTTAGGAGCATGGCCTTGCTTCTATTACAGCATATTGGATGGCTGTCGTTCATATTCCATTCACCCAGCTTATTGTAACATTGATAGGTTATACTCAAATGTTCCCTATACCCATCATTAGGTTGCTACAACCTAGCCTACAAATGAAAGATTGTAAAGTAGGTGCACAGGTCGAGAGACAAATTGGATTAGCCAAGGTCACAGACAGTGACTTTCAATACCACCTTGCACACATTTGCCTGCATGTAGCTGATCTAGGGCGTAATCATTAGTCCAAATAGTTGATAAATTAGAGTTTGTATTGGATTCAGGTAGGCTTATACCAGTTTCTTCCATTTAAGAAACATTTTTCAACAGAATCAGTGGAATGAATACACCACTAATCACCCGCACACCGAGTTCACTTTAATAGCAGCCACATACAAACAGCATCATCATTTTGCTCATTGTATAATTCCTTCTCGCATTTATGCACTCTCCTCCTCTCACCCTTTTGATTGTGGACTTCAATGCAAAACACAAGAGCTGTCTGACCAGGCAAAAAAAAACTAAGCCAAACCTTCATAACACAACCACTAACTGCTACACACAGCCTACATCGCTGTCACCATATTAGCTAACATCATACTCAACATAGCTACTAGAAATAACGTATTAGTAAACCCTCTACAATCATGCAGTACAGTGTACAGCAAGCAGTTTGGCAGTTACACCAGCGGGTGTAAATCTGAAAGCTTACCTTGACTTGAAAGAGTTCCATGGTTGGATAGCCTTAGCCATCTACCTAACAAAAAGAGCATTCCTCTGTGTTTGAGTTGGCTAAATTAGCTAGCTGCATTAGCTAGCTAAGTAACTGAAAGTGGAAACATTTCTATGAAATATCTCTCTCTGCTGTTGCTTCTCCTTAATTTTTTAATAAATAATTTTGTTCAAAACTGTTCAACTCTGTCTTTCTCTCTCTTTGATTCAACTACTCACTGCATGCTAGCTAGCTGTAGCTTATGCTTTCACTACAAGATTCATTCTCTAATCCTTTGATTGGGTGGACCACATGTCAGTTCCTGCTGCAAGAGCTCTGATAGGTTGGAGGACGTCCTCTGGAAGTCCTCATAATTGCTGTTCAAGTCTATGGAAGGGGGTGAGAACCATGAGCCTCCTAGGTTTTCTATTGAAATCAATGTACCCAGAAGACGGAAAATAGCTGTCCTCCAGCTACAGCATGGTGCTACCCTTCAGATTACTGTTGAGGCTACAGTTGTGCTTCATTGCAAAACAATGTTTTACTCAGTTATTTGGTGATATGTGAACATACATCTTAGTGTGGTTTATTCTTAAAAAGATAACTTTTTAATGTTTCTCTATTTTTATTTTGTATCATATTCACTGAGTAGGATGGTCCTCCCCTTCCTCCTCTGAGGAGTCTCCACTGGTGTGCATGTGCATGTGGGCTTCAGTAGATGCATGGGCTTCAGTATGTTCAGTATGTCAGTATGTCAAAAAGTCATTAAAGGG
The DNA here is from genome assembly GCF_018296145.1 of Oncorhynchus tshawytscha. Taxonomy (NCBI): domain Eukaryota; kingdom Metazoa; phylum Chordata; class Actinopteri; order Salmoniformes; family Salmonidae; genus Oncorhynchus; species Oncorhynchus tshawytscha. Next base: position 12,335,301 of record NC_056445.1, read on the forward strand.
AATAAATTCTAGACATGTGGAATAACGAATCATTCATACATTCATACAACAGCTACAGCTGGTGGTTTTCTCACCATTGATTTGCTACACTTTTCTGACAGTCAGTTTGCTGTGGTGGCTGTTCGTCATAGTAGTTGATTACACTCTAATTGGTGCAAGAATGAACTCCTGATATTATGAGCTGATAACAGAGTCAATGAATAATGGTGGAGTCTGGATATGTGTTTTTTGTCTGTGAGATGTGTGTGGGTTGGAATGGCTTGTGGATAGGAATGGTGCGTGCGTGTGTCTGTCTGTGGGTGCGGCTGTCTTTGTACTGTCAAGGTTTATCCTGATGCATATGGTTCTATAATGTAGTGTCGTGGTGTTGTATTAGTTAATGTGACGACTGTTGTTCATCGAATGGTTAAAGTTTCTGATTGCGTGATTAACTGAATCAAGCAATTATTAACTCATTAACCTGGGGCACCATGGGAAAACTAGTGTTTATTGAGTTTCTATTTCCCAAATTAACTCAAAGAATATCAGAATATCGATTTTACAACAGCCGCTAATTAACCAGTTGCCTCTACCAATCTCGTTCTGAATGTCGTATAGCCCATGAATCTGCACGGACCCGGGTCTCACCAATGAATTTGTACCACACCAATCTTAGTTGAATATTTATTTACTAAAAAGCTACAATTATGACAAAACACATTATAGGCTATTGATTAGAACTTAGTATAACGGGCCAACACACTATGGCGCGTGTTGGCCCACAATGAGGATTTCAAAAGAGAGAGAAAAAAGAAAGTACACAAGAGAAATATACATTTGGGTGAATTTGTCAGCTATGCTATTCTAACCCTAGCCTTGCCCCAAACTGCCACTCTTATGGGTCAGAATATAATGATGTAATTACATGGGGATGATCTCCGAGGATTCTCTGCGTAGGCCTTCAGCTGTTCGATGACGCACTACTCCGGCGCACCTCTCTGATCGTCCTCCCGCTGTCAGTGTCCTTTTGGGCTTAGTAGTCTGTTCCCTCACCCTTTGTTCTGGAAGGGGTCTTCTGAGGACAGACGGCTCTGTAGCTCAGAGCTCACAGCATAGGAATGAAACCCTAGATACCACGATTCGATGGGAGATGGAGGCTAGGTGGTTCGACTTGAATTCACCCGCTTAGACACAGATACTCATCCGTAGCTTGGGTAGAAAAGGATTTCTTTGTCTTCAAACTTCTGGGTTCGTTGACTTTTTATACCTTGCTGCAGCTGGGGTCACATAGTCTTGTCTGTAAATTCTATACTCACAGGTTTTATACCCTTGGGTCAGAAGTGGGCATAACCGCCTTTAGGGCAATACTCTGGCCGTACCAAGCTAATGAGGCAAGGTCTAAATTTGATTCTAATCCAATTTTTGACAACTAACTTGATTTGGATACTTTCCATGCCATGTACAATGTATAAACATCAAAATATATACTAGGAAAACTCTTCACATTACAATGTTTTCGTGATAAAGTAATCTATTAACCTTTAATAACTAAACAAAAATTACATACATTTTCATATTCCATCTATCATCATGACCACCATTGTGCCTGACGGAAACCATTGTTCCAAAGTCCCTTTATTTCATGTTTAATGTTCTGAGGCTGGTTCTTCATAGTAACAGGACAAAGGAATTTGTCTGTGGCCTGAGATTTACCAGGGGCATGAGGGGTCATAAACCCCCCACATCTTCAGACCCCTAGATCTCTTCTCCTCTGTTAGGGATGAGAGATCATCTGTAGGGTTGTGGTCTCCTGTAACCTGCCCTGGTCAGGACAGTCCTGACAGTAGTCATCTTTTACCGCATTGAAAAATAATACCAAAATAATACTTAAGTAGTCTTTTATAAACGTCCTGTCCTCAAGAGAGACTCTTCAGATTCTTTGAACGTTCAAATTATAAATGCTGATAAGAATGTTGCTTTTCTTCCCAACTTTGAACTCAATTATTTCTCATTCATCGTTTTCGCTTTGCATGTCTTATTCAATATCCTATAATGTGTGCTGTGTAGTGTATTGATTTTCTCTCCCATTGGAGTTGAAACAACATCAACAGCTTATTCTGAAGGATGATGTGCCTGTCTGCCTGTCTGCCTGCCTGCCTGCCTGTCTGCCTGCCTTGCCTGCCTGCATAATATACAGTTGAAGTTGGAAGTTTACATACACTTAGATTGGAGTCATTAAAACTCGTTTATCAACCACTCCACAAATTTCTTGTTAACAAACTATAGTTTTGGCAAGTTGCTTAGGACATCTACTTTGTGCATGACAAGTAATTTTTCCAACAATTGTTAACAGACAGATTATTTAATTTATAATTCACTGTATCACAATTCCAGTGGGTCAGAAGATTACATGCACTAAGTTGACTGTGCCTTTATATAGCTTGTAAAATTCCAGAAAAGGATTTCGTGATAAGGTGCGTCTCGGTGAGAGGTGTAGGAGTCAGGTGCAGGAGAGCAGGACATTTTGAGAAGCGTGTTTAATCATATAGTCCACCAATACAAAAATGGCACAGACGAAAATCCAAAAACTATGCTCTCGAGGAATCAGAAACTCGTGCAAACGCACGGAGGAACAACCACAGTTCCAACACTTATATACACTTGCGTAATAGTGAAAACAATTCAGAAACTCGTGCAAAACACAACAAACTCAGTTCTGACACTTACATACACGTGTGTAATAGTGAAAACAATAAACATCAAAGATAATCGAGCGCAAATACACACAAACTTAATCCCGCACGAACTAAGGCAGGCAACAGGTGCCCTATACTGTATACACACAGAAATAAATGCAAATGAAACCAGGTGTGAAAAGGAACACAGACAAAACAACCAGAAAAGGAGAAAGGGATCGGTGGCGGCTAGTAAACCGGTGACGGCGAGAGCCGCCGAACAGGGAGAGGAGTTACTTTAGGTAAAAGTCGTGACATGTCATGGCTTTAGAAGCTTCTGATAGGCTAATTGACATTGTTTGAGTCAATTGGAGGTGTACCTCAGGATGTATTTCAAGGCCTACCTTCAAACTCAACGTCTCTTTGCTTGACATCCTGGGAAAATCAAAAGAAATCAGCCGAGACCTCAGAAAAAAAATGTAGACCTCCACAAGTCTGGTTCATCCTTGGGAGCAATTTCCAAACGCCTGAAGGTACCACGTTCATCTGTACAAACAATAGTAAGCAGGTATGAACACCATAGGACCACGCAGCCGTCATACCGCTCAGGAAGGAGACACGTTCTGTCTCCTAGAGATGAACGTACTTTGGTGCGAAAAGTGCAAATCAACCCCAGAACAACAGCAAAGGACTTTGTGAAGATGCTGGAGGAAACCGGTACAAAAGTATCTATATCCACAGTAAAACGAGTCCTATATCGACATAACCTGAAAGGCCGCTCAGTAAGGAAGAAGCCACTGCTCCAAAACCGCCATAAAAAGCCAGACTACGGTTTGCAACTGCACATGGGGACAAAGTTGTACTTTTTGGAGAAATGTCCTCTGGTCTGATGAAACAAAAATAAAAAATAGAACTGTTTGGCCATAATGACCATCATTATGTTTGGAGCAAAGGGGGAGGATTGCAAGCCGAACATCCCCATCCCAACCGTGAAGAACAGGGGTGGCAGCATCATGTTGTTGGGGTGCTTTGCTGCAGGAGGAACTGGTGCACGTCACAATTCAATTCTTGCAGTTCAATCTAGTTAGTGCTCGTGGTGTGAACATTGTTTGACAATGTCAAATGTATAAAATGTCAAATTAATCAAAAACTTAAAACAATGAAGACATCTCTGAGAAAGGGATCTAAATCTGTACTAGACAGGATTCAAAACAGCATAATGGCACCAAAAGAGAAGGTGTCTAATTCTGTGCTGAACATGACAATTTGTTCTGTTATTTCTCACAGTCCCTGACAAGCTGTTGCACAACACTTGATTAAGTGGTGTTACAACACACCATGTAATGTTTCAAATCATCTCCGGATGATGTGTTTCAATATTCAAGCAATGTTAAGGTTTAGTCTTCTTCAAGTTAGTGGCAGCTCAGTTGCCACTGGTTTTGGTGCTACAAAGCACTTAATTGTAATAGTGTTAAATGAGAACATGCTGCATGCATGCACACACAAACATTCGGACACACACATGCAAGTGCACACATTTCACACATACACACTCTTCCTCTCTCTCTCTTTCTTTCTCTTTCCTTCCTTCCTGCGCCACTCTCCCTCCAACCTTTACCTTTTCACTGACTACGCCAAATCAGAAAAGGTGGATCCAAAGTCCAACAGAGGGAATTAATTCTCACCTCAACATTAAGTTTCCGATTGGAATGGAACCGCTGTCTGCTCTGCTGTGAACTTGCATTCCTAAGGGGGGGATAGGTCTGATAATTGACAGTAGGTTGCCAATGGGTTCGTTTTATCTGCACTACACTGAATTCATCTCTCTCCACTAAATAAGGAAGTGGACTAGAATGAACACAAATGAGAGGCATCTCTCTCACCACAGAGAAGGAGGTAAAAAAAACGATACAGAAGAAGGAGTAAAAGAGCCTTTGATTGTCTCTCCCACTTAAACAGTCTTCGACCCCAGTAAACGTCGAGGGAGAGAAGAAGAGGGGTAAAACTGAATTATTCATGACTATTTTGCATAGGAGTTTGTTTACTCTCTCGGATCAGGCCCGGCATCTTTCACTCTTGTTGATAGAATCTTCAAATTGCCTATGGCTTCCTTGTTTGTGTCACACTTCTCTTCGTAGAAGTACATATAGAGCATACCAACACACCCTTTTATTTGATATGAATTCGCAACTGTGTACTTTTAGAAAAGGTTCCACCTATAATGTAAAAGGGTCTTTGGCTGCCCTTTAAAGAACCTTTTTGTGTTCCATGTAGAACCCTTCCCACAGAGGTTTCTACATGGAACCCCAAAAGGTTATACGTGGAAGCCAAAAGGTTATTCAAAGGGTTCTCCCATGGGGACAGCCTTTTTTTCTAAGCGTGTATCCTATACTCCCTGTCAAACACTATACCACAAACGCTTGAGCTGTTGCCTTGCAAGTGCAACAGTACTTCTTCATGTCTCAGTGAAGGTGACATCCTCGCAGGATGCTTCTGTAAGCTAGGTTCAGTACAACTAGCTTCTGGATTCCCAGCCCCAACTCTACCCTTGTCTCTGACTCGGTCTGAGGTTTGTGATCTGGGAGAATTTATCCCCTCTACCTCACTCCATCGATCTTCTTTTATAAACACTGGTGGCATTTCAGTCTGCCCTTTCCCAGCCCCAGCCTCATCCCTGACTCAGAGCTTCCCTGTGTCTCTGCAGTCTGTATATAGACCAGACAGTCTTTACACTCTGATAGGCACGGACTTGCCTCTAGCCTCTCCATGGTGTCTCGAGACCTTAGGACTACGTATAAGGTTGTATCTGCGCAAAGCGTAGTTATGAGATACTGAGCATCAAAGATTTCACATCCCAGATTTCAGAACTGTTTTCTAGTGATTTCTTATTTTGTAACCCATTAATGTCCTCATTTTAAAGGTACCTAAAGTGCTGAGTATCACAATCCTAAGACATTTGTAAATCAGATTTTTTTTTCGGATAATCGCAGATAGAACCTTATGGCTCCATCTGGGTTCAACCATAAGGCACAGAATGTTAGTTATTTCAATTGCAATAGAAAAGCACAGACATTGAATTATTAAATAAAGAGAATATCCTTCCTTATTTCTAATCACATTATAATACAATATATCCTATGGATAACTAGCAACATTGCTAAAGCTTAGCTCTGGATGAGTAAACTGATATATGTTTCTGGTCTCAGTCACCCAAATTCACTACTTGCTAGTTATCAATTCAATGTGGTACATTTGTACTTTTGGTGAAATAGCCTTTCCATGGAGGTTTTCGTATTGATATAGAACAAGACAAAAACAGCAATGCCTTTACCAGGGCCCATGTGATCTTAGGCACCTGTATTTATAGATTTTACCATAAAGAGCTTACGTTATCAGCAATCTTCTGAAAAAGTGGTGAAAAAAATCTAGCTAGGTAATTGAAAAAGAGGACCAAAAGCTATGATTTGAATAATCAAAGACTAAGGTTCTATCTGCAAAATGAACAGTTTGGAGATTAGTATTTTTGAAGTCCCAGATATCGTTCATGGCTCGATAAATATATCACCTTACATGCAATAATTTTTCATTGACAACACAGCATTGTTTGCTTGGATGCAGATAGACCTTACAGCACCAAGTTAAAAGGTGTTTGTGTATCTAGAACTTTGTAATTTTTTTTCATCGTAAATTGATTTAAAAAAAAAAATTCTGATAGAACCTTATAGTCCCATAGTCCCAAGGCTAATGAAGGATCATCAAGCTGGGCACCACCTGACTTGGGCACCACCATTCTGGGTCCGTATTGTTCATCCATATCTGTCCTTTTTAGCCTGGCTGATGTGCGACTCGCGTGACTACACAGCAAGCTGTGACTCACTGGTCTGGTATCTTGGGCTTGTAAAAGGGAAGGTTAGCTCAAATTTTGAGCGACTTTGAGATACTTTTTGATTGGTTCTCATATGCACGCTATTTGAATGTGCAACGTCCCCCACGCTTCCTCGTAAATTTGCTACGCCCCCACTAGAGAGGAAAACAAGCCAAGATAAAGTTAGGGTTAACTAAAACTGTTGGGAGAAAAACTCTGTGATGGAACTCTCTGAAAAAGAGATATAGAGACAACAATGCCACATAGTAACAACCAACTTAGGAATTTAGTTTAAATAGGGGCAACTTGAAGCATTTCAATCTTTTGTGTGAAGGGAGGATGTATTAGTGGTCTTGCCAACGGCTTTGGGGAACGCCTCATTTACCAGCTTGCTAGCTAGTTCTAGTCCTGAAGAAGCAAGGACAACAGCCTCCATTTCTGACAGCAGCGTCCCCGCTAAAGGCTGTGGTGGACGGAGAACCAAACACACGAGGCAATAGAGTTGGATCTCAGAGCAGTGGTTTTGGAGGAAGACAGGAACACTATAAGGGAGGGTGCACACGACCTTGTCTTCTGAAGTCGGGAGAGCTGGTTGGGGAAGACCGAGAGGGATAAGTTGGCTTCAGTCCTAAACAGCTCCAAAATCATTTGAATCGTTGTGGATGAAGTCCATTTGACTTACATATGGCATGTACAGTGCATTCAGAAAGTATTCAGACTCGTTGACTTATTCCACATTTTGTTACTTTACAGTGTCATTCTAAAATTGATTAAATTACACACAATATTGCATAATAACAAAGCGAAAAATGACATTATTGCACATTTATTAAAAATAAAAAACAGAAATATATAAGTGTTCAGACCTTTTGCTATGGGACTCAAAATTGAGCTCAGGTGCATCCTGTTTCCATTTGTCATCCTTGAGATGTTTCTAGAACTTGATTGGAGTCTGGACATGATTTGGAAAGGCACACACCTGTCTATAGAAGGTCCCACAGTTGACAGTGCATGTCAGAGCAAAAACCAAGCCATGAGGTCGAAGGAATTGTCTGTAGAGCTCCAAGACAGGATTGTGTCGACACACAGATGTGGGGAAGGGTACCAAAAGAATTATGCTGTATTGAAGGACCCCAAGAACATAGTGGCCTCCATCATTTTTCAATGGAAGAAGTTTGGATACACCAAACTGAGCAATCGGCGGAGAAGGGCCTTGGTCAGAGAGGTGACCAAGAACCCGATGGAGATGGGAGAACCTTCCAGAAAGACTCCACCAGTCAGGCTTTAGTAGAGTGGCCAGATGAAAGCCACTCTTCAGTAAAATACACTTGGAGTTGGCTAAAAGCCACCTAATGGACTCTCAGACCATGAGAAACAAGATTCTATGCTCTGATGAAACCAAGGTTGAACTCTTTGGTCTAAATGCCAAGCGTCATGTCTGGAGGAAACCTGGTACCATCCCTACGGTGAAGCATGGTGGTGGCAGCATCATGCTGTGGGCATGTTTTTCAGCGGCAGCGACTGGGAGACTAGTCAGGATCAAGGGAAATATGAACACAGAAAATTACAGAGAGATCCTTGATGAAAACCTGCTTCAGAGCACTCAGGACCTCCGACTTGGGCGAAGGTTCACCTTCCAACAGGACAACGACCCTAAACATACAGCCAAGACAATGCAGGAGTGACTTTGGGACAAGTCTCTGAATGTCTTTGAGTGGCCCAGCCAGAGCCCGAACTTGAACCGGATCAAACATCTCTGGAGAGACCTGAAAATAGTTGTGCAGTGACACTCCCCATCCAACCTGACAGAGCTTGAGAGGATCTGCAGAGAAGAATGGGAGAAACTCCCCAATAGCAGTGTATACCCAAGAAGACTCGAGACTGTAATTGCTGCCAGAGGTGCTTCAACAAAGTCCTGAGTAAAGGTTTTGAATACATTCGTAAATGTGATATTTCAGTATGTTATTTGTATTACATTTGCAAAAATGTCTAATAACCTGTTTTTGCTTTGTCATTATGGGGTATTGTTTGTAGATTTATGAGGAGAAAAACAATTAAAAGATTTTTAGAACAAGACTGTAACGTAACAAAATGTGGAAAAAGTAAACAGGTTCTAATACTTTCCGAATGCACAGTGACCTAGAACCGTACTTTGACGATATAGAATGGCACTGCGATGGATACATGGAATGGAAATTATAGGGATGATTGATTGAAAGTTTTGTATTTGTACACATATAATGAGTAAAATAAAAACAAATGTACACATTTGCTTGCATGAAATGTTTGCATGATGAGCCTATAAGACATTGAGTAGAATAGAACTACATCATACATGACTGCATGGGTGACAGGAATGATAAGGGCTGAAAAAAGATGACGCCGACAGATAGGTCTGCCGTGCTTCTCGCTCTTAGGAAATCATTACCAGAATTGCGACTAGGAATACAACTTTCCCAAATCGGATCCTTTGTTAGTACCCCCGAGGGCAATTGAACTGATTCCAGAGGCTGATCCAAAACACCACAGGTGGAGAAAAGTTACTCGGAGTTGACTTCTAGTCCAAGTCAGCAGGCGCACACACCACCCCACCGCTTCCGTGTATATTACTCACTAATGTTCAGTCTCTGTTGTCATGACTTTGGCCTGGGGGTTAGGTTAATGACAGTCATAAATACCTTTTCCCCCTTTTTCCTCTCTCTACCCTACTGATGTTACATTTGCAAAACCCATAGAGGTTCTGGGAACATCAGAAGGTGGGGGGAATTAACTATATTCTGGTAATCCGAACAATTGAACATATGCAGCGGTACTTAATGAATCTGATGTTAGTTCGGTTGTCATCTGAGAAATTCTCATCAGTGATAAGATGACATAAACTCTACAGTGGAAAGTCTACACATCAGAGTTATCGGATTCACATGGAATTGTTGTTCAATTTAAATGTTTGAATATGAAATTGGTTGTGAATGGATGAAATGTGATTTTAGCTTCTAAAATGTGAGATTTGGGTTTTCATAAGATAGGGCCCTGCTCAATCAGTGGCCCGCCCCTGTGAAGGGACATAGGCTATAAAACTTTTCAAACACGCCCTCCTCTCCCTTCCTATATAAGCTCTTGAAAATAATATAACCTCCTGTTCTGAGGATGTAGGACGATGGTCCGATGTCAGAATGGTTCAGATAATAACTACAGAACGAAGCCAACATCAGCGTGAGCTTTGGTTGCGAATGGTATGAACTTTGAACTCTTATTCACTACAGAAGTGATACCTCCTAGCCGTTGAGTTAGCAACAGCCGCTGCAAACGAGGATTAGGAAGGAACAGACAGAGTTTCCCATCTATCACACAACGACGTTACTACAACGTATCCAATTGACAACCAGAGACATTCTTCAAAGGACTCGGTTGGGCAACACGACCTTCCATCTACCACCAATCTAGCGAAGCGCAGCTCAGAGTAAATATTTATTGCATTTTCCTTTTCCAAATGGGCGGTAATTTAGAATGCATAAGATAAAGTATTTACGATAGCACAGCTTCGCTTTTGTTCCTCAGTCTACCCGCTCCTTCACTCAAACCCAGCCCCTTTTGTGTAACAAGCTGTCATATCTGTCCCGCCCGCTAGGGACGTTTTCCTTTATGAGGGTGAGGATTTCCTTCCAGAGAGACATCAAGGATTGTAACATAATCTGTTTCACGGAAAACAGGGCTCTCACGTGATATACTGTCTGAGTCCGTACAGCCAGTTGGGTTCTCAGTTCATCGTGCAGACAGGAATAAATATCTCTCCGGGAAGAAGAAGAGCAGGGGTGAATGTTTCATGACTAACTTCTCATGGTGTGATTGTGGTAACATACAGGAACTGAAGTTCTTTTGTTTGATTTGATTTGATTTGGATCTCTTTTAGTCCCCATTTGGACTAATCTTCCAAGAGTCCTTAAACATTAAAATACAATTTATAATACAAACACATTTTCACATATAACACACTATTACAAACATACATAATATACAAACATAATGACCCAATAAATACTCAATCTAAAAAATATTGATTCTTCATCTTGTCACACCCTGACCATAGTTTGCTTTGTATGTTTCTATGTTTTGGTTGGTCAGGGTGTGAGCTGGGTGGGCATTCTATGTTACATGTCTAGTTTGTCTAGTTCTATGTTTGGCCTGATATGGTTCTCAATCAGAGGCAGGTGTTCGTCATTCGTCATATTTAGGTAGCCTGTTTGGTGTTGGGTTTTGTGGGTGATTGTCCTTGTATCTGTCTAGTGTTAGTTTGCACCAGTTTAGGCTGTTTCGGTTTTCACATTACGTTTATTGTTTTTGTATTGATTCGTGTTTACTTTGTTTTTATTAAACATGAATCTCAATAGCCACGCCACATTTTGGTCCGACTCTCTTTGCCATACAGAAAACCGTGACAGAATCACCCACCACCACAGGACCAAGCGGCGTGGTAAAGGGCAACAGAGGCAGCAGCAGCAGTGGAAGAGGCTGCACTATTTGGAGGAATTGGAAGGAAGAGGACCCTGGGCTCAGCCAGGAGAATATCGCCGCCCCAAAGAAGAACTGGAGGCGGCGAAAGCGGAGAGGCGCTGGTATGAGGAGGCAGCGCGGCGTCGTGGATGGAAGCCCGAGAGTCAGCCCCAAAAATTTATTGGGGGGGGCTCACAGGAAGTATGGAGAAGCCAGGTAGGCGACCTGCGTCAACTTCCTGTGGTTACCGGGGGGCTATAGAGACCGGGCAGGCACCGTGTTATGCTGTGGAGTGCACGGTGGTGCGGGTGCACAGCCCGGTGCGGTACATTCCAGCTCCGCGTATCGGCCGGGCTAGAGTGGGCATCGAGCCAAGTGCCATGAAGCCGGCTCTACGCATCTGGTCTCCAGTGCGTCTCCTTGGGCCGGCTTACATGGCACCAGCCTTGCGCACGGTGTCCCCGGTTCGCCTGCATAGCCCAGTGCGGGCTATTCCACCTCGCCGCACTGGCAGGGCGACCGGGACCATTCAACCAGGTAAGGTTGGGCAGGCTCGGTGCTCAAGAGCTCCAGTGCGCCTGCACGGCCCGGTCTATCCGTCACCACCTCCACGCACCAGCCCTCCGGTGGCAGCCCCCCGCACCAGGCTGTCTCTCCGGCCCATCCTTACGGGGGCTCCCTCCTCTCCAGCGCTGCCGGGGCCTTCCTCCACTCCAGCGCAGCCGGAGTCTCCCGCCTGTTCGGCGCTGCCAGTGCCACCCATCTGCCCAGCGCTGCCTGAGCCACCCGTCTGCCCAGCGCCGCCTGAGCCGCCCGTCTGCCCAGCGCCGCCAGTGCCGCCCGTCTGCCCAGCGCCGCCAGTGCCGCCCGTCTGCCCAGCGCCGCCAGTGCCGCCCGTCTGCCCAGCGCCGCCAGTGCCGCCCGTCTGCCAGGAGCCACCAGTGCCGCCCGTCTGCCAGGGGCCACCCGTCAGCCAGGGGCCGCCAGTGCCGCCCGTCAGCCAGGGGCCGCCAGTGCCGCCCGTCAGCCAGGGGCCGCCAGTGCCGCCAGTCAGCCAGGGGCCGCCAGTGCCGCCAGTCAGCCAGGGGCCGCCAGTGCCGCCAGTCAGCCAGACTCTTCCAGATCTGCCAGTCAGCCAGACTCTTCCAGATCTGCCAGTCAGCCAGACTCTTCCAGATCTGCCAGTCAACCAGACTCTTCCAGATCTGCAAGTCAACCAGACTCTTCCAGATCTGCCAGTCAGCCAGGGGCCGTCAGTCAGCCAGGGGCCGCCAGTCAGCCAGGAGCAGCCGCCCCTCTGTCCAGAGCTGCCGCCCCTCTGTCCCGAGCTGCCGCCCCTCTGTCCCGAGCTGCCGCCCCTCTGTCCCGAGCTGCCGCCCCTCTATCCATTGAGAAGAGTTGCCATGGTGAGGAGGCCACGGAAGCGGACAAGGTGGGGGACTAGGACTATGGTGAAGTGGGGGCCACGTCCAGCACCAGAGCCGCCACCGCGGACAGATGCCCACCCAGACCCTCCCCTATAGGTTCAGGTTTTGCGGCCGGAGGACGCACCTTGGGGGGGGGGTACTGTCACACCCTGACCATAGTTTGCTTTGTATGTTTCTATGTTTTGGTTGGTCAGGGTGTGAGCTGGGTGGGCATTCTATGTTACATGTCTAGTTTGTCTAGTTCTATGTTTGGCCTGATATGGTTCTCAATCAGAGGCAGGTGTTCGTCATTGTCTCTGATTGGGAACCATATTTAGGTAGCCTGTTTGGTGTTGGGTTTTGTGGGTGATTGTCCTTGTATCTGTCTAGTGTTAGTTAACACCAGTTTAGGCTGTTTCGGTTTTCACATTACGTTTATTGTTTTTGTATTGATTCGTGTTTACTTTGTTTTTATTCAACATGAATCTCAATAGCCACGCCGCATTTTGGTCCGACTCTCTTTGCCATACAGAAAACCGTGACACATCTACTATAGTCCCACAACATTTCTATGTATTATATTGAAATAGTTTAAAAATAATATTTACATTTATATATTGAAAGGTTTCTGGTTTGCTAAGTTAATTTATTCCATTTCTTTATTGCTCTAAATCGAAATGTTCTTTTGCCTATTTCTCTTTTCTGTCTGTATAACGCATAGATAGTGGACAATCTATTCCTAGTATTTAAGATATGTCTGTCTCTTACCAACTGAATACCATTGTGAATAGAACTTGGCCGTTTTAAATGACGTATATTATGAAATAAAATAAGCATGTTTTTTTTATTATCTTGTCGATTGATGACCAACCAAGAACATTGCGACAGAAGAACCATATCATGCTATTTTAATATTATTCTTTTACGTAGATTAGTTATTTGAGATGACCATGATAAGCAGCTGTCTAGCTGCACTCCCAACAGTTTGGTTTTTGCCACTTCTTCAATTTGTACTCCTCCCATACTTAATTGTATCCCATGCTGTTTTGGCCATTTCCTAGTGGAACAGACCAACATAACTTTGGTTTTCTTGGTGTTTAAAACATACTTGTTTTGGCAAACCCACACCCTGATATTCTCCAGATCTCCTTGTAAAGCTTTGCTGTACCTGTTGAACCGATTGTCTTGCTGCATAAATTGTAGTGTCATCTGCAAATATAATAGCTTGACTTTCAGCTAAGGCATAGGGAAGGTCATTGGTATATATTAAATAAAGAAGTGGCCCAAGCCAGCTGCCCTGCGGTATTCCACAGTTTAACACATGAGGGGAAGAAAATTAACCATTGATATAGATGGACTGTTTCCTGTCAGTTAGATATGACTGTACCCAATTCAATGCTGCCTCCTTAAAACCATAATGCATTAATTTTGTCAAAAGTATTTCATGATCCACTAAATCAAATGCTGCAATGAAATCTAAAAATAGTACACCCACAAACTTGCCATTATCCATAGCATTGATCCACTGGTCAGTCGTCAACCAATGCAGTGGTAGTGGAATGGTTTTTGCGATAAGCATGCTGATTGGCTGTAATCAGATCATTCTTTTCCATGTACTCCCATATTTGTCTACTCACAATTACCCTCCAATATCTTACTGAGTGTAGGGAGTAGACTAATTGGTCGACTATTGGCAGGAGTAATGGGTTCTTTCCAGTTTTTCAGAATAGGACACAGTTTTGCATGTTTCCATACATTTTCAAACATCCCCTTTTCCAGTGACCAATTAAATATGTATCTCAGTGGAACTGCAATCTGGGGAGCAGCACAGCAAAGCAAAAAATTGTCCATAAGACCATAACCTGTAGATTTACCATCAGGTAATGACTTCAATAGGTTTAACACCTCCTCCACTGACACCGTTTGCAGACTAAAAGAGCAGATCTTGTTGCTCATAATATGATCATCAATCTATTGGACAATAGCTTGTTTGGAAGAATGTATGTCTACATTGTTGCTCAGTAAATTAATTTACTTTGTAAATAAATCTGCAAAATGATTGGCAATATCAACAGGTTTTGTTATTATTCTCCCGACAACCTCCACACTAGATGGGCATGATGAGATAGATGTACCAAGTAAGCCCTTAACTGTGTTCCATACCTTTTTATAATCATTTTTACAATAAATAAAAGCATTGTTGTAAAATAACTTTTTTTTCGTTCCATTCAATTTAACTGCATAATTACGTAATGTTTTATAATTCTGTTTGTCAATTTCTAATTTTGACTTGGCTGCTAAGACTTTTGTGTTATTTCTTTGAGAAAAAGCCTCTCCCAGTTCATCATCAATCCATGGAGATGGATGAGCACCAACTGTACTCTTTCTTATAGGGGCATGATGGTCCATTACCTCCGTGAGCAAATCAATAAAACAGTCTGTAGCATGATTTAAATCATCCTCTAGATAAATCAGCTCCCAGGGTACAGCAGCCAAATCATTTAGAAATAGCTCATGATTAAATGATTTAAAATTTATCTTGACCACAATCCTATGGGGTTTCTTTGGAACCTTGGTGTTCATGGTTATGGTCACAATATTATGGTCTGTCCAGCCCACTGGCATTGATCTGGCTTTTAAGCATTGCAATGGTATATTACAGAAAATCAGATCAATGCATGTGTCTGAACGTTGACCCAACTTAATTGATGATCTAGTAGTATCATTAACCATTTGTTTCAAACCAAATGTTCACCCGACCTAGAATACCTCAATCAAATCCCGACCATATTACCTCCCAAGAGAATTCTCTTTGGTTATAGTCACAGCCGTGTATATTCCCCCTCAAGCCAATACCACGACGGCCCCCAAATAACTTCACAGGACCTTATGCAAACTGGAAACCACATATCCTAAGGCTGCATTTATTGTAGCTGGTGATTTTAACAAAGTACATTTGAGACACATTGACTGTATTACTCGCGCTGCTAAAACACTCAACCACTGCTACTGTAACTTCCGGGATCCCTACAAGGCCCTGCCCGCCCTCTCTTCGGCAATTCTGATCACAACTCCATTGTTCTCCTCCCTTCCTATAGGCAGAATCTCAAATAGGAAGTGCCTGTGCTAAGGACAATTCAACAGCTCAGACATGAGACGTATGCGGCAGGGTCTACAGACAATCACGGACGACGACATGGAAAATCAGCCAAGTTGCGGACACCGACGTCTTGCTTCCAGCCAAGTAAAACACCTAACGCCTACACAGCAGAAGTAGGCCTGATTACCATCAATGATAAGACAGCCTACAGGGAGGAGGTGAGGGCCCTGGGAGTGTGGTGCCAGGAAAATACCCTCTCATCCAATGTCAACAAAACAAAGGAGCTGAATGTGGACTTCAGGAAACAGCATTAGGAGCAACCCACTATCCACATCGACGGTACCGCAGTTTAATAGGTTGAAAGCTTCAAGGTTCTTGGTGTCCACATCGCTGACAAACTGAAATGGCCCATCCACACAGGCAGTGTGGTGAAGAAGGCACAACAGCACCTTTTCAACCTCAGGAGGTTGAAGAAACTTCACAAACTTTTACAGAAGCACAATTGAGAGTATCCTGATCCTGTCGGGCTGTATCACTGCCTGGTATGGCAACTGCACCGCACAACACCGCAGGGCTCTCCAGAGGGTGGTGCGGTCTGCCCAACGCATTACCGGGCCTAACTACCTGCCCTCCAGGACACCTACAGCACCCGATGTCACAGGAAAGCCAAAAATATCATCAAGGACAACAACCACCCGAGCCACTGCCTGTTCACCCCGTTATCATCCAGAAGGCGAGGTCAGTACAGCTGAGTCAAAGCTGGGACTGAGAGACTGAAAAACAGCTTCTATCTCAAGGCCATCAGACTGTTAAATAGCCATCACTAGGACATTAGAAGCTGCTGCACTGCATTCATAGATTTGAAATCACTGGCTACTTTAATAATGGAACACTAGTCACTTTAATAATGTTTACATATTTTGAATTACTTATCTCATATGTATATACTGTATTCTATCCTATTCTACTGTATCTTATTCTATGCTTCTCTGACATTGGTCATCCATATATTTATATATTCTTAATTCCATTCCTTTAGGTTTGTGTGTATTGTGTATATTGTTGTGAAATTGTTAGATATTACTTGTTAGATATTACGGCATTGTTGGAGTTAGAAACACAAGCATTTTGATACACCCACATTAACATCTGCTAAACACGTATATGTGACAAATAAAATTTGATTTTGGATTTTGGAGAGACACTACAGAAAATATTTTATATTAACTATCAACTAACCTTTTCAAAAAAGGTTATGAAAAAAGTTTAGGCAAAAACTACTAGCATTGTAATCAAATATGCATCAATAACTTTATATTGTACCAATTATATGTTTATTCTGAATGTGGATGGGAATTAAGAATCTATTGGCCACTTTTTATCACTGTCAGCACTCTAACCTTTCTGTACTGTAGGGGTCAGGGCCCAAAATAAAAACCTGCCTTTCGGGAGAGTTCAGCAAGCTTGGAGAACTGTGTTCTTTGGTGAAAGAAGATGACAACCGTATCTTTCTGTCGGGGTCAGGGCTCAAAACGAAAACCTGCCTTTCGGGAGACTTTCTGCAAGCTTGGAGAACTGTGTTCTTTGGTGAAATAATCTAAGGTTACTAAAGTGGCATCAGGCAACATTATTTGAGTTAAACACGAGGAGCCATGTTGAGAAGGCACCTCGACCATACCCAATTAAAAGGCACTTAAATATATTATTAAAAACTTTTTTATATATTACCCTAAGACATATTTTGTCTTACCCATTCACCCTCTGAATGGCACACATTCTCAGTCATTGTCTCAGGGTTTAAAAATGTTTTTGTTTTTTAACTGTCTCCACCTATTAATCTACACTGACTTAACAAGTGACATCAATAAGGGATCACAGCTTTCACCTGGATTCACCTGGTCAGTCTATGTCACGGAAAGAGCAGGTGTCTTTAATGTTTTGTACACTTAGTGTAGATTATACAACGTAAAACGCGCTAGGTCTTTTAAAGTGAATATTTTGTGTCATTTCCCAGTGCCAACAAATGAAACAGTAGAAGTCGGAAGTTTACATACACTTAGGTTGGAGTGATTAAAACGAATTTATCAACCACTCCACAAATGTCTTGTTAATTAACAAGCTATAGTTTTGGCATGTCGGTTAGGACATCTACTTTGTGCATGACACAAGCCATTTTTCCAACAATTGTTTACAGACAGGTTATTTAACTTATAATTCACTGTATCACAATTCCAGTGGGTCAGAAGTTTACATACACTAAGTTGACAGGGCCTTTAAATAGCTTGTAAAATTCCAGAAAATTATGTCATGGCTTTAGAAGCTTCTGATAGGCTAATTGACGTAATTTGAGTCAATTGGAGGTGCACCTGTGGATGTATTTCAAGGCCTACCTTCAAACTAAGTGCCTCGTTGCTTGACATCCTGAGAAAATCAAAAGAAATCAGCCAAGACCTCAGAAAAAAAATTGTAGACCTCCACAAGTCTGGTTCATCCTTGTGAGCAATTTCCAAATGCCTGAAGGTACCATGTTCATCTGTACAAACAATAGTACGCAAGTATAAAACCATGGGACCACGCAGCCGTCATATCGCTCAGGAAGGAGATGCATTCTGTCTCCTAGAGATGAATGTACTTTGGTGTGAAAAGTGCAAATCAACCCCAGAACAACAGCAAAGTACCTTGTGAAGATGCTGGAGGAGACGGGTACAAAAGTATCTATATCCACAGTAAAACGAGTCCTATATCGACATAACCTAAAACGCCGCTCAGCAAGGAAAAATCCACTGCTCTAAAACCTCCATAAAAAACCCATACTACGGTTTGTAACTGCACATGGGGACAAAGATTATACTTTTTGGAGAAATGTCCTCTGGTCTGATGAAACAAAAATAGAACTGTTTGTGATACAGTGAATTATAAGTTGAATTGTGATACAGTGAATTATAAGTTAAATAATCTCTGTAAACAATTGTCGGAAAAATTACATGTCATGCACAAAGTAGATGTCCTAACCTACTTGACAAAACTATAGTTTGTTAGCAAGACATTTTTGGAGTGGTTGAAAAATGAGTTTTAATGATTCCAACCTAAGTGTATGTAAATGTCCGACTTCTACTGTACATATACACTACCGTTCAAAAGTTTGGGGTCACTTAGAAATGTCCTTGTTTTTGAAAGAAAAGCACATTTCTTTGTCCATTAATAAAATAACATTGAATTGATCAGAAATGCAGTGTAGACATTGTTAATGTTGTAGATTACTATTGTAGCTGGAAATGTTAGATTTTATATGGAAAATCTATATAAGTGTACAGAGGCCCATTGTCAGCAACCATCACTCCTGTGTCCCAAAGGCATGTTGTGTTCGCTAATCCAAGTTTATCATTTTAAATTGATCATTAGAAAACCCTTTTGCAATTACGTTAGCACAGCTGAAAAGTGTTGTGCTGTTTAAAGAAGCAATAAAACTGGCCTTCTTTAGACTAGTTGACTATATGGAGCATCAGCATTTGTGAGTATGATTACAGGCTCAAAATGACTATGTCTATTCTTGTTCTGAGAAATGAAGGCTATTCCATGTGAAAAATTGCCAAGAAACTGAAGATCTCGCACAATGCTGTGTTACTACTCCCTTCACAGAACAGAGTGTCTTGTTTGAGAAACAGATGCCACGCAAGTCCTCAACTGGCAGCTTCAATAAATAGTACCCGCAAAACACCAGTCTCAACATCAACAGTGAAGAGGCCACTCCAGTTTTATTGCTTCTTTAATCTGCACAACAGTTTTCAGCTGTGCTAACATAATTGCAAAAGGATTTTCTAAGGATCAATTAGCCTTTTAAAATGATAAACTTGGATTAGCTAACACAACGTGCCATTGGAACTCAGGAGTGATGGTTGCTGATAATGGGCCTCAACATTAACATTAACATTAACAACGTTTCTGATCAACTTTATGTTAATGGCAAAAAAAATGCTTCTCTTTCAAAAAAAGGACATTTCTAAGTGACCCCAAACTTTTGAATATATATATATATATATATATATATATATATGTTGCAGGGATTAAATAACTCTATGTTTTAACACCCAATTAAAATTAAACACTCTGTCAATTCATAAGGATTTGTAAGACCCTTATTTTATACTAATGGACAGAGCCCAGTCTTAAAGACAAACAGCAGATTTTATTCACGAGAGTACTGCACACGATACAGTTTACCACAGGTTATAAACTGAAAATGACGTCATTCGTTTTCAAACTGCCCCGTCTCTTCTCCCACCCTGGTACAAAGGCAGTATCTCAAGCCTTCCCACATCGTCTCCCTACCAGTTTAATATAATTTATGACTGAGCCAAGGTCTTCCTGTGTAGATAAGCATTCTAGCCAGTCTGAAGATATAGTTCATTAATTTCTACCAATGAACAGACAGTCATTGTTCTAATTCTTGATTATATTTACACACATTATATTCAGTACTAGGATTAAGAGAGAAAATTCATACATATACAGTAACATAATATTATTCTGATTAGTACATATACAGTAACATAATAGTATTCTGATTAGTCAGTCCTGATTGAAATGTATACATAATTAGTCATTATTCCCTTAACAATATTACACAAAGTACTAGACAAAAGTTTGGACACACTTACTCATTCAAGGGTTTTTCTTTATTTTTACTATTTTCTTCATTGTAGAATAATAGTGAAGACATCAAAACTTTTAAATAACACATATGGATCATATGGTAACCAAGAAAGTGTTAAACAAATCAAAATATATTTTATTTTTGAGTGTCTTGAAAGTAGCCACCATTTGCCTTGATGACAGCGTTGCACACTCTTGGCATTCTCTCAACCAGCTTCACCTGGAATGATTTTCCAACAGTTTTGAAGAAGTTCCCACATATGCTGAGCACTTGTCGGCTGCTTTTCCTTCACTCTGCGGTCCAACTCATCTCATACAATCTCTACTGGATTGAGGTCAGGTGATTATGGATGCCAGGTCATCTGATGTAGCAACATCACTCCCCTGCTTGGTCAAATAGCCCGTACACAGCCTGGAGGTGTATTATGGGTCATTGACCTATTGAAAAATAAATTATAGTCCCACTAAGTGCAAACCAGATGGGATGGCGTATCACTGCAGAATGCCTTGGTAGCCATTCTGGTTAAGCTTGCCTTGAATTCAAAATAAATCACTGACAGTGTCACCAGCAAAGCACCCCCACACCATCACACCACCTCCTCCATGCTTCACAGTGGGAACCACACATACGGAGATCATCCATTCACTCGTGTTTCTTGGCCCAAGCAAGTCTCTTCTTCTTATTGGTGTACTTTAGTAGTGGTTTCTTTGCAGCAATTTGACCATGAAGGTCTGATTCACGCAGTCTCTGAACAGTTGATGTGTCTGCTACTTGAACTCTGTGAAGCATTTATTTGGGTTGCAATTGGAGGTGCAGTTAACTCTAATGAATTTATCCTCTGCAGCAGAGGTAACTCTGGGTCTTCCTTTCCTGTGGCAGTCCTCATGAGAGCCAGTTTCATGATATCGCTTGATGGTTTTTGTGACTGCACTTGAAGAAACTTTCAAAGTTCGGTATTGATTGACCTTCATGTCTTAAAGTAATGATGGATTGTCTTTTCTCTTTGTTTATTTGAGCTGTTCTTGACATAATATGGACTTGGTCTTTTACCAAATAGGGCTATCTTCTGTATACCACCCTACCTTGTCACAACACGACTGATTGGCTCAAACGCATTAAGAAGGAAATAAATTACACAAATTAACTTAAGACACACCTGTTAATTGAATTGCATTCCAGATGACTACCTCATGAAGCTGGTTGAGAGAATGCTAAGAGTGTACAAAGCTGTCACCAAGACGAAGTGTGGCTACTTTGAAGAATCTCAAATATAAAAGAGAGAGATAGAGAGAGAGAGAGAGAGAGAGACTATATAGTCTGTTTTTGAAAGGGAATGTCTATTGAAGGGCAATGGAGTGGCATAGGTGGTTTAACTTAACAGAAGCCCATGTACAGTAGGTTATATGTGCACAAGGTGAGATCCAAATGCAGACACAGGAGGCAGATGGTTGAGCTCCGATATTTATTGCTCCAAAACGGGTAGGCAAAAGGCAGGTCGGGGACAGGCGAGAGTTCATAAACCATGTCAGAGTCCAAACAGTACCAGGGGTTAGGCAGGCTCGAGGTCAGGACAGGCAGGGGTTCAGTGAACAGGTCCGAGTTCAAACAGTACAAGGGGACAGGCACCAGATAATCGAAAATCTTCCTAACTTCTGCCATGAATTCCTCCAGGGTATGGCACACAGCGGATTGCTGCTCTCACACAGCCGTTGCCCAGGAGAGTGCCCTTCAGCGTGATTAAATACGCTATCTTCGATCGGCCCGACGGGATCGAAGAGTGCTGGAGTTCGAAAATGAGGGAGCACTGGGAAATAAATGCCCATCCGGTACCAGGATGGCCTGTATAATGCTCTGGAGGAGGTAAGCGGGGTTCTAGAGGAGCTGGGGTAGGTTGAACAAATCCACTAGTAGTAGAACGGTTACTGGGTGGTTGGGAGGTCTCAGAGGTGGCGGGCTGCCTATGAGCTAACTCACTGATTTGTAGCCTTAAACCCTTGTCCGTGGTGTTCTGTCAGGGAACGAAGCCCCTCCAAAAGGTCCAGCAGTAGCTCCTCGTACTTCCCAATGGTGGCTCCCTGCAGGGAGACAGCGTGACGGAGCTGGTCCCACTCTGCTAGGTCTGTCATGGCCAGTTCATACAATAAGGGCACAAGGCGAGACCCAAATGCAAACACAGGAGGCAGATGGTTGAGCTCCAATATTTATTGTACCGAAAGGGGTAGGCAAAAGGCAGGTCAGGGACAGGCGAGAGTTCATAAACCACATCAGAGTCTAAACAGTACCAGGGGATAGGCAGGCTCGAGGTCAGGACAGGCAGGGGTTCAGTGAACAGGTCTGAGTCCAAACAGTACAAGGGTATAGGCAGGCTCGAGGTCAGAACAGGCAGAGTGGTCAGGCAGGCGGATTCGGTGTCAGGGCAGGCAAGGGTCAAAACCAGGAGGGCTAGGAAAAGACAGAGCCTGGGAAAAATAGGAGCTAGGAGAAAATGCTGGTTGACTTGGCAAAACAAGACAAACTGGCACAGAGAGACAGGAAACACAGGGATAAATACACCGGGGACTAATGGGGAAAACAGGAGACACCTGGAGGTGGGTGGAGACAATCACAAAGACAGGTGAAACAGATCAGGGCGTGACATAGGTGTATGTGGCGATACCTGCCCACTGGCTCATCAGCACAGGCATCAGGGCACAAGGTGAGGGCACAAGGTTTTAGTCTAGAGGGGTTGTTATAACGTTTTGAAAATGTGTGTGATGATGCTAGCGTCGAAACTATGTCCGATCTCGGGAAGGTTTGTGCTAGCTGGCTGTTTGCTTATCCTGTCTAGGACTGGGGTTCCGTTAAGCTAGCGGAACCCCTCACCAACAGCCAATGAAATTGCAGGGCGCCAAATACAAATCAACAGAAATCTCATAAATCTAATTTCTCAAACATACAAGTACTAGGCACCCTTTTAAAGATAAAATTCTCGTTAATCCAGCCACAGTGTCTGATTTAAAAAATGCTTTACAGCGAAAGCTCCACAAAGGATTATGTTAGGTCACCACCAACTCACAGAAAAAAAAACATTTTTCCAGCCAAAGAGAGGAGTCACAAACAGCACAAATAGAGATTAAATTAATCACGAACCTTTGATGATCTTCATCAGATGACACTCATAGGACTTCATGTTACACAATACGTGTATGTTTTGTTCGGTAAAGTTCATATATTTATATCCAAAAATCTTATTTTACATTGACGTGTTATGTTCAGTAGTTCCAAAACATGCAGAGAGCCACATGAATTAACAGAATACTCCTTATAAATGTTGATAAAAATTCAAGTGTTATGCATGGAACTTTAGATACACTTTAGAAAACTTTACGGAAAAAATTATAATCTGAGAACGGTGCTCAGAGCCCAAACCAGCCAAAATAAATATCTGCCATGTTGCACAGTCAACATTAGTCAGAAATAGCATTATAAATATTCACTTACCTTTGATGATCTTCATCAGAATGCACTCCCGGGAATCGCAGTTCCACAATAAATGTTTGTTTTGTTCGATAATGTCCATCATTTATGTCCATTCATGTCCAAATAGCTTCTTTTGTTAGGGCGTTTGGTAAACAAATCTAAAAGTGCGTTCAGGTCCAGCCGAACGTCGGATGAAAAGTTGAAAAATGTATATTACAGGTCGAAGAAACCTGTCAAACTAAGTATAGAAATATATCTTTAGGATGTTTTTATCACAAATGTTCAATAATGTCCCAACCGGAAAATTCCATTGTCTGTAGAAAAGCAATGGAACGAGAGATACCTCTCATGTGAACTGCGCGTGACTGAGAACGAGGCTGCTGGCAGACCCCTTAGTCAAACAGCTCCCATCCGGCCCCCCTTCACATGAGAAGCCTGAAACAACATTCTAAAGACGGTTGGCATCTAGTGGAAGCCTTAGGAAGGGCAACATAACCCATATCCCACTGTGAATGTGATAGGGGATCATAAACTACAAACCTCAGATTTCCCACTTCGTGTTTGGATTTTTTCTCAGGTTTTTGCCTGCCATTTGAGTTCTGTTATACTCACAGATATCATTCAAACAGTTTTAGAAACTTCAGCGTGTTTTCTATCCAACACTAATAATAATATGCATATATTAGCATCTGGGACTGAGTAGGAGGCAGTTCACTCTGGGCAAGCTATTCATCCAAAAGTGAAAATGCTGCCCCCATCCCAAACAAGTTTTCCTCGAAGCAGAAGGGCTGGGTCCTATGTAAAACAATTTATCATGACTCGTTCAATTCGAAACGGAAATATCCAACCAGCGTAGGGTGACGCTTTGAAGTCTGACGGCACAGCCCCTTCATTATCATGCCAACACATCAAAACTGCCGTTCCAAACTCTCACGTCAAGGACACAGACAGGCTGGTGTTAGGAAGACTACGCCCTTTACCCCATGGACAAACAAAACACACAGACAGAGTGACTCAAAGGAATGCAGTGAGTGTCACTTTCAAATGTAAGCTGCTTCTGCTGCTGTAGGACACAGAGAAGAGAAAGAAGGTAATATCTGCAAGATGGTGTTGTGAATGATAACAGACAATGGTAAAACTCAGATACCCAAGGTAATGTCAATGTCCTCATACAGCTACAGCGGCTTGTGAAAGTTTTCACCCTCCTTGGCATTTTTACTATTTTGTTGCCTTACAACCTGGAATTTAAATGGATTTTGGGGGGGGGTTGTATCTCTTGACTTGCTCAACATTCCTACCACTTTGAAGAAACACAATATTTTCTATTGTGAAACAAACAAGAAATAAGACAAAAAAACTGAAAACTTGTATACCCCCCCACCAAAGTCAATATTTTGTAGTGCCACCTTTTTCAGCAATTACAGCTGCAAGTCTCTTGGGATTTGTTTCTATAAGCTTGGCACATGTAGATTTTTCCCATTCTTCAAGGCAAAACTGCTCCAGATCATTCAAGTTCCCCTGGTGTACAGCAATCTTTAAGTCATACCACAGATTCTCAATTGGATTGAGGTCTGGCCTTTGACTAGGCCATTCCAAGACATTTAAATGTTCCCCTTAAACCACTCAAGTGTTGCTTTAGCAATATGCTTAGGGTCAGTGTCCTGCTGGATGATGAACCTCCGTCCCAGCCTCAAATCTCTGGAAGACTGAAACAGATTACCCCTCGCGAATTTCCCTGTATTTAACGCCATCCATCATTCCTTCAATTCTGCCCAGTTTCCCAGTCCCTGCCGATGAAAAACATCCCCACAGGGATGGTGTTCTCGGGGTGATGTGAGGTGCTGGGTTTGTGTCAGACATAGCATTTTCCTTGATGGCCAAAAAGCTAGATTTTAGTCTCATCTGACCAGAGTATCTTCTTCCATATGTGTGGGGAGTCTCCCACATGCCTTTTGGTGAACACCAAATGTTTTTGCTTATTTCTTTTCAGTAACCTCTCTAGGGTATGCTAGTGTCCCACCTGGTCAACATTCAGTGAGATTGCAGAGCGCCAAATTCAAATACAGAAATACTCATTATAAAAATTCAGAAAAGATACAACTATTTTACATAGGTTTAAAGATGAACTTCTTGTGAATCCAACCTCGGTGTCAGATTTTTAAAAATGCTTTACGGCGAAAGCATACCTTACAATTATTTGAGAACATAGCCCAGCAGACAAATCATTACAAACTGTAACCAGCCAAGTAAAAGAGTAAAAGAGTAAAAGTAAAAGACACATGTCAGAAATAGAGACAAAATTAATCACTTACCTTTGATGATCTTCATATGTTTGCACTCAGAAGACATTCATTTATTCAATAAATGTTCCTTTTGTTCGATAAAGTCTCTCTTTATATTCGAAAACCTCAGTTTGTTTGTGCGTTTTCTTCAGTAATCCACAGGGTCAAATGCAGTCACAACAGGCAGACAAAAAAATCCAAATTGTATCCGTAAAGTTCATAGAAACATGTCAAACGATGTTTATATTCGATCCTCAGGTTGTTTTTAGCCTAAATAATTGATAATATTTCAACAGGACAATAACGCCATCAATTAAAAGGTAAACAAGAAAGGCACTCTGTCAGTCGCACACATGAAAAAGCTTTGTGACACAGCAGGGTCCACTCATTCAGACTGCTCTTACTCCCTAATTTTTCAGAATACAAGCCTGAAACAATTTCTAAAGACTGTAGTGGAAGGCATAGGAACTGCAATTTGAGTCCTAAGTCAATGGATACTGTAATGGCATTGAATAGAAAACTACAACAACAACAAAAATCCAACTTCCTGAATGGATTTTTCTCAGGTTTTTTCTCAAGCCCAGCTCTGTGGAGCGTACGGACAGATACTCCAATCTCAGCTGTGGAGCTTTGCAGCTCCTTCAGGGTTATCTTTGGTCTCTTTGTTGCCTCTGATTAATGCCCTCCTTGCCTGCTCCGTGAGTTTTGGTGGGTGGCCCTCTCTTGGCATGTTTGTTGTGGGGCCATATTCTTTCCATTTTTTAATAAAGAATTTAATGGTGCTCCGTGGGATTTTCAAAGTTTCTGATATGTTTTTATAACTCAACCCTGATCTGTACTTCTCGACAACTTTGTCAATGCCCTGTTTGGAGAGCTCCTTGGTCTTCATGGTGCCGCTTGCTTGGTGGTGCGCCTTGCTTAGTGGTGTTGCAGTCTCTGGGGCCTTTAAGAACAGGTGTATATACACTGAGATCATGGGACAGATCATGTTACACTTAGATTGCACACAGTTTGACTTTATTTAACTAATTATGTGACTTCTGAAGGTAATTGGTTGCACCAGATCTTATTTAGGGGCTTCATAGCAAAGGGGTTGAACACATACATTTTTCCCCAATTTTCTGGGATTTAAAAAATATACATTTTTAAACAACTTATTTTTTCCATTTCACTTTACCAATTTGGACAATTTTGTGTTTGTTCATTACATGAAATCCAAATAAAAATATTTTTAAATTACAGGTTACAATGCAATAAAATAGGACAAAGGCGAAAGGGGATGAATATTTTTGCAAGGCACTGTAGCTGTACTGAAGTTCTCACAGTATCACTTTAACATGTCAGATTTAATTTATTGTCCCTTTTGATGGTAGCTTTTCAAACAGTCCCGCAAGGAATGCTCCATGTTCTCAATAATAGGATTTCCTGAACTTTTGCACTGTCCTGCAACTCAGAGATGTCTGCGATCTGAAAACCAACGACTATGTAGACTGATGTGTGACTGAAGGCCTCTGATTGGTGATCATGACATGGTCGTCGTAGACACAGGGAGACAGGCGGTGGGGTGCCCTATCACGTCTCAGGCACATGTGACATTTAGGAATGGCAAAGATTAGTAGTGTCTGCAGGCCCCCTGTTCTGCTTCTCACCCTTTCTCCCTTTCTCCTTCTTCTACCCTTCTCTCCCTGTTTTCTCTCTTCTCCTCTTCTCACCCTTTCTCCCCCTTCCCTCCTCTCTGTTCTACCACTCTAGCCCTGCTAATGGAAGGCATGGACATGTCATCCATGTCATGAGACAGTCATCCATTTAACACCAATAGGTTCTGATTAAACAATGTCAGGCTTTACATCCATGTCCTTGATTTACTTGCTTAAATATATAGATATATTTTTATCTCAAGTAAACAGGCCTACATAAATAGGCCCTCCCATCTTTAGACCTGAGTTGGCATAACCCTTCCCCTGACTCTAACCCCCCATTCTATATCTAACCCTCCTTGTTCTGACTTTAACCCCTCACTCTGACTCTAACCCCTCCCCTGAATTAAAACCCCTTCTTGTTCTGACTCTACTCCCTCCACCTGACTCTAACCCCTCCTCATTCTAACTCTAACCCCTCAACCTGGTTGTTATGCTGCATTCATAACCAAATGGGAAGGTGGTACCACGTAGGACTGGTAACTACTAGGGGGAAATAGGTCTAACATCCCTGAGCTCTGACTTCTCCCACATGATGATGTCACTTACTAAGGAAATTACCTCGTTAACAGCATTTTTGGCAGTTAAATGCAACAACAAAACATTATTTATAAAAAGCAATCTATATCAATATGGTTTTT
Organism: Oncorhynchus tshawytscha; assembly: GCF_018296145.1. Classification (NCBI taxonomy): domain Eukaryota; kingdom Metazoa; phylum Chordata; class Actinopteri; order Salmoniformes; family Salmonidae; genus Oncorhynchus; species Oncorhynchus tshawytscha. The sequence goes on from NC_056445.1 coordinate 12,363,550, forward strand.
GAACACTATCGTTAGTTTACAAGCATAATAGTTGTACTTTTAGTTTATTGTTGACGTAGCTTGATGGACATTAGCCAATCAGCGTTTCTCAACGAGTTCAAAGCACAAGAATTCATCCAACTCATATTTACGACTTCACAACTGGTAATTACCACGTACCCACTTGGTTATGAATGCAGCACAAGTAACACAACTCACTTCTTTCTAAACACGGCTGCACGCTTCTGACCTTTCGTCACATTTAATATGAAATTCATTATTCCCTTCCTAAAACTGGCACCACTTAAAGCTTCTGTTTTTACTCTGTGACACCTCAGGCAACTCTGCTTCTTATTCCACTGAAAATAATTGGCAGGAATATTCAAAAAACTGCAATTTGCTCTGCAGGCCTGCTATATTCTAGAAGAATTACTCATGATCTCTTTTCTCTCTCTTTTTATTTTTTCTCTTGCAGTCTTCTCTCTCCTGCTCTCCAGCTCTCCCTTCTCTCTCCTGCTCTCTTCTCTCTCTTCCCTCTCTTCTCTCTCCATCGCTCAGACAGTAATTCTCCTCCCAGGCTCCTGTGTAGACGGCGGAGATGGAGATTTGTTGTTCCTCCTCCAGCTATCTCATCAGCTCAGTCGAGTGTTGATGTATGATGATGTAATGCTAATACCCTAGCATCCATCCAGGTGTGTGTGTGTGTGTGTGTGTGTGTGTGTGTGTGTGCGCGCGCATGCAGAATGTGTGTGTGCGCATGCCGAATGTGCGTGCACACTTGCATTTGACTCTATGTGTGTGTGTGCATTTGATAGAAAAAGCTGCAGAATGCCCCAACCTACTAACACAGGGATACAGGTAATAGTAATTACTGCTCCTCCTTTCGCATTCAGTCCAGGCACTTCTCTGAAGGAAGAAACAAACCTATGACCAACATCACAGACGTAATATATGTCCCAAAAGGCACCCTATTCCCTTAGCAATGCACTACTTTTTTACCAGGGCCTATGCACTATATAGGGAATGGGGAGCCATTTGGGATTCAACCTACTTACATCACAGACAGAATATTCCACAGAGGGATTTATTCATGGGATGACTGTGCTGTCTAGTCTGTAAATGCAGCCATACACATTCCCCCCTCTGCTTCTTCTGCTTGTCTTGGTAAATATTTGAGTAGCGGCTCTTTGCTCTTAGCACTGTTAGACGTGTGTGAGAGAGAGAGAGAGAGCGAGAGAGAGAGAGGTGTGAGACACCATGTATGAAATTATTTGATGCTCTCTCTCCGACTCTTCTCTCTTTCTGTCATCATCTGAATGACTGAGTCAGAGACAGTGACATTCATGTCAGTGTGTCCTCAAAGGTACACAGGAAGAACTTTGTGTCCACATAACAAATAAAGACAGACACCAAGCATATAAAATTCGCAGTTTTCCCCTCTGAAATATTAAATCCCATTTTTCGCTCTGTTGTGGTAGATCAATTCAGCAACAATATAAAATGTAATTTGCTAATTTCTGAGTTGAGATGCATGTAGATCGCATCCCCCTCCTCCAGCTCTAGACCTCAACTGTCCACTGGTATTGTATTCATTATTGGCCATAACGTTCTTGTCATTGCGGAAAAGATATGCACCTCTGTATTGTGAAACACTGTGACTCATGACAGCGAATCTGATGTGGTAGACTCCTCTCACTGGTTCTGTGAAGATACCTGCATCAGAGGAGAAGCAGGAAGAGGTCAGCAGGGTGTATTTCTCATAGACACTTGTAGCTTATGCTGGACTCTAGTTGGATTCAGTGTGTGTTGATTTGTGTGGTTAATACCTGTACATGGGTTGTAAAGGCCATGCCGATGATGGTGATGACTCTACTGCAGATCAGTGTGGTGTCAGTATTGAAGGGTCCTACTTGGTTTGAATCAGTCAAACCAGCAGACTCCACTTCTTTTCTGTGTGGCTTTTACCTGCGTTCTCTCTCTTCAGCGCTCTCTTCAGCGCTCTCTTCAGCTCTCTCTTCAGCTCTCTCTTCAGCTCTCTCTTCAGCTCCTCCACCTCCACCTCACTGCCACTCAGGCCTGCTTCCAAAGCTGTGATTACAGGAAAGCGCACATTAAGTAATCTTACCTTTAAAATGACAATAATTGTATATCAACACCATTAAATTACCCGTGTTGCCACACTCACTGGCTGTCACTCTGGTCTCCAGGGCTAAAAATCACATGAAAAGAAACATCAAAATCAATAATGGTAGATAAGCATCAATCAACTGCCTATGGTTAGGGTAAAAGTCCATCACAAAGCTTGAGTTGAAAAATAAAGATAAATATTTCTTCATCACCTTTTCTTCCATATTACATGTTACATATTACATGTTACATATTACATGTTACATATTACATGTTACATATGAAATATTACAACATTTTTCATGTTACATTTGACATATTACATGTTATGTTATATTACATGTCGTTGAGAAACATCTTGCACTCATGGCTGGAATTATGGAAACAAAACAGTTTTCAAAAGCTATTGTTCCTCCCCGAACCAATAGCATAATGAAGATGAACTTCTAAACTCATAGATAGATATTAGTAATCTATGATTTAATAGTCCTTTCCCTGCATTCTCTGTCTTCAGGCCGTCCACCTCCCTCTCACGGGCATTCAGTCTGGTCTCTATGGTCCTCAGCTCTACCACCATGTCTCTCAGCTCATCCTAGATATCAGTGGTGCTCTGGCCGCTCGTCTGTTCGTGGATCGTCTCTGTAGCTTCAGTCCGTTGGCTATCGATCAAACTCTCTCTGCCCCCTCCACGCTCTCACTGAGCCCATGTCCCGGACAGACAGAACAGCAACACCAGCAGAAAAACAGCACCCCTCATTCTGAATTGACACATCTTTAGAAATAATGTAGGATGTATGAAGGTCTGTCCCCCTTTTTATACACGTCCACCGGTAGTGAGATAATGCATGAGAAATGGAACATATGCTTATGAAGTAATATGCACAGAAAAAATAAGGGATACTGATAAAGTAAAAACACAGTGAAATTTCGGTGTCAGTCAAGCATGTCCTCAGCCGACCCTTTAATAGGAATCTATTTACAGAACTTAACACCAACACATACTGGAACTGCTTCCAGAAGAAACAATGCAAGTAGGTTAGTAAAATAAGTAAGAGAAAGTAAAACACAAGTGAAGTTTCAAACTTTCCATTTCTAGTTGAAATAAATACCTTGCTTCACGGTAAAACTGTTCCCCCTTATTTTTTTCACAGGGTCAATTATTTCAAAAGCAAACCATAAATTGCATCGATCTTGTATTGTCTCACCAGAGTTTTTCCACATAAATGTACATCTCATTGCTAGCTGAGCATAGCACAGTGACCAGAGACTGAGGTGTGTGTGTGTGTGTGTGTGTGTGTGTGTGTGCGTGTGTGTGTGTGTGTGTGTGTGTGTGTGTGTGTGTGTGTGTGTGCGTGTGCGTGTGTGTGTGTGTGTGTGTGTGTGTGTGTGTGTCTGACACACAGTCACACACACACAGACACACATATGAACTGACAAACGCATGCACATACGCACGCTCCACACACACTCACACCGACACATACACACACACACCTGGACTGGGCAGAGGCTGAACACAGAGCCTCCCAGGGGACCCATTGTGGAGACTGAGATGAGAGGCATGGAGAGCATCTACTAAGCATTTACCATCAGGCAATGTATTTTTTTTTTTTTGATGCGGTCCAGACAGGCCTTGATTTCAACATCCACAGAGGTTGATTATTGGTCAATCACAGATGTGTTCAGATTTGGTCCTGCCCGTACAGGTCTTGATTTGGGCTAAATGCCTATGTTTGGTTAAGATTTGATTCAGACCGGGCCGGCCTTCATTTCAACTTCCGTCTGGTCCCGACTGGCCTATATTTGTTCCAAATATAGACATCGACAATTGGTTCCGGCGCCGACAGAGATGGCCGCCTCGCTTCGCGTTCCTAGGAAACTATGCAGTATTTAGATTTTTATGTGTTATTTCTTACATTGGTACCCCAGGTAATCTTAGGTTTTACTACATACAGTCGGGAGGCACTAATGGATATAAGATTAACGTCAACTCACCATCATTACGACCAGGAAAACGACTTTCCCGGATCCTGTGTTTTGCCCACCACCCAGGACAATGGACCGGATCCCAGCCGGCGAACCAAAACAACGTCGCCGTGAAAGAGGCAGACGAAGCGGTCTTCTGGTCAGGCTCCGGATACAGGCACATCGCGCACCGCTCCCGAGCATACTACTCGCCAATGTCCAGTCTCTTGACAACAAGGTTGATGAAATCTGAGCAAAGGTTGCCTTCCAGAGAGACATCAGAGACTGTAACGTTCTTTGCTTCACGGAAACATGGCTCACTCAAGACACGGTATCGGAGTCGGTACAGTCAGCTGGTTTCTTCACGCATTGCACCAACAGAAACAAGCATTTTTCTGGTAAGAAGAAGGGTGGGGTGTATGCCTTATGATTAACAAGACGTGGTGGGATCATAACAACATACAGGAACTCAAGTCCTTCTGTTCACCAGACTTAGAATTCCTCACAACCAAATGTCGACCGCATTATCTACCAAGAGAATTCTCTTCGATCATAATCACAGCCGCATATATTGCCCCCCAAGCAGACACATCGATGGCCCTGAACAAACTTTATTTGACTTTTTTATGTAAACTGGAAACCACATATCCTGAGGCTGCATTCATTGTAGCTGGGGATTTTAACAAGGCTAATCTGAAAACAAGACTCCCTAAATTCTATCAGCATATTGATTGTGCTACCAGGGCTGGTAAAACCCTGGATCATTGTTATTCTAACTTCTGCGACGCATATAAGGCCCTCCCCCGCCCTCCTTTTGGAAAAACTGACCACGACTCCATTTTGTTGCTCCTTACCTATAGACAGAGACTAAAACAGGAAGCTCCCGTGCTCAGGTCTGTTCAACGCTGGTCCGACCAAACTGATTCCACGTTTCAAGATTGCTTCGATCACGTGGATTGGGATATGTTCCGCATTGCGTCAAACAACAACATTGACGAATATGCTGATTCGGTGAGCGAGTTAGCAAGTCCATCGGCGATGTCATACCCACTGCAACTATTAAAACATTCCCAAACCAGAAACCGTTTGATGGCAGCATTCGCTTGAAACTAAAAGTGCAAACCACTGCTTTTAACCAGGTCAAGGTGACCGGAAACATGAACGAATACAAACAGTGTAGCTATTCCCTCTGTAAGGCAATCAAACAAGCTAAGCGTCAGTATAGAGACAAAGTAGAGTGGCATTTCAACGGCTCAGACACAAGAGGCACGTGGCAGGGTCTACAGTCTATCACGGACTACAAACAGAAAACCAGCCCAACGCGGACCAGGATGTCTTGCTCCCAGACAGACTAAACAACTTCTTTGCTCGCTTTGAGGACAATACAGTGCCACTGACACGGCCCGCTACAAAAACCTGTGGACTCTCCTTCACTGCTGCCGACGTGAGTGAAACATTTAAACGTGTTAACCCTCGCAAGGCTGCAGGCCCAGACGGCATCCCCAGCAGTGTCCTCAGAGCATGCGCAGACCAGCTGGCTGGTTTACGGACATATTCAAACAATCCTTATCCCAGTCTGCTGTTCCCACATGCTTCAAGAGGGCCACCGTTGTTCCTGTTCCCAAGAAAGCTAAGGTAACTGAGCTAAACGACTACCGCCCCGTAGCACTCACTTCCGTCATCATGAAGTGCTTTGAGAGACTAGTCAAGGACCATATCACCTTCACCCTACCCGACACCCTAGACCCACTCCAATTTGCTTACCGCCCCAATAGGTCCACAGATGACGCAATCACAACCACACTGCATACTGCCCTTACCCATCTGGACAAGAGGAATAGCTATGTGAGAATGCTGTTCATCGACTACAGTTCAGCATTTAACACCATAGTACCCTCCAAACCTTGTGCAACTGGGTACTGGACTTCCTGAAGGGCCACCCCCAGGTGGTGAGGGTAGGAAACAACATCTCCAACCCGACCTATCCTCAACACTGGGGCCCCACAAGGGTGCGTCCTGAGCCCTCTCCTGTACTCCCTGTTCACCCACGACTGCGTGGCTATGCACGCCTCCAACTCAATCATCAAGTTTGCAGACGACACTACAGTGGTAGACTTGATTACCAAAAATGACGAGACGGCCTACAGTGAGGAGGTGAGGGCCCTCGGAGTGTGGTGTTAGGAAAATAACCTCACACTCAACGTCAACAAAACAAAGGAGATGATCGTGGACTTCAGGAAACATCAACGGGACAGTAGTGGAGAGGGTAGTAAGTTTTAAGTTCCTCAGCGTACACATCACGGACAAACTGAATTGGTTCACTCACACAGACAGCATGGTGAAGAAGGCGCAGCAGCGCCTCTTCAACCTCAGGAGGCTGAAGAAATTCAGCTTGTCACCAAAAGCACTCAAACTTTTACAGATGCACAATCGAGAGCATCCTGTCGGGCTGTATCACCGCCTGGCACGGCAACTGCTCCGCCCACAACCGTAAGGCTCTCCAGAGGGTAGTGAGGTCTGCACAACGCATCACCGGGGGCAAACTACCTGCCCTCCAGGACACCTACACCACCCAATGTCACAGGAAGGCCATAAAAATCATCAAGGACAACAACCACCCGAGCCACTGCCTGTTCACCCCGCTATCATCCAGAAGGCGAGGTCAATACAGATACATCATAGCAGGGACCGAGAGACTGAAAAACAGCTTCTGTCTCAAGTCCATCAGACTGTTAAACAGCCACCACTAACATTGAGTGTCTGCTGCCAACATACTGACTCAACTACAGCCACTTTAATAATGGAAAAAATGATGTAAAAATGTATCACTAGTCACTTTAAACAATGCCACTTAATATAATGTTTTCATACCCTACATTACTCATCTCATATGTATATACTGTACTCTTTACCATCTGCATCTTGCCATCTTTATGTAATACATGTATCACTAGCCACTTTTAACAATGCCACTTTTATATGTTTACATACCCTACATTGCTCATCTGTATTGTACGATACTTTACTCTACTAAACTAAACTGTACTCTTCTGAATTAAACTATACTGTACTGTACTGTACTCTACTCTACTCTAATCCACTCTACTGAATAAATCTAAACTGTCCTGTACCGTACCTTACCGTGATGTTCAGACTTGTTAAACATGCCCTAGAGGTCTATGATTCGTTCGGATTTGGATCTGGTCCTCACTGATCAAATGTGTGCTTGTTTGGGGCGGAACTCATTTTTTCAAGTCAAATCCAATTGTATTGGTCACATACACATGTTTATCGGGATGTTATTGCAGGTGTAGCAAAATGCTTGAATAATATAATAATACCCAGCATGCTTTGCAAGTGTTTGTTTTTTCCATTTACATTTTGGTCATTCGGCAAACGCTCTAAACCAATCAGACTTACAATCAGTGCATTCAACATAGGTAGATAAACAACAACATATCACCAGCATAGCAACAACAACAACAAGAATCCGAGAATGGCATTGTAGTTGAAGTGGTCTGTTGGTTTATTCTGAAGGCTGAACTACTTTGAATGTCATGGCTGACAGTTTAAAAGCTTCTGAAAAAGCTAACACAAGTGTGTGTGACAGATGGGAGCAATAATAAATAACCTATTGCAATCTTCAGTTGGCTCCTCTTTGCTACAAGAGGCATGAAAATGTATGATTGTGGTATAATGCTTACATCAGAATGTGTGTGTAGATTACATTTGCCACTGGAAAAAAATGTGTTTGACTCATGTTGTGTCAGTCATCTCTTCGACGTTCAGGAAAAAAAGTATTTTCATCATTTTACTTACTAGGCAGGCAGCAACTCTCACCAGACCGACACACAAACAGAATACTTATTGATACTTCATGAAAAAGCGTTTTATTCAGCATCGATGCTCACAAAGATTTGTGAACTTCAGAATCACTGCCCTAGGGCATTGGGATATGTTTTTAGACCAGAGGAAAGAGTGCCTCCTACTGGCCCTCCAACACCACTTCCAGCAGCATCTGGTGTCCCATCCAGGGACTGACCAGTACCAACCCTGCTTAGCTTCAGAAGCAAGCCAGCAGTGGTATGCAGGGTGGTACACTGCTGGCAAATGTGAGAAATGGAGGGATACGGATACTAGGTTCCTCATTCACAGCTACTAGAGGGTCCCCTATTCACACATCATCTCAGTGTCAGTGACACAGCTGTAAGTGTCTAAGTAACTGACCCTTGCATCAGCTGATTGTGTCCCTCACCATCTGCACCACGCTTCTCTCTCTGTCTCCATCTATCTCTACCTACCTCTATCACTTCATCTCACACACACACACCTCAGCCTGTGTCTGGGGACTGGGTAATAGGTGCAGGCAGGGTCATCTTAATCTCTCCTCCCAGTGCTGCATTTCCACCTCCCCCTGAGTCTGTCGATAAGTGTGTGTATTAATTACACCCAAATATGGGATGAGGCTTGCAGATGTCATGGATTTGGTTTTGATGTACCAACTCCAGATTGCACCTGTTGGTGTACAGGTTTGATTAGGTTTCATTTAGTATGTGCAGAGAGTTCTCAGATACACCTTCGGCTCCTTCACACTAACATATACAGGAAGTGTGGGTCTTTTAGTTTGATCCAATGTTGCTACAGTTGAAAGTCCACACACACAGTAATTGCTTTGAGTACAGACAGACATAATTGCTTCGTCTTGTACTATTTCTATGTAAGCATTTGAATGTAAATCAAGAGATTGTGCAAAGTCACAAAGTCTTTGGGAAAATTGTGTCCATCTTTGTTGTATGCTTGTCTTTTTGTGTCTACTCAGACATGAGAAACATGCATTTGTCTCTCATTTGTCTCAGGTCCCTCTATATGAAGGGCTGATTGGCATAAAGTGTCGTTTATGTCATTTCATTCTGGCAGGCTGACAAATTCAATCACCTCCTAACAGCAATGTGTCGACTGTGGCAGAGGCAAATTGCCTTCTCACTTTGGCGGATCGTTCCGCATGGCATTATGTCTGTGTGACGTTCTGTCTGTTTGTCTGACAGAACAGGAGAGAGGCTGGAGCAGGACTATGATATTACTATGATTCTACTAGGTACAGATAGTACTGCACTTCCCCTGTAACCACTGGCTTGCTGGTTCAATCATCACCCCCAGCAGTAGTGTTGTAACACAAAGTGCTTCAGGTGAAACACATTCCTCCAGACAGACGAGGACCAGTCCACCTAATCTCCACAGCCATCTGTCTCCCTCTCTGGGGTGTCTCTCTCGAAAGGCTTTGCTGGGTCTGGAGCTGCAAAGGTCCATGTCATGGGGGCAGGGTGAGGGCCAGAGAAATCCCTCTTAGATCAGAGAAGGAGAGAGATAAAGATCGGAAGCCATGATCACTTTTCACCTCCATGCTCGGGCTCAAGGTGTTCTCTTTCTCCTCTGCCTGTCTACCAGTCAAGAGCAAACTCGTTTGATTTCCTTTCATTTTTTGTTGTTGTGGGGATAGAAGGAAGGTCATGATGAGATAAGTGTAGCCTTGTATCTGTCTCCGATCTATTCACTTCAGCTTGTTATTTTCTCTGTAGCCTGCAGTTAGATCGTCTCTCTCTCTCTCGTTGGCCATGTTAAGTTAATGGTTTGCAGATAAACACAGAGGGCAGTGAACTCTGATGTTTGAGTCTGTGTAGATATTTTTCACCTGTTGGCTTTAGGAAGTGAAACTTTACTTTAATGCAGATAAAAAGACGAGGCGATGGAGGAAGGGATGATGAGAGGGAAAGGAGTACACACTGGTGATGTGGTGAGAGAGCATGTATGAATTCATGAGCCCCAGACAAATCGATCACAAAGCTGCCTGTTGGCTTTACCTTCAGGCAGATGAGATTGATTTATGCAGATCTCAGGGTGTGTGAGTGTGCATGTGAATGCCTACGCACTCTTGCACGTGTTCAGAGCCGCATTGGCATAAACTATCTTCATAATTCACATCCAACACTTAACCAGGCTAATGTTGAGCTACACTCTCTTTTTATAGAACTCCTAACAACCTGAGATATCATATAAAACGACACCAGAAGTTTTCTGCTTTGCAGTAGGACTAACGTCTTGCAACTAAAGGCAGGGAGAGTAAGGCAAGCGTTCCCCTTCTGAAGATGCCTAACAAACAAGGGTAAATCATTTGTTTTAGTTCATCTTTCTGCTCTGTTGGGGCTATGCTCATTGAGCTCTATTCCTCCATTCATTTTCAACCTGTTTGGTGTAAAACTCCCTGGCCTGTCATTGAATTATGTTTCTTCTTGCTGTAAATGTGTTCGTTAGAGAACAGATGCCCGTCAGAATGGGGTTCGAATGAGGGAAGAGCACCTTCATTCTAAATCATCCATAGACTCCCGGCGCTCTAAACTCACCGAGACATCGTGGCCATCAACACAAAGAGACGCTGAGGCACAGAGATATAATGGATGGAGGTGGGAGACACAGGGGTTGTGTGACTGCAGATGTTGTGTAAATTGGTGTTCTGCTATTGCTGCGTAAGTTTGGAGCGAGTGTGACGTGACAAAGAACCCAGCTGGAGCTGTTCAGGGGCCTCTGTTCAGGGCTGTGGAAACTGGTGGTCTCTAGTGCTGCATGGAGGTGTAGAGTCAGCAGTTAGATAGGAGAACAAACACACACACACACGCCAAGGGACCTCTTCGGCAGGATTAATGATGCAGAAAACAAGGCTGTGTTCTTCTTCAGGCTCTTCCTCTTCTCTCACAGCTGGCTGTGTCTGATCTCACCTGGAGTGTCCTCACATCTCTATAACCACAGCAAAGAGAGCTCCCAGCACTGTGATGTGTAGCTATCTGTAGCTATAGACTTATGAGGGGACAGTGCCTGTGTGCTACTGGACCGCAAATGAAAGAACTGCATCAAATCATAGGGCAGAGAACATTTGCTTGAATGGCTCACTCATGAACACACACAAAGTCAAAATCACACACACATACACACCAGTCGAGGCTCCTCCTCGGTGAATTTCATAAAAATGAAAATAGTGAAACGTTTCAACGTTATCCTTTTTAGATAAAACTATATTAAATATATTCAATAACTTACCACAGAAAACAATCCCGCACAAAGACTCGCAGGCAGCGGAAAATCCCACCGAAGTCAACTAACAAGACACAGGTGTAAACAATACAGACAGACACAAACGAAAAGGAAAAGTGGATCGATGGCAGCTAGTAGGCCAGCGACAACGACCGCCGAGCACTGCCCGAACAGGGAGAGGAGCCACCTCTCCCCCGACGCGCGGCCCCCGCAGTGGACAGCCCGGAGGACGAGGCGTAGGGCGATCCGGATGGAGGCGGTGAAAGTCACTCAGCAGAGTGGGTCCAAGACGTCCTCCACCGGCACCCAGCATCTCTCCTCCAAACCGTACCCCTCCCAATCCACGAGGTACTGCAGGCCCCTCACCCGACGCCTGGAATCCAGTATGGATCATACTGTGTACGCCGGGGCCCCCTCGATGTCCAGGAGGGGCGGGGGATCTCCTGAACCTCAGCTCCTTGGAGCGGCCAGCTACCACCGGCCTGAGGAGTGACACGTGAAATGAGGGGTTAATACGGTAATAAGAGGGGAGCTGCAACCTATAACACACCTCGTTTATTCTCCTCAGGACTTTAAATGGCCCCACAAACCGTGGACCCAGCTTCCGGCAGAGCAGGCGGAGGGGCAGGTTTTGGGTCGAGAGCCAGACCCGGTCCCCCGGTGCGAACACCGTGGCCTCACTGCGGTGGTGGTCAGCGCTCATTTTCTGCCGCCCTTCGGCCCGTTTCAGGTGCCCGTTGACGGCCTCCCAGGTCTCCTTCGAGCTCTTCACCCAGTCCTCCACCACAGGAGCCTTCTTAATAGGATTGAGTTATGGACTTTGACTAGGTCATTCGAAGACATTTAAATGTTTCCCCTTAAACCCCTCGAGTGTTGCTTTAGCAGTATGCTTCGGGTCATTGTCCAGCTGGAAGGTGAACCTCCATCCCAGTCTTAAATCTCTGGAAGACTGGAACAGTTTTCCCCTCAAGAATTTCCCTGTATTTAAAGTCATCCATCATTCCTTCAATTCTGGCCATTTTCCCTGTCCTTGCCAATGAAAAACATCCCCACAGCATGATGCTGCCACCACCATGCGTCACTGTGGGGATGGTGTTCTTGGGGTGAAGAGCGGTGGTGGGTTTGCGCCAGACATAGCGTTTTCCTCGATGGCCAAAAAGCTACATTTTTTGTTCAAAGTTTCTGATCTTTTTTTAGAACCCAACCCTGATCTGTTCTTCTCCAACTTCTCCAACTTTGTCCCTGACCTATTTGGAGAGCTCTTTACGGGTCCCCCTTGCTTAGTGGTGCCCCTTGCTTAGTGGTATTGCAGACTCTGGGGCATTTCAGAACAGGTGTATATATACTGAGATCATGTGACATTTAGATTGCACACAGGTGGACTTCATTTAAGTAATTATGTGACTTCTGATGGTAACTGGTTAGACCAGATCTTATTTAGGGGCTTCATAGCAAACATAGCAAAGGGGTAAATACATACGCACGCACTCCTTTTCCATTTTTTATTTTTTCAAATTTTTTGAAAGAAGTTATTTTTTCCATTTCACTTCACCAATTGTGACTATTTTGTGTATGTCCATTACATGAAATCCAAATAAAAAAAACATTTAAATTACAGGTTATAATGCAAAAAATAGAAAAAATGCCAAGGGGGATGAATACTTTTGCAAGGAACTGTACATTGTAAACTTACATTCATAGGCTAGGTTGTAGCAATCTCATGATGGGTATAGGGAAAATGTAAGTATCATGTCGTAGCCTAAACCTATCGATGTTACATTGAGTTGGGTGAATAGAATATGAATGAGAGTCATCCATATGTTGCAATAGAAATAAAAAATGTTTTGGTCCTCTCTCATCAAATGGCACTGACCGCCACACACACACACACACACACACACACACACACACACACACACACACACACACACACACACACACACACACACACACACACACACACACACACACACACACACACACACACACACACACACTCTGTCTCACACACACTCCTACTGTCTCTCACCATGCAGGTTAGGTTGTGTATTGTTATTACCATCAGAATAAAACATTGAGCAAGATACTGGAAGACAGAAGGAGTGTGTCTCTGTAGCCTGAAGCCAATAATCACTGAACTACAGGGGTGGGATCATCGTCTGGCTACACAGTGTACACACACACACCCACACACGCCTACATGAACACACAAACAAACACACACACACACACACACAGAGAGAGCCAGAGCCAGCCTCACTGTCACTAACAGTTACTTCCTGCAGTTGAAGTAATTGCATTCCTCCGCTCTGTATTACCAGCCTATCTCTGTACCACAGTGACACCTAGCGGCCACTAGTGGAACTCTCTCTGGAGAAATACCCACAGCCCACTCAAATACTGAGTTAAAAAACAACAATGATGGAACACAATAAAACAACAGAACAACAGCAATGCATGTCCTTCTCTGGCTCCCTAAAAACAATAATTTCATCATGTTCTTCTGGACTAACTGAGAAAAAATATGCTGAGGGCAAATCTGTAGCTGTGAATATTGTTGTTTTCAGAGCCACTAATGGTATTCTGAGTATATTCTTAAACACCGGGCTAAATTCAATCCATCAGCAGTTATTGAGTTATGAGGAGAGCTGCTGTGGTGTAGACTTCCCTGGGGTCTCTGTGGGAATTCAACGAGCACAGTGAAAAGTCAAGCCGGATCAGGTTCAACTGAATTACAACAGCCATTACTCCTCTCTGTCTGTCACTGCCCTTCTTCAAACAGAAACTAAACTACAACACACACAAATGCGTATGCACATATGGACGCAGGCATGCATATACACACAAACACCTCCTGTTACAGACAGGAGAGAGAAAGGGAAAAAGTAATACACTTTGATTCAGTGGAGAAAACACAGAAACAACCCCATGAGTCACACCGAAGACACGCGTCCTTCCTCAGCTCTGTTTGTTCATGCGTGAGTGCGTGCGTGCGTGCATGCTTGTTTGATTAAAAACCGGGCAGCATGGACTCTCTCCCTCCCTCTTTGGCGTAGCCCCAGCCCTGGCTGAGAGTCAGGAGCACCTCTCCTCTCCCAGTGGGTAATGGAGACAGTGAAAGAGTGATGGCTGTTTTATGAGACAGAGGTAGCCAGGTAATGGCAGCACTAGCAGGTAATGGTGTTGAGATTTCTGTCCTGGCCTGGAGTACAGAGAGCTGTGATATCCTGCTCATGACAGAAGGCCAAGTCTCTAATGACACCCTATTCTCTAGCAGTGCATTAGTTTTCACTAGAGCCCAAAAGGGAAGGGTGTTACCTGTACATGAAAATGCAACCATAGCCTCTCTATCTGAAACAAGCTCTAGTCTGCCACCCAGTGGAAACTTGTTATTGACACAATTTATGTGAGGCAGGCTAGAATAGTTAAAAGTAGGTAAAAAGTGTGTGTGTGTGTGTGTGTGTGTGTGTGTGTGTGTGTGTGTGTGTGTGTGTGTGTGTGTGTGTGTGTGTGTGTGTGTGTGTGTGTGTGTGTGTGTGTGTGTGTGTGTGTGTGTGTGTGTGTGTGTGTGTGTGTGTGTGTTATTTCATATGGATGATGTGAGTAGACAGTAATCTATGGAGATATCTCTCAGTAGTTGTGTTAGAAATCCCTCCCCATCAATCTCCCTGTGTCCCTGTCTCCCTTACTCCCACACAAAATCTCTCCTTGCCTTAACAACACCCTGCGTCTGTCACACACACACAATGTGGCTAAAATACATGTGTGTGCGCATGTTTGAGAGTGGGAAGTCAAATGGCTCACAGTGTGTGTGCGTGTGTGTAACAAGGGGAAAGCAGTCAATGGGAAAATGTGTAACAGCTAGGAACTAGGGTGTCCTTCATATACACTTAAAGGCTTTTAACATGAAGAAGCTTTTCACACTCGAAATACAAGTGTGTGTGTGTGTGTGTGTGTGTGTGTGTGTGTGTGTGTGTGTGTGTGTGTGTGTGTGTGTGCGTGCGTGCGTGCGTGCGTGCATGTGTCAAATCAAATTGTATTGATCGCATACACATATTTAGCAGATGTTATTGTGGGTGTAGCGAAATGCTTGTGTTCCTAGCTCCAACAGTGAAGTAATATATAACAATTTACAACAACTTACACAAATGTAAAAGTACAAGAATGAAATTAAAAAATTAAAAAATATATATATAAGAGAGCAATGACTCCGGAGTATAAATACAAAATACACTACAGTTCAAAAGTTTTTAGGAATGTCCTTGTTTTTGAAAGAAAAGCACGTTTGTTGTCCATTAAAATCACATCAAATAGATAAGAAATACAGTGTAGACACTGTTAATGTTGTAAATGACTATTGTAGCTGAAAACGATTATTTATGGAATATCTACATAGGCGTACAGAGGCCCATTATCAGCAACCATCACTCCTGAGTTCCAATGACACGTTGTGTTAGCTAATCCAAGTTTATCATTTTAAAAGACTAATTGATCATTAGAAAACCCTTTTGCAATTATGTTAGAACAGCTGAAAACTGTTGTTCTAATTGTTCTAATTAAGGAAGTCTAGTCTTTAGACTAGTTGAGTATCTGGATCATCAGCATTTGTGGGTTTGATTACAGGCTCAAAATGGCCAGAAACAAAGAACTTTCTTCTGAAACTCGTCAGTCTATTCTTGTTCTAAGAAATGAAGGCTATTCCATGCGAGAAATTGCCAAGAAACTGAAGGTCTCGTACGTAGTGTACTACTCCCTTCAAAGAACAGCGCAAACTTGCGCTAACCAGAATAGAAAGAGGAGTGGCAGGCCCCGGTGCACAACTGAGCAAGAGGACAAGTCCATTAGAGTGTCTAGTTTGAGAAACAGACCACTCACAAGTCCTCAACTGGCAGCTACATTAAATAGTACCTGCAAAACACCAGTCTCAACGTCAACAGTTAACTTCCAGCGCCGACAGAGATGGCTGCCTCGCTTCGCGTTCCTCGGAAACTATGCAGTAGCAGCATTCCCCAAGAGAGGATGACTTTCACTTTAGCAGTGATAAATTCATGAACTTCTTTGACGAAAAGATTATGATTATTAGAAAGCAAATTACGGACTCCTCTTTAAATCTGCGTATTCCTTCGAAGCTCAGTTGTCCTGAGTCTGCACAACTCTCCCAGGATCTAGGATCAAGAGAGACCCTCAAGTGTTTTAGTAATATATCTCTTGACACAATGATGAAAATAATCATGGCCTCTAAACCTTCAAGCTGCATACTGGACCCTATTCCAACTAAACTACTGAAAGAGCTGCTTCCTGTGCTGGGCCCTCCTATGTTGAACATAATAAACGGCTCTCTATCCACCGGATGTGTACCAAACTCACTAAAAGTGGCAGTAATAAAGCCTCTCTTGAAAAAGCCAAACCTTGATCCAGAAAATATAAAAAACTATCGGCCTATATCGAATCTTCCATTCCTCTCAAAATTTTTAGAAAAGGCTGTTGCACAGCAACTTAC
Source organism: Oncorhynchus tshawytscha (assembly GCF_018296145.1). Classification (NCBI taxonomy): domain Eukaryota; kingdom Metazoa; phylum Chordata; class Actinopteri; order Salmoniformes; family Salmonidae; genus Oncorhynchus; species Oncorhynchus tshawytscha. The sequence continues at coordinate 12,380,204 of NC_056445.1, forward strand.
TGCCTTCCTGAAGACAAACAATGTATACGAAATGCTTCAGTCTGGTTTTAGACCCCATCATAGCACTGAGACGGCACTTGTGAAGGTGGTAAATGACGTTTTAATGGCATCGGACCGAGGCTCTGCATCTGTCCTCGTGCTCCTAGACCTTAGTGCTGCTTTTGATACCATCGATCACCACATTGTTTTGGAGAGATTGGAAACCCAAATTGGTCTACACGGACACGTTCTGGCCTGGTTTAGATCTTATCTGTCGGAAAGATATCAGTTTGATATCAGCTCGGGGCTCTTCACTGTGAGCATCTCTGTCATGACCACCAGCTCTTAACAACATCATCTTTATAAAATTATTTTTATTTCACCTTTATTTAACCAGGTTGGCATGTTGAGAACAAGTTCTCATTTACAACTGCGACCTGGCCAAAATAAAGCAAAGAAGTGCGACACAAACAACAACACAGAGTTACACATGGAATAAACACACATACAGTCAATAACACAATAGAAGAAAGTCAATGGACAGTGTGTATAAACAAGGTAAGATAAGGGAAGTAAGGCAATAAATAGGCCTTAGTGGTGAAATAATTACAATATAACAATTAAACACTGGAGTGATTGATGTGCAGAAGATGAATGTGCAAGTAGAGATACTGGGGTATAAAGGAGCAAAGAAAATGAGGTAGTTGGATGGGCTATTTACAGATGGGCTGTTTACAGATGGGCTATGTACAGATGGGCTATTTACAGATGGGCTATGTACAGGTGCAGTGATCTGTGAGCTGCTCTGACAGCTGGTGCTTAAAGCTAGTGAGGGAGATATGAGTCTCCAACTTCAGTGATTTTTACAATTCGTTCCAGTCATTGAGAACTGGAAGGAAAGGCGGCCAAAGAGGGAACTGGCTTTGGGGACGACCAATGAAAAATACCTGCTGGTGTGCGTGCTACAGGTGTGTGCTGCTATGGTGACCAGTGAGCTGACATAAAGCGGGGCTTTACCTAGCAAAGACTTATAGATGACCTGGAGCCAGTGAGTTTGGCGACGAATATGAAGTGAGGGCCAACCAATGAGAGCACACAGGTAGCAGTGGTGGGTAGTATATGGGGCTTTGGTGACAAAACGGATTGCACTGTGATAGACTGCATCCAATTTGTTGAGTAGAGTGTTGGAGGCTATTTTGTAAATGACACCGCCGAAGTCAAGGATCGGCAGGATAGTCAGTTTTACGAGGGTATGATTGGCAGCATGAGTGAAGGATGCTTTGTTTGCGAAATAGGAAGCCGATTCTAGAATTCGTTTTGGATTGGAGATGCTTAATGTGAGTCTGGAAGGAGAGTTTACAGTCTAACCAGACACCTAGGTGTTTATAGCTGTCCACATATTCTAAGTCAGAACCGTCCAGAGTAGTGATGCTGGACGGGCGAGCAGGTGCGGGCAGCGATCGGTTGAAGAGCATGCATTTAGTGTAACTTGCATTTAAGAGCAGTTGGAGGCAACGGAAGGAGAGTTGTATGGCATTGAAGCTCGTCTGGAGGTTAGTTTACACAGTGTCCAAAGAAGGGCCAGAAGTATACAGAATGGTGTCATTTACGTAGAGGTGGATCAGAGAATCCCCAGCAGCAAGAGCAACAACATTGATGTATACAGAGAAAAGAGTCGGCCCAAGAATTGAACCCTGTGGCACCCCCATAGAGACTGCCAGAGGTCCAGACAACAGACCCTCCGATTTGACACACTGAACTCTATCAGAGAAGTAGTTGGTGAACCAGGAGAGGCAGTCATTTGAGAAACCAAGGCTGTTGAGTCACCATAAGAATATGGTGATTGACAGAGTCGAAAGCCTTGGCCAGGTCGATGAACACAGCTGCACAGTATTGTCTCTTATCGATGGTGGTTATGATATCGTTTAGGACCTTGAGCATGGCTGAGGTGCACCCATGACCAGCTCTGAAACCAGATTGCATAGTGGAGAAGATGGCTTTCACTTCAGCAGTGATAAATTCATGAACTTCTTTGAGGAAAAGATCATGATTATTAGAAAGCAAATTACGGACTCCTCTTTAAATCTGTGTATTCTTTCAAAGCTCAGTTGTCCTGAGTCTGCACAACTCTGCCAGGACCTAGGATCAAGAGAGACACTCAAGTGTTTTAGTACTATATCTCTTGACACAATGATGAAAATAATCATGGCCTCTAAACCTTCAAGCTGCATACTGGACCCTATTCCAACTAAACTACTGAAAGAGCTGCTTCCTGTGCTTGGCCCTCCTATGTTGAACATAATAAATGGCTCTCTATCCACCGGATGTATACCAAACTCACTAAAAGTGGCAGTAATAAAGCCTCTCTTGAAAAAGCCAAACCTTGACCCAGAAAATATAAAAAACTATCGGCCTATATCGAATCTTCCATTCCTCTCAAACATTTTAGAAAAGGCTGTTGCGCAGCAACTCACTGCCTTCCTGAAGACAAACAATGTATACGAAATGCTTCAGTCTCGTTTTAGACCCCATCATAGCACTGAGACTGAGTGAAGAGTGCACTTGTGAAGATGGTAAATTACCTTTTAATGGTATCAGACCGAGGCTCTGCATCTGTCCTCATGCTCCTAGACCTTAGTGCTGCTTTTGATACCATCGATCACCACATTCTTTTGGAGAGATTGGAAACCCAAATTGGTCTACACGGACAAGTTCTGGCCTGGTTTAGATCTTATCTGTCGGAAAGATATCAGTTTGTCTCTGTGAATGGTTTGTCCTCTGACAAATCAACTGTAAATTTCGGTGTTCCTCAAGGTTCCGTTTTAGGACCACTATTGTTTTCACTATATATTTTACCTCTTGGGGATGTCATTCAAAATCATAATGTTAACTTTCACTGCTATGCGGATGATACACAGCTGTACATTTCAATGAAACATGGTGAAGCCCCAAAATTGCCCTCGCTAGAAGCATGTGTTTCAGACATAAGGAAGTGGATGGCTGCAAACTTTCTACTTTTAAACTCGGACAAAAGAGAGATGCTTGTTCTAGGTCCGAAGAAACAAAGAGATCTTCTGTTGAATCTGACAATTAATCTTAATGGTTGTACAGTCGTCTCAAATAAAACTGTGAAGGACCTCGGCATTACTCTGGACCCTGATCTCTCTTTTGAAGAACATATCAAGACCATTTCAAGGACAGCTTTTTTTCCATCTACGTAACATTGCAAAAATCAGAAATTTTCTGTACAAAAATGATGCAGAAAAATTAATCTATGCTTTTGTCACTTCTAGGTTAGACTACTGCAATGCTCTACTTTCCGGCTACCCGGATAAAGCACTAAATAAACTTCAGTTGGTGCTAAATACGGCTGCCAGAATCCTGACTAGAACCAAAAAATTTGATCATATTACTCCAGTGCTAGCCTCTCTACACTGGCTTCCTGTCAAAGCAAGGGCTGATTTCAAGGTTTTACTGCTAACCTACAAAGCATTACATGGGCTTGCTCCTACCTATCTCTCTGATTTGGTCCTGCCGTACATACCTACACGTACGCTACGGTCACAAGACGCAGGCCTCCTAATTGTCCCTAGAATTTCTAAGCAAACAGCTGGAGGCAGGGCTTTCTCCTATAGAGCTCCATTTTTATGGAACGGTCTGCCTACCCATGTCAGAGACGCAAACTCTGTCTCAACCTTTAAGTCTTTACTGAAGACTCATCTCTTCAGTGGGTCATATGATTGAGTGTAGTCTGGCCCAGGAGTGGGAAGGTGAACGGAAAGGCTCTGGAGCAACGAACCGCCCTTGCTGTCTCTGCCTGGCCGGTTCCCCTCTTTCCACTGGGATTCTCTGCCTCTAACCTTATTTCAGGGGCTGAGTCACTGGCTTACTGGGTCTCTCTCATGCCGTCCCTGGAAGGGGTGCGTCACCTGAGTGAGTTGATTCACTGATGTGGTCATCCTGTCTGGGTTGGCGCCCCCCCCTTGGGTTGTGCCATGGCGGAGATCTTTGTGGGCTATACTCGGCCCTGTCTCAGGATGGTAAGTTGGTGGTTGAAGATATCCCTCAAGTGGTGTGGGGGCTGTGCTTTGGCAAAGTGGGTGGGGTTATATCCTTCCTGTTTGGCCCTGTCCGGGGGTGTCCTCGGATGGGTCCACAGTGTCTCCTGACCCCTCCTGTCTCAGCCTCCAGTATTTATGCTGCAGTAGTTTATGTGTCGGGGGGCTAGGGTCAGTTTGTTATATCTGGAGTACTTCTCCTGTCCTATTCGGTGTCCTGTGTGAATCTAAGTGTGCGTTCTCTAATTCTCTCCTTCTCTCTCTCGTAGGACCTGAGCCCTAGGACCATGCCCCAGGATTACCTGACATGATGACTCCTTGCTGTCCCCAGTCCACCTGGCCGTGCTGCTGCTCCAGTTTCAACTGTTCTGCCTTCTTATTATTCGAACATGCTGATCATTAATGAACATTTGAACATCTTGGCCATGTTCTGTTATAATCTCCACCCGGCACAGCCAGAAGAGGACTGGCCACCCCACATAGCCTGGTTCCTCTCTAGGTTTCTTCCTAGGTTTTGGCCTTTCTAGGGAGTTTTTCCTAGCCACCGTGCTTCTACACCTGCATTGCTTGCTGTTTGGGGTTTTAGGCTGGGTTTCTGTACAGCACTTTGAGATATCAGCTGATGTACGAAGGGCTATATAAATAAATTTGATTTGATTTGCAGTATTTTGTTTTTTTTTCATGTTATTTCTTACATTGGTTATTTCTTACACGTCGTAAAAGAGGCAAACGAAGCGGTCTTCTGGTCAGGCTCCGGAGACGGGCACATCGCGCACCACTCCCTAGCATACTACTCGCCAATGTCCAGTCTTTTGACAACAAGGTTGATGAAATCCGAGCAAGGGTAGATTCCCAGAGAGACATCAGAGACTGTAACGTTCTTTGCTTCACAGAAACATGGCTCACTGGAGAGACTCTATCGGAGTCGGTGCAGCCAGCTGGTTTCCTCACGCATCGCGCCGACAGAAACAACCATCTTTCTGGTAAGAAGAGGGGCGGGGGGGTATGCCTTATGATTAACGAGACGTGGTGTGATCATAACAACATACAGGAACTCAAGTCCTTCTGTTCACCTGACTTAGAATTCCTCACAATCAAATTTTGACCGTATTATCTACCAAGAGAATTCTCTTCGATTATAATCACAACCCGTATACATTCCCCCCCAAGCAGACACATCGATGGCCCTGAACAAACTTTTTTTGACTCTATGCAAACTGGAAACCACATATCCTGAGGCTGCATTCATTGTAGCTGGGGATTTTAACAAGGCTAATCTGAAAACAAGACTCCCTAAATTGTATCAGCATATCGATTGCGCAACCAGGGCTGGTAAATCCCTGGATCATTGTTATTCTAACTTCCGCGACGCATATAAGGCCCACCCCTGCCCTCCTTTCGGGAAAAGCTGACCACAACTCCATTTTGTTGCTCCCAGCCTACAGACAGAAACTAAAACAAGAAGCTCCCGTGCTCAGGTCTGTTCAACGCTGGTCCGACCAATCTGATTCCACGCTTCAAGACTGCTTCGATCACGTGGATTGGGATATGTTCATCATTGCGTCCAACACCAACATTGATGAATACGCTGATTCGGTGAGCGAGTTCATTAGAAAGTTAATTGACGATGTCGTACCCATAGCAATGATTAAAACATTCCCAAACTAGAAACCATGGATTGATGGCAGCATTCGCGTGAAAATGAAAGCACGAACCACTGCTTTTAACCAGAGCAAGGTGAACGGAAACATGACCGAATAAAAACAGTGTAGCTATTCTCTTGTCAACGCAATCAGACAAGGTAAGCATCAGTATAGAGACAAAGTAGAGTCGCAATTCAACGGCTCAGACACAAGAGCTACGTGGCAGGGTCTACAGTCAATCACAGATTACAAAAAGAAAACCAGCTCTGTCGCGGACCAGGATGTCTTGCTCCCAGAAAGACTAAATAACTTTTTTGCCCACTTTGAGGACAATACAGTGCCACGGACACGACCCTCAACCAAAACCTGCAGCCGACGTGAGTAAAACATTTAAACGTGTTAACCCTCTCAAGGCTGCAGGCCCAGACGGCATCCCCAGCTGCGTCCTCAGAGCATGCGCAGACCAGCTGGCTGGTGTGTTTACAGACATATTCAATCAATCCTTATCCCAGTCTGCTGTTCCCACATGCTTCAAGAGGGCCACCAGTGTCCCTGTTCCCAAGAAAGCCAAGGTAACTGAGCTAAACGACTACCGCCCCGTAGCACTCACTTCCGTCATCATGAAGTGCTTTGAGAGACTAGTCAAGGACCATATCACCTCCACCCTACCTTTTTTTTAACCTTTATTTAACCAGGCAAGTCAGTTAAGAACACATTCTTATTTTCAATGACGGCCTGGGAACAGTGGGTTAACTGCCTGTTCAGGGGCAGAACGACAGATTTGTACCTTGTCAGCTCAGGGGTTTGAACTCACAACCTTCCGGTTACTAGTCCAACGCTCTAACCACTAGGCTACCCTGCCGTCCCTGACACCCTAGACCCACTCCAATTTGCTTACCGCCCAAATAGGTCAACAGACGACGCAATCGCAACCACAGTTCACACTGCCCTAACCCATCTGGACAAGAGGAATACCTATGTGAGAATGCTGTTCATCGACTACAGCTCAGCATTTAACAACATAGTACCCTCCAAATTCGTCATCAAGCTCGAGACCCTGGGTCTCGACCCCGCCCTGTGCAACTGGGTACTGGACTTCTGACAGGCCGCCCCCAGGTGGTGAGGGTAGGTAACAACATCTCCACCCCGCTGAGTCTCAACACTGGGGCCCCACAAGGGTGCGTTCTGAGCCCTCTCCTGTACTCCCTGTTCACCCACGACTGCGTGGCCATGCACTCAATCATCAATTTTGCGGACGACACTACAGTGGTATGCTTGATTACCAACAACAACGAGACGGCCTACAGGGAGGAGGTGAGGACCCTCGGAGTGTAGTGTCAGGAACATAACCTCACACTCAACGTCAACAAAACAACGGAGATGATTGTGGATTTCAGGAAACAGCAGAGGGAGCACCCCCCTAACCACATCGACAGGACAGTAGTGGAGAGGCTAGTAAGTTTTAAGTTCCTCAGCGTACACATCACGGACAAACTGAATTGGTCCACCCACACAGACAGCGTCGTGAAGAAGGCGCAGCAGTGCCTCTTCAACCTCAGGAGGCTGAAGAAATTTGGCTTTTCACCAAAAGCACTCACAAACTTCTACAGATGCACAATCGAGAGCATCCTGTCGGGCTGTATCACTGCCTGGTACGGCAACTGCTCCGCCCACAACCGTAAGCCTCTCCAGAGGGTAGTGAGGTCTGCACAACGCATCACCGGGGGCAAACTACTTGCCCTCCAGGACACCTACACCACCCAATGTCACAGGAAGGCCATAAAGATCATCAAGGACAACAACCACCCGAGCCACTGCCTGTTCACCCCGCTATCATCCAGAAGGCGAGGTCAGTACAGGTGCATCAAAGCAGGGACCGTGAGACTGAAAAACAGCTTCTATCTCAAGGCCATCAGACTGTTAAACAGCCACCACTAACATTGAGTGGCTGCTGCCAACACACTGACTCAACTCCAGCCAGTTTAATAATGGACATTGATGGAAATTGATGTAATTAAATATATCACTAGCCACTTTAAACAATGCTACTTAATATAATGTTTACATACTCTACATTACTCATCTCATATGTATATGTATATAGTGTACTCTATATCATCTACTGCATCTTGCCTTTGTCGTTCTGTACCGTCATTCATTCAAATATCTTTATGTACATATTCTTTATCCCTTTACACTTGTGTGTATAAGGTAGTAGTTTTGGAATTGTTAGGTTAGATTACTCGTTGGTTATTACTGCATTGACAGAACTAGAAGCACAAGCACTCGCTACACTCGCATTAACATCTGCTAACCATGTGAATGTGACAAATACATTTTTGATTTGATTTGATTTGATTTGAACAGTGAAAGACAACTCTGGGATGCTGGCCTTCTAGGCAGAGTTCCTCCAGTGTCTGTGTTCTTTTGCCCATCTGAATCTTTTCATTTTATTGTCCAGTCTGAGATATGGCTTTTTCTTTGCAACTTTGAAGACTGTCATTTCTCTTTGCTTATTTGAGCTGTTCTTGTCATAATATAGACTTGGTCTTTTAACATATAGGGATATATTCTGACCACCATGGCTTCACCATGTTTCATTAAAAATCCTACAATGTGATTTTCTGGATTTATTTTTCTCATTTTGCCTGTCATAGTTGAAGTGTACCTATAATGAAAATTACAGGCCTCTCTCATCTTTTTAAGTGGGAGAACTTCACAATTGGTGGCTGTCTAAATATTTTTTTGCCCCACTGTATGTATATATATATATATATATATATATGGGATGTATGAATATTATGGAGAGTATGTGGATAGAATATTTATTATATCTGTAGAATACTTTGGATAGAACAGTATATAAACTCAGCAAAAAAAAGAAATGTCCTCTCACTGTCAACTGCGTTTATTTTCAGCAAACTTAACATATGTAAATATTTGTATGAACATAACAAGATTCAACAACTGAGACATAAACTGAATAAGTTCCACAGACATGTGACTAACAGAAATTGAATAATGTGTTCCTGAACAAAGGGGGGTCATAATAAAAAGTAACAGTCAGTATCTGGTGTGGCCACCAGCTGCATTAAGTACTGCAGTGAATCTCCTCCTCGTGGACTGCACCAGATTTACCAGTCCAGCCTCTCTCAACCTATTGCGGACAGTCTGAGCACTGATGGAGGGATTGTGCGTTCCTCGTGTAACTTGGGCAGTTGTTGTTGCCATCCTGTACCTGTCCCTCAGGTGTGATGTTCGGATGTACCGATCCTGTACAGGTGTTGTTAAACGTGGTCTGCCACTGCGAGGACAATCAGCTGTCCATTCTGTCCCCCTGTAACGCTGTCTTTGGCCTCTCACTGTACAGACATTGCAATTTATTGCCCTGGCCACATCGGCAGTCCTCATGCCTCCTTGCAGCATGCTTAAGGCACATTCACGCTGATGAGCAGGGACCCTGTGCATCTTTCTTTCTTTTGGTGTTGTTCAGAGTCAGTAGAAAGGCCTCTTTAGTGTCCTAAGTTTTCATAACTGTGAACTTAATTGCCTACCGTCTGTAAGCTGTTAGTGTCTTAACAACTGTTCCACAGGTGCATGTTCATTAATTGTTTATGGTTCATTGGACCAGCATGGGAAACAGTGTTAAAACCCTTTACAATGAGGATCTGTGAAGTTATCTGGATTTTTACGAATGATCTTTGAAAGACAGTGTTCTGAAAAAGGGACATTTCTTTTTTTGCTGAGTTTAAATTCAGCAATAGTTGAATGGGATGGCCTTGACTAGAATACAGTATATAGATAGGAAATGAGTAAAACAGTATATAAACATTATTAAAGTGACCAGTGTTCCATTATCAAAGTGAAAGAAAGAAAGAAAGAAAGAAAGAAAGAAAGAAAGAAAGAAAGAAAGAAAGAAAGAAAGAAAGAAAGAAAGAAAGAAAGAAAGAAAGAAAGAGAGGTGAATGGAGATATGGATCCCTTCTTTAGAGTCAGTGAGAAGGAATACTCAGCTAGTGGCAGGCAGAATAATGACATTGAGGAAAAGACTGGACTGGAACACAAAGGATCTTTACTGGCCTTTGTTCTCCAGCTCCGGCCTTCCAGGAAATTGAATTTGAGCGACACACAGTGAAGGTAATTGTCATGTGCTTGAAGGGACCATGTTTGACAGAGCAATGTGTAAATGAAGCATAGAGCTGCTCAAGTCTGTCAAGTTTGTGGTAATGTTGTATGTGTGTGTGTGCGTGTGTGAGTGTGTGGTGCGTCTTCTTTGATGAACGATCATTATATTCCTCCAATTTGTACAATTTTACTACAGGTACCCTACATTCTGAGCACTTTACTCTCCCCAAAGCATTCACCCATCTCTGTTGTTGTTGTTCTTTACACAGTCAACAGGTGGCGCCTGTGAGGTACATTGCGATCCAGCATTTGAACGGGAACACCAACTGAAGGGAGCATCTGATAAAAACTCTGATTTACAACCCAATATTTCACAGTAACATTAGGCGTTTGTAAGCTCATGACAAGCATTATAACTGCATCATGGTCCCTCCACACCGACACCGTGGTGAAGAAGACCCACTCTTCAACCTCAGGAGGCTGAAGAAATTCGGCTAGGGCCTGTTCCTCCTGCTACCATCTAGCAGACTGAGAAAGCACAGGTGCATCTAAGCCGAGACAGATATAAGCTGTTTTTCAGTCTGTCTCCAGACCATTGAACTGTTAAACAGTCATCACTAGCCGGCCTGTGCCCGGTACCTTGCCCTGCACCTTAGACACTGTCACTAGCCAGCTACCACCCGGTGTCCTGCACCTTAGAAAACATAGTGCAGCAATCTCTATGTGTTTTATTCATTTATTTAACCTTTATTTTAACAGGGAAGACATACATGTATTGAGACCTAGGTCTCTTTTACCAATGGGCCCTGTATATACAACATAAATATACACAGTATACCCCAAATATATACACTGAGTGTACAAAACATTAAGGAAACCTTCCTAATATTGAATTTACCATGTTTAACAGATTGACAATGTTGTTTATATGAATAGTGAAAAGAACAGATCCCAAAATTGACCCCTGTAGTACATATTTATGTACTTAACCCCATCATTCACAATGGCCTAAATTCTGTCACTAAAATAATCCTAAAACCATGAACAGGCGTCAGAGCTCAGGCTTATCGAGCACAAGTTATTCAATAAAATAGCAAGATCAACAGTATAAAAAACTTTTGACAGGTCCACAAAAAAGCAGCACATTTCATTTTAGAGTCTAAGCATTGACAAGATCATTAAAAACGAAAATGGTTGCTGTGATAGTACTATGCCCAGGCCTAAACCCTAAACCCTAAACTGGTTTACATTTCAAATACATTTCTCAGACAGAAAAGAGCAACTTTGTACATTTCCCAAGGATTCAATCATTTTTGCTAGACAAGGAAGCCTCCCCACCCTCATGGAGGGGAGGAACAAGAGCTGATTTCCATACTTTAGGAACATTTCCTGATAACAATGTTGAATAAAAAAAGTGGGTTATTGAGCCAACAATGACAGGCGCTGCACACTTAAGCAGACCGGGAATAAATTGGTCAGCCCCTGTGGATTTACTCTTTATTTTCTTAATTTCACCTTTATTTAACCAGGTAGGCTAGTTGAGAACAAGTTCTCATTTACAACTGTGACCTGGCCAAGATAAAGCAAAGAAGTGCGACACAAACAACAATACAGAGTTACACATGGAATAAACACACATACAGTCAATAACACAATAGAAAAAAGTCTATATACAGTGTGTGCAAATGAGGTAAGATAAGGGAGGTAAGGCAATAAATAGGCCATAGTGGCGAAATATTTACAATTTAGCAAATCAACACTGGAATGATAGATGTGCAGATTATGAATGTGCAAGTAAAGATACTGGGGTGCAAAGGAGAAAATAAAATAAAAACAGTATGGGGATGCGATAGCTGGGTGGGCTATTTACAGATGGGCTATGTGCAGGTGCAGTGATCTGTGAGCTGCTCTGACAGCTGGTGCTTAAAGTTTGTGAGGGAGATATGAGTATCCAGCTTCAGTGATTTTTGCAATTCGTGCTAAGGGTGGGTGCTGATATGGTGACCAGTGAGCTGAGATAAGGCGGGGCTTTACCTAGCAATGACTTATAGATGACCTGGAGCCAGTGGGTTTGGCGACGAATATGATGCGAGGGCCAGCCAACGAGAGCATAAAGGTCGCAGTGGTGGGTAGTATATGGGGCTTTGGTGATAAAAGAGATGGCACTGTGATAGACTGCATCCAATTTGCTGAGTAGAGTGTCGGAGGCTATTTTGTAAATGACATCGCCGAAGTCAAGGTTCGGCAGGATGAGTGAGGGTTTTTATGAGGATATTTATGAGGGGTTTTATGAGGGTATGTTTGGCAGCATGAGTGAAGGATGCTTTGTTGAGAAATAGGAAGCCAATTCTAGATTTAATTTTGGATTGGAGATGCTTAATGTGAGTCTGGAAGGAGAGTTTACATTCTAACCAGACACCTAGGTATTTGTAGTTGTCCACATATTCTAAGTCAGAACCGTCCAGAGTAGTGATGCTGGGCGGGTGGGCAGGTGTGGGCAGCGATCGGATGAAGAGCATGCATTTAGTTTTACTTGCATTTAAGAGCAGTTGGAGGGCACGGACGGAGATTGTATGGCATTGAAGCTCGTCTGGAGGTTAGTTAACACAGTGTCCAAAGAAGGGCCAGAAGTATACAGAATGGTGTCGTCTGTGTAGAGGTGGATCAGAGACTCACCAGCAGCAAGAGTGACATCATTGATGTATACAGAGAAAAGAGTCGGCCCAAGAATTTAACCCTGTGGCACGCCCATAGAGACTGCCACAGGTCCGGACAACAGGCCCTCCGATTTGACACACTGAACTCTGTCTGAGAAGTAGTTGCTGAACCAGGCGAGGCAGTCATTTGAGAAACCAACAATGTTGAGTCTTCCGATAAGAATGTGGTGATTTACAGAGTCGAAAGCCTTAGCCAGGTCGATGAATACAGCTGCACAGTAGTACTGTATCTTATTGATGGCGGTTATGATATAATTTAGGACTTTGAGCGTGGCTGAGGTGCACCCATGACTAGCTCTGAAACCAGATAGCATAGTGGAGAAGGTACGGTGGGATTCAAAATGGTCGGTGATCTGTTTGTTAGCTTGGCTTTCGAAAACCTTAGAAAGGCAGGATAGGATAGATATATGTAGCAGTTTGGGTCTAGAGTGTCTCCCACTTTGAAGAGGGGGATGACCATGGCAGCTTTCCAATCTTTGGGGATCTCAGACAATACGAAAGAGAGGTTGAACAGGCTAGTAATAGGAGTTGCAAAAATTTCGGCTGATAATTTTAGAAAGAGAGGGTCCAGATTGTCAAGTCCTGCTGATTTGTAGGGATCCATTTTTTAGTTCTTTCAGAACATCAGCTATCTGGATTTGGGTGAAGGAGAAATGGGGAGGCTTGGGCAAATTGCTGTGGGGGGTTCAGAGCTGTTGACCAGGTTAAGGGTGTCCAGGTGGAAAGCATGACCAACCGTAGAAAAATGCGTGTTCAAATTCTCAATTATTGTGGATTTATCGGCGGTGACAGTGTTTCCTAGCCTCAGTGCAGTGGAAAGCTTGTAGGAGGTGCTCTTATTCTCCATGGACTTTACAGTGTCCCAGAACTTTTTGGAGTTTCTGCTACAGGATGCACATTTCTGTTTGGAAAAGCTAGCCTTTGCTTTCCTAACTGCCTGTGGGTATTGGTTCCTAACTTCCTTGAAAAGGTGCATATCGCGGGGGCTATTTGATGCTAATGCCGTACGCCACAGGATGTTTTTGTGCTGGTCAAGGGCAGTCAGGTCAGGAGTGAACCACGGGCTATATCTGTTCCTGGTTCTATATTTTTTGAATGGGGCATGCTTATTTAGGATTGTGAGGAAAGCACTTTTAAAGAATAACCAGGCATCTTCTACTGACGGAATGAGGTCAACATCATTCCAGGATACTCGGGCCAGGTTGATTAGAAAGGCCTGCTGCCTGAAGTGTTTTAGGGAGCGCTTGAGAGTGATGAGGAGTGGTCGTTTGACCGCCTACCCATTATGGACGCAAGCAATGAGGCAGTGATTGCTGAGATCCCGGTTGATGACATTAGAGGTGTATTTGTAGGGCAGGTTGGTTAGGATGATATCTATAAGGGTGCCTGTGTTTACGGATTTGGGTTTGTACCTGATAGGTTCATTGATAATTTGTGTGAAATTGAGGGCATCAAGCTTAGATTGTAAGATAGCCAAGGTGTTAAGCATGTCCCAGTTTAGGTCACCTAACAGCACGAGCTCTGAAGATAGATGGGGGGCAATCAATTCACATATGGTGTCCAGGGCACAGCTGGGGGCAGAAGGTGGTCTATAGCAAGCGGCAAAACAAACTTAGGGAGGAGGCTTTTAATGTTAACATGCATGAAACCAATGCTTCTACGTTTACAGAAGTCAACAAATGAGAGCGCCTGGGGAATGGGAGTGCAGCTAGGCACTGCAGGGCCTGGAATAACCTCTATATCACCAGAGGAACAGAAGAGGAGTAGGATAAGGGTATGGCTAAAGGCTAAAAGAAGTGGTTGTCTAGTACGTTCAGAACAGAGAGTAAAAGGAGCAGGTTTCTGGGCGCGGTAGAAGAGATTCAATGCATAATGTACAGACAAAGGTATGGTAGGATGTGAGTACAGTGGAGGTAAACCTAGTCATTGAGTGACGATGAGAGAGGTATTGTCTCTAGAGACATCAATTAAACCAGGTGAGGTCACTGCATGTGTGGGAGGTGGGACAAGAGGGTTAGCTGAGGCATATTGAGCAGGGCTGGAGGCTCTACAGTGAAACAAGACAATAATCACTAACCAAAACAGCAATGGACAAGGCATATTGACATTAGGGAGAGGCATGAGTAGCCGAGTGATCATAGGGTCCAGTGAGTAGCTGAGCGGGCTGGAGACACGGTGATTCACACAGCTAGCGGGCCAGGGAGGGCAGGCTAGCAGAAGGGCCTTAGAGGGACGTTGCGACGGAAGAAGTCTGTTGTAGCCCCCTCGTGTGGTTACGTCGGCAGACCAGTCGTGATGGATCTCTAGGGGTCCGTTTAGTAAAAGGGTCCATGCCAATTGGCAAAATAGGTATAGTAGCCCAAAAAATTGGCTGATGGACCTCTTCAGCGAACAGTCCTGTATTCTCTAGACAGCTAGTTGGCCACGGCTAGAAGGCTAGCAGATGGGTATTCAGGGGATGTCGTGCCGAAGGAGCCTGTTGTAAAAATCCCTCGGGCGGATTACGTCGGTTGTCCAGTCATGATGGATTGGCGGGGCACCGTATCGGCAATAAAAATAGGTATTGTAGCCCAAGAAGTGGCTGATGGACCACTTCAGCTAGCCGGGAGATGGGCCGAGCATAGGCTAGCTCCAGGCTTACTGGTGCTTGCTTCGGGACAGAGATGTCAGCCAGGAGAAGCAAAAATCGGATAGCAGCTAGCTAGCTGCGATGATCCAGGTGAAGAGGTTCAGAGCTTGTGGTAGGAATCCGGGGATATGGAGAAAAAGAAGTCTGATAAGCTCTGGGTTGAATCGTGTTGTGCAGACTGGCAGGAGTTGTCCGGGATAAAGGATAGCTGATGACTGCTAGCAGTGGCTAGCTGACTACTAGCTAGTAGCTAGTTAGCTGGCTAGCTTCTGTTGGGGGTTCCAGTTCTAAAGTAAAGAAAATAGCAGATCCGTACCACATTGGATGAGGCGGGTTGCAGGAGAGTATGTTCAAGTTGGGGTTAAGACAAATATTTAAAAAATATCAAAGAAGAAAAAATATATAAAGATATATACACGGGACACGACAAGACAATGACAAAAGACGCCTGACTGCTACACCATCTTGATTTCTTGTAGTTTCTTGCTAGAAAAGCATCCAGGACTTCTTTTTCTATAAATAGCCAAAAAATACTATAATTTCTTTGATCATTCAGCAAGTTTCCCCTATCAGCATCTGGCCCAATATCATTGTGAATAGGCTTAAAAGTTATTTCAAAAAGATAGCCAGCTTTTTTCCGTAATGAGGCCAGTGTCTGAATTAATTTGTTGGGGCAGAGAGGAGAATTTAGCCGGGTTCCCATTACAAAAGAGTGGTTATATTATAATCAGATTTAGCCTCTGATTTTTCTTACACAATGATTCCTCGGTTGCTTTAAAGCTTGCCAGTCCGGGCCTAAGCCTGTGTTCCTGGCCTTGACCCAAGCATCTCTTTTATGAATGACTTCTGAACCTACCAGGCATTCAATCTACCTTTAACCATTAATTTTTGAAGAGAGCATGATTATCCACCGTATGGAAGACATCTGCAAAAAGGCTCAAAGCTAAATCAGGTTCAGGGATAGGTGAAATACAATCAAGGTCACTGTGCTTAGATTTTTGTATTCTCACATATCTAACACAAACAACTGGGAAATGGTCAATAATGTCTTGGGCAAAGACACCAGTAGAAACATATTTCTCTGCTGTATTCGTTAAAATGAGATCAATCAGAGTTGACTTTGAAGGATCTTTAAGGTTGAGCCCTGTAGGCTTAGTCACCAGCTGGGTTAGGTTTAGATCATTACACATGTCTTTTAGATTGTCTGAAGCCTGCATTTCATAATCATAATTTAGGTCACCCACAATAATAAATTCTGATTTAATGGAAGAAGACAAAAAGCTAGTTAACTCCGAGCGCACAAAGGTTAGCCGACGGAGGACGGCAGACCCCTATAACAGTTACGAATACATTTTTCCCCAGACAAAGGCTTAAAGATAGCAGCTAAATAAAAATGGCAAGGGAAATCAATTTCAGTAAAGACGCAGAGAAATGATTTTTAATAAGAATGGCCACTCTACCACCTCTATCCTGTCTGTCAGCTCTGAACACATTATAACCCTCAATATTAATATCAGAGTCCAGAATGTCCCCAGAGATCCAGAATGTCCGGCATAATGAATCCGGCATAGCCCAGGTCTTGATGTAATCCAGCTCAGGAAGTAAGCTCCTAATGTTCAGCTCATTTACCATTTTTAAAATCACATGGAGACTCCAAATCAAACAAGCTATGTTCAATAAGCGGTTAGTCACAGGCCCTGTCTGGTGGATGATATTAATATAGTTGGTATGGCTATAAGATTTCATAGAACTGAACCATTTGGTCTATCCCTATTAGTAATAGAGCAAGGAGTAGACATTTTAATTACTTTTCCAAGGTAAGGACCATAGTGCCTGAGGCTGCAGCCTATGTCAAAATGGGGAACCCTCATAATGATGAAACGTTATAAACTTGGGTTTTGTTCGCTATCGTGCAAGCCCTCTACGTGATTTAAACTAACGATAGCAGATCTAAGAGTGAAGCTGATTTTCTGATATGAATTGTAACTCAGTAAAAACTTTAAAATTGTTGCGTGTTGCGTTTATATTTTGGTTCGGTGTAGGTTGGCGAGGAATCAGCTAAAAGTCAATCAATCCACATAGTGTGATAGCTAGTTAGTTAGATTGAATCACACAGATTGTAGGATCACCACAGTTATAGGCAGCAAGAACCCAACCACAGACTAGAAACCAGCCAGAACTAGGACCCACAAGAAACACAACCCTGGCACAAAACTGGCAGGATAATAGTGATGGGCATTCCGTCTCTTTTCGATTGGCTCAGCTCTTTTGGATCCCAAACGGCTCCTTAAAAAAATGTATGTTTTGTATTTTTTCAAGTCAAACAGTTTGCGATAGTTTGACTATGATATGTGTTAAAACAATTCTAATGAAATTATTAAATTAAATCATACTCTACCTTAACCACAATGTATTTAAAAATGTGTTGGTTTGTTATGAAAAATAATGCTATTAAACATTTTTATTTAAAGTATAACTTTTTAATGTATATAAACAAAG
Source organism: Oncorhynchus tshawytscha (assembly GCF_018296145.1). Classification (NCBI taxonomy): domain Eukaryota; kingdom Metazoa; phylum Chordata; class Actinopteri; order Salmoniformes; family Salmonidae; genus Oncorhynchus; species Oncorhynchus tshawytscha. The sequence continues at coordinate 12,397,854 of NC_056445.1, forward strand.
TGCACATAAAGCTAACCATTCAGAACTAATACAATCTGAACAGCATAACAGAATAATGCACCATATCAAAGAAAAATAAATAACAATTTGCAAAACTGCAGCATGCCACAAATTGAAATACATTTAAAAAAAATAAGGATGCTATTACACATGTGCATTTAAAGTATAACTTTTTTAATGTATATTAACAAAGTGCATATAAATGTAACAATTCAAAACATATATAATCTAAACAACATATTAATATTGCACCATATCAAAGAAAAATAAATAACAATGTGCAGAACTGCAGCATCCCACTTAAAACATTAAACTGGTCCCTCTTTTCTCTCTCTTCTTTATTGCCATGTTATAACCAGCAGCACAGAGCAATGCTGACCATATTTTGCTGTTATGAGAGATTTTCATTCAGAAATGCAAACTGCCTCACTTTCGAGGGGCTGATGCAGTTTCTTCTCTCTGTAATTATTTGTCCTGTTTTCGAGAAGATCCTCTCAGAGGGAACAGATGTTGCCACTATGCAGAGTCTCCCTGTCATGACTTTAGTAAGCCATGGGTAGACAAGAGGCCTTGCTATTCCACCAGGAGGGGCTCCTCCAAATAGGATCGGACCTCCATTATGACATCTGCTGAGGGATTCCTTCGTGCTGCATCCCCAGTTGCTCTCTCATCAAACAGCATCCAAACAGCAGACGTTTGTGGCACTAGTGCTGGTGCTTCTGCTCCATCTGATCCCTCTTCTTCCTGTTGCCCTGGTTCCTGAGCCAGCTGACTGCTGGGCCTGTCCCTCCCTGCTGCTGAGATTATTTGAAGAGCCTCATCAATCGCTCTGGCATCACTGAAGGCTAACTTCTTAAACCTGGGGTCAAGTGCAGTGGTTTCTGATAGCACGTGGTTATATTCCATTCTGTGGAACTTTCTGTCCATTGATGAACATAGGGTGTCCATCAACTCTGTCACATGTCCTATGGTTACATTTGCTTCTCTCTGGCGGCTGGCTGTGATTCGCTGTAGACGCTTACACAGGAGTATAATTTTTGAGGCTGTCACATAGCTGAAAAGAGAGAACAGTAACTTATTAGTTCAGGTTCATGTTTTGTCTACTGATACTACATTCTCATCTACTGCTCATAGACATATATAATACTGGATAAAATGATGATGCAGTAATAACTGCTTACTGTACCTCTCTCCACTGATCTCCACAGTGACCTGCTCAAAGGGTTCCAGGACTCTGCACACCTCCTCCACCACCTCCCATTCCTCTTAGGTCAGAGCATCAACAGGTGCATTGACAATGGCCAGGGTAGAGATGCTGGCATCATTTGACTCAAGAAACCGCTTCAACATATAAAATGTTGAATTCCACCTTGTAGTTCAGTCTTGTTTAGGCCTCAGCTCAGGCATCCCCATCTGGCGTTGTGTAGACTTTAGTTTTTCAGCACCTACTGTGCTCATGTGGAAGTATTCCACAGCTGCTTTCACTTTGTCCACAGTGGGCTTCATCACCTTCAGAGCAACTCTTACAATCCGGTTAATTGTGTGGGCAAGACATGGATGATGGGTCCATTTTAACATTTTTATGGCTTTGGTTATGTTAGCTGCATTGACTCTAACACAACAGACCACTTTTCCATCTACTGGCCATTTTCTGGCCACTCTCTGGCTACTCAACAGTTATTCTGCCAAGTTCTTTGAGGTGTGTCTGTCGCTGAACTCAAAGCAGTCCAGAAGACAGCTAGACATTGAAAAATCTTCAATGAAGAGACATTTAAGAAGTGTAAGCAGTGGTATGTAAGAAGTGGTTAGCCTTGATGTCCAGCAGTCAGTGGTAAGGCAAACTGCAGTAGCTATTTGGACTCTTTCCCGCACTGAAGCCAGTGTGCTCTCGTACAGTTGTGGAATAAGTGATTTTGAAAGGGTTTTCCTGCTTGGTATTGTGTACATTGGATTTAGACTATTGCTATAATTTCTAAAACCTCTGTCCTCCATGATCAAAAATGGCTGGAAATCGGTGGCAATCATTTTAGCCAATGCAATATCAATTTGGCCTTGTTTTGCTACAGACAGATTTTGGCATAAACTTGTCCATAGAAGACTGCGATGCTGGCGGTAGCGGAGTAGGCCTTGGAAGGGATGTAGTTTGCGGTACATGCTGGTGGAAGCCGGGAGGGAGGCAAGTACTTGACCGGCAGTGGGAGAGTCAAAAAGAGTAAATCCATGTAGGCTGTAGTTCGGCAGTAGTTCAAAAACATCCAAAACACAATGTCAAGTGGAAGGATGACTGCTGTACATACTGTATTCTCCACATAACCCATCCAATATAACTACTGCTGTACATACTGTGTTCTCCACATAGCTCATTCTATATAACTACTGCTGTACATACTGTATTCTCCACATAACCCATCATGTATAACTACTGCTGTACATACTGTATTCTCCACATAGCTCATCCTGTATAACTACAGCTGTACATACTGTATTCTCCACATAACCCATCCTATATAACTACTGTTGTCCATACTGTGTTCTCCACACAGCTCATTCTATATAACCACTGCAGTACAGTAGTCTCCACATAACTCATTCTATATAACTACTGCTGTACAAACTGTATTCTCCACATAGCTCATTCTATATAACTACTGCTGTACATACTGTATTCTCCACATAGCTCATCCAATATAACTACTGCTGTACATACTGTGTTCTCCACATAGCTCATTATGTATAACTACTGCTGTCCATACAGTATTCTCCACATAACCCATCCTATAGAACTACTGCTGTACATATTGTGTTCTCCACACAGCTCATTATATATAACTACTGCTGTACATACTGTATTCTCCACACAGCTCATTATATATAACTACTGCAGTACAGTAGTCTCCACATAGCTCATCCAATATAACTACTGCTGTACATACTGTATTCTCCACATAGCTCATCCTGTATAACTACTGCTGTACAAACTGTATTCTCCACATAGCTCATTCTATATAACTACTGCTGTACAGTAGTCTCCACATAGCTCATCCAATATAACTACTGCTGTACATACTGTATTCTCCACATAGCTCATCCTGTATAACTACTGCTGTACAAACTGTATTCTCCACATAACCCATCCAATATAACTACTGCTGTACATACTGTGTTCTCCACATAGCTCATTCTATATAACTACTGCTGTACATACTGTATTCTCCACATAACCCATCCTGTATAACTACTGCTGTACATATTGTATTCTCCACATAGCTCATCCTGTATAACTACAGCTGTACATACTGTATTCTCCACATAACCCATCCTATATAACTACTGTTGTCCATACTGTGTTCTCCACACAGCTCATTCTATATAACTACTGCAGTACAGTAGTCTCCACATAACTCATTCTATATAACTACTGCTGTACAAACTGTATTCTCCACATAGCTCATTCTATATAACTACTGCTGTACATACTGTATTCTCCACATAGCTCATCCAATATAACTACTGCTGTACATACTGTGTTCTCCACATAGCTCATTATATATATAACTACTGCTGTCCATACAGTATTCTCCACATAGCTCATCCTGTATAACTACTGCTGTACATACTGTATTCTCCACATAGCTCATCCTATATATCTACTGCTGTACATACTGTATTCTCCACACAGCTCATTATATATAACTACTGCAGTACAGTAGTCTCCACATAGCTCATTCTATATAACTACTGCTGTACATACTGTATTCTCCACATAGCTCATCCTGTATAACTACTGCTGTACATACTGTATTCTCCACACAGCTCATTATATATAACTACTGCTGTACATACTGTATTCTCCACATAACCCATCCTATATAACTACTGCTGTACATACTGTATTCTCCACACAGCTCATTCTATATAACTACTGCAGTACAGTAGTCTCCACATAGCTCATTCTATATAACTACTGCAGTACAGTAGTCTCCACATAACTCAATCTATATAACTACTGCTGTACATACTGTATTCTCCACATAACCCATCCTATATAACTACGGCTGTACAAACTGTATTCTCCACATAGCTCATCCCGTATAACTACTGCTGTGCACACTCTATTCTTCACATAGCTCATCCTATATACAGTTGAAGTCTGAAGTTTACATACACCTTAGCCAAACACATTTAAACTCAGTTTTTCACAATTCGTGACATTTAATCCAAGTACAAATTCCCTGTTTTACGTCAGTTAGTATCACCACTTTATTTAAAAAAAAGTAAAATGTTAGAATAAAAGTAGAGAGAATGATTTATTCAACTTTTATTTCTTTCATCACATTCCCAGTGGGTCAGAAGTGTACATAAACTCAATTAGTATTTGGTATCATTGCCTTGAAATTGTTTAAATTGGGTCAAACGTTTCGGGTAGCCTTCCATAAGCTTCCCACAAAATGTAGGGTGAATATTGGCCCATTCCTCCTGACAGAGCTGGTGTAACTGAGTCAGGTTTGTCAGGCCTCCTTGCTCGCACACACTTTTTCAGTTCTGCCCACAATTTTTCTATAGGATTGAGGTCTGGGCTTTGTGATGGCCACTCCAATACCTTGACTTTGTTGTCTTTAAGCCATTTTGCCACAACTTTGGAAGTATGCTTGAGATCATTGTCCATTTGGAAGACCCATTTGCGACAAAGCTTTAACTTCCTGACTGATGTCGTGAGATGTTACTTCAATATATCAACATAATTTTCCATCTACATGATAACATCTATTTTGTGAAGTGCACCAGTCCCTCCTGCAGCAAAGCACCCCCACAACATGATGCTGCCACCCCCATACTTCACGGTTGGGATGGTGTTCTTTGGCTTGCAAGCATTCCCTATTTCCTCCAAACATAATGATGGTCAATATGGCCAAACAGTTCTATTTTTTGTTTCATCAGACCAGAGGACATTGCTCCAAAAAGTACGATCTTTGTCCCCATGTGCAGTTGCAAACCATAGTCTGGCTTTTTATGGCAGTCTTGGAGTAGTGGCTTCTTCCTTGCTGAGCCACCTTTCAGGTTATGTCAATATAGGACTCGTTATACTGTGGACATAGATCATTTTGTACCTGTTTCCTCCAGCATCTTCACAAGGTCATTTGCTGGTGTTCTGGGATTGATTTTCACTTTTCGTACCAAAGTACGTTCATCTCTAGGAGACAGAACGCGTCTCCTTCCTGAGCGGTATGACGGCTGCATAGTCCCATGGTGTTTATACTTGCATACTATTGTTTCTACAGATGAACGTGGTACTTGCTCCCAAGGATGAACCAGACTTGTGGAGGTCTACAATTTCTTTTCTGAGGTCTTTTGATTTTCCCATGATGTCAAGCAAAGAGACGCTGAGATTGAAGGTAGGCCTTGAAATACATCCACAGGTACACCTCCAATTGACTTAAATTATGTCAATTAGCCTATCAGAAGCTTCTAAAGCCATGACATCATTTTCTGAAATTTTTCAAGCTGTTTAAAGGCACAGTCAACTTAGTGTATGTAAACTTCTGACCCACTGGAATTGTGTTACAGTGAATTCTAAGTGAAATAATATGTCTGTAAACAATGGTTGGAAAAATTACTTGTGTCATGCACAAAGTAGATGTCCTAACCGACTTGCCAAAACTATAGTTTGTCAACAAGAAATTTGTGGAGTGATTGAAAAATGAGTTTTAATGACTCCAACCTAAGTGTATGTAAATGTCCGACTTCAACTGTACCTAAAGCGGAACATTGCCATTGGCGGCACTGAGTCACATTGAGAGATATCCAATGCAACCTTGTTAACAATTTCGAACACAGCAATGTGAGATGTAATCTACACCTCAATTAGGCTGATAGAATTCTTCATTATTTCGTTTAATGATTTTTAATTTGAGCGTCATGACTTCTCTATAGCCTACCCTTTCTCGTTCTTAGCTTCTCGTTCTTAGCTTCTCGTTCTTAGCTTCTAACACAAGTGGGACGGGCGTGGCTTCGTGACAACGATCACAAGAGCAGCTGCTCACCGATATGACAGCTCCAATGCAGTCCCACCTCCGACAACGCCAAAACATCAGCTATGTGGGTGTCGGCTATCATCAGTTAACGAATGATCTGATTGAATTTAGGCCTTAGACATTTACTGCACTGCTGGAGCTAGAAACACAAGCATTTCACTTTACCAGCTTTAACATCTGCTAATCTGTGTTCGCAACAAATCAACTTAGATTTGATTTCATAATGCATTGTACCTGTCGGTATGAAGTGTTACTGTACCTTTATATTCAATACAAGGGATTGTGTTGAAGCATAACAACTCCATCTCACCGGAATGTTTATCTATTTAAAAATGGGTAACTACTGCAGCAGGACTATGCATGGGTAAATAATGAAGACTATAGTAAAAGTGTAAAGAGCTGTGTGCCTCTGGAGGCTGAGACCAATCAAGTCTGATGGATTCATAATTCATTGGTACACGGTGCAAACACAGACACATGAAATCTTCATGGTCTTCCCATGTTCTTCCTCTCTCTCTCTCTCTCTTGCTCTCTCTCTCTCACACAATCCAATATCTTCATCATTAAGTTGTAGTTACAATGTGTGTGTGTGTGTTCCTTCATGCGTGCAAGTAGTAGGGTGTATGTCTCCTGCCACACATTATCTCTCCTACCACACACACACACATGCCAAGGTTACTGGGAGAGAGACTCTCCAAGGACTCTACATATGATAGACATGTTAATTGGATTTAAACCTGGCAGCTTCACTACCTGCTTAGTACAGTATAACTTCTCAAGGTCAGATAGAAGATGGAAAGTCTTGGAGTCATCTGTCTCTCTCTCTCTCTCTCCTGTCTCTGTCTCTCTCACTGTCTCTACCTCGCTCTGTCTCTACTTTCCTCTTTTCCTACCAACCCCCCTCCTCTCTCTCCTTCCAACCCCCCTCCTCTCTCTCTTTCCAATCCACCGCCCCTGTCTTTCCCTCCCTACATCAGTCCTGCTTATCTCCTCCTCAATCCAGCCTCCCCAGGTGGCTACAGTAGGACATGGCTCCAGTGCTCCAGTCTCCCACCTTGATCCTGAAGGTCAAAGATACAATATGATGCTCCTTCCCCTGCCAGCTCCCACAGTGATGCCTCAGCTCTTGCATATGGTTCCTGTCACACACACGCACACATGCACACACACACGCTCACTCACACACACACACGTGCGCGCACACACACGTATTGCCAAGTCGACAGCAGTGAGTCTCCCTGGTTGTGATTTACGTCTTTATCGAGCTACAGTAAGAGGGCCATCAAGTGTGTGGTCTATAAACACAGTACTTAACACTAATGTGATCAGATACAGTAGCTGCCTTACTAATGGGATAATTTAATTATCAGGGAGCGAGCCTATTGAGTCATTGATCTACTGGCCAATGGCCGTGCAGAAATGCTGAAGGTCAATTTGGTCAAATATAATCTAACCTTGAGTATTACAAATGATGACACAGTAGCTACCAAGATAACACATAACCTTCTTAGAACCATATGTTTCTTAGAGCTTGGTGAGAGTTTGTTTGCCCTATGGTCATTTTGCATACAAATTTCCCACAAAGTTCTGGGAATGGTGCAGGATACCCAGCTAGCACATAACGTTCTGAGAACCATGTTTCTCAGGTAGGAATTTCAGTACTTCAGCATAACGTTTCCTACAGGTTTTCTCATGGTTCTATTTAAAGTAATGTTCTGAAATTGTTCCGAGAACATTAAGAAATAATGTTGTTCTTTGTGAATTTTCTGCAGGTTTACTCGTGGTTTTATTTAAAGTCACGTTCTCAAAACATTAAAAAGACTCCACAAAAACCATGAGAAAACATTCGTAAGTTTCAAAGAATGTTCTAAGAATGTTATTTAATAACATATACATTCCGTTCTTACTGGCAACCAAACTCTCTCTATCCCCTATCTAGTTAAGAGTGTTCAGGTCTATTGGCCACACCTGATCTTAATGATTACTTGTTTCCTTTGAAATGGAGTCTGTTTGAATAGAATAAAATGAACAGCTTTGTATCAGCTAACCTCTGTGGGATTGGTGTCACGGTTGAGCTAACGTGCGCTAATGTGATTAGCATGATGCTGTAAGTAACAAGAACATTTCCCAGGACATTGACATGTGTTATATGGGCAGAAATCTTACATTCTTGTTAATCTGACTGCAGTGTCCAATTTACAGTAGCTATTACAGTGAAGAAATACCATGCTATTGTTTGAGGAGAGTGCACAACAACAACAAAACTTTTATCACAGTAACTGGTTTGATACATTCACCTCTGAAGTTAAATAATAAACTTACTTTCAGTAATCTTGCTTTCCCATAATTTCCAAGGAACCAAAGTGCTAGTTGGGTACTGTGTGGCCAGTTTTTTCCTCCAGTTGGTTTTCAATGTGGTCTTAAAATCCTCCATCCTTGAATAGTCTATTAGTTCATAAAATTATGATACAGTATCTAGCCTACTGTGTATTTATTTATTTTATATTTTATTTTATTTAACTAGGCAAGTCAGTTAAGAACAAATTCTTCTTTACAATGACGGACTACCAAAAGGCAAAAGGCCTCCTGCGGGGATGGGGCCCTGGAATTTAAAAGATATATATATATATAAAATATAGGACAAAACACACATCACAACAAGAGAGACAACACAACACTAAATAAAGAGAGACCTCAGACAACAACATAGCAAGGCAGCAACACATTACAACACAGCATGGTAGCAACACAACATAACAACAACATGGTAGCAACACAACATGGTAGCAGCACAAAACATGGTACAAATATTATTGGGCACAGACAACAGCACAAAGGACAAGAAGGTAGAGACAACAATACATCTCACAAGGCAGCCACAACTGTCAGTAAGAGTGTCCATGATTGAGTGTGTGAATTAAGAGATTGAGATAAAACTGCCCAGTTTGAGTGTTTGTTGAAGCTCGCTCCAGTCGCTAGCTGCAGCGAACTGAAAAGAGGAGCAACCCAGGGATGTGTGTGCTTTGGGGACCTTTAACAGAATGTGACTGGCAGAACGGGTGTTGTATGTGGAGGATGAAGGCTGCAGTAGATATCTCAGATAGGGGGGAGTGAGGCCGAAGAGGGTTTTATGAATAAGAATCAACTAGTGGGTCTTGCGATGGGTATACAGAGATGACCAGTTTACAGAGGAGTATAGAGTGCAGTGATGTGCCCTATAACGAGCATTGGTGACAAATCTGATGGCCGAATGTTAAAGAACACCTAGCCGCTCGAGAGCACCCTTACCTGCCGATCTATAAATTATGTCTCCGTAATCTAGCATAGTAGGATGGTCTTCTGAATCAGCTATGGGTGAAAGAGGAGCGATTACGATAGAAGAAACCAAGTCTAGATTTAACTTTAGCCTGCAGCTTTGATATGTGCTGAGAGAAGGACTGTGCACCAACTAGCCATACTCCCAAGTACTTGTATGAGGTGACTACCTCAAGCTCTAAATCCTCAGAGATAGTAAAAACACCTGTGGGAGGATAGGGATTCTTCTTACTAAACCACATGATCTTTGTTTTGGAGGTGTTCAGAATAAGGTTAAGGGTAGAGAAAGCTTGTTGGACATAAAGAAAGCTTTGTTGTGGAGCATTTAACACAAAATCTTGGGAGCGGCCAGCTGAGTATAAGACTGTAACATCTGCATATAAATGTATGAGAGAACTTCCTACTGCCTGAGCTATGTTGTTGACGTAAATTGAGAAGAGCGTGGGCCTAGGATTGAGCCTTGGGGTACTCCCTTTGTGACAGGCAGTGGCTAAAACAGCAGACTTTCTGACATAACACACTGCACTCTTTGAGAGAGGTAGTTAGCAAACCAGCCCAAAGAGCCCTCAGAAACACCTTCAGCCGGCTCACAAGAATGGAATGGTCCACCATATCAAAAGCTTTGGCCAAGTCAATAAAAATAGCAGTAAAAATTGCTTAGAATCTAGGGCAATGGTGACATCATTGAGGACCTTTAAGGGTTGCAGTGACACATCCATAACCTGAGCAGAAACCAGATTGCATACCCGAGAGAATACTATAGATATCAAGAATTCTAGTCAGTTGACTAGAAGTTTTTCCAACACTTTTGATGAACAGGGCAAAATAGAACAGTTGATCTCCCCCTTCAAATAAAGGATGAACCGTGGCTGCCTTCCAAGCAGTGGGAACCTCCTCAGAAAGGTCAGAGACAGGTTAAAAAGGTTGGCGATAGGCTTACCGATGATAGAGGCAGCAACCTTAAGAAGAAAGGGTCTAAACCATCTGACCCAGATGTTTTTTGAGGTCAAGTTTAAGGAGCTCCTTGCACCTAGGGCCCAGTGACTGCCTGCAGGGAGACACTTTGTTGCAGGGCTGGGGAAAAAGAAGGAGAAGCATCGGGGAGTCGCATTAGAAGGGGTGGGAAATGTTTTTATGTGGTTGTTTCAGGTTGTTTCACTGAGCAGCCATTACGAAAACAGGCTGTAAAACAGTGATCACTAATGTCATTACAGAAAACACCAGACTGATACCTATCAGGATTATTTGTGAGGATAGTAGCCTTTTCTGGGTGTTTGGAGTCATACCTTGTGGGATTGGTAATAATTGGTAATAATCTGAGAAATATTTAGGGAGTCCCATAGGTTTAGGACTTGGTCAGGTGGTTTAAGCATGGCCCAGTTTAGGTCACCAAGCAGGACAAATTCAGACTTAGTGTAAGGGGCCAGGAGAGAGCTTAGGGCAGGTAGGGTACAGGCTGATGGCGGACGGAGGCATCAACAAAGAGCCATTTTAAAGTTTAATGCTTAAAACCAGCAAATCAAATGGTTTGGGGACAGACTTGGTGGAGACAACCGAGCACTTAAGGTGATCCTTGGTAAAGATTGCCACTCCACCACCTTTGGAAGATCTGTCTTGCCGAAAAAGGTTATAACCAGAAAGGTTAACATCAGTATTCAAAACACTCTTCCTTAACCAGGTCTCATTAATGACCAACACATCTGGATTGGAGCTGTGATCCCACACTTTCAATTGATCCATTTTAGGTAATAAGCTTCTATTGTTAACGTGCACATAACCCAAGCTTTTACGAGAGCAGAAATCAGTTAAGTAGAGATCAGAGCACAAGTCAGAATTGGGGCTAGCAACAGTAGATGGGCCAGGGTGTACATGCACATTTCCAGATATCATCTACAGTAATGCAATCAAGGCACGGCAGAGGACAAGGAGAGCTCTGCAGTGCTGATTTTTTTACATCTGAATGTGCATCAGATGGCAACAAGATCATATTGTACAGCAATTTCATCAGGTAAAATGGATACAAAGCCGGCGAGACGTGATTAGAATAGGATGGGAGGCCAAAAGTCTGGGTAACCAGTAGAGAGTCAGAGTCCTGTGGGTGGGAACAAACATAATCTGTCCCACGGTTGGTTAAAGAAGGTTTGTAGTCAACAAAGTATGCAGGTGTCATAAGAAAATAAAGGAAAAATATACAAGAAAATCATAAAATATATAACGACTTGGGGCTCGCCATTGTAAATTCAGAGTCACTCTCCCCAACAGTGCGTGAGTGCTGGAGGCGAGCGAAAGCTCAGGAGAGAGGGGTGAGTGTGGTGGAGGTATCTGTACCAGACAGGGGGAGACAGGCCAGGGCAGATGGTGAACAGATTACCAGGTGGAATCCAAGCAGCAATTCAGCAGACAACGGAAGTAGGTGTCACACCCACTTGGGAGAAGCTTTTATTTCTAGAGGCAGACTTCTTACAGAAAATGCAAGTGAATGATCTTTGAACAGCAGGAGGGGGCTTCAAAGAATGCTTCAAAGACTCCTGCCACTTGTTGGGCCCAAATTCCTTGACACCTTTTACTTCACACCTTAGTGCTAATTGAATTTGTATCTGGTCTGTCCTTGCAAGCCTGGGAGCCTTAACTCAGCATTCAGTCCCCAGAAAGTCAAATATATCATTGTAATGTACTTTAAAAAAAAAAAAAAAAATTTTTCTTCCTGGCTTTGAAAATAGCATCAGACCAAACACTACTCACTCAGTTCCAGGTTGGATGGTGTCTTCAGGTCTCTGCTGTTTGTTTGCTAGAGCCCCCTCCGCATAGCTTGGAAAAAGAGCACCTTGGAAGCAGTAATCGCTACAGTTAATTCTGGTCAAAATGAGGTTGTAGGGTTGGAGTGTTGATCTGGAGCGAAGGCCATGCTTTGGAGGGTAGCATCCTGCATATGTACCTGCCAAAAAATCCAAGTTTATCTAACTCAAAATCTGTCCTTTTGTAAAAAGGATGGCCAGTTTTAACAGTTACAACATTCCCGTCTTCCCTCCTCCTGCAGGAAATGTTTCTGCAAGCCTGGACATGCTCCATCTTGTCCATATACTCAAAACAATTTGTTTCCATTTAATGTGTCAGCCAAGAGTCAGAACTCTGGTCAAACAAGTCTGTTCTCTAACTAAAAAGACAGCTAGGGGATGTGCTAAAAAACTGTTACCAATATGAGTTTAATGACTCTTCCTCATAACATTATTTTTAAGGGATGATACATATCCTATTAGGCCTATGCATATGCATAGTATGGCAGTGCACACAAATCATGGTCTCCTATTAATTGTGTATACATCCCAGCTAGCACAGTTGGTTCCTTGGAAGTTGTGGGAACATATGTTTTTGGTTTCAAATTGGTTTCACATTTGGATTCACCTGACTAGTAAAATGAAAAGTTCTTTAAACATTCTGAGAACAGAAGTGAACATTACGCCTGTTCCGGGAATGTTTATTTTTTAGGTTGCAGAGAGGTTCTTAGAACGTTTTATTCTGGCTCCTTTAAAGTTTCCGAGAGGTTTTAAAAATGCTCTGGAAATTATAGGTTATTTGGAGGTTTTTGAATAACTTTCTTAAAACCTTAACTGAATGTTTTAATAACACTGGTAGCTTAGGTTAACTTTTTTGATTTCCAAGCACAGATAAGACACATAGAAATGTATATCCTTAGGCATTAATCATGCAAACACATTTGGTTTTCATTGTTACACGACATCTGTGAGATTTTAACCTATAAGCTTCTGTTGTCTATCTATGGAATTAGTACACTGCGTCACCAAGATGGAGCTAGCATGCAATGTTTTTTACGCATACAAAGCTGTTCATTTTAGTCTATTCAAACAGACCCCATTTCAAAGAAAACACACACTCATTAAGATCAGGCATGGCCTATTAGTGGGCTCGGCCAACACACTTGGACACACTTAACAAGATAGTTTTGTTGATGCTGAGAACGGAATGCATATGTTTTTAAATAACATTCTTAGAGCGTTCTCTGAACATTACTAAAGTGTTCTTAACATTTGTGAACGGGAATGTATTTTTTTAATATATTTTTTTTATTTCACCTTTATTTAACCAGGTAGGCCAGTTGAGAACAAGTTCTCATTTGCAACTGCGACCTGGCCAAGATAAAGCATAGCAGTGTGAGCAGACAACACAGAGTTACACAAATCAAATCAAATCAAATCAAATCAAATCAGCACATGGAATAAACAATTAACAAGTCAATAACACAGTAGAAAACAAAGGGGGGAGTCTATATACAATGTGTGCAAAAGGCATGAGGAGGTAGGCGAATAATTACAATTTTGCAGATTAACACTGGAGTGATAAATGATCAGATGGTCATGTATAGGTAGAGATATTGGTGTGCAAAAGAGCAAGTAAATAAATAAAAACAGTATGGGGATGAGGTAGGTGAAAATGGGTGGGCTATTTACCAATAGACTATGTACAGCAGCAGCGGTCGGTTAGCTGCTCAGATAGCTGATGTTTGAAGTTGGTGAGGGAGATAAAAGTCTCCAACTTCAGCGATTTTTGCAATTCGTTCCAGTCACAGGCAGCAGAGTACTGGAACGAAAGGCGGCCAAATGAGGTGTTGGCTTTAGGGATGATCAGTGAGATACACCTGCTGGAGCGCGTGCTACGGATGGGTGTTGCCATCGTGACCAGTGAACTGAGATAAGGCGGAGCTTTACCTAGCATGGACTTGTAGATGACCTGGAGCCAGTGGGTCTGGCGACGAATATGTAATGAGGGCCAGCCGACTAGAGCATACAGGTCGCAGTGGTGGGTGGTATAAGGTGCTTTAGTGACAAAACGGATGGCACTGTGATAGACTGCATCCAGTTTGCTGAGTAGAGTGTTGGAAGCCATTTTGTAGATGACATCGCCGAAGTCGAGGATCGGAAGGATAGTCAGTTTTACTAGGGTAAGCTTGGCGGCGTGAGTGAAGGAGGCTTTGTTGCGGAATAGAAAGCCGACTCTTGATTTGATTTTCGATTGGAGATGTTTGATATGAGTCTGGAAGGAGAGTTTGCAGTCTAGCCAGACACCTAGGTACTTATAGATGTCCACATATTCAAGGTCGGAACCATCCAGGGTGGTGATGCTAGTCGGGCATGCGGGTGCAGGCAGCGATCGGTTGAAAAGCATGCATTTGGTTTTACTAGCGTTTAAGAGCAGTTGGAGGCCACGAAAGGAGTGTTGTATGGCATTGAAGCTTGTTTGGAGGTTAGATAGCACAGTGTCCAATGACGGGCCGAAAGTATATAGAATGGTGTCGTCTGCGTAGAGGTGGATCAGGGAATCGCCTGCAGCAAGAGCAACGTCATTGATATATACAGAGAAAAGAGTCGGCCCGAGAATTGAACCCTGTGGCACCCCCATAGAGACTGCCAGAGGACCGGACAGCATGCCCTCCGATTTGACACACTGAACTCTGTCTGCAAAGTAATTGGTGAACCAGGCAAGGCAGTCATCCGAAAAACCGAGGCTACTGAGTCTGCCGATAAGAATATGGTGATTGACAGAGTCGAAAGCCTTGGCAAGGTCAATGAAGACGGCTGCACAGTACTGTCTTTTATCGATGGCGTTATGATATCGTTTAGTACCTTGAGTGTTGCTGAGGTGCACCCGTGACCGGCTCGGAAACCAGATTGCACAGCGGAGAAGGTACGGTGGAATTCGAGATGGTCAGTGACCTGTTTGTTTACTTGGCTTTCGAAGACCTTAGATAGGCAGGGCAGGATGGATATAGGTCTGTAACAGTTTGGGTCCAGGGTGAAGAGGGGGATGACTGCGGCAGCTTTCAATCCTTGGGGATCTCAGACGATATGAAAGAGAGGTTGAACAGGCTGGTAATAGGGGTTGCGACAATGGCGGCGGAAAGTTTCAGAAATAGGGGGTCCAGATTGTCAAGCCCAGCTGATTTGTACGGGTCCAGGTTTTGCAGCTCTTTCAGAACATCTGCTATCTGGATTTGGGTAAAGGAGAACCTGGAGAGGCTTGGGCGAGGAGCTGCCGGGGGCAGAGCTGTTGGCCGAGGTTGGAGTAGCCAGGCGGAAGGCATGGCCAGCCGTTGAGAAATGCTTATTGAAGTTTTCGATAATCATGGATTTATCGGTGGTGACCGTGTTACCTAGCCTCAGTGCAGTGGGCAGCTGGGAGGAGGTGCTCTTGTTCTCCATGGACTTCACAGTGTCCCAGAACTTTTTGGAGTTGGAGCTACAGGATGCAAACTTCTGCCTGAAGAAGCTGGCCTTAGCTTTCCTGACTGACTGCGTGTATTGGTTCCGGACTTCCCTGAACAGTTGCATATCCCGGGGACTATTCGATGCTATTGCAGTCCGCCACAGGATGTTTTTGTGCTGGTCGAGGGCAGTCAGGTCTGGGGTGAACCAAGGACTGTATCTGTTCTTAGTTCTGCATTTTTTGAACGGAGCATGCTTATCTAAAATGGTGAGGAAGTTACTTTTAAAGAATGACCAGGCATCCTCAACTGACGGGATGAGGTCAATGTCCTTCCAGGATACCCGGGCCAGGTCGATTAGAAAGGCCTGCTCACAGAAGTGTTTTAGGGAGCGTTTGACAGTGATGAGGGGTGGTCGTTTGACTGCGGCTCCGTAGCGGATACAGGCAATGAGGCAGTGATCACTGAGATCCTGGTTGAAGACAGCGGAGGTGTATTTGGAGGGCCAGTTGGTCAGGATGACGTCTATGAGGGTGCCCTTGTTTACAGAGTTAGGGTTGTACCTGGTGGGTTCCTTGATGATTTGTGTGAGATTGAGGGCATCTAGCTTAGATTGTAGGACTGGCGGGGTGTTAAGCATATCCCAGTTTAGGTCACCTAACAGAACAAACTCTGAGGCTAGATGGGGGCGATCAATTCACAAATGGTGTCCAGGGCACAGCTGGGGGCTGAGGGGGTCGGTAGCAGGCGGCAACAGTGAGAGACTTATTTCTGGAGAGAGTAATTTTCAAAATTAGTAGTTCGAACTGTTTGGGTATGGACCTGGAAAGTATGACATTACTTTGCAGGCTATCTCTGCAGTAGACTGCAACTCCTCCCCCTTTAGCAGTTCTATCTTGACGGAAGATGTTATAGTTGGGTATGGAAATCTCTGAATTTTTGGTGGCCTTCCTGAGCCAGGATTCAGACACAGCAAGGACATCAGGGTTAGCAGAGTGTGCTAGAGCAGTGAGTAAAACAAACTTAGGGAGGAGGCTTCTGATGTTGACATGCATGAAACCAAGGCTTTTTCGATCACAGAAGTCAACAAATGAGGGTGCCTGGGGACATGCAGGGCCTGGGTTTACCTCCACATCACCCGCGGAACAGAGAAGGAGTAGTATGAGGGTGCGGCTAAAGGCTATCAAAACTGGTCGCCTAGAGCGTTGGGGACAGAGAATAAGAGGAGCAGGTTTCTGGGCATGGTAGAATATATTCAGGGCATAATGCGCAGACAGGGGTATGGTGGGGTGCGGGTACAGCGGGGGTAAGCCCAGGCACTGGGTGATGATGAGAGAGGTTGTGTCTCTGGACATGCTGGTTGTAATGGGTGAGGTCACCGCATGTGTGGGAGGTGGGACAAAGGAGTTATCAGGGGTATGAAGAGTAGAACTAGGGGCTCCATTGTGAACTAGAACAATGATAACTAACCTGAGCAACAGTATACAAGGCATATTGACATTTGAGAGAGACATACAGCGAGGCATACAGTAATCACAGGTGTTGAATTGGGAAAGCTAGCTTAGACAGTAGGTGAGACAACAGCTAATCAGCTAGCACAACAACAGCAGGTAAAATGGCGTTGACTAGGCAACGGGGCCGACAGATAAAACATAAACAAGCAGAATGGAGTACCGTGATTAATGGACAGTCCAGAGTGCATCAGCTATGTAGCCAAGAGATCAGTGTCCAGGGGGCAGCGGTGGATGGGGCAGGGAAGCTGGACTGGCGAGTGTTATCCAGGTTGAAAAAAAGTTAACAATGACTAAATAGCTTGTAGCTAGTTAGCTGGTTAGCTTCTGGAGGTTCTTGAGTGTGTTCTAAAAATTAAAAATAATAGCGATTCCGTATCACATTGGGTGAGCCAGGTTTCCGGAAAGGTATAAACAGATTAAAAATCAAGAAGAGATAGAAAGTAAATATGGGTCCGGTGAGTGTTTGGGACGCGGCGATTCAGACGGTTAGCAGGCCTGTGCTAACAAGCTAACAGTTCGTAGGCCCGGGCTAGACAAGCTAGCAGTTAGCAGGCCTGTGCTAACAAGCTAACAGTTCGTAGGCCCGGGCTAAACAAGGTAGCAGTTAGCAGGCCGAGTTTAGCAAGCAGGGAGATAGCGAGGGCTAGAGAGTTGGCCTTTAGGGGACGTCGCGATGGGGTGAGTCTGTTTATTCCTCTTCATGCGGTGACATCGATAGACCGGTCGTGGGCCCGGGTATTGTAGCCCAGGAGTATGCTACGGTGGTAGTACAGGTGCGCTGGCCGGGCTAGCTTCACGCTAAGTGGGTGGGAGCGCTAGCCAGGAGTAAACATCCGGGGTTGCGGTTTAGCTAGATAGCTAGTTGTGAAGATCCAGCTGAAATGTTCCGTTTGCGGTGGGAGTCCAGGGATGAATCCGGGGATGAAAAATAAATAGGTCCGTTATGCTCTGGTTAGAGTCGCGTTGTTCGAGCTGGCGAGAGCTTTCCGAGCTAAAGGTTAGCTGAAGACCGCTAGCATAGCTGGTGGTTAGCCGGCTAGCTTCAGTTGAGGGGTTCCGGCTCCGAAGTAAATATAAATACTTTAGGAAAAATAGCTACATTGGGTGAGGCGGGTTGCAGGAGAGTATTTGGAAGTATTTGGAAGCTTAGGTTTAGCAAAATGTTTTTGAAGAAAATATGTAAAAAACGAAAAATAGACGATATATACAAGGGACACGACGAGACAGGGTGACTTACTGCTACGCCATCTTGGACGTTATGCTTTTTAATAAACATTCTTAGAACGTTCTCTGAACGTTACTAAAGATTTCTTGTGTTTTTCATGAAAAGTTATCTTAAAGATCTTGGGAACAATTTGAGAACATGACTTTAAATAAAACCATTTGAATATCTGTATGAAACGTTATGGTGAAGTACTGAAATGTAGACAGAAGAACGTTGTTTCTTGAGGTTCTTGGAGCAATTTAAGAACATTCCAGTTGGAGAACGTTCCTAGAACATTATCATGTTAATGTTATGAAATACCAAGAAAATCAATTAATTTTTTTGTCAAGTTCCTTAAATGTACTGAGAATGTTCCAAAGCCAAGCAACTATTCGACACCATTCCCAGAAAGGTTGTATAAAAAACAACCATAGGACAACCACGCTCTCACCAAGCTCTAAGAAACATATGGTTGTCGAACTTTATGTGCTAGCTGGGATGTGTAAACATACCCTGTAGGCTACTGCAGATGTTTTGCACAATAACTGATATCGAACAAACAGACATCAGAATAGTTTCAATCCAAAATATTATGTTAAACCATGGAGAAAGAGGTGGTGTCAGTATACGCCGATATTGCTATGGTAATTATGATGATAATATATTAATCGAGTGCGCGTCATCGGGCGTGGTTGGCTGCCAGCGGCGGTAGTCAGGAGGCAGGATCTGGTGGATGTGGATTGACAGATCAGGGTTAGCCGCCAGGGGAGTCCATTTTCCTTCACAGTCCTCCCCGAGACACCCAGCTCACTTCGGTGCTCCACGGAGCGGACAGAGAGAACGAGCCAGAGCCGCGCCTCTCTTCTCTCTCAGCTCGCAGCTGTGTAACAAACACACAGCAGCACACAGCAGCAGCGCCGCACAGTCTGCGAGACTCTCAGCCCGACCCAACCACAGCCAGTGCAGCCTGTTCTGCTCACAAGGGAAAGTCCGGTGATCTGCTGTTTATGGAGATGAGATGCATGTGACCATGTTGTCGCTGTAATATGAGTTTGCTATTGGCATGTGGTGCCATGAAAACCTTGCAGGGATATCTAGTTCGGTAAGGCATGGCGCTTTCTACTTGACCAAATACATCTCACAGGAGGTGGCGGCTGGCTTGCACAGAACAACAGCACGGCGGAGACCAAACCCAGGGCGCTGAATTTAGATATGAGCTAAAAGTTTACCAACATTATAAGATGTTTGGGATCTACATTAGGTGTTTACGTTTAGTGTGATTCTTGTCATTATGGGTGTAGACTGAACGGGAGCTTATTCTCTTCACCGAGATAACGATGGCTTTCTGAGGAGGATATCTCTGTCTGCGCTATGATCTGGACCATGCGGACTCTGATGCTGAGGACGCTGTGTGTGTTGTTGGGGAATGCACATATCTTGTCTCTCAGAAATAATGGCTACATGCGAACTAGAGAAACCGCGTTGGGTTATTATGGGTTTAACGCCACAGCGACACACAGGACCGCTCACACAGCCATCGGAGAAGGTCCCCAAAACACAGTTTACAACAGCACTCGCTTTGGGGGACACGCTACAGGTACGTCCTACTCCAAACAGAATATTCAAACGTGGATGGAAAAGATTCATTCTACTAATGTGAGAAGGACGCGCGTAATTACGGATGAAACAAAACATAGGCATGTCGGATTAAAACAACACCAGTCCAACAGAACACTAACGCTGGGGGATTACTCTGACACCCCACACAGGGACATGATACGCCGCCACAAGAGGAGAAAGTTGAATAGGGAGATTGGCGGAGCCGCTGCCATGGGTACGGCAGGTGGATACAATATCCCTGAGTCTCCAGCAATGGGCCAGCAGCGCGGGGGACAACTGGACAGCGACAGACGCAAGAGAGGCACAAAAGACGAGCAGAAGAAGGCGTTTAAGAGGGAGAGGGGGAGAAAAGTGAACAAAAGCTCATTGGCTTTATCTCAGGCGCACAGCGCAGTGGGCGGGCTGGACCCCCCTCTCTCTCCATGGGAACCAATACCCAAGCCCCTAGCTCTCACCTCTACCGACCTACCCCTCGACTTCTTCACCAGGAAAAACGAGATGTTTACTTACCGGGAGGAAAACCCGTGGGATGCCACTCCAATGACACCTCCCAACACAGCAGATTTTGGAAGTGAAATCAAAAACCCATTTTACCCAGTGACAAGTGAAACCTTTGGAGCTTATGCTATCATGGGCGTTTCTGCCATAATTTTCCTCACTGGGATAGCAGGGAACATAGCCATACTGTGCATCGTGTGTCAGAACTACTATATGAAGAGCATCTCCAACTCTCTCATAGCTAACCTGGCCATCTGGGATTTTGTAGTGGTCTTCTTTTGCCTGCCCCTTGTCATTTTCCACGAATTGACTAAGTCCTGGCTACTGGGAGATTTCACCTGTAAAATCGTGCCATATTTGGAGGTATTCTATTATGTTCTATTCTATTTGATTATATTGTACTACATATTGTCTCCTATATTGGTGGCTGATGGGGCATCCGCACATTTCTCTTTGCATAGGCACAATTTCAAGTAGTATTGCATTGTCTAGTACACATTTATAATACAGTATTGTCATATTCAGAACAAGTTGTGATAGAAAAGTCTGAACATGACACTAATCCATTTCCCCCTAACAGGGGATTAGCCATCCTCGGCATAATAATAAACAAGATGAGTTCCCACCAAACTCAGATGTCACCTCAACTCATTGTGACACCCAGTGTGACACTGCTACATACACCTGCTGGCTGCTGGATGGAAGTGACATCCCTACCTCCACCCTCACCTCATGACACCCACACACTTAATCCTTCCCTCTATCTCTCCCTCATTTTCTCCCACTTCTGTGTGTCTCTCGCTCTCTCTCTCTCTATTTCTCTCTCTCTCTGTGTGCAGTCATGCCTTTACTTTGTGACTTTGGGTTAAAACCCATTTGTTATTCCCAGAACTCTTATTGTGCAGTGTAGTGGTGAAACTGGTGAATGGTATTGGGTTGCTGCTGCAGAGAAACATGACTTCTAAGTAGAGCACTAGGTGTGCAGTGAGGAGTGCTTGAAGAAGGTGTCAGTAGACCGTGTGTGTGTGTGTGTGGGGGGGGTTGTTTCCGTGCATGTGGGTGAGTGCGTGCAGGCACGTTTGTGAATTTTAAACATGCATGCCCATGAGTCCCTGCGTGCGTCAGTGCATGCGTGTGTGTCGTCCGGCCATGCGTGTGCATGTGTGTGTCCATGCGTGTCCTCAGCCCAGTGCAGTGCTGAGTTGACCCACTGTGACTGTATGTGGATTAAGTGGGGAGTAAAGTCACTCCGCAGGCAGGATGTGGGAGAGAACACTCCACTGGGAGGAGAGGAAGCCTCGGGCTGCATTGCCCACTGACTCAGGACACACACACCCACACACAGATGTGTGTGCAGACACAATCAGACAGACTCACAGACGAAGACACACGTACGCATGTACATGACCACACAGCTAACATGGTGACGATAATGCATTAGATACAGACAGCTAGGAGAGGAGGAGAGATGCTACAGTTTTCCACTGAGACATGAACAGTCCCTTTGACACTGATGGGAGGATCTCTCTGTGGTGTGTGTATGTGTGCGCGTGGCTTCTGTGGCCTGCTCATGTGGTGTGTGTGAGTGTGTGTATGTAATCAAGTCTCCAGTGATGTGCAGAGCTCTAACATGCTGACCACACCGCTAGCGTTGCACCCACACTGCTCGCAAGCGCTAACTAGCGTCTGTGTTGCAAAGCGCTAAAATAGAAGTCAGCTCTATTTGTGACACTGAACGCGGTGCAAGTCCTGCCTCCCCCATCTCCGCATTGGTTTATAGAAACATATACCCACGTGCCATCTCCTCATTGGTTATACACACATGGGTGATTGAAAGATGAACTGAGGTCAGTCAGTCAGTTATGGTAATAGACCTTATTATGAAAGTTAGATGCCAATCGCCATATAAAGTCCAAAGAAGAAAAAGCCGGGAAGGAGGAGAGATGATTAGAAACAATTCGGTTGACCGTTTTATGTGTATTAATTGTCGGAGTAGAGGACCTTGTGCATTTCAGCTAGCTAAATTGCCATAAATGTATAATGCTTTTTCGACCTTTCCCCAAGTTGATATAATTGGTTCAGAGTGCTGTTATATGAATCACGTCCCTGGCTAATGTCTGCAGCGTAGCCTATATCAACAGCCAGTAGTGAATAGTAAAGATAATGCTTCTATAAGTTCAGTGTGAACAGTGAGGCTCAGATAGGCATAGAGGGGTTCTCTCCAGCAGCTTTGTCCACTCTCAGACAGAGAGAGACTGGGAGGCTGAGGTGCTGCTGTATGCAGTGAGATAAACTCATCCCAGTCTGCTGCAGGGAATTGGGAAACTGGGAGCCATTCAGGTCAGAGGTGGACGACTGCATTGTGCTGGGACTGGTGTTAATAGCTAGACATTCATCACCCTGTCACCCATGTATGTGGGCACCCACTTGCACAGGCTCAATCACACACACATAGGCTCAATCTCTCTCATTTATGGACACACATGCACAGAATCTCAAACACACACTAAATCTCACACACACCTAGTCTCTCTCTCTCTCTCTCTCTCACTCACTCACTCACTCACACACACACGCAGAAACTCTCTCTCACACACACATGGTAGCAGGGCGTACTGATATTCCAGATGGGCGGGATGGCCTGCGCTCCACTGATATTTACCCACAGTGATCCTCTCTGCACGTGCTCACTGTGGTTAGGGGAAGGACACTCACACACACATACACACCACACACTCCCACATATACACTCCGCCCAACAGCACATTATCTGTCCCTCTATTATTCATTACTCATGCGGTCTGATGGACACATACATGATAGTTCATTGGAAAATATGTTAATGATTCAGTGTATATAATTAATATTTGTAAATAATGGATAATGGGTGATATTTATCCCATTCAGGCTATTTGTTAGCTAGTGGATGAGTAGATGCTTAGTTTGCTGGGAGATAGGCCACATAGATAGATAACAACATCACAACCCAGAGAGAATCAAACAAAATGATTATAGAAGCAGAAATTAAATATTGACTTATTTATAACTGAGTGAATCATGTGTATGCACAGCCAGTGTAGAACAAAATTGGAAAAGAATAGAACTGTAATGTCCACTTGGTAATAGACATTTACCAATTTACATTTACATTGAGCTTCATCTCAACAGTAACCTAGGATAACCGTATCACACATAGCTAAAACAGTGAACATTGAATCAGTCTTACAGTTCAGAGGCTACGTCATGGAGTCATAAGAGTGCTCAGGTCCATATTTAGCCCTGTCTGCCAGCTTGTTTCTGTGATGATCCATTCCCTGACTGTACAGAGAGACTGATGATCCCCGTGGCAGAGTGGCAGCCGGGGGCCTAGGCTTCTCCTGTTGGAGTTATGGTCTGGGGAAGGGGGGAGAGAGGGAGGGTCAGATGCAGTCAGCCTGTAACAGACCTGAACTGTAATAGCTTTTGTCTTCAGCTTATTAATGCGTGTGTGTGTGTGTGTGTTTCTGTGTCTGTATATATATATATATATATATATATATATATGTGTGTGTGTGTGTGTGTGTGCATTTGTGAGTATTGCACCATTTATCAATAGATAAGAGTCATTACCATGACAGCCGCTCAGGATCCAACATGGCCGCCCGCCGTGGGGACCCAGTCACTCGGTCGCCATTAAACTCCAATTATTAACATGGGTTTTGAAGGCTGCTGCTCAGAGGAGCTTAATGAGGGAATTCGTGGGCCATTATTAAACCAGCAACAGGGGAAATTTCTCTATTATATATATATATAATATAAGTTACTGAGACAGACAATGGTGCTGTACAGACTGTGAGCATGGCCACAGACAAGGCAGACATGACAGGGGTCAGGTCTGCCAAATTGGCCTGTTAATCTTTATAAAAATGTCAGGCTGTGGTATGAATAATTAGGCTAGCGATAGGAATAATCACATGTACACACACAAACACAAACACACACACACACACAGCTTTCAGTTAGTCAACGTTAGCTCCACTAGCTCCAGCACCATGGTCATTGGCCCATATCTTTGATCTACATATCTGTACAAAACTGGGCATGTCCTATTCTGCCCCCCTCTCTCCTGCTCTGTGAGATCTGACCAAAGAATTCACCCGGTCTGTGTGACAGTGTTTAGTTTGACTTGTCTCCAGCCCAGTGTTCAGGCTATGAAATATTCACCATGTTGGCACCTGTGTGAGTGTACAAAGCAGAGTAGGGCTCGAAGGCAGTAACCTGGCACACAGACGCGATGGTGCATGGTTGTCCAGGAAGCAGGAAGCCCTCTCAGGCTGTAATTAAAGCAACCAATCACACTGTATGACCAGCACAGGCTGAAGGTCATCATTAGTCACCATAGAAGAGGGATCTTGTTTTCAAGATATAAACCAAGTTTTTGGTTGAATCAATGTTTCACCAACTCATTTCTTTTTTGTTGCCAGTTTTACTGTTTTAGTATTAACAGGAAAAAATTATGTTATGCTCCTTGAAGTGTACAGGAGTATATACCAGTTGCAAGGTATCAAAATGTCTCATAAAAGGATTAGGAATACCTACACACTGTCACATCTCTTTGAAGTCTACCGGAGCATGCTGTACAATAGCATGCAGGTATTTACTTCCCTTTCATAAGTCTCTCTAATAGCTGACCCAGTGTTGTTCTGTTTTGGCTCTAATTCATTAGAACAGTAGCAGCTTTGGCAGAGATCCATTGTTCATGTGTGGTTCTCCTCTCTATCTCGATCTCTGCAGGATGTTACTGTTTAGAAGGCTGTAGCCTCTGTGGCCTCCCAGGGACGTCTGGGAAACACTAGTCTAATTAACAGATAGAGAGGGAGTGGGGAAGGAGAGAGAGAGGAGGGAGAACATGAGAGAGAGTAGAGAGAGAAAGAGAGAGAAGGAGAGTGAGGTAATGAGAAGAGGGAGTGGGTGAGAGAGAGAAACCTCCACAGCTTTACTGTTTATGTAGTAAACTGCAGCAGCAGTAATCACAGAGCAGGACCATACAGACTATAGCAGCTGGGTCTGGGTCTGGCTACAGTTAGTTTTCCCTGTAGTAACTACAGTCAAAGTGATTCCAGATGGAGAGGGATACGTTCCAGGTTCCTTGCTGTGCCTCAGTCTTTCAGACACGAACCAAGGCATAGCAGAGACTTGGTTCTGAATGAATTGTTTTCTAAGCTTTGAAAGGCTTACAATTTGGCATATTTTTCCAGTTTAATGCGTTCTTTCAGTTCAAGGAGAAGACTCAGTACAATCCTCTGTCAGATTTCTATGAATTGTGTTGTCATCATTGTGAAAGTAAAATGAGAAAGGACTATTTGGTGTACACTGTCAGATGAGTCAACATTCTGATGAACCATTTATCTTTGTGATAAACCATTAACCATTTCTCCCTGTATTTGTCCCCAGGTGGCATCTCTAGGTGTGACCACGTTCACCCTGTGTGCTCTGTGCATTGACCGGTTCCGCGCAGCCACCAATGTCCAGATGTATTACGAGATGATCGAGAATTGCACCTCCACTACAGCCAAGCTCGCCGTCATCTGGATCGGAGCTCTCCTATTGGCTCTCCCTGAGCTCCTGATCCGACAGCTGGTCACAGAGGACCCCGCCCTACCAGATGACCCCCCAACGGAGCGCTGTGTGGTGCGCATCTCGACATCGCTCCCAGATACACTCTACATCCTGGGTCTAACCTATGAGGGCGCGCGGCTCTGGTGGTGCTTCGGCTGTTACTTCTGCCTCCCTACGCTCTTCACCATCGGCTGTTCCCTCGTCACCGCCCGCAAGATCCGCCTCGCCGAGCAGGCCTGCGTCCGCGGCAACAAGAAGCAGATACGCCTAGAAAGCCAGATGAACTGCACCGTCGTGGCGCTCGCCATCGTCTACGGCGCCTGCGTGGTCCCGGAGAACATCTGTAACATCGTGTCAGCATACATGGCGGCGGGCGTGCCGGAGCGGACCATGGCGGTCTTACACCTCCTGTCACAGCTGTTGTTGTTCTGCCGGGCGGCAGTGACGCCTGTGTTGCTCCTGTTATTATGTCGCCCGCTAGGCAGAGCCTTCCTGGACTGTTGTTGTTGCTGCTGCTGTAACCATGCCCACTCCTCAGGCACGGCTAGTGATGATAATGAGCATGAGTGTACCACAGAGCTGGAGCTGTCGCCCTTCAGCACCATACGCAGAGAGCTCAGCAACTACACTCCCGCAGGGTCCAACTGTTAAAACCACACAACTACTGTTAAAGGTCCAGTGCAGTCAAAGACATGATTTTTCAGTGTTTTATATTCCGTGTATATTTCCACACTATGAGGTTGATATCATACTGTGAAATTGTGAAAATGATGATAATGCCCCTTTAGTATAAGATCCGTTTGAGAAGACCACCTGAAATTCATCCTGTTTTGGTGGGATGGAGTTTTGGCCTGCCCGGTGACACCACCAGGTGGTAAATTAGTTAGACCAATTAGAAAGAGAGTTACAAACGTCTCTGTCAAAAACAGCAAGTTTTCAGTTTTCCCCTCCCCACTCAGACCATTAACCAGACAATCTGAGCTAAATTCTTGCTGGAGAAATTGCTATTTTCTAAGAAGCTGTTTTTCTTTTTTGACAAGTTACTTAATTATTACCCGAAAATGAAATGATGTTGAGATAAAAAATGGCTGCATTGGAACTTTAATGACTACACAGCTGCAGGACTATACAAACATACTAGTACACAGAACTGTACAACTTCACACTTGCAGAGTCAAACTGCTAAGACTGCACACCTTTGCAACTACAGAAGTATACAACATTTCAAAAGCAGAATCAAACTGCTTGGATTACATACCTGTACACCAGCGGTACAAAACTACAGTAAACTACTATACAGTTAGCTACACAACTGACAAAACTGGGTGCTAGGGCCACACAACTCCTGTACAGCATACTATTACACTATTACACAACTACTGTATATAACTACACACTAGCAGGGGAAAAGTGTCAGGACTACACACTATACATCCGCAGGGAGCAAGTAACATCTGAACAGCCATACTGCCGAGACAACTGCACAACAACCCAACTGCACTACAACTCCCAATACACATACTGTGCTCCAACCCAGTACACAAACCCAGTGTTCTGAACTGGGACCAGACACGAATGGACAAAGCCAGACACTCGAGACCAGACTACGCTGGACTGTGTTTAGCTGAAATGGACTCAGTGGAGTGGACTAGGCGTGGCTGGGCTGGAGTGGACTCTGAATAGTTGACTGGAGTGGACTGGGCTGGACCGGACATACTCACGTCACCCCTCACTCAAACTCTGCACTCACGATTCAGTTCACACACACGCCTTACTCGCACACTGGACTGTACATACTGTATACTACACACTCTATCACTCTAGTGAAGGAAAGCTACATAGGGAAGGAAAGAAGGAGGCGTATGGAGGAGGAATACAAGGACATTACAAGCATATTCTGATTGTTTTTCTTTTAATGCGCATTAATATTACTGTAATCGTCGTGGTTGATTTCTGCATACAACTCTGCACTGCCAAACACCTTTCCTCGCTTTCATACTCTGTCGTGCCCTCCTGTTAGTGTCAGAGTCAGGGCCTCTCTGTCTCTGTGTCTTTTCTGACAGTAACTTGTTCTAAATGGCTGAGTGTACAGTGTTGTGACTCAAACTCTTGATGAAGTCGGTGCTTCTTGTCGACTTGTTTAATTGAACTTTGTGAGTATCTTGTTCACTCTGTCTGTATTTGATACCAGAAGATGTAAGCGCACACAGTCATCAGTCTAGTTTCTGGTTTCTAGATAGGTTTTTATATAGCCAAAAAAACTGTCCCTTTGATTAAAAAAAATAACTTGATCTTGACTGCAGGATTGCAGCTCTGTAAAAAAAAAATGTTTTGAGTGGTGTATTACTTTCCTTGTATTCCTGACCAGAGAAGATTATTCTTTATTAGAATTAGAATTCACAATGTTGTCCCCGTACAAACGGACAGAAAAACGCACCGTGGGTGTGCAACGCCACAGACGCTTCCAAATTCATCATCTATAGATTACGCAGACAGAGCAGAACATACACCAGCAGCATATATCTCTGCGTATCATTCCCTTATAACCTTCTTTACAGTGTTATACAACGACGACAATAGCAAAGAAGCGTCTGGCATGTATGTGAGTCTGGGTTAGCGGCGATAAGGAGAGATGAATGTTGTGTTTATCATCTCCATAACAGAATTGTCTGTCATAAGAAAACTAAGCAGAGCCAGCTCTTGTTTCCACTCCTGGAGGAATCTGCTGTGGATACTGCTGCACTCCCACTGCTCTGAGGAGGTGGTATTTTCTTTCTCACACCACCGCACATCCGCTCCTCTATTTGATGTGTCGCAGAGAGAGATAGATCAGCTATTTCTGTCTGTGTAAGAGAACAGCTCGGAAAGACAGGCAGGAACGGACCATACTAACATTCTACTGACAAGACACACGTATTCCATTGACAATCCATGTCTTCTGACATTCTATCGAGACATGGTCATTAGGGGTAACATTTGACTGACCATCAGTCAACATTCCATTTCCATTCCATTTGCAACAGACAGGCAACAGGATTGGCATTGATTCTTGGCATTTTATGCGGCACTGTGGCATCTATGTCCTTCACCTCTCAGATTCTGAATCAAAAAGCCCAATTTACATCCTGATTACAATAACAGTTCTGTGCACTTTAAAAAACACCATAAATTGGGGCTATTGTCTGAAACTTTTTCCTTCTCTTCCCATCTTGGTTCAAGCTGCATCGTGGGTTGCCGTCGCCATCGCGTCGCAGATAGGATGACAGGCATCTGTGCCATTCATGCTGGTAATTTTCCAGAAACATTAGGACTCTAGACATCACAGTGGTTCAGTCACACTCCATCAGAGCCTCAGCAGCTACAGCCCTGTGTACAGCTCCATCTGCGCCTCTGTCTGTCTGAACATTTGTCTGTCTGTCTCTGAGGGAGCAGGATGAAGAGTACTCTGTCTTATTCAACTCGCTGTTGTCATTGTCATTCAATCTCAGGAATAGCCAGATAAAGCCTGAAATTAAGTTTAAGATTCCCATTGAGTTTCATGCTTTTCAGTCCAGGAATAGGCTTAATCTGTGTCTGGGAAACTGGTAGGCTACATCTATTGAGCTACCTGGCTTGTATTACACTATCAGCAGTCATGCTTACAAAATTCTAGTAAACATACAGTATGAGTATATTTTGGGCTGGGTGACATAACAGTTACCCGTTAGCCCTGACACAAGCTCACACCACATCAGCGCTAACTATGGCCAGTGCTACACTAACGCTAGCCCCTCTGTCCTCGCGTCACTGCAGCTCAGCACTTACAACCCCCTTTCTCCTCACATCACTGCAGCCCAGGGCTAACGCTAACTAGCCCCTTATCCTCACAACACTGCAGCCCAGGGCTAACGCTAACTAGCCCGTTCTCCTCACATCACTGCAGCCCAGGGCTAACGCTATGCTAAAGCTAGTCGCTAGCCCCTTTCTCCTCATATCACTTCAGCCCAGTACTAATGCTAGCTAGCCCTTGCTTCTCACATTTATTTTTGCAAACTTAAGCTAGTCGCTAACTCCTTTCTCCTCACATCACTGTCAAACCACTCTCCACTGAGTTTCCTCCTGATATTATCACTTTATTCTGTTTGCCAGAAATATGAGTTGCCCGCTGTCAACAGTCATTACTGTCTTCCATGAGTTCTCTGGGTGCAGATATATTGCATGGAATCAGATATCTACTAGGAGGAACCTGATTTTCATTTTGATGGCCGTGTTTCACACAATTACAATATCAAGGCACAAGGCGAGACCCAGATGCAGACACAGGAGGCAGATGGTTGGAGTCTTACAATGTTTAATAATCCAAAGGGGTAGGCAAGACAATGGTCGTGGACAGGCAAAAGGTCAAAACAGGAGGTACAGAGTGGCAGACTCGTGGTCAAGGCAGACAGGCTCGTGGTCAAGGCAGGCCGGTACAGAATCCAGAAACAGGCAAGGGTCAAAACCCCGGGGGGACTATAAAAATGAGAATAGCAAAAGGAGTACGGGAAAAACACCTTGGTTGACTTGACTAAACATACAAGACGAACTGGCACAGAGAGACAGGAAACACAGGGATAAATACACTGGGGGAAATAAGTGACACCTACAGGGAGTGGAGACAATCACACGAACAGGTGAAAAAGATCAGGGCGTGACATGCAAGGAAATTGACATATTCCTTGAGGAGTAGAGGAATATTCTGTCTTTCTGTGTGTATTCTCTCTCCTTCTAACCTCTTTCTCCCTATCTGCAGTATGCTATCTTCAGCCATTTTAATGGGTGAGTTTTGATCTGTGCAGTCAAACACATTCAAATGTGTCCAGCCAGTAGCACAGTGGGAACAATGCATAATTCAACCCTGGCAAATTAACCAGCAGTCAGCTGTACAGAACAGCATACATATGCACTACAGAAGAGATGGAAAAGTAGTAAACGAGTTTAGTTTTTAGACAAGAGTGCTAGGTTGTTAACTGGGAACCATGCTAAGACATGTTTATGTATAAGGAGCCAGTCACGATGCGATCCACTGGCCCAAGACCTCCTTTCCCACTGTCTCTGAGACAATCTGTCAGTGCCATTTGAGTTAACATGGGTGAGACAGAGAGAGGGAGAGAGAGAGAGAGAGAGTGAGCGATAATGAGAACGAGACGTATGCTGCTCTCTGCATACTCTATTGATTTGAGTCCACAATCAGGGTTTTGAGTGGTTTTCCTAACCCTTTATCTATACAATCAATCTGAAATATGTATCTTGGGCAATGTAGACAGGAACCTAAACCGTGCAGTATTATGTGTGGTGGAAGAGACGAGGTTGCTACCACACTAGAGATCAGAGATAGAGAAATAGAAAACAAGGCCTAGATTCAATCAGATCAAACGTTAACCAACACCCGCATAGCTGATGGGTGGTGTAACTGCGTTGGAGCTGTCAAATTGGTGAGCAGCTGCTCTTGATCATTGTCATGAAGTCACATCCTTCCTACTCGTGTTAAAAGTTCAGAACAAGAAAGTGTGAGCTATATAGAAATAATGACACTCAAATTGAAAATCATTCAAGTACATAATGAGGATTTCTATCAGCCGAATCATGGTCTAGATTTCATCTCACATTCCAGTGTAGGAACTTGTAAACAAGGCTGCAAGAGATTTCTCTTAATGCGACTCTGTGCAGCCTCTGGCAATGTCCACTTCAGGTATAGCCCATTAGGCTAGTCGCCAATGCTCGAAAAGGTATTTCGTTTTTGAGATACCCCTACCCGAGGTAGAACAAAACACAGACATGTAGTTCACCTCTCTTATGTCTCCCATTTATGAAATGATTATGTAAATACTTTACTGCAAAAGTGGTTACATTTATAGATAGACTGACACACCCCTTAAACTCAAAAGTGCAGATTAATGCCCCTGGCTGGAGGGGGGATGGGCCACATAAGATCATGTAACCCAATATTGCAGGCTCTGATATTACTAACATTTAGAATACAAGTAGTCAGTTGTCAGCATCGTGGAAATAGAGACCTGTGAACACAGAGATACAATAGGAGGAAATGTCAACTATTTATATTTATGATGAATGTATGAATGAATGATGAATGCTTGACTTTTTGGTAACTGATTAATAGACAAGTAAAATTTGCTCTTATTAAGTACAGTATCATCCTGCTTGACAAAAAGTTTTTTTTTACACTTAACCTTTATTTAACTAAGTAATAAGAACAAATTCTTATTTAATATGACAGCCTACCGGGGAACAGTGGGTTAACTACCTTGTTCAGGGGTAGAACAACAGATTTTTACCTTGTCAGCTCAAGTATTCGATCCAGCAACCTTTCAGTTGCTTTCAGTTACTTGCCCAACGCTCTAACCACCAGGCACCTACAGATGCACAGGTTCTTGGATGTTGTGGCTGCTGTAAATAATAACTTTATAATAATAAAGTTAAACAAATGATGTCAGACACTGAAAATGGAAAACATTTTCAGTCAAAAGTTCCTCTGTGGATTTTATTTGTTCAGTTCCTACTCTTGCAATTACATTTACCCCCCACCCCATCCAAATCCAATATGGTGTCCAAAATCCAATATGGCTGCCAGAATAACAAGGGGTTTCTTATGGTGGTTTAATCACTAAAGGTGGTTTAATTATCAAAGGTGGTTTAATTCCAAATGTGGTTTAATTCCAATGGTGGTTTAATCACCTGTACTGTATATATATTGGATACATTTGTCCCTTCATACAAACAGCTTGTTGAAGAAGGAAGCTGAGGAAAGTCAGTATGGCCCCTAAGACCCTCACAAACATCCTGTCTATCTGTATCACCCCCTGGTACGGTATTGCTAGGTATTACTATACTGTTGGAGCTAGAAACACAAGCATTTCGCTGCACCTGCGATAACATCTGCAAATGAGGGTATGCGACCAATAAACTGTGATTTGATTTCATTCAGTTTTATATGCATGTTTTAAATGAGGGACATCTTTCAGATTTGTGTACTGTTCTTATGATCTGATCTTAAGACTATTTTTGTGCAATTCAACTATGTTGGGAATACAATAAACCTGCCATAATTACACTCAAACACCTTTTTATGCATATTGAAAAGGCAACAGATTGCTTGGCATGGCAACACCTAGTATCCCAAGTCATGAGTCTCTTTGAGGATCAATGAGGCAACTGGGAGGCTCCAATGAAAGGAAAGAGAATCCAACCATGAAACCCTCTCCCTGACACCCTCACCCTCTGCCCTGGAGTTGCTGTTGACTTGGTGTTATTATGGTGTATGGGGAGAATGCAATCACGCATGACGACAAGAATATAATGCAGGTCACTTCAATGAACCAACACAATCTGACACTCATTGACAAGAAATGCCATCAACTTAGTGGGCTTTCACATTTCATAGGAATTGCAGCTCTCCAGTGTCAATGCCATCCTGAATCCCCCAGAACTGTCCTAGATAGGCCCCCTCCACCTTCAGTCCTCCCCTCTGGCAGTAACTACAGACAGACACCAAGGAACTGGAATGCCACTGACAGACTGTCAGTAGGCCATTCAGCAGCCAAAATGCCATGTGGAAAATGCTGGCGTGCATTGCCATCACATGTACCTATTTTGCTACCACCCATGTCTGGCCAGCACATGTGATACCTGAACTGGACTCGCATGTAAAGAATGACCTCTCATGTTAGGTTGACTCATGAATTGGTCTGGGAAACTATGCTGTAATCCCAACATTATTTTACGGATATATGCCGTCTATGGCAAACAAGAGTCCCCTTAGGATGGTCAAATTTAAACACAGATGATTGTCATTATGTATGGTGGCTGGGGATTGACTGTGTATGGTGGCTGGGGATTGACTGGTGGCTGGGGATTGTGCTTCACGCTTGACCAGCTCCTCTGCACCCACTTTACTGTCCTAGGTCATAGTCTATGACATACACTCTAGCTAACCTCTTGTTAACCTGAGGTCACCCTCACCGGTTCTGTCACTCTCCTCATGTCCTGCTGGGCCTGCCCCAGACCGTAATCACAGCCAACCACCCACAGTTAATATCAGTTTAAAATGATCGTTCTACCCAACAAACAAAGGAATATGAAGGAATATGTAGGATTTGACCAATAGGATTTGTTCCACATTCAACATTAAAAAAACTCCTCACACAGGTCAATTAGGCATTGGAAAGATCTCAGGGCAGATCTGTTTGTGACAGCCCTTTCACAGACTCTCTTTCACAACCAGACAACTAACCATTCCACTGCTGAAGTATCCCCAGCATCGTTCAGGCTGAGATCAGGCAATGGGTCTCGTTGGCATGCAAGCAGCATCTCCCGAGTGTCCGCACCCAACTGTTGTAGAACTGGATACTGATCACCACACAGCCCCAATAGCCCGCCAATCATATTGAAAGGATACTGCCCTTGTCGCTGCCACTTGCCCAGAATGACCAGTTAGCTCTGCGAGCTGGTCAGGCCCCAAAACTACAGCCACCACTGGCTACTTTGTCTCCTCATCCTTTAAGTGCGCAGCACTCGTGTCCTGTCATCTCAAAGGCGTTGAATCAACCTTGCACTTGGGGGAAAAGAGGGGAAAGGTTAGAGCTGCACATATAGGCTGCTAGAGTAGCTGACTGTTGTATACCATGTTTCTTTCCTGTAACTTGGGTACGCTTCTATGTGCTTGTGCCGTGACAGGCTTGTTATCATATCATTGTTTGTGGAATTGCCCATTGTTGGTATGCTGTAAGTGTGTGGATGAGATTTAAACATGAACACACATTAAAAAGCTATTTGGCTCCAGGTATTCAAACACAACAGAGGCATGGCAGTGCCACTCACAGTCCTAGAAATACCAAGAGCCTTTCAAAAAAAATCCTTTTAAAGACAGAATAACACATTCAATACAAAATAAACAAGGGTAATTGATATGCTGGCGAAGGTGTTTGAGTGTACCACGTTGGCCATATTGGATTCAGAATCAAATTGATTTACTTCAAAAAATCTTTATGGGCATGAGTGTTGTACACGTTTCAGAAGAAGAATGCCTCTCATCGACAAAATTCATATTTACAGGTGATTTAACCTCCATCAAATGGTATTATGGCAGCCATATTGGATTTTGGACACCATATTGGATTTGAGGCAAAATCCATGGTGGCCCCAAAGATAATATGTGATGGCCCTTGACTTAATTACAAGAGTAGATACAAAATCTTTCAAGGAACGTTGCACCCAAATAAATCTAATTCCGATGTCTGAGCCCACTTGTTTTCCTTAGAGCAGATTACACTAACCGCAACATAAAAAAAACATGTCTAACTGGATGTATTTTTGTCAGGCAGGACCATACAGCACTGAATGAAAGCAAATTTGACTTGGAAAAGTGTCTATTAATCAGCTAACAGAAAGTAAAGCTTACATTCATAATAAATATGAATTGTTTACATTTCCACCTATTGTATCTCTGTGTTTACTGGTCTATATTTCCAAGATTCATTAAGATATCCTAATGTTGCTAGTTTGTTTTTATCTGGCAGACAACAGACTGCTTGTATTCTAAATTGTAGCAATATCAGAGCTTGCGATATTGGGTTAAGTAAGCTTATGAGGCCCATCCCCCCTCCAGCAAGGCATTATTCTGCACTTTCTTTGTTTAGGGGGTGTGTCACAATATCTACAAATTTAACAACTTTTGTGGTAAAATATGTTTACACAACCCCCCATTTTATATATGGGAGACAGTAGGGATGTGAAAAAAACATGGTTGTTTTTTGTTCTACCTTGGGTAGGGGTAGCCTATAGTGCCAGGAGCCACTTGTGAATAGTATAGCTCTAACGTAATTCCACCGCCAAAACAACCGCTAGGCAGATGTCGGCTAAAGCGTATCTGATCGAATAGAGTCCTAAATCTGTGAGAGCTTTTCTATAAGGGTTGATATGAGCATCCCAGATATCTGATACTGTCGACTGACCAAGCAATCTCCAGCCTTGGGGAAGAAATTTGGCTTGGCCCCTAAAACCCTCACAAAGTTTCACAGATGCACAATTGAGAGCATCTTCTTTGGCTGTATCACCACAACTGGACCGCCCAAAACCGCAAGGCGCTCCAGAGTGTGGTTGTTACGTGCCCTCCAGGAAACCTACAGCACTTGATGTCACAGGAAAGCCAAAAAGATTATCAAGAACATCAACCACCCGAAGCATGACCTGTTCACCCCACTATCATCCAGAAGGCGAGGTCAGTAGAGGTGCATCAAAGCTGGGACCGAGAGACTGAAAAACTGCTTCTATCTCAAGGCCATCAGACTGTTAAATAGCCACCGCTAGCCGGCTTTCAACCGGTTACGTAACCCTGCACCTTAGAGGCTGCTGGCCTATATACATAGACTTGGAATCACTGGCCACTTTAATAATGGAACACTAGTTACTTTAATAATGTTTAAATAATGTTTACATACTGCTTTACTCATTTCATATGTATATACTGTTTTCTATTCTACTGTATTTTAGTCAATGCCACTCCGACATTGCTCGATCAAATATTTATATATTTCTTAATTCCATTATTTTACTTTTAGATTAGCGTGTATTGTTGTGAACTGTAAGACACTACTGCACTGTTGAAGCTAGGATCACAAGCATTTCGCTACACCCAAAATAACATCTGCTAAATATGTGTATGTGACCAATACAATTTGATTTGATGAGTGTTTTTATTTCTTTTCTATGATTGTCTCTCCGGCTTTTGTTGGACTGCCATTCATTTCTAGGTCAGTGCCAGCGCTGAATGGTTGGGTGCATTTAAGATGTGCTCACTGAAGAATCTCTTTCTGTGCCTCTGAGAGGTGAAGAGGCTGCGGTAGACATTATAAGAGCCTTCACTTCACTACCCTAAAAGGGTGCCATGCTTCAGCTGCTATTCTCTCTCTCTCTCTCTCTCTCTCTCTCTCTCTATATATATATATAGATAGATAGATGGCCCTTTGCAGTTTTGTTAAAGCCCTGCTGATGTTGGATGAATTCTCTTCAAAGATCCATTCTATTCTTCAGGGCTGAGATTTGGGTCATGGGCATCTGCAGGTCAATGTCTGGATGATTGTTTGACTTGGCTAGTGTTGTTATCTTTGCTCCCATTGACCTCTGCTAGCATTATGCCTGACATCAGCACATTGTAACGTTAGCAGTGCTAACACTTTTCTCTCTCGTTGATAGGCAGATAGATGAAAGACTGTTTAGAGAACAAATCCCAACAAACACTGACGGGTGAGTGTAAGGGAATGGAGACACACACACACAAGCACACACTACCACACACAAATACACACACATACACACAAGCACACGCACACGCACACGCACACATACAGACACACCCGGCCTCTCTCTCTCAAGCTATTATTTCCCAAGCATAAAGTGCCTAGTAATTAGTCCATTATTATTTTATGTATTCAAATGGTTTACCTCATTTGGGGGGGGGGGAAGAAGTGGGTTTGGGCAGGGTTGAGTCTTCAGCTAGAGCTGTAAAAAAAAATCCTGGCTTGTCACAGCATTTCCCAAGAGTTACAATTACAGTCATTTCCAAACTGTGTGGCATTAATCACATTCTGTCTCTGACATGTTTTCCATTGCCCCACTCTAAGTAAGAAGCAGAGACTGTATCATGCTGCCAGAAAGTATGGCAACATAATTTTATTAACACTTAAAAGTATTTTCCTCATGATTGCATTGTGAGCAGCACAATATTTATTTTTCATACTTCTTACAATTACAGCATGTGTCCTTCAAGTGTTTCTCTTCTTCTACCCATGGTGTTTCTCTTCATTGATTAACTGAGACACCCACTGATTGTCAGATGTGTTAAAGAGAGCAGCCCAGCTCTGCTCCTCCCTGCGTTGCCTAGCAGTCTTCCGGGTCCTGCTGTGGCAGAGGGGGATTAGGTGTGTGATGTAGTTTCGGTGGGACACACGCATACGCACGCACACGCGCGCACACACACACACACACACACACACACACACACACACACACACACACACACACACACACACACACACACACACACACACACACACACACACACAGACACACATGCACCCCACTGGACTGCCCCTGCTCATCTCTGAACTCAGAAGAGGGTTCTGAGAGCTGAGGTGACTCGTAGGGGAGGAGTGTGTGCGTGTGTGATTGAAACAGGAAAAGACACCTGCTGCTCTGCCTACTTAATGGGGGGTTGAGAGGGAGCAAGGAGAGATTATTGATGGCTCAACTAAAGGGTTGCCAAATTGGTGGTCAGTTGGACCATAACGGTTGCCATGTTGGGTTCTGTATTCTCTCTCAACCCAGTGGTGCTCAATACACTGAGATTGTAGTCTGTAATATGGACCTTTTCCTCAAACCCTACTTTTAATTACTTGAATTCAGATTTTGTACTAATTGATTAGTCATTAAGGTTGAGACATCTGGTCACTCTAAGAGTTTAATTTAAACCAGAGTTTGTTAGTATGCAGGAGTCGTACTGCAGCAAATGTGATTTCATCAAGAGGTGACAATTTCCTATTTCAAGTGATTTCTTTCTACCTCTTAATCAAACAAAAAAAACAAGCCCTCCGCCTTCTGCCCAAACACCTATAATTTCATCAAACAATCTGCTGAAATCTTTCATGACAATTAAGCATGGGGTGACTGTGGGAAAATGGAGCACTGTCACTACGGCAACTCAATTCAACACTGTTGCCTTGGAGATTTCCATGGTGATTGCTGAAGTCACAAAGCCTGCATTTGGAGGAGGCAGTTAGGATCCCCGGTCCCCTTTCTCTGTGGGCTGAGGTGTATTATTAGCTGCCTGGCACACTGCCTGTCCTTCTTCCTCCTGTTGTGTCCAACCCAGCCACATAACACACTGTATCTACCGGAGAGGATTTGAGCTTTACAGAGCTGTAACTGAGGATCACTGGCTGATAAGCTAACATTGATTTGATTTCACACGGGCTGAATGTGTTGCGTGTGCGTGTGCGTGTGCGTGTGTTTGTATGAGAGAGAGATATTCCTCTCTTCCAGCGGCTGTTTTGTGATTGTTCTGCTCCACTGCGACAGAGCCCTCCTCTGGAGCTGAATGCTGATGGTATGGAGCTCTGCTCTAACAGAACTCAACTGTCACGCTGCTGTAGATATAGAGAGCTGGAAGCTTGGACTGTCACCTGCCATTCATTTCCCCTGGGCGGTAAGGCTGGGTGGATGGAAGACTCAGAGCCAGCAGGGATGGTATCAGTAGCACTGACCGACAAGACCCTAACACTACAGGATGAGATATTCTAGTCACTGCCGTCTGTTTGTGTGGACAGCTCTCAAATTACACTTTTGTATTCCTCATACAGTGCATTACTTTTGATCAGACCAGTGTAATAACATAATCAAATAGAACACAGTTCATTCTAGGAACTCTGTGAGTACAACTAAGTAGAGTGCTAGTGAATAAGGTATCAGCAGCCTCTGTGATGCACTTGCAGTGATGCAGAGTGAAGA
Source organism: Oncorhynchus tshawytscha (assembly GCF_018296145.1). Classification (NCBI taxonomy): domain Eukaryota; kingdom Metazoa; phylum Chordata; class Actinopteri; order Salmoniformes; family Salmonidae; genus Oncorhynchus; species Oncorhynchus tshawytscha. Next base: position 12,437,391 of record NC_056445.1, read on the forward strand.
GGTTGTGGGGATGCATCAGAATAACAGCAGGGGACCTTGGCAGCACATCACGTCCCCTCGCCACCAATGTGCCACTGACTCTTGTCTGTTCAGAGCTCTCTCTCATCCCCTCCATCTCAATCCCTCTCTCCTTCCTTCTTTCTTTCTCTCCCTTTATCACCCTGCTCTTCCTCTTACCCCTCTCTCTCTGTCTTGCCCAGAGTGACCTGGCACAAGACATGTATTCTGGAGAGCTGTCAGGTGTAAAGACAATTGGCTCCCAGCCCAGATGCAGTAAAACAACAAAGAAACAAAGACCCCACCCAGCCACTGTAGTCATACTGTACTCTACTATATGCCAAGTCATGTGACATGTACATTGCCTTTGGAAAGTATTCAGATCCCTTGACTTTTGAAAAAAAATGTATTCATTTTTTTTATCTCATCAATCTACACACAATATAATGACAAAGCAAATCAGGTTTTTAGACATTTTGCTAATTTATGATTTAAAAAAAAATAAAACCCATATAAAACTCAAACTCATTTACAGATGTATTCAGACCCTTTACTCAATACTTTGTTGAAGCACCTTTGGCAGCGATTACAGCCTCGAGTCTTGGGTATGACGCTACAAGCTTGGCACACCTGTATTTGGGGAGTTTCTCCAATTCTTCTCTGCAGATCCTCTCAAGCTTTGTCAGGTTGAATGGGGAGTGTCGCTGCACAGCTATTTTCAGGTCTCTCCGGTGATGTTCGATCGGGTTCAAGTCCAGTCTCTGGAAGGCCCACTCGAGGACATTCAGAGACTTGTCCCGAAGCCACTCCTGCATTGTCTTGGTTGTGTGCTGTCGTGTCTTTACTATCATTAAATGAAGACTTTTCGTTTTTATAAAAGATTCTCTGTAATTAGTGTTACGCGATTAAACTGATTAATCATGTAACTGTAATTAACTAGGAAGTCAGGGCACCAAGGAAAATATTTAGAATATAATTATCCTACTATAACTTTTCAGATATATTCATATCTGATCAATAGTCTTCTGATTAATGAATTCTTCTTTACATCACGTTAGTCTCATTCCAAATGTCGTAAATTGTTGGTTATCTGCACAAACCCAGTCTTCACTATGAGTCATCCATACATCAATTGTCTTAAATTATTTATTTACTAACTAAGTAATTCACAGAAATCCTTAACAAACAGTAGATAGTTACAAGGAAATGATAACGGAGTTTCCCTAGTTGGATAAACCGGCATCGCGGCTTGGTGTACAAAGGGGAAGTGGGGGTTGACTGAGATAAGACAACACACAGTTGATAATTATAACAATTGAAATGCTAATCCTTTGCACATGAACGCTCACTCATTCGGGAACAAATGCAATCAATATATATATTTACGCTCAGTGTGTCGTCGGGGTCTCTGTTGAAGAGTTTGTTTCGGTTGGAGAGTTTGTCCTCCCTCTCCGTCGTGGTTAGAATGGATAGTTCAGAGTGACATTCATTCATGTCGTTATGGATAGATGTTTCGGCGGTTGTTGGTCTTCGCGTTCAATGATACCAAATTCCTAGCTGCAGACTAGTAATTAATATCAAAGACTTGTTCTTATTCTGTCAGTATCGATAGTCTAACAGTTTAACTACGTAGGATGTTAAAAGATTCAGTAATCTGGTCTCAAACCTTAGCCCTCTCGGTATCAAGGTAAGCTGGTCTGCAACCTTTGTCCTCTCGTAGTTGAGAGCAACATGGTCTGTTGAGAAATTCGCAAAGTGGGGGTTTTATTCGGGAGAGCAGAATAGGGCCTGTCCCAGGATGCCCGACCATAACTGTGCTCATGGGCGGTCCTCTGATTTAGTTAAACTCCTAAGGGAATTGGAGTTTCCTTCATTAAACAGTCCAAAATCACATCCCACAATTTCACAAACAATATCATCCTCACTCATTCATCTTATACAACAATTAGATGTAAGCCTCATATCTGAGGCTATTATATAAACAGCATTACGGTAATGTGGCCGTATTGCCTCCCATGAGTTTCACAATATTGTACCAAACGGATCAGTTCGTAGCTGGATTCTTCACCGATCTTTTATACCTTCTCCAGAACATAAATGTTGTTCGGACCTCAAGTTCTGTGAGGTGGAAGACATTCCTTTGTTCTCTATGAAAATTCACTCTGTCTCTATACTGTGGCCATGAGGAGATAATCTCCTCCAGGAATTTATGACCTCTCTCTGACCACAGCAGCCTGGGTGTAGGAGACAGGGAGAGGGGGATGGGGCTTGCTGTACCTGAAGAGGGCAACGTCATGACAGTGCTTAGGGTCATTGTCCTGTTGGATATTGAACTTTCACCAAAGTCTGAGGTCCTGAGCGCTCTGGATCAGGTTTTTATCAAGGATCTCTCTGTACTTGGCTCTGTTCATCTTTGCCTCGATCCTGACTAGTTCCTCAGTCCCTGTCGCTGAAAAATATCCCCACAGCATGATGTTGCCACCACCAAGCTTCACCGTAGGGATGGTGCCAGGTTTCCTCCACTTGGCATTCAGGCCAAATAGTTCAATCTTGGTTACATCAGACCAGATGTATTTTGGCCATCTCCAAGCGGGCCGTCATGTGCCTCTTACTGAGGAGTGGCTTCCGTCTGGCCACTCTACCATAAATGCCTGATTGTTGGAGTGCTGCAGAGATGGTTGTCCTTCTGGAAGGTTCTCACATCTCCACAAAGGAATTTTAGATCTCTGTCAGAGTGACCATCAGGTTCTTGGTCACCCCCCTGACCAAGGTCCTTCTCCCCCGATTACTCAGTTTGGCTGGGCGGCCAGCTCTAGGAAGAGTCTTGGTGGTTCAAAACTTCTTCCATTTAAGAATGATGGAGGCCACTGTGTTCTTGGGGATCTCCAATGCTGCAGAAATGCTTTGGTACCCTTCCCCACATCTGTGCCTAGACACAATCCTGTCTCAGAGCTCTATGACAATTCCTTGGTTTTTGCTCTGATATGCACTGTTAACTGTGGGACCTTATATATACAGATGTGTGCCTTTCCAAATCATGTCCAATCAATTTAATTTACCACAGGTGGACTCAGGTGGACATTCAAGTTGTAGAAGCATCTCTTGGATGGTCAATGGAAACAGGATGCTCCTGAGCTAAATTTCGAGTATCATACTGTACTAAAGGGTCTGAATACTTATGTAAATAAGGTATTTAAATAAAAAAATTATATACATTTGCAAAAATGTCAAACAAATATTATTGCTTTGTCATTATGGGGATATGTGTGTAGATTGGTCTGTTTTTTTATTTTACATTCATTTTAGAATAAGTTGGTAATGTAACAAAATGTGGAAAAAGTCAAGGGGTCTGAATACTTTCCCGAAGGCACTGTACACCACAATACTGCTAATATTCCACTTCAATTTGAGTGATGAGTGATCTTTAGTCAACTTTAACCCTTTTCGTAGAATTATTCTGGGTCATTCCCCTGTACCTGGGACAACCCTTTAAAGTGTCTCTTAATATTAGCAGTCCATTTTGTAAATGGGGGATGTTGACATTGTCGCCTTGGTAAAGGTAGCTGAAGATAGCCCCATCTCTCCTCCACCTCTCCTCTGGCCTCTGTCACTTCCTGTCTATCCTCCCTCGGCTCCTCCACTGACAGCGTTGGTGGTTTCTGAGTCAGACAGAAACGACTGCGGCTCTTGGAGCTATCTCCCCCAATGGAAATGTCAGCGAATGTCTCAGATTCTCATCCCAAAATGTCAGCACCTTGGACGAAGCAGACAGCCTGCAGAGCTGAGGAGCTGTAAATGTCTGACATTTCACAGGGTCAGAGAGAGAGAGAGAGAGAGAGAGAGAGAGAGAGAGAGAGAATGCATGAAGCTGGATCTTCAAAAAGTGTCTGAGGATGTGTCTAAATGACACCATATTCTTTATATAGTGCACTACTTTTTGACCAGGGTCCATAGGGCTCATAGGGCTCTGGTCAAATGTAGTGCACGATATAGGGAATATGGTGACATTTGGGAAGCACAGTGGTGCTTTAACTACTCCACTACCATCTCTTTAGTGAGCTTTGAGATGAATACATATCCTCACATTCAGACAGCAGCTTTGTTCCACTTAAATAACTTGGGTTGGTTTTATATTTAGCAAACTGCAGAGCTGCCTGACCCTGTCTGTCTGTGGGTGAATCTGCAGACTAAGGTAACCAGGGCTGGAAGGGGAGCTAGCTGGCTGTCTGTTCTATCACCTGTCTGTCTCTGTTCACAGCTTAGGTGATAGCTCATCTGGGTGTCTCAGGTGATTCTGCTGTCAACTAAACAAGACCACCTTCTCCTCCCTCCCTCCACTTTTCATTATCTGTCTCCCTAAGCTCTCTCTCGCTCACACACAGACACACGCACACACAGGTACACACCCACACACTTCCCCCCCACACACACCCTCTCTCTCCCTCTCTTTGTAGGGATTATTCTAATATTTCACTGGCTATGGGTTGCATCAGCAAGAATTACATATTGGGGCTGTGTGACATGTTTCCTCCTTGACAAGCTGTTAGGTGGAGAACCTCCCTCTGAGTCTAGCTGCTAGTAGAGCAGACACACAGACACACACCAGCTAACGAAATGCTGCTTATCCATATTTAATAAGGATTTATCACAGACCGTTTGACCTAGTATTGCTGTAGAGGAGTTGTGAGGGACCAGGCTATTCAGAATGGATTATGGTCTCAAAACACCCATTAAGTTGAGTCATTCATGGGCCATTCATGCACGCACGGGAGCGTGCACAGACGCACACACACACACACACACACACACACACACACACACACACACACACACACACACACACACACACACACACACACACACACGCATACCTGCTATCCTACAAACCTACACACTCAAATATTGTCTCTCCCACACTCTTTCTTGCTCCCCTCTCTCCCCTTTTTCTCTCTCCCTTTTTCTCTCTCTCTCTCTCTCTCTCTCTCTCCCTCCCTCCCTCTCTCTCTCTCTCTCTCTCTCCCCTCTCTCTCCTTGTGTGTGTCATACACACACCCACACACACTGTCTCGCGCTACCCTTTCTATTACCCTTTCCATGGGGCATCATCATCAACATGTAAACTCATCTGGGGCGTCACTGGCTAGCCTCTTTCGCTCAGTTGTAGGGCAGACACACAGATACATGTCTACTGGGGGGGAGTGATGACATGGGCCTGGACCTCTGTATCCCATCTTCCCTTCTCAATTACGCACACATCAATACCACCACCAACCCCTCCCCCCTCACATAAATCCCCCACGCTGTTCAGTAGATGGTCAGTAGATTAGAACTACCTGCGTGCAGAGAGCAAGGTCAGCTGTGTTTACTCTGCCTCATGAGCAAAAAACAACATGTTTATTTCCCAAGCCTTCTGGGCTAGCGAGCCTGACTAGGCTCAGTCCCTCCCTATAGGCAGTAGGGAGATGTGAGTCACTGTTGTCAGGTAAGAAATGGAGGGATGGGAGGGATTGGAAATGAAGAGGAGGGAATGAAAAGGGGAAGTGTAGTGAACCACGAGATGAGTTCATCAGAACAGCTCATGTGGTATGCAGTCTAATACTGTAGCCTACTGTATTTAGAGCATCAGAGCAGACGATGCCATCGAGACTGCATTGGTCCCCAATGACACGACGTGGGGATGAAAAACAGATCATATGTGACACTGGGATCAGATGTCCTCCTTAGCACATTGGCCCTCCATGTCTAAGAACCACAGACGTAAGAATCAACCATTTGTGTTAGTCAAAAACCATGGATACCACCTCATCCTTACAAGGTTATTAAGCTCAAAAAAGGAATCAATAATGAATGCTCATGAATCGGCAACAAAAATCAAGTGGCCCTTGACGGATGTGGTTCTTATGAGAGGAGTGCACTGTATCAGAGTCACATGTTGTGTTGTTGGTCAGGCGGTTGATGCGGCCATAGATAACAGCTGAGACCAGAGCAGACAAACCCACTCCAACCCAGTGAAGGGCAGAGGAAATAGTTCCCTATGGATGACGGGAGACAACACTGGAGCACAATGCACACCGTATAGGCCCTCACACAGACCCTGCATTGTGTGTGTGGAAGCATTTGCACTGAAGGGACAAACTAAGAACTGGGGGAGGACTTATGTCACAGACAGAGTGCCGGGTGGCAAGAGAGAAAGCTGAAGGGACAGCTTGAGATCGTACTCTCAGACATCTCAGACCATAATACGATATTATCTGATTCACATGTTGATTATAGACATGAATGAGCCGCTTCATATGATTCTGATACTGTCATAACTATCCAATTTTAGCGACAGGTCAAGCATTTTCGAGCGGTACGTACTGTATGCTTTTGGTAGCAAATTAGCAGCGTTTTCAAGCAGTATTTCAAAGACAACATAGTGCTTTCTGCAGTAGTCACAGTGTGTGCCCCTACACTACACTCGAGTATTTAACCTTCGATGATCTGAAAGACAAAGGCGGTGACATGCGTCATTCTGAGTCACATGCCCTGAAGGAACAATGGCTTCTGTGTGACAATGTGGCTGCAGTGTGTTTCCTGAGTGGGGCGACAAGAGTGGGAGACAGGTCCAAGTGAACCAGCCGGCTGGACCTGTGTCCTCGCAAGCAAATGCACAGAGGTGGGCATGGTGATGGGCACACACACACATTCAAATACACACATATACACACACACACACACACACACAAGAAGGAAGGACATTGGTAGTACTGGCACAGGCTGCCTCAATCACTGCAGACCCGAACTTCTCTTAAAACCCTTTCAGCTCTCTCTCTCCATTCAACCCACAGCCCTGACAGGCATTGTCTAATGGACGTGTGGACGGCATTGTCTAATGTCTAATGGACGTGTGGTGATGAATGAAGGGTCGACGTTGGGTTAAATCAGGAAGGAATGGAGAGGGTAACTGGGAAGGGAAACTGATTTCACCCACCTGAAGACATGAGGCAACACACTCTAGTCTACAGTGGGAATTTGTGCTCTTTTAGATACACAACTTAATGAGAGGACTCATTCGATTATTAAAACAATTCCAATTCCAACCCCTGGGGGAGTGGCGGGACAAAATGCAAATAGTCCGGGTAGCCATTTGATGACCTGTTCAGGAGTCTTATGGCTTGGGAGTAAAAGCTATTTAGAAGCCTCTTGGACCTAGACTTGGTGCTCCGGTACCGCTTGCCATGCGGTAGCAGAGAGAACAGTCTATGACACCCTCGGAGTGTGGTGTCAGGAACATAACCTCACACTCAACGTCAACAAAACTAAGGAGATGATTGTGGACTTCAGGAAACAGCAGAGGGAACACCCCCCTATCCACATCGATGGAACAGTAGTGGAGAGGGTAGCAAGTTTTAAGTTCCTCGGCATACACATCACAGACAAACTGAATTGGTCCACTCACACAGACAGCATCGTGAAGAGGGCGCAGCAGCGCCTCTTCAACCTCAGGAGGCTGAAGAAATTTGGCTTGTCACCAAAAGCACTCACAAACTTCTACAGATGCACAATCGAGAGCATCCTGGCGGGCTGTATCACCGCCTGGTACGGCAACTGCTCCGCCCTCAACCGTAAGGCTCTCCAGAGGGTAGTGAGGTCTGCACAACGCATCACCGGGGCAAACTACCTGCCCTCCAGGACACCTACACCACCCGATGTTACAGGAAGGCCATAAAGATCATCAAGGACATCAACCACCCGAGCCACTGCCTGTTCACCCCGCTATCATCCAGAAGGCGAGGTCAGTACAGGTGCATCAAAGCTGGGACCGAGAGACTGAAAAACAGCTTCTATCTCAAGGCCATCAGACTGTTAAACAGCCACCACTAACATTGAGTGGCTGCTGCCAACACACTGACACTGACTCAACTCCAGCCACTTTAATAATGGGAATTGATGGGAAATGATGTAAATATATCACTAGCCACTTTAAACAATGCTACCTTATATAATGTTACTTACCCTACATTATTCATCTCATATGCATACGTATATACTGTACTCTATATCATCGACTGTATCCTTATGTTGTTAGTTAGATTACTTGTTGGTTATTACTGCATTGTCGGAACTAGAAGCACAAGCATTTTGCTACACTCGCATTAACATCTGCTAACCATGTGTATGTGACAAATAAAATTTTATTTGATTTGATTTGATGACTGGCGTGGCTGGGGTCTTTGACAATTTTTAGGGCCTTCCTTTGACACCGCCTGGTATATAGGTCCTGCATGGCAGGAAGCTTGGCCCCAGTGATGTACTGGGCCGTACGCACTACCCTCTGTAGTGCCTTGCGGTCAGGATGCTCTCGATGTTGCAGCTGTAGAACCTTTTGAGGATCTGAGGACCCATGCCAAATCTTTTCAGTCTCCTGAGGGGGAATAGGCTTTGTCGTGCCCTCTTCACGACTACCTTGGTGTGATGTGGACACCAAGGAACTTGAAGCTCTCAACCTGCTCCACTACAGCCCCGTCAATGAGAATTGGTGGCGTGCTCGGTCCTCCTTTTCCTGTAGTCCACAATCATCTCCTTTGTCTTGATTACGTTGAGGGAGAGGCTGTTGTCCTGGCAGTACAGCACATAATGATGAGGGTACTGTGGGGAGCTCCAGAGGCCAGAGCTATGTGCAGTCTACATGACATGTGCAAGGTTATCTATTTCCGAATAGACCACAGAAGTGCCTCCCTCCTTTCTCCATCCTTTAACAGTGATTACTGCTAGCTCACTGATGGGTGCTCATTTAGCTCCATTATGCTCAATGGAATCAATCATGCAACTCTGCTGACATACAGTATGTTCCCCCATATGTTCCCTCTCACTGCTGAAGGATATAGACATGAAGCAGCATCGTTACAGATGGTGGATCTTAATTTGACCAGTATAGTCCCAGCAAAATCATCCTGCAGTAGCAGGATTGTAAGGTTTATGTTGCTTGATCAGTGGTTAGGCTATTAGCTGGCAAAAAGTAGCATACATGAAAAGTGGAATACTGTTAATATAACCGTGTGCCAGTGCGGGTTTACAGTGAATTTATGTCAATAATGACGCTCCTCCTCATTTTCTGCGGTGCAGGAAATATCTCAGCAACAAAAGAGTGATCAAATTACGATCCTGTATCTGTACACAACATCAGGACAGATTCTACACAGTCATTATGAACCTCATAACGCAGTGGCACTTGGAGGGATTCATAAGAACATACAGGCCTAATGATCAGATACACGTGTTTTAAGATTGGTTTGGCTGAAGTTAATGATAGGATATTTGGTGGCATTTATTATACATTGGTTAATTCTGTGTGGCAAATGGTAGATATTCACATTTGCTCCAGTCAGTGACTGTAGTTATCCTTGTTGATGTGTAAATGTTTCTCTACGGTATTTAGTTTATAACACAAATGTTGACTTGTCTTCATATGGGCCCGACGTGTTTATTCAACAAGCTCTCATAGACTCAAGTCGGAATTAGACCCATGTTTCTTAAACGTCAAATTCCAAAAGGTCAAATTTCTAAGTGTTTTTTAAGGTTAAGTTTAGGCATTGATTCCTAAATCTTAAGCATTAAAGGGAAACCTAGACAGTTGTACAACTGAATGCATTCAACTGAAATGTATCTTCCACATTTAACCCAACCCCTCTGAATCAGAGAGGTGCGGGGGGGGCTACCGTAATCGACATCCACATCTTCGGCGCCCAGGGAACAGTGGGTTAACTTCCTTACTCAGGGGTAGACTGACAACTTTCTACCTTGTCAGCTCGGGGATTTGATCCAGCAACCTTTCAGTTACTGGCCTAACTCACTAACCGCTAGGCTACCTGCCACCCCATTAACTCCAAATGTTTAAGGTAAGGGATAAGGTTTGAGATACGCTGGGATAGGCTTAAAACGCTGGATTCGAACATGCAACCAGAGGCAGATGCTTATGCCCATCCACAACGCCTTAGCAAAACCGAAACCTAGGCAACAGAGCTCACTGTTGCCACTGGTGGCCGGTTTCTACGCCATCTCCCGACATCCTCAGATATGGATGGATGTTGAATACTGACTTGTGTCACGGGTGACCTGGCTGTGTTTATTAGGTGTTAATGTTTCTGGGAGTGTCGGGTTTAAGTGCATATGCCTCTTAATCATTGTTCAGGCAAGATGCTTGTGAAACAGCATGTGTTGGAGACTATTGCTATGGCTCACCTGAGTGAAACAGGCCTATTTTAGGTGAAAGAGAGAATCCGCCATGGCCTCTTATAAAGGCTATTTATTACAGATGGCGATCTGATTATTATACCTTAGTTTAGAGGATGATTCATCTGACTGTTCCAGTGAATTTCCAGTTGGATGTGTTTGGCGTAGCATTTTACAGCTCAGTGATCAGGGATGTTCAAAAAAGTTCAGATCCCTGTGGGGCAGTCATGTGTGTCTGTCTCCCTGGGACTGAGTGGGATGAAGCTGCCCCTAGATGTAGATCTCAGGTCAGTTTTGTGTTTTCTTTCTATTGGTTTATTGTTGGTAGTGAGGAAGGCTAAGCTGATCCTCGATCTGTGTTTACAAGATGCTGGGGTGAAGAGGAGCTTGCAGACCAGGAACAATGACCTCAGAAGCAAGAACACCGCAAAATCCTGTAATTACTTTTATGGAGTAACATATCCTTCCTTGCATTGACGTTTCTCTGAAATTAGATGTTGCTAAAAAAATACATGTTGTTGATAACATACATGTCTATATTGATGGTTCGCTGCTTTTTTGGAATGCTGGGGAGGTTAGGGATGGAGTGTGCGACGGGTGGTAGGTTAGGAATGACCTCCACCTCAGTAACTACATGGTAATGTCTTCAATCTCGCTGCACTTATGAAGACCTGCTCCATTCATACTTCTGCCGTCGCCATAGTTACCGAAAGGTCTTTGCTGAGTATCTTTCAGAACAAAATGGGAAAAGTCTTATCTGCCATCATCAGATAGGGGGGGCTGATGACCGGGTAGGTAGGTGGGAAAGAATCCTCACCTGGGGAATTGGCTGTTGTTAGGTGGAGGCTGAAGCAGAACAGAGAGAGGTACTGTAACTCGTATAACATTGTATAACACTGTAGCTTGCCAACACCCACTCGAACACCCCCAGTCGGTCTGGAGAAGTAAATGAACCCACACAGACTGAAGAAACCCACTCAGACTGGAGAGACTGTTAATGATGAGAAATAAAGAGCATCGGGACAACAAAGGGCCAGCTAAAGGAGACCAAGACCCTGAGCCTCCTACTGTGTGAGTCATCAGAGTCCTACTCTCTCTGTTCCTGGGGGAGCTACACACTCACTCTCACACACACACACACACACACACACACAGAGGGAGTTCACCATGGCAACAGGGTGATCAGGGCAACGGGAAGTAGTCTCAGTCTGACACAGGTGTGAGAACAGATAACAAACACTACCAGATATGAGATGTAGAAGAGATGGTACTGTGGTGTTTTCCTCTGACTCCTGTACTGTAAACTGCATCCACCTGAAGATGAAATAGTAGCCTACACCCCTGCATACGTGTGTGCACAGTATGTGTTTGTTTGCGTACACACACAGTACACACACACACACACAGTACACATACACACAGTACAAGACCGTCACTATAATTGCATTTCTCATTCCAAAAACGACTCCATGTCCTGATTGCACAGCCTCAGTCACCCCAGCCGAGTCAGACTAGCTTATTTCCTGACAGAGAGATTGGAAATTATGATAGAGTGCAGCTATTACTATGAGAGAATGAGTCTGAGAGAGAGATGGATATATATATAAATATATTATATATAGAGAGAGAGGGGAGAGAGAGAGAGAGAGAGAGAGAGAGAGAGACAGAGAGACAGACAGACAGACAGACAGACAGACAGACAGACAGACAGACAGACAGACAGACAGACAGACAGACAGACAGACAGACAGACAGACAGACAGACAGACAGACAGACAGACAGACAGACAGACAGACAGACAGACAGACAGACAGACAGACAGACAGACAGACAGACAGACAGACAGACAGACAGACGGGGAGACAGACGGGGAGACAGACAGACGGGGAGACAGACAGACGGACAGACGGGGAGACTGAGAGACTGAGAGAGAAAGAAGTGGGTCAGTGTCTAATAGGCTAGAGACACATTGTGTCCAGGCCAGTCATTTAACTACATTCCTCTGGCCAAAGCCCACTGAACAGCATCGCATTACACCTGATTTGCATAGCTGATTAATCTATTACTATTACAGTCCACCGCTGTCTCTGTGTCTTTGTGGTATGCCAGGGGATTACCTGTTTGTTTTGATTCATCCTATTGTATGTAGTGTATTGTGTTCATGTTGTTCTGTTGCTTTATGTTGTATTGAATTGCATGTTCATGTTCACAGGGCTCCCTTGAGAATGAGACCCTGGTCTCAATGGTGACCCCCTGACTAAATAAACCTTTTTCTATATTATATTATACACGAGTGAATCTGGATTCCGAGTATCGGTACAAATGAATCTGAAGTGGAGAAATGTTATTCTGTTCTGTTTTGAAGGCAGGAGAGGAGATGAGAGAGGAGAGAGGAGTATAGGGTTGAACCATAATAACATCAATGTGACACTGTGTCCTATGGATGCTGGATGACAGGAGGATTTGAAGACATGACTGGGCTTTAGTGTGATGTGGGGATGACTGTTATTAAGCCCTGACAGAATACATTTCACCTGGCGGCTGCTCCCCAAGGTCACCACTCATCAGTGTGTCCTTCCTTCCTTTCATCCTTCCTTCCTTCATTCCATCCTTGCTTCCCTGCTTCCTTCCTTTATTCCTTCCTTCCCCCCTTTCATCCTTCCCTTCCTTGCAGTACTCAACTCTACAATGTGCAGTAGGCTACAATTGACCTGCCTCTATCAGGCGTCGTTTTCCAAAATACTTGTTGGTATTGTAGCTTAAACTTTATAACTTAATTTCTCACTTCTGGGTCTGCTCAAAAATGTATCGTTATTGCAGAGTGGCAGAACATGAGGTCCGGTGAGACGATTTCTACCTTCTTATTTACTAATGTATGAGAGAGAGAGAGAGAGAGAGAGAGAGAGAGAGAGAGAGAGAGAGAGAGAGAGAGAGAGAGGATGTTTAAAAACAAACATTTGCTGTTAGTGTCTAATGCAGGATGACAGTGAGCGTTAGACCAGTCTGGGTGCTGCTGGGACAGGCACAAGTATGAGTGTGTGTTTGAGTGCTTGCGTATGTGTGCTTGTGAATGTGTATATATACATGCATGCACTCAAAAATGATGGGCTAAAAACAACCCTATTTGGTAACACAGCACCGGTCAACCCTTTCCAGCCGGAGTGTTCTAATCTCTGAATAATACTCCTGGCAGATATACAGTACCAGTCAAAAGTTTAGACACACCTACTCATTCAAGGGTTATTCTTTATTTTTTATATTTTATACGTTGTAGAATAACAGTGAATACATAGTAACCAAATGTTAAACAAATCTAAATATATTTTATATTTGAGATTCTTCGAAGTAGCCACCCTTTGCCTTGATGACAGCTTTGCACAGTCTTGGCATTCTCTCAACCAGCTTCACGAGGAACGCTTTCCAACGGTCTTCAAGGATTTGTTGGCCACTTTTCCTTCAGGGTTATCAGCACACACACACACACACACACACACACACACACACAAGACAATGACTGACAGAATCAGTTTTCATCTATATTTTTTGTGGCTGTTTATTTACCACCACAGACAGATGCTGGCACTAAGACCGCACTCAGTCAGCTGTATAAGGAAATAAGCAAACAGGAAAATGCCCACCCAGAGGCGGCACTCCTAGTGGCCCCTCCTTTAATGAAGGAAAAGTGAAATCAGTCTTAATTTCTATCAGTATGTTAAATGTGCAACAAGAGGGGGAAAAAATACCACCTTTACACCACACACAGAGACACATACAAGATTGGGCAAATCTGACCATAATTCCATCCTCCTGATTCCTGCTTACAAGCAAAAACTAAAGCAGGAAGCACCAGTGACTCAATAAAGAAGTGGTCAGATGACGCAGATGTTAAGCTACAGGACTGTTTTGATAGCACAGACTGGAATATGTTCTGGGATTCCTCCGATGGCATTGACACCACATCAGTCACTGGCTTCATCAATAAGCGCATCAATGATGTCATCCCCACAGTGACTGTACATACTTACCCCAACCAGAAACCATGGATTGCAAGCAACATCTGCACTGAGCTGAAGAGTAGAGCTGCCGCCTTCAAGGAGCGGGACTCTAACCTAGACGCTTAGAAGAAATACCGCTATGCCATCAAACGAACCATCAAACAGGCAAAGCGCCAATACAGAACTAAGATTGAATAGTACTGCACTGGTTCGAATGCTCGTCGGATGTGGCAGGGCCTGCAAACTATTACAGAATACAAAGGGAAACACAGCCGCGAGCTTCCCAGTGACACGAGCCTACCAGGTGAGCTAAATCACTTCCATGCTCACTTTGAGGCATACATGAGAGCATCAGCTGTTCTGGACAGCTGTGTGTTCATGCTCTCCGTAGCCAAAGTGAGTAAGACCTTTAAACAGGTCAACATTCACAAGGCCCCTGGGCCAGACGGATTACCAGGACGGGTGCTCCGGGCATGTGCTGACCAACTGGCAGGTGTCTTCACTGACATTTTCAACATGTCCCTGATTGAGTCTGTAATACCAACATGTTTCAAGCAGACCACCATAGTCCCTGTGCCCAAGAACACAAAGGCAACTTGCCTAAATGACTACCGACCCGTAGCACTCACGTCCTTAGCCATTAAGTGCTTTGAAAGGTTGGTAATGGCTCACATCAACACCATTATCCCAGAAACCCTAGACCCACTCCAATTTGCATACCGCTCAAACAGATCCACAGATGATGCAATCGCTATTGCACTCCACGCTGCCCTTTCCCACCTGGACAAAATGAACACCTACGTGAGAAAGCTACTCATTGACTACAGCTCAACGTTCAACACCATTAGTGCCCTCAAAGCACATCACTAAGCTAAGGATCCTGGGACTCAAACATGACTCCAACACCATCATTAAGTTTGCAGACGACACAACAGTGGTAGCCCTGATCACTGACAACGACGAGGAGGTCAGAGACCTGGCCGGGTTGGTGCCAGAATAACAACCTCTCCCTCAACGTAATCAAGACAAAGCAGATGATTGTGGACTACAGGAAAAGGAGGACCGAGCACGCCCCACTTCTCTATAGTGGAGCAGGTTGAGAGCTTCAAGTTCCTTGGTGTTCACATCACCAACAAACTAGAATGGTCCAAACACACCGACCGCAAGGAGCTACAGAGGGTAGTGCATATGGCCCAGTACATCACTGGGGCTATGCTGCCTGCCATCCAGGACCTCTTTAACAGGCGTTGTCAGAGGAAGGCCCTGAAAAATTGTCAAGGACTCCAGCCCCCCCAGCCATAAGACTCCTGAACATCTAATCAAATAGCTATCCAACCCCTCTTGAAGACTGTAAAATAATGATGGCCTTTAAAATTGTTCCCGTTCTGACTCTTCACGTGATAGGCTATAGGCCTAGTGTAATGGATGAACAGATAAAATGTTTTATAAGACAATTATTGTTATTACATGCCTTATTCTTATCATATTATGTAGTTCCAGATACATTTTGATGACATTATCCCTCAGCCGAATATTGTGTATAATGTGGCTATGATTAGTGATAACTTGCCCATTTTCATACAGGTTTGAATGACACAATGTACTTCCCTAACCTCATTCTTTCAGTAAAGTTCAGTTATTTTTCTATTTATATTATTTGTTTATGTCTTTCCTTATCACACTCTAAGAAATGCTGGGTTACAAAACACTTCTTGTTTTCTTTAAGGTGAGTTGTTGATGCTGCATTTTACACAAGTTTCAAACAGCTGAAAAGACAATATTTTTGGTTATTGAAAACATATTCCACAGGGGTTCAGATGCTACAATGATTCTCTACACTAGACTAGCTTTTTTTTGTCACATAAACTGAAATTAGGCGAACTATCACAATTTTAGCAACCGGGAAATGGTGGAACTATTTCTGCATATTACACCTTTAAATAGGGGACATTAAACATCTGGTTATAATTGCATTATTACCCAAATATGGGTGAATTTAACTCTCATGCTGGGTTGACCTAGCATCTGGGTGTTTTTTAAAGTAATTCTTAGGTCATGCTCAGGAGGTGTGGCTTATTAGAGGCGTGGCTTTCCGCTAAATCTTATTGGCCATCCGTGAGAGTAAATATCACTCCTGTTCATCATGTTAAGTTGACATACTGTAAATTCAATGTTCAATAATAATTGTTTTAACACGTTCTTTAATATTAAAATGATTAATGACTTTAATAATAAGTTATACCACCTTCTTGTATCCCAACAGGGGGATTTACATAGGCTTTTAGGAAACTCTGTAAGCGTTATTAACCTATACATTTTTTTATTTTCAAGCTTAATTTGAAGTAACTATGAAAAACAACAGATGACCTGGAATTACAGTTACTCTCACGGATGGCTAAAAATAACTCTCCTAAAGCCACACCCCTACTAAACTACACCTCCAGTGTTCTGATCTGACCTGCTGGGTCATAGCTCAAGCACCAATAACCTAGCACCCAGCATCAATATCCTAGCACCCAGCATCAATAACCTAGCACCCAGCACCAATAACCTAGCACCCAGCATCAATAACCTTGCACCCAGCACCAATAACCCAGCACCCAGCATCAATAACCCAGCAGTTTTTAAAGAAAACAACCCAATTAAGTGACCCAACGCCTGCAACCCAGCAGTTGGGTCAACCAAACAAACCAGCATTTTTTAGAGAGTGTGTGTACTAACAATTGTTCACAAATGAGCTCTGGCAGAGTGGGCAAACATTAAACCAGCAGAGAGATGTATCCACACGTACGCACGCACACACACACTCACTGTTATGTATGGGCCCCTGCTTGTGGTGTGTTTGGGGGAGACTGCAGCTCTGGTTCAGTCCTCCTCTGGGTCTCAGAGACAGATGGAGGGAGAAGTGTGTCACTGGGTCAAACCTCAGCAGCCATCTTAGAGAGACACCAGTCACCTTCTCTAACCCAGACTGCACAGGGAAATGGATGACTTGGATGACTTAATGTATTCAGATGTGTTCTTTCCCAAAGTACTGCTACTCTGGATGTTTTAGCCATAAAATATGAATATTGTTTCTTCTTTTCATCCTGTTTCTGTTATTGTGGCTATGTTTTGTTAGTTCTGCTCTGTTTAATCACGTTATAGTGTAGATGTCCTGTCTTTAACATGGAGGAATATTTTCCCAACTCTAGTCACCTGTGGAGACCAAGCACCCTGTGGAAATCAAAGCCAGGATTATGCTAATCAAAATAGAACAGTGTGTGGACGCCTCGGCCCAGTAACCCCATCACACACCCACACATGCACACACACAATCCAGCACACGCACCCATGCACACACATATTCATAAACACCCACCCACCCATACAAACACACACAAACACACAGGGTGAAATTACCCAGCACCCCCTGCTCACCATATCAACCTCAAAGCTGTCACAGTATCCTGTGTCTGCTCTCTGAGTGTGTGTGTGTGTGTGTGTGTGTGTGTGTGTGTGTGTGTGTGTGTGTGTGTGTGTGTGTGTGTGTGTGTGTGTGTGTGTGTGTGTGCGTGGTTGCGTGCGTGCGTGTGTGTGTGTGTGTTTTCCATGTCTGTGTGTCCCTCCCAGCCTGTTCTGTGTGCTCGGGTCTGAGCTGCATGGCAATCCAGTCATTAGAACGGCACCGCTGATTATAGACAAACACACACTCCCAGACAGCCTGCAGGATGGGACTGGGACTGGGGCTGCAGGGCTGGAGCTGCAGGGCTGGAGCAAGGCCAGTAGATTCTACAGCTGTGCTACATCTACACTTTACTCTCTTTGTTAGAATGTATGTTGACAAAGAGTCATTGAGTAAGTGCTTAATATTGGAATACACTTCTGAATAATTTAGTGGTTGTGGTTGAGAAAGGGTGTGAGGGATTTGTGTCTTTTCATATCTTAAAGGCCGGGGCTGTGTTTGAACCAGGCCTGATCGATGGTTATGGATGAGGCCGAGGAGAGGAGAAAGAGTAGGCCAGAGGCTACAGCACTGAATTAAAGAAACATCTCTCACACGCTGCAGACTCATAGTGCTGCTGATACACAGATTATACACACACAGACACACACACATACGAATGCAGGCACACACACAACATATGCATGCGTGCCTGCATACTCACGCACACACATTATATCCATCGCATTTATTAATCATCCAACTTGGATTATGTTTATGTTGAACATTGCTGTGGTCATTTGCTGCACTCAGAGAGAGGAGAGAAAGCAGGGCAGTGTCAGAGGAGAGGCATCCTGTTTTATCTTCTGTTTTGTCATTTCCTCCCTGTATACCAGCTGATGTCCTTCCCTGGTCATTTCTCCTCTTTGACAGACAGACATCTGATGCTTGTCTGATGGTGGATGTGATCTAATGTCTGACACTTGGCCTTACACTCCTCTGGCACCTCGCTGGAAAGAGCTTAAAACACAGCAGGGTGTGCGTGCGTGTGTGTGTGTCTGTGCATTCGTGCGTGATGCATCCATGTGTTTGTGTGTGTGACGCGGGGTCTCAAGGAGAAAGCCACAGAAGCAGGAGTTCAGTTTGCATAAACAGACATGTCGGGGTTTATAGAATAGATGGTTACACACAGAGGCTGCATCTCTCTGCAGCTCTACCTACTTCCCCCAGTAACAGGCTGGCACACTACGACCTTCAATATCAGATGAAGAAAACCTCAGCCTCTTATGGCTGGTTACTCTATAACTGGTGTTGTTAACGTGTTACTACCTGCCGTATTCATTAAGGCACACATAGCAAACATAGCAAATACAAGCGTTTCTTATTGGACAAGTCCTGGTAGTTACTCACTGTTTCAGTCTGTTTGACGCCTAATGAATACAACCCTGGTTACTGAATCGCCTCTTCCACCTGACCGGGGAACAGTGACGGGAAGGAGCACCACTGGGCTGCCAGCCCTACTGTTCCATTTTCATAGATGAAACTCTCCCTGCTCTTCTCTCTCTCTCTCTCTCTCTCTCTCTCGCTCTCTCTCTCTCTCTCTCTCTCTCTCTCTCTCTCTCTCTCTCTCTCTCTATCTCCCCCTCTCTCCCTCTCTCTCTATCTCTCTCTCTCTCTCTCTCTCTCTCTCCCTTTTCTCTCTCTCCCTCTCTCTCTCTCTCTCTCTTTCTCTCTCTCTCTCTCTCTCTCTCTCTCTTCTCTCTCTCTCTCTCTCTCTCTCTCTCTCTCTCTCTCTCTCTCTCTCTCTGTTTCTCTCTCTCTCTCTTTCTCTCTCTCTCTCTCCCTTTCTTTCTCTTTCTCTCTCTCTCTCTCTCTCTCTCTCTCTCTCTCTCTCTCTCTCTCTCTCTCTCTCCCTCTCTTTCTCTTTCTCTTTCTCTCTCTCTTTCTATGCTCCAGTCTCTAGTGTGCTGAGATGTCAGTATTATGATGTGTTATCCACAGTAATGAGCTCCATCCTACTACTTCTGTGTGCTTGGGAGCTCTTGATGCAATCCCACAGTACATTCATTCAATAACATTCAATAACATGTAAGCTATGGTTGAAAGCAGATCGTATGTAGTTCACTTTCAAAGGTTCAATTAATGAACCCTTGATGCCATATAATCGTATCATTACTCAAAGTAAATAACATGTTGACTGAATATGGAAATTGGCTGTGTAGCTCAATCTGGTGAAGTATGAGTTCTACATAGTGCCTGGCAAATACACTATTCATCTCGCCAGCTGCTCAGCTTGTCTGTCTTTTCTATCGTCTCTCTAAGTGCCTGTACAGCCGATGAATCGTTTGATGACTAATGGGGGATCACATCCCATTCCCAGTGAAGGTGTAACTCAATACCACTCACTAATAGTCCTCCTACCCACCCCCAACCATCAGTTAGCCAGTTGGTTATGATGTCCTTAAAGGAAAGTTCCACACAAAAGCATTTTTTTCATTAGATCTATAGTTGACACAGTCCCCCCAAAAATTGCTTGTCAGCAATATCATTTTCAAAGTACAGAAATCTGTCACACCCTGATTTGTTTCACCTGTCTTTGTGCTTGTCTCCACCCCACTCCAGGTGTCGCCCATCTTCCTCATTATCCCCAGTGTATTTATACCTGTGTTCTCTGTTTGTCTGTTGCCAGTTCATCCTGTCTTGTCAGGTCTTACCAGCGTGTTGTCCCATCTCCCAGCTTTCCCAAATTCTGTTTCCTAGTTACCCCGGTTCTAACCATTCTGTCTACCCTGACCCCGAGTCTGCCTGCCGTTCGGTACCTGCCTGACTATAAACCTTTGTCTGTCCTGGTCCTGAGCCTGCCTGCTGTTCTGTACCTTATGGACTCTGCCCTGGATTATGGACCACTGCCTGCCTTTGACCTGTCTTTGCCTGCCCCCTGTTTGGGTCAATAAACATCTGTGACTCTAGCCGTCTGCATCTGGGTCTTCTTTAAAAAAAAGGTATTTTACCTTTATTTAACTAGGCAAGTTAGTTAAGAACAAAATCTTAGTTACACTGACGGCCTAGGAACAGTGGGTTAACTGCCTTGTTCAGGGGCAGAACGACAGAACATATCCTGAGAACTTAAATTCATCCCCCTAGTGATACGATATGATGTAAAACGCAGCATCATATCATGCAAAATGCAGCATCATATCATGCAAAACGCAGCATCATATCCTGCAAAACGCAGCATCATATCATGTAAAATGCAGCATCATATCATGTAAAACGCAGCATCATATCATGTAAAACGCAGCATCATATCCTGCAAAATGCAGCATCATATCATGTAAAATGCATCATATCATGTAAAACGCAGCATCATATCCTGCAAAATGCAGCATCATATCATGTAAAACGCAGCATCATATCATGCAAAACGCAGCATCATATCATGTAAAATGCAGCATCATATCATGCAAAATGCAGCATCATATCATGTAAAATGCATCATATCATGTAAAACGCAGCATCATATCATGCAAAATGCAGCATCATATCATGCAAAACGCAGCATCATATCCTGCAAAATGCAGCATCATATCATGTAAAATGCATCATATCATGCAAAATGCATCATATCATGTAAAATGCATCATATCATGTAAAATGCATCATATCATGCAAAACGCAGCATCATATCATGCAAAATGCATCATATCATGCAAAACGCAGCATCATATCATGCAAAACGCAGCATCATATCATGTAAAATGCATCACATCCTGCAAAACGCAGCATCATATCATGTAAAATGCATCATATCATGCAAAACGCAGCATCATATCATGCAAAATGCATCATATCATGCAAAACGCAGCATCATATCATGTAAAATGCAGAATCATATCATGCAAAATGCATCATATCATGTAAAATGCATCATATCATGCAAAATGCATCATATCATGTAAAACGCAGCATCATATCATGTAAAATGCATCATATCATGTAAAACGCAGCATCATATCATGCAAAAAGCATCATATCATGTAAAACGCAGCATCATATCATGTAAAATGCATCATATCATGTAAAACGCAGCATCATATCATGTAAAATGCATCATATCATGTAAAATGCAGCATCATATCATGTAAAACGCAGCATCATATCATGTAAAATGCATCATATCATGTAAAATGCAGCATCATATCATGTAAAATGCAGCATCATATCATGTAAAATGCATCATATCATGTAAAATGCATCATCATATCATGTAAAATGCATCATATCATGTAAAATGCAGCATCATATCATGTAAAATGCATCATATCATGTAAAATGCAGCATCATATCATGTAAAATGCATCATATCATGTAAAATGCAGCATCATATCATGTAAAACGCAGCATCATATCATGTAAAATGCATCATATCATGTAAAATGCATCATATCATGTAAAATGCAGCATCATATCATGTAAAATGCATCATATCATGTAAAATGCAGCATCATATCATGTAAAATGCATCATATCATGTAAAATGCAGCATCATATCATGTAAAAAGCATCATATCATGTAAAATGCAGCATCATATCATGTAAAATGCAGCATCATATCATGTAAAATGCATCATATCATGCAAAATGCATCATATCATGTAAAATGCAGAATCATATCATGTAAAATGCAGAATCATATCATGTAAAATGCATCATATCATGTAAAATGCATCATATCATGCAAAATGCAGAATCATATCATGTAAAATGCATCATCATATCATGTAAAATGCATCATATCATGTAAAATGCAGCATCATATCATGCAAAATGCATCATATCATGCAAAATGCAGAATCATATCATGTAAAATGCAGAATCATATCATGTAAAATGCATCATATCATGTAAAATGCATCATATCATGCAAAATGCAGAATCATATCATGTAAAATGCAGAATCATATCATGTAAAATGCATCATATCATGTAAAAACGCATCATATCATGCAAAATGCAGAATCATATCATGCAAAACGCAGCATCATATCATGTAAAATGCATCATATCATGTAAAATGCATCATCATATCATGTAAAATGCATCATATCATGTAAAATGCAGCATCATATCATGTAAAACGCAGCATCATATCATGTAAAATGCATCATATCATGTAAAATGCAGCATCATATCATGTAAAACGCAGCATCATATCATGTAAAATGCATCATATCATGTAAAATGCATCATATCATGTAAAATGCAGCATCATATCATGTAAAATGCATCATATCATGTAAAATGCAGCATCATATCATGTAAAATGCATCATATCATGTAAAATGCAGCATCATATCATGTAAAATGCAGCATCATATCATGTAAAATGCATCATATCATGTAAAATGCATCATATCATGTAAAATGCAGCATCATATCATGTAAAATGCATCATATCATGTAAAATGCATCATATCATGTAAAATGCAGCATCATATCATGTAAAATGCAGCATCATATCATGTAAAATGCATCATATCATGTAAAATGCATCATATCATGCAAAATGCAGAATCATATCATGTAAAATGCAGAATCATATCATGTAAAACGCAGCATCATATCATGTAAAATGCATCATATCATGTAAAACGCAGAATCATATCATGCAAAATGCATCATATCATGCAAAATGCAGCATCATATCATGTAAAACGCAGCATCATATCATGTAAAACGCAGCATCATATCATGTAAAATGCAGCATCATATCATGTAAAACGCAGCATCATATCATGCAAAATGCATCATATCATGCAAAATGCATCATACGGGGATCATTTCTGTATTTTGAAAGTCGCATATCTTGAGAACTTGATTGCTGACATGCAAAACATTTTGGGACTATGTCAACAATGGACCAATGAAACAAATATCAAAACAGTGGGTGGAGTTATCCTTTAACACAGTGACTGACCTCCCTGTTATCCTCTATAGCCTCCGACAGGAAGACTATACCTGATGATAGAGAAAAGCATTCCACAGGGATGCTGGCCCATGTTGACGCCAATGCTTCCCACAGTTGTGTCAAGTTGGCTGGGTGTCGGGTGGTGGACAATTCTTGATACACACGGGGAACTGTTGAGCGTGAGAAACCCAGCAGCGTTGCAGTTCTTGACACACTTGACACACCGGTGTGCCTGGTACCTACTACCATACTCCGTTCCAAGGCACGTAAATATTTTGTCTTGCCCATTCACCCTTTGAATGGTATACATGCACAATACATGTCTCAATTGTCTCAAGGCTTATAAATCCTTCTTTAACCTGTCTCCTCCCATTCATCTACACTGATCGAAGTGGATTTAACAAGTGACATCAATAAGGGATCATAGCTTTCACCTGGATTCACCTGGTCAGTCTATGTGATGGAAAGAGCCGGTGTTCCTAATGTTTTGTACTCATAGAGTACATGCTTTAAACATGAACAGAGATATTTAAACATGAACAGAGATATTTAAACATGAACAGAGACATTTAAACATGAACAGAGATATTTAAACATGAACAGAGATATTTAAACATGAACAGAGATATTTAAACATGAACAGAGATATTTAAACATGAACAGAGATATTTAAACATGAACAGAGACATTTAAACATGAACAGAGATATTTAAACATGAACAGAGATATTTAAACATGAACAGAGATATTTAAACATGAACAGAGACATTTAAACATGAACAGAGATGTGCACAGTGGCCCTGCTAGGGAAATGTCTGGCAGCTCCACTAACAAGATGTACTGTACTGTAGCTCCATAAGGGAGTTGTACGGTGTAGCTAATGTATTCTACTTTTCACAAGGTGAAAGTTCATCCTCAGAGCTGATCACAGAGATAGGAAACCAACAACCGGCTAAATGTGAGTGTAGCCTTTCCAGAACCTCTTACCTACCCACACGCTGTTTTTTTTACAACAAACAAACAAACACACATAGGAGATATACACATACACACAATCACTCTGCTTTTGTAGCCAGAATTTTTATTTTATTTAACTAGGCAAGTCAGTTAAGAACAAATTCTTATTTTCAATGACGGCCTAGGAACAGTGGGTTCAGGGGCAGAACGACAGATTTGTACCTTGTCAGCTCAGGGGTTTGAACTTGCAACCTTCCGGTTACTCGTCCAACGCTCTAACCACTAGGCTACCCTGCCGCCCAAGGAGCTCATGAGAAGGAGTGTGTATTTTCTTTTCTTATGTGTTGAGAGCAGAGACACATCTCTATCTACATCTCTATTATAAGAAAAAGCATCTCTGCTGAACATCTCTATTCTCTAACATCAGACTGCTGCATCTCTGCACTGACACTGACTGAATACTGGGTGGTCGTTTGTTTCACATCACAGTGACTCAACACGAAGACGAGAACTAAAGTACAGCCAAGTAGCACAGGTGTTAGTTTGCTAGCAGCCATAGAGTGAGCCATAAAGCCTCAGCGTCAAGAGCAGAGCAGCGCTCACTAATAAGGTTCAAAGGTTAGAGGTCAGGTTGAAGGTAAACATCACAGCCAGCATCAGCTGCTCTACTTGTTCCTGGCGTCACACATATTAGCATGGAGCGACTTCCTTCACTACAACCCATCAGCTGCCTACACTATCCCAGACAGGACATTATCTCCTTTGTGTGTGTGTGTGTGTGTTGTGTGTGTGTGTGTGTGTGTGTGTGTGTGTGTGTGTGTGTGTGTGTGTGTGTGTGTGTGTGTGTGTGTGTGTGTGTGTGTATGTGCTTGGTGCACGTGTGCTCAGGAGGACCTGGGCCCTAGGACCATGCCTCAGGACTACCTGGTCTGATGACTCCCACCTGGCCGTACTGCTGCTCCAGTTCGAGTTGTTCTGCCTGTGGCTATGGAACCCTGACCTGTTCACCGGACGTGCTACCTGTCCCAGACCTGCTGTTTTCTACTCTCTAGAGACAGCAGGAGCGGTAGAGATACTCTTAATGATCGGCTATGAAAAGCCAACTGACATTTACTCCTGAGGAGGACTGGCCACCCCTCATAGCCTGGTTTCTCACTAGGTTTCTTCCTAGGTGTAGGCCTTTCTAGGGACTTTTTCCTAGCCACCGTGCTTCTACACCTGCATTGCTTGCTGTTTGGGGTTTTAGGCTGGGTTTCTGTACAGCACTTTGAGATATCAGCTGATGTAAGAAGGGCTATATAAATAAATTTGATTTCATTTGGTTGATGATCCAGAACCATATCACTACCGGGCTAATAGTATGCCCCTGCCCACGGCAGCCAGAGCCAATCAAAGGATGACACACACTCATAGAGGAACTGTATCCCATAGCAATGACTCTGACCCGCATCACCTGTCAGAGATCCCCTGAATTAATAAAGAAAAATAGAGGGTGTTCCATTTATCTACCTCGCCTCCTTTCCTTCCTTACTGACGCACCCTCAAAGATCTGAGAGGACTGGATAAGTGTCAATAAGATGGTGGACCCACCCTCTGACCTATCAAGAGGCTAGGCTAGTGGCATACCTCCTACTCTTCAGGGGGAGTGACACAGTGCAGTGCACAGGAATAGAAGGGATGTTATGGATGTAGGGAATCAGAATGCAGAGACAGACTCAGCCCACAGGAAGTCTGTCTCGGTGTCTGCGACACCTCGGGTGACCTCTGGGGTGGGTAGCAAACAGTCTCGTCCTCCAGTCCTGCTCTGCCTGTCTAGACAAAGGGATACAGAAAGAGACTGAGGACAAAGTGTGGAGAGAGGGCAGAGGGATAGCTAACTGGAGGGAGATAGAGGGACATGGAGAGGGCACAAGGCTAATTAGTGGTAGACAGATAGAGAGAAAAGGCACAGTGCTAATGGCCTGACGAGGACCGTTTGGCATGATCAAGTATTCAGGGGGAGAGAGAGAAGGTGAGGAGGGAGGGGAGAGGAGGGGAAGGGAGGAAGGTAAGGTGAGAAAGGGTTGAAGCAGTGTGTTGTTTGTCTGGGAGGAGGGGGAGGATGGCGAAGTAGAAGGATGAGGTAGTGTAAGAGTTGTGTTTCAGTGAGGAGGGGGTGAGGTGAGGATTGGGTGAGGAGGGGTGAGGTAGTGTAAGAGTTGTGTTTCAGTGAGGAGGGGGTGAGGTGAGGAGTAGGTGAGTAGGGTGAGGCAGGGTAAGAGTTGCGTTTCAGTGAGGAGGGGGTGAGGTGAGGAGTGGGTGAGTAGGGGTGAGGCAGGGTTACTGCAGAGTGTTGTGTTACTGTGACCAGGCCCCGAAGCCCCCGGAGGTGAGCAGAATTCCTAATGAGCTCTGAACTGTAAACAAGACTCGGAATCCACACTCGGGAATTCTGCTGCTTCCTATCAGGAATTCTATTCTCTAACAGGAAGCGTCCACCCTCCCACTCCCCGCGCTCTCACTACACAGACTTACACACACACACCATACACTTGACGCACTCACAAACTCACACACCACAGACACACACACACACACACACAGGCACACACCTCCCTCAGCCCATCCCCTCTGTGCCTGAGGGACAAAGCTAGGCGCTCAGCTAGACCAACGAATAGCAGCTCAAATTGGAGGAAATGGGATCTAAAATTACATTTCAGAGAGTCTCATTGAAAGTGCATGCCTGAGACCTGGTTAGATTCATATTAAGACTCAATATCCTGTAGGGACATCAGAAATATTAGTCAAGCATCACGTAGCAATATAACATCTGCCCATTCACGTCCCTTTGATCAGGTTATAGAGACAGAGAGGCTGAGAAAACGGAATGGTAATGGGGTTACAATATTATGCACCTAATATAGATACATCCTAATATATCTGCAGTCAAAAAGATTCACTGTCATGAAAAAAATGGAAGGCAGGTCGAATTAACCTCACCCCATGTTTTTGTCCCCAGCACACATTGACTAATTTTTAAGGATATTAATGACGGTAATGAGACATTATTTGTCATAGTCTATAAAGAGTATAGGGGTAACAATATCAGGTTTGATATATCAATGAATTGATGACAGAGCTGTAGAGAAGATAGGGCTCTGCTCAGGCCACCAGATATAATATGTTACACTGGCTCCACCTACTGGTAACAGTAGAGAAGACAGTTTCCCCATTGATACAATAATAGTGACAGAGAGAGAGTGAGTGAGTGTGTGTGTGTGTGTCTAATCCCTGTAGACCACAGTCCACACTCTATTTTATCCCAGCTATCTCCTTCACAAGCAAACCATCTTGTGTCTCTGTCTGTGTCCTATCAGACAGTGCCAACTAAACCCACATAGTCCAACCTCTAGTCCCCTCGTCTCCACTCCAGCCGCTGAACCACTCACTCTCAACTACATGACGACACTCCGGCAAGTCAACCCAACCAGAACATCATCACCTTATTAGGGGTCAGAAGCTATTCAAAGCAAACTCATCAGCACCATACTGTGGCCAAACAGACACATTGCAGTTAACTGGACATATTTTGCTCAATTGCGACATGCCCCTCCTCCCTGAAGTGTGCACTCATTCACCCCAGAGACGGACAGTACTTCTGTTACATGTATTTGATAGATGTGTGTCAGCTACTTCTGAGTATTTAGTCATTCGTATTACACTGGGCTGAACTACACTCCAATGGATTTTGTAACAAGATACCTTCCAGAGCTGTAATTTGTATTTTCAAAAATACAAAATAGTTTTCTATGCTAATTTTTTTTATTGTGGTTCGCAATTTTGCCCCCCCCCCCTCCCCTTTCACCTTGCATTGGTATCAGAAGTCTGATGGCACTATGGTGGGATAAGAGCATCTGCTAAATGAACTAAATATATACTGAACATAAATCTAAACTCAACATGCAACAATTCCAAAAATGTCACTGAGTTACAGTTCATAATAAGGAAATCTGTCACTAGAAATAAATTCATTAGGCTCTACTTTATGGATTTCACATGACTGGGAATACAGATATGCATCTGTTGGTCACAGATACCTTTAAAAAAGGATCTGAAAACCAGTCAGTATCTGGTGTGACCACCATTGGCCTCATGCAGAGCGACACATCCCCTCGCATAGTTATTCAGGCTGTTGATTGTGACCTGTGGAATGTTGTCTCACTCCTCTTGTGTGAAGTTGCTGGATATTGGCGGGAACTGGAACATGCTGTCACACAAGTCGATCCAGAGCAGCCCAAACATGCTCAATGGGTGACATGTCTGGTGAGTGTTCAGGCCATGGAAGAACTGAGGCATTTTCAGCTTCCAGGAATTGTGTACAGATTCTTACGACATGGGGCTGTGTATTATTACGCTGAAACATGAGGTGATGGCGGCGGATGAATGGCACGACAAAGGTTATCAGGATCTCATCACGGTATCTCTGTGCATTGAAATTGCCATTGATAAAATGCAATTGTGTTCTTTTTCCGTAGCTTATGCCTGCCCATACCATAACCCCACCACCACCAAGGGACACTCGGTTCACAACGTTGACATCAGCAAACCGCTCGCCCACACGACTCCATACACGGGGCCTACGGTTGTCAGGCCATTAGGACGTAATTCTCTAAAACATTCTCTAAAACAACGTAGCAAAAATGAATGAATATGAATTTCACGCTCCCTCAAAACTTGAGACATCTGTGGCATTAAGTTGTGTGTCAAAACTGCACAATTTTAGAGTGGCCTTTTACTGTCCCCAGAACGAAGTGCACCTGTGTATTGACCATGCTGTTCAATCAGCTTCTAAATATGGCACACTTGTCAAGTGGATGGATTATCTTGGCAAAGGAGAAATGTGAAGGAGGGATGTAAGCAATTGTGTGCACAAAATTTGAGAGAAATAAGCTTTTTGTGCGTATGGAACATAGATATTTTATTTCAGCTCATTTTGGTTCATTTTCACAAATACATTTACATTTCGGCAATTTAGCAGACACCCTATCCAGAGTAACTTACAGTCAGTGTATTCAACTAAGGAAGATCAACAAGAACATATCACAGTCATAGCAAGTAAAACAGTTCTGTAATTGTTACTGAGAATGTTGTTGCTGTTCAGGCCAGCTACCTACAAATGTATTTCTGTATTTTAAAAGACAAAATACCAGTCTTTTGAGGTTCACTTTGATTTAGTTGATCTTTATGGTATATTGTCATTCTATTTGCTCATTTTTGCCCAATTCCCGATTCACTCCACTCTGGAGCCAAACAGTATTCAAATTATCAATTCATAATATGGCCTATAGGCTAGCAGGCCATTATATATCGATGACAGATGTTTGTTTGACATCTCAGATGGCCACATGACCGTTAAACCAGCGGGATGTTAGGTCACTACTCACTACTGTACAGTTTAGTAGCGTTTTTTCTCTCCTGTCACGCCCCCTCCGCGGCGCTCAATTTTTCTCCTCTTCTTGCTGAAGAGAGAGAAGAGGCGATGCGAGAGGGTTTACTCCGCCCAAAATGTGCCCATGAAAATAAGTGAGAAATGTTTGTATGGCGGTCAACGAGAGAGTGTGAAATTTGGTCAACAGAAAATGTAATTGGTCATTTGCTACACGAGACTTATTTGGTCTAATATATGTTTTATAATGGTTAGGTTGTTGTTTGGGGTTTGAGAAGTCAATGAGAGAAGTGAAAATGTCTCTTTAGTTGTTCATTTTCTAAATAAATCTAAAGGCACAACCTAGATTCAAGCCAATATCTTAAGTAGTTGAACATGTCATTACTCCAACCTTGTGAAAGTGACAAACTGACACGTTTTAATTTTTATCAAAAACTTTACATCGAAGGAGCGGCTTTGATTTGCACATGCGCAGTTCGGCGCGAAATGGCCAATTGACCCGATTACATTTTTTTGCGCATGAGTTTAGCTAGCCATTATTTCATTTATTTAATTTTTTATTAAACAGTGACATGCAAAACACACAAAAAAACAGAACAGCCAGAGCGATTCCACAAAGAAATAAGGAATATATCTTCTTCTTTTTTTTAAAATTACAAATCCACATTATATAAATTCAAATACAGACATGTAACGAAAACATGTTTAAGACATTTTGTTTTGTATACGTTTTAATGATTCTAAATAGTTTTCCAAATCAGATTTTAGAAAATAAAAGAAATGGGTCTTTTTCTTCATAGATGTTGATTTTATGTATGAAAAATGTTCCTAATAAAAGAAAGAGATTTTTGATATACTCACGTTCAATTGTGGAATCAGTGTAGTAAAATAATATGTCTAACTTAGATATTTCAATGGTTGTATGCATTTTGTTGCCAAGATATAGTTTTACATCAGTCCAGAACACTTCACTATGTAAACAATAACAGAATAAGTGTTCAATAGATTCGGTTTGTAGTTCACAAAAAACTGCATTCACTGGTAACATCAGGTATATATTTAGAAATCAAGCTATTACACGGATATAATCTATGGATAATCTTAAAGGAGATCTCCTTTACTTTATTGGCCACCATAAATGTGTGTGCAGTGACGCCAGTTTACATCAAATGATGAAGCCCAACAAAATATCACAGAGGGAATAGACTTCATGTGGAAAATATCCCTAAATAAACGATTGTTACATTTATTATCTAATAAATCTATGCCGTTCACCTGGATATCGCTTACAAAGGGAGTTATTCCAAAATATGCATTTTTCTGAAGTAAAGATTTTATCCCACTATGTATAGCTTTAATAACAGTGTCATATTCCTTGCTTGAAACCTCAAAGTTGTATCTAGCAAGGAATATGACATTACCTACAAGCTGGATCTGGGATTTCTATTGGAGAAGCAGTTTCTGCCTATCTTCATACTGTAGCCCTACTGTATTTGACTTTTGTGCCTGTTGTTCACAAGCTTATCTGCCCTCTCGTTGACTAGAATGGTCCCATCTGATTTCGCCTCCTCCCACCTGCCTTCCATCTTTGAGGACATGTATTTCAATTGTTAAAGCGGTCACTCGACTATCTTATCAATATAATAGAACATCTTTGCTGTGGCACAGGCGCTGTCAGGTGCAAAGCCGCTAACGACACCGCGGCAGCTCGGTTAAAAGTACAGAATGTGCCAGGAACAACGAACAAGAGCTGCTCTCTGATTCTCTCCGAGGAGAGAGAGTGATCAGCCATGGCCAGCTGTCGGAGAGGGAGCCCGCGGAGCCGGGCAGGACAGGCAAGTGGCAGTCTGAGAGCAGCGAGGAAGCCCGGGCAGAGAGATCCTTCCAGCGAGTTAGGGGATGCTGGCGAATCAATGGCAGAGCTACCACAATGGTTGCGGCTTTATTTCTATGGGATGCACGGTATCACTTTGGATATCCTCCTGTCGTCGGCACAGGGGCTTTTGGCTGACAGGGACCCCAAACTGTTCGGCTTTTCCTCCCCGTACCTCTGCATCATGCACTCCGTGACCCATTTCTTGCTGGAAAAAATATATTCGCAAAAGAAGTGCTTTCAAGGACGCACAGTAGTTTTTCACCTTGTTTTCTACCCCTCTGTGTACATTGGGTTGCAAATCCTGATTGGGAATATAAACACGCTGACCGAGCACGTTAGAATAGTCTCTGCCACTCATCTCGTCGTTCACTACCTACTGGCACTGTACTTCACCCAAGTTTTCCACAAGGGGCTTGAGCGGCTGCGCTACCACTGCCCCGGGAAACGGACCATGTCTACACCGGAAAAGCGCACCCTGGAGCCGCTGCCTAATAATGGTCTGCCCGATGTTGTGCGATTCCTCTTCTTTGGAATGCACGGCTTTTTGGACGAGATCTTTTTTACCTCGATATTCAACCTTGTGGAGAAATCGGACCGGACCATGAGCGGCCACACGTCCCTGTGGTCCTTCCTGATGTACGGAAGCTGCAGCTTCGTGGTAGAGAAACTCTACCTGCATTTGTACTTTAGACGGGGCTGGAGCACCTGGAGGCGGCTCCCCATCTATATCTGCTTCATCTACACCTGGGAGTTCTGTTGGGGGCTGGCGCTGCGGCAGTACGACGCGTGCTCATGGGACTATTCCCACTATCCATTCAACTTCATGGGCCTGATCACGCTCCTCTACCTGCCCGGATGGGTCTGCATCAGTCTCTACCAGGATATTCTGTCCAGCGTTCTGCTGCGCGTGGTGGTGTGTGCCAAAGACGAGGAGTGAAGGCACCCGGGCAGGGCGCTGGCATCAACGTCTGCCATGTGTCCAGGGGAGAAAAAAAATGTATTATAGGCCTAGGCCACATTTGATTTAGGGACTATTGATAATGATACAAAGAAAGAAGAGTACATTTAAGACCATCAATGTTAATGTGTATTTCCCTTGTGGAAATGTGGAGTTGATGTGGCTGTTTAGACAGCATCTTTTATCAGTGATTCTAACAAATAGCCTATCAATTTGTGACAAATAGCCTAAAATCACAGACATGCCATGCCTGGCATGTGATGACACACAGACATGCCTTCTGCTGTGATGACAACTGACATTTCGAACTTTGATGTAGATGAAGTAGATGAAACAATAATATTTAACATTTTACACTTGCTTGCTCATTTTAGAGCTGTGAATTATTTCCTAAACTATATTGACAAAGTCAGCCATATGCATGGTGGCACCATTTGACTAGGTTGGTCTCTTCAATCCCAGAGCATGCTTTGAGCTCATTTCTGCATGGCTGCATTCATGATCACTTTATTGCTTAAATCGTATTACCTTAAAACAATGCATGACATTTGGAAATAAAATAGCTTCTAAAAAGTTCAAAATGTATGTAGCATGAGATGTAATCGAACCGAATAGAACAGGTGGTGGACCGAATTCATTTCACTGTGAATCTTTTTCTGAACCAAACCTTAACCTTACTGTGTTGGAGTGCCTTTCTGAGCAAACCTACAGACAGCTGGACTAAAGACAAACTGAAATACACTGTGGGCCAGTTTCCCCCTAGTCCTGGCCGAACTCAAAATTAAGCTCAATGGGGAATTGATAGTGCTTTTTAAATCTACAACTATAGGCTTAATCTGGGTCATGCAAACAGGCAATGTGTGCCAATCAGACAGACCCTGATGATCATCTTTATATTTCTCCCTTCTTTACATAGTGGCATCCCAGCCCCAGGCTTGTTTACCTAACATTTATAAAGCAGCGGAGCACGAGTCAGCTTTTTATGGTTTACACTCTATAGGTTGATCTGGAGTGGGCAATATCGGGAGTCAGCAGACCTGGGTTCAAATACTACTTGAAATCTTTCAGGCACTTTCACTGTTTGTTTTAACCTGCCTGGAGTGCGAGATGGACGGGTTTTGGGGTTTGAATTTTTGCGGCTACTCTATTGGTTCCACGCCAGGAAAGCTCAATCAAGCCTAGATAAAAGTATTTGAAATCATTTCAGAATAGTATTTGAATCCAGGTCTGGGATCAACCTCCATGCATAGAGCTCTTTGGCATATATCTTTCTGCCTGTTTTATTTCCTCGTTTGCCATTGTACCAAACGGTCAAGTCTCATGTTCTCTCTGAGGGGCCAAACACATACAGTATGTGTGGATACCTGGTTCTGTGACTTCATTAGCAACCTGTTCCAACTCTTTGGAAAGTATGTTTTGAAACGTATCGTTTTTGCTCATTTTACTGATTGTTATGATTCTCTAGCGTGTTTCGAATGCATTTTACTGCCTTCATCAGTCCTGGGGATCCCGTGAAACAAAGGTTGGAGGTAACTGAAAGCTGGTAATATTGATGAGTAATACTAGTGCAGGGAGAAATATCTTAGAACATAATGTCATTAAAATATTGCAAC
The DNA here is from genome assembly GCF_018296145.1 of Oncorhynchus tshawytscha. Lineage (NCBI taxonomy): Eukaryota > Metazoa > Chordata > Actinopteri > Salmoniformes > Salmonidae > Oncorhynchus > Oncorhynchus tshawytscha. Next base: position 12,471,820 of record NC_056445.1, read on the forward strand.
TTTGACACATGTTGATTTTTGTCCGATTGTTATGAATATGGACTGAATGGTTCATGCCGTGGGAGTTTCCCTGTCCTGCGCGAACAAACAATATTTTCCAGTCGTCTGGAGACTCACACTGGACGGACTGAAATGATACAATTCTTTTCCTTTTGGTTTTGTCATTTCAAAATGGTGGGCTTTTGTTGTGAGCGATGCAAAAGAAGGATACACATGGTGAATAGGACCAGGAGTTTCTTTCCTGGTTATGTGGTCGGGGAGGATCTCTTGTCCCTGGTGAAGTTGTTATCTTAACTGTATGATAAGGTTTCTTTTCAAATGTGAGGTTTGGAAATCATTGATAAACTGTATTTAATAATACACTACAACCATGTACTACATGGCTCACAATGAGGAAGTAAAACCATGTTTATTTTAGGTTATAAATGAAGAGAGCCCGAAAGTATTCTTGCTATAGTATGCCCATGGTGGAATTGAATTGAATCAATCACTGGATGGAAATAGTGTAGCCTGTATACTGTACATTACTTAAATCTCAAAGAATTCCATGTTGAACCGACAAGGTTGGCCCAGTTCATGTTCATGTTGTCTTGATTGACGTTGTGCTTTCACTAAATTGTTTGTATTTACAGGTTGTCTGTGTTTCTCTCAGATCAGCTTCCTTGGAAAGCTGCACAATGTCATAAAAAACAAAATGCCTGACCTTTACAGGAAACCGCACCTCAAATATATAAAGTCAACACTGCTCTGTGAGTGGATAAAGAGATACTGAATGACTCTTATCTGTGCCTGGTGTCAGATTGAGTCTGCATGAGAGGCAGAGATGATGAATCTGTTTTTTCCACCTCTGCACTGTTTGTTGTGTGTGTGTGTGTATGTTGTGTGTGTGTGTGTGTGTGTGTGTACGTGTGTGTGTGTGTGTGTACGTGTGTGTGTGTGTGTGTGTGTGTGTATGCATGCGTGCGTGTGTGTGAGTGTGTGTGTGTGTGTACGTGTGTGTGTGTGTACGTGTACGTGTGTGTGTACGTGTGTGTGTGTGTACGTGTACGTGTGTGTGTGTGTGTGTGTGTACGTGTGTGTGTGTGTGTGTGTACGTGTGTGTGTGTGTACGTGTGTGTGTGTGTGTGTGTACGTGTGTGTACGTGTGTGTGTGTGTGTGTTTAGACTAGGCTACCCATGGAAAGTTGTCAAGGAAGCCATTCAGCGAGGTTGGAGGGGTAAGGTAAGAAGAGCTGTATTGTACATGTAGGGACCTGTTATTTATGTTCTCATATATCTGATACCCAGCGACACAGCACCACCAGCCTATCTGATTGGCCATAAACATCTAGGGACAGCATTGGCTTATCTAATTGGCCGGATGACTCCCATCATTTACTTCTCCTTCTGGACTCATTATCTCCCTGCAGACTTCCTCTATTTGTTACAACAGTAAAACAATGATACTAACACAGTATTTAGTGTTGCTTCTTACTGCTTCACTGGTTCTCTGAGGTATCACTTCTCCGTTTCCAGTTATAACACTCGCACACGCTCAAACTCTCAATAGGCCTAACTCCAGAAGTCTGGCTAAAATTCAAGGTCATTCTTTACAGAGTAAAGCAGGCTAACGCTTAAATTCCAAATATCTACAGTAATCTACTTTAATGCTTAATAAGGCTTTGGGCTCTACCGTGGTCTACCCCCCTCGAGTTTCAAGAAACTCCAAAGCAAGGCAGGAGTCATCCACACACACACTCAAGGTTTATTATTATCAGGGCAGGGCAAGGAAAATCTCATATTACACTATTGGAATTTAACTTTCATTACAGTCGTTCGCAATGAGTAGAGAAGAAACTATTAATCAAATCAAAATCAAATGTTATTTGTCACATACACATGGTTAGCAGATGTTAATGCGAGTGTAGCGAAATGCTTGTGCTTCTAGTTCCGACAATGCAGTAATAACGAACAAGTAATCTAACTAACAATTCCAAAAAAACTACTGTCTTATACACAGTGTAAGGGGAATAGTACCTCTTGTCAATGTCAATGAATAAAATATTTATAATAACAGCTGTAATAGGTGCCTGTCTTCACAACATCAACACCGTGAGGGTCAGTAGTGCAATGGTCAACCAATGACACTGTAAATACTCACAGAGACAGAGAGTCACGTTTTTATTTACATATGCACTCAAATGATATACAAATAACTACTGAAGAAATGTTGTCACAGATTAACCATCTCTACTTGCAAGAAACTCTTCTTTGTTCCAGTCGCAACAGATCTATTTCCTGCTGAATGACATCAGTAGACCGGTAAATCAGTATGGAGCTTCATCATTACTGCAGCGTGAACCTTATTAAGTCACAGAGAAAACAGCGACCTGAAACACCCAGGTTTTACAGTACTGCATGGCACACTCTATAGTTTGTCCTTATCCGCAATCTTTCAATCAACATATCACCCGAAGCCAACATCTGCATGAGACATTACCTTTATTTAACTAGGCAAGTCAGTTAAGAACAAATTCTTATTTTCAGTGGGTTAACTGCCTTGTTCAGGGGCAGAACGACAGATTTGTACCTTGTCAGCTCGGGGATTTGAACTTGCAACCTTTCGGTTCCTAGTCCAACGCTCTAACCACTAGGCTACCCTGCCGCACATCACTTACCTCTGATAATTATTACAGTATTATTATGAAGGTCAAACAAGAGACTTGGGCCACCTTGTGTATGTTACATAGGACACAGTCCAGTTACACAGGTCAACACTCATGATCCATCCATCGGTGTTTCAGTGTTTTTTCAAGTTCTCTTTAATGGTTGACTGTTCCATATCAGCGATCACTTTATTCAGTGTCTTAGTCTTGTCGGACAGACCCTGATGCTTCAGTCTAAACACCAGTGCTTTAGACAGGTGTATGGGCAGCTTGGGGGAACATGTCCGTCCTGCATAGCATTGACAGGTGAACCTCCTGGAGAAGAGAGTCAGGTCAGCCAGACTGGGCGTCCCCAGGACCATGTACGTGCCCCTGGCCCGGAGGATACGGAAGTTCCCTGAGGACAGGTGGAGGTAGTGGTCCGACTCGTAGTGCTTCCGTACGCAGCGCCCGTTCCCCTGGCACAGGAAGTCGCCGCAGAGCTGGGCGGCGGCTGTCACGTTGGCGACGTAGGGGTTGAGCGTGGTGGTGAGGTACGAGGAAAGAGCCTGACAGGACGCCTGTGGGGAGAAAGTCGGAGGAAATGGAAACTCTTCATGTCCACGAGTAGTGGTGAGGTACACCTAGTGAGGCTCACAAGACACCTGTGGGGAGGAAGTCGGAGGAAATGGAAACTCTTCATGTCCACGAGTAGTGGTGAGGTACACCTAGTGAGGCTCACAAGACACCTGTGGGGAGAAAGTCGGAGGAAATGGAAACTCTTCATGTCCACGAGTAGTGGTGAGGTACACCTCGTGAGGCTCACAGGACGCCCGTGGGAAGGGAGGGTGGAGGGAAGGAACAATACACCAAAGGAAGTCAAGTGGATTCATGTGTGCTGGAGTTTAACATAATATTCTATTCATGGTGAGAAAACATTTTCCTGTTTTCTTATAGTTTTGTTGCTTAAAACAATGTTCTGTGTCTCAAATGGCACCCTATAAATGTCAGTGGCATTGGCTTTCAGTGTGAGTAGGGAGTATCACCTTGAGTGTGTATGTGTGTCAGAAGCCCTGTTTATACCTGGCTCTAGCATGCGTCCTTTGTCCTGATATTGTCTACATTCTGATTTTGCCCACATTTTCAGAACTATGTGAGGCTTTGGTATTAACGTGTGACTCAAATCCGTCCATTGTGTCCACATTGTGACCAGATTTCCTTGTCCCTCCCTGTATGCGTATTTATTTGTTTTAAGATGCATATTAATGCCATAAGTTAATGGTGCCACCTGTCAAATATTTTAAGGCAGGATAAGGATGATTTAAATGGTTTCACTGTCCAGATCCATGTACACTTGTAAGATATCCAGACACAATGTGTGCCTGACCACCTCCGGAGGTGCTGAGCAAGATCTGATCACAATGCATCTTTTGATTGTCTACGTACACCTGCATGAAAATGTGGGCACAATCAGAATGTGGACAAGATGTGGACAAATGTCACAACCAGGTATGAACAGGGCTAGAGTATCACCTAACCTTGTCATCGTAGTCGGCACTGGCCCCCCACAGCACGGCTCCTGAGGCTCCCACGGCAGCACTCTCCCCGATGGTGCTGACCAGGTCCCCCTGGAGAACATTCCACAGTTAAAGCAGAGAAGAGTTATTATTACGGTGGTAGGGGTTATGGTAACTGCACCTCATGACAACATTCCTCTGACCTCAGAACCCCACCATCACCCTGTTTCATGTGTCATTTCTCACCTGGCTGAGGAAGCGTCTGTTCTGGTCGATGAAGACGGGTCGTGTGTACACGTAGACGGGTGCGGTGGTGGGCCGGGCGGGCAGGGCAGACACCCTCAGCGCCTCTTGGACTCGGTTTCTCACCAAGAGGGCGGCGCTATGCCTGTCCCCTAGAGACGCCTAAAAGAGGCACAACAACCCCATACGAGTTAGTCTCCCTTACCTCACCTACAAACTAGGAAGCACTACAAACTAGGAAGCACTTTAGTATAACCTGACAGACTAGATAGGAGATGACAAAACCAAAACACATCTGGGGGTAGATGTTAGATTATGAATTAGTCATATCCTGCCCCACCCCCAACAAACAAAAAACATTCTTACCTGCAGGTATATAGAGGGGTAGAGTGCGGAACTTGCCTCCCACAGCCAGAGCAGCTCATCATTCTGCCCCATCACCTCCTTGGTACATCTCCCTGTGTATCCCGGCACCATCCATCCATGGTTATAACAGTTGGGGAACAGGTAGAATCCCCACTGGTAGTTGGGCCTGAGGCGGCTACCCAAGGACAGAGTCTCTGCCATGTAGCTGCGGGCTGCTGCCTGGAACTGCTTCTTGGCCGTAGCCGTGGCCCGCCAGGCTGTGAGGGAGCGGTCCCTCTGGCGGGCATGGGTCACTGATAGGGTCCTGTAGATCCACTTGGAGCCCCAGTTCCTGGCCCACAGGGGGCGCCAGTCCTCCCAGTCGATCACAGCCAGGCCACGGGCCGTCCTGGAGGGAGGTGGTGGAGCAGTAAAGTTATAGACTTATTATGCACTGATCTAAGGTTAGTTTTGTGTCCCCAACTCTCCCTTAATGGTTAAGGTTAGTGTTTGAACATAGTGAGCTAAACATCGATCTGTGCCTAAGGGTAACCTCTACACGGTTAATAATTAAGGTTAGGGTTTTGGAGCTGATTCTAGGTCAGTACTTGGAGGGGATGTAGTAGTTGATGTCAGCCCTGGCCTTGGCCAGACTGGCCCTAAGGTTTCCTCTCTGGGGGATGCCTCCGTAGAACTGCTGCCTGGAAGGCAGGTCCACGTGGGGGTAGAGCCCCAGTCGGTCAGTATAGAACAGAGACAGGAACTGACCTGGCACCTAGAAACAGGGAGGAAGGAAGCACAGTAACGTTTTTGTTAGGAAAAAGTTATGTCTTGTACTTCTCGCAATAAATCCCTGTTAGGACATTGAAGTATATGATTGTTTCAGGTTTGATGTGTCAAACATTGTTATGGACATCCTTCAATTTCAAACACGTTACCAGCTATCCAAGAGGAATATGCGTATTGTTTCTTACCTTGGCAGGTGTGGCCACGCCTCTGTAGGGGGAGGTGTCCAGGGAGATGTTGTACCTGTTACAGACCAGCTTTGGGATGTTCCAGGTCACTATGAAGGGCTCACGGTCAAATAGAGGGGGGGCAGTGTGGGGGAGAGGATGGGGGAGGTTTTGGGCGGATTAGGAGTGGAGTTTTTGGGTAAGGGACGCGTGGTAGAGGGAAGAGGAGCCATTGTTGTTTTGGGAAGAGAAGGAACAGTAGTTCTGGAGAGAGAAGGGGTGAAGACCTGAAAGAAATGAGGAGTGATAGTTTTGGGACGTGGATAGGAAGTTTGGGGGAAGGGACTGGTGGTATGGGGGAGAGGAGGAGGAAGAGAAGGGGGTTTTGAGTAAGGGAGGGTTGGTCGTTTTGGGGAGACGAGGGCGGGATGTTTTGGGAAGGGGAGGGGTGGTATGAGGAGGTGGAGGAGGGGAGGGTTTGGGGGAAGTGTGATGGTGGTTGTGAACAGGGGAGGGGTGGTGGTGGAGGAAGTATAGAGGGGAGGACCGGGGGAGGACTGAGAGAGAGGAGAGGTGGTGATTTGGGGGAGAGGAGGGATGGTCGTTTTGGGAGGACGGGGGCGGACGGTTTTCGGGAGATGAGGAGTTGTAGTTTTGGGGAGACGAGGCCGAGAGGTTTTCGGGCGATGAGAGGAGAAGATTTTGGGGAGACGAAGGCGATATGTTTTGGTTAGGTGATGGGAGGTATTGGGAAGAGGAGGGACAGTGGTTGTGAAGGAAGTGTAGGGGACAGGAGAAGGGGAGAACTGAAAGAGAGAAGGGGTAGTGGTTTTGGGTAAAGGAGGCACAGTGATTTTGGGGAGACGAAGGTGGGATATTTTGGGAAGACGAGTGGGGGAAATTATGGGGAGATGAGGAAAGGTAGTTTTGGGGGTTTTGGGAGAGGTTTTGGGTATCGGAATGGTCATATAGGGAGTAAGAGCAGGGGAGGTTTTGGGAAGGAGAGGGAAAGTAGTTTTGGGGAGACGAGGACGAGAGGTTTTGGGGAGATGAGTCAGGGAGGTTTTTGGGAGGGGACTGGCTGTGTCGGGGAGAAGAGAAGGGGATGTTTTGGGGAGACGAGGGCGGTAGGTTTCGGGGGGATGAGGGCGGTAGGCTTTGGGGGGACGACGGTGGTAGGTTTGGTTTAGGGGAGGCAAGGTATTGAGGACAGGAGGAGGGGAAGTTTTGGGGAAAGGAGGGACAGTTTTTGTGGAGAGGGGAAGTATGGTGGTGGAGGTGGTGTAAGAGAGAGGAGCAGGCGAGGACTGAGAGACAACAATTATGATTGCTTTGGAGAGAAGTGTACGGGGGGTTTTGAGCAGATGAGTGGGGGAGATTTTGGGGAGACGCAGATGGGAAGTTCTGGGGAGGGGACTGGTCATATAGAGAGGAGTAGGAAGGGAAGTTTTTGGGAGACGAGGGCGGGAGGGGTTTTGGAGGAGGCTTGTAGTATGGGGGAGTCGAGGGCGGAAAGTTTTGGGTTTGGTACGGGTGGTATGAGGTAGAGTAGCATGGGAGCTTTTGGGAAGAAGAGGAACAGTGGTTTTGGAGAGGAGTGGGATGGTGGCGTAGGGGAGAGGAGCGGGCGAGGACTGAGAGAGAGGAAGGGTTAAGGTGGCGAAGGAAGTTTGACGTTGGGGCTGGGGTGATGTGTGGGTGAGAGGAGAGGTGGCAGTAAGTGTAAGAGAAGGGCTGGAGGTTGTTGGAGGTAGGAGGGTATTGGAGCTGATGACACCCAGGAGAGAGATGAGGGCGGACAGCAGCAGTACAAAGCCCCTGCTCTTCTGGATGTACCAACCCATCCTTTCTCCTGTGGAGGAGAAACATTCAGCAAAGAAACAGACAACAAACTGTCAGTATGAAGTGTACTGCGTATAGAACATATATACTGTACAGATTTACAGATGGATGTTTGTTTTAGTCATTTAGAACTAACAGTCATTTAGAACTTACAGTCATTTAGAACTTACAGTCATTTAGAACTTACAGTCATTTAGAACTTAGTCATTTAGAACTTAGTCATTTAGAACTTACAGTCATTTAGAACTTACAGTCATTTAGAACTTACAGTCATTTAGAACTTAGTCATTTAGAACTTACAGTCATTTAGAACTTATAGTCATTTAGAACTTAGTCATTTAGAACTTACAGTCATTTAGAACTTATAGTCATTTAGAACTTACAGTCATTTAGAACTTATAGTCATTTAGAACTTACAGTCATTTAGAACTTATAGTCATTTAGAACTTATAGTCATTTAGAAATTACAGTCATTTAGAACTTACAGTCATGTAGAACTTATAGTCATTTAGAACTTATAGTCATTTAGAACTTACAGTCATTTAGAACTTACAGTCATTTACAACTTACAGTCATTTACAACTTATAGTCATTTACAACTTATAGTCATTTACAACTTATAGTCATTTACAACTTATAGTCATTTAGAACTTACAGTCATTTAGAACTTATAGTCATTTAGAACTTATAGTCATTTAGAACTTATAGTCATTTAGAACTTATAGTCATTTAGAACTTACAGTCATTTAGAACTTATAGTCATTTAGAACTTATAGTCATTTAGAACTTATAGTCATTTAGAACTTACAGTCATTTAGAACTTATAGTCATTTAGAACTTATAGTCATTTAGAACTTACAGTCATTTAGAACTTATAGTCATTTAGAACTTACAGTCATTTAGAACTTATAGTCATTTAGAACTTATAGTCATTTAGAACTTACAGTCATTTAGAACTTATAGTCATTTAGAACTTACAGTCATTTAGAACTTATAGTCATTTAGAACTTACAGTCATTTAGAACTTACAGTCATTTAGAACTTACAGTCATTTAGAACTTACAGTCATTTAGAACTTATAGTCATTTAGAACTTACAGTCATTTAGAACTTACAGTCATTTAGAACTAACAGTCATTTAGAACTTACAGTCATTTAGAACTTATAGTCATTTAGAACTTACAGTCATTTAGAACTTATAGTCATTTAGAACTTACAGTCATTTAGAACTTACAGTCATTTAGAACTTACAGTCATTTAGAACTTCTACAGACATGTATTTGTTTCACAGAGAGATGTGTATCATCTTAACAATCTTCTCACAAACTATTTTCAATCCCTTTCCCCATGTCCTTAAATGAACCTCCTTGGCTAAAGGTTGTTGCCATGTCAGAATGCTGGCTATGGCAGCTGAGTGCCAGCCTCAAAGATGCCCACACAGATGGCTGGCACTGTATGGAAGAACTGCCACGGAACTGCCATTTGGATAATCACTATCCCTTATCCCTAGCCTGCCAAGCCAAACCCACAGATAGACATAACGACAAGGTAAAAGACAGACGACACGGTACCTGGTCATCCCTTCACATCAGGTCTTAACCACAGCTCCTTGATCTGACGACACTCTGGATCCAACGAAGACACCTTGGCTTTTGGAGAAATGGCTTTCGCACCTCATCGGACCAGACTAAGAAGGTACTGTAAAAACAACCTTCTGGGTATCCTGTACAGAGGAGACTAGACCCATTTCCTACACAGACCAACAGGAGGGAGGAGAAAGCTGGGCAGAGCTGTGTATAAGGATGCACCCACCACTGCCTGTTTGTCTATCGAGAATAACTTGTTATGGTCTGCACCAGCCAAGTTGGTCTTGGAACAAGAGAGGATGAGACACCTGGGTGTGAGGTTGTGGAGCGTGTACTGTTTTAACCTCTGTAGCAAACAGTCTGGGACCGGGGGCAGGGACCGGGGGCAGGAGCTTGGCCGGAGTAAATACGGATTGTTAAGAGGATCGACTGGGGCAGCATATGGGACTAGGGCTAGGTTAGGCTGGGGTATGGGGGTTCGGCGGGGGATGGGGATTGTGATCGATAAGGAGATTGGTAAGGGGATCTTGAAGGGGATGAGCTGGGGCTGCATATGGGGTTGGGACTGAGATTGGGACTGGACAGAGCATCACAAACAGTTTATGCTTTTGTATTTATAGGAGTATTTCCGAATGCCTTACTCATTCTGATTTGATTGCCTTTACACTGCACTGAATCAAAGCCGCCTTAAAATAGAGGTGTCACATGTCACAGTCAACCGCACAGGGGTTCCGGTTATGAAACTGCGCTAGTTATCAAAGCACTGTAGCTGTTTAGTAATCTAAATCAATGAGACGTCCTGAACCTGACAGTCTGAGAAAGAGCTTATAACAATTGTAACTTTCTATTGTCTGGTTCAGAGCACATTGTTTCGGTCATCTCCAGTACGCAGCTCGATGGGAACACTGGTTATCTGTGCAGCGCTCCACTCTGGCCAGACTAGTTGTCTATGCAGACCATCTCACACCTCAGTGACAGGAGAGAGGACTATTACGTAATAGATCCTACACTGAATGTTGCTTAGAGACTCACTAGCAGCAACACCACTGTAGTCCGGGGTGTCAAACGTGTTTGTGGGAACAGACATGTTTTTCCTCCTAGGCCTCCAACGCGACAATGCGATTCAGACACTGATGAATGCATACTTCTTTCAGGCATGGAAAGGGCAAGCTGGGAAAGGGTGGGAGGTATTGCAAGGTCTCTCTGCAGCTTACGGTACATTATTGTGAGGTCAAATATAAGGTAGACATACAGGCTGGAGGGTTCACGTAGAGCTGAGAAACCATAATAAACCATAAATCATTAGACAAAATGGCCAGGGCTTGAATGCAGAGTCTTGAATGTAGTACAAGTATTGAATGTAGTTAGTACGATATGAAATGATAGTAAAACAACAACAGACTCATTTTGAAATGAAGAAGGGCTATACTTTATGAATCGTGATAGACTAAATTCCTCTGAATCTATTGAGGACATAGCACTGGCAGCACACCTCATGTTCTCTCTTTTCGCACGATGGAATCTGTGACATATGACCTTTGACCTGGTAATACTGGCTTACTATAGGATTACAGTCATGGGGCTGGGGAGTGGTCGGCGGTGACGGTGATGGGGGAGGACACGTGCCAGGGCCACAGGCACAGGGTGCTGATGGGGGATGGGAGGTGGACGTGGGGAGGTCAGAAATACAATTACATTGTATGATGTTAAAGAGCACATGTCGAACTCATTCCACGGAGGGCCAAGTGTCTGCGGGTTTTCGCTCCTCCTTTGTACTTGATTGATGAACTAAGGTCAGTAATTCCCCTCACCTGGTTGTCTAGGTATTAATTGACAGAAAAAATCAAAAACCCACAGACACTAGGCCCTCCACGGAATGAGTTTGACACCCCTGTTACAGAGGGTTAATGGATTATTTCACATATAGTACATTGTTGACATTGTCTTTTGAGAAGACAAAGTCAGAGAGAATTTGCATGCGAGTGACTTTCCGGTACATTTTCAAATCCAACCACAAGATGGTGCTCCTGGTATGACATATGAATGGGGTTGTGATGGCTAAATTGTCCAATATAATTGTCCCAATACAATTTCCATCCTAATCCTTCCTCCATAATGGAGAGAGGTGAACTGTTAGTCTTGATGCAAATGAATCCAATGTCCAGAGTTTGATTCAAGTCGAAATATAAGAATCCATGTATTTGTCGTTCTCCTTGTTACAAAAATTTTACAAAAAATCAAACAAGGCTAAATTGTTAAATTCAAACCAAAGAAACAAACAACATGCATGGTTTGGTATGGTCAAATGGGTGTGTGCTGCCATTGCAGTCACCCCGAAGACGTGGATGTCGATTAAGGCAGCCCCCCTCCCCGGCACCTCTCTGATTCAGAGGGGTTGGGTTAAATGTGGAAGACCGTTTCAGTTGAAGGCATTCTGTTGTACAACTGACTGGGTATCCCCCTTTCCCTTTCCCGATAGGCCTTGGAGCCTGTAGACATTTGAACTGTGTTCCCCTTCAGTAGAGCGGGATATACACACCTGAAGATAAATGGCAGTAACACATAAAAATATACAATATAAGCCAGGGATGAGCAACTGGCAGGTCACCCCTTTGCTAGGCCCGCAGATCCATTTCCAAAACGTACTGTTTAGAGTTAGAATAGTAGAATACACAAGGTGCCATTTTGGAATGTGGCTGTGCATCAGCAGTTTTTCACTTGTGATGTCAATCACTGGGATTCACTCAATTAGTCACCATCCCTATTGATTTTGTTAGTCACTCTCACTCAGATATCATATTAAAAACTGAAACCATTTTTCTCCACCCAATGGCAAAATGTATAGAGTTGCAGGAAATGAGTTGTACAATTGTAAAATGGGGGGAGCAACACAATTGACCTTAGGGACCCCAAAAGGCTAGGGCTGGCTCTGACTGCATGTAGAACCGTGAGCCGCCGCAACCCCTCAGGATGAATTCATGTTTCTTGTGACCCCCACCCCCATCAGAGTTTCCCAAGCTCCGACAAAGACGGAACCTTTTTCTTATTTTATTTTCTTTCCAATGCAATGATATTTTCACAGGTTCCTCACTCAGCCTTTTCCTGTAGATGTCCCTTTCATACCTTTTACTGTTACTTTTTTTTTGTATTTTGTTTTTTTACCCCTTTTTCGTGATATACAGTTGGTAGTTACAGTCTTGTCCCATCGCTGGAGAGGCAAACGTCGAGAGCCATGCGTCCTCCGAAACACTGCTTCTTGACACGCTACTTGCTTAACCCGGAAGCCAGCCGCACCAAGGCGTCGGAGGAAACACCTTAGGAAACGCCCGCCACAGGAGTCACTAGAGCGAGACGGGACAAGGACATCCCAGCCGACCGGCCAAACCCTCCCCTAACCCGGACAAAGCTGGACCAATTGTGTGTCGCCTCATGGGTCTCCTGGTCGTGGCCAGCTGCGACACAGCCCGGGATCAAACCCGGATCTATAGTGATGCCTCAAGCACTGCTGTGCCTCTCGGGAGGCCTTTTTTGTATTCATTTGTGCAGTTGAATGAGTGAATGAGTGGAGAAGGGAAAAACGAAGGGCTATATTGTATGATCTTTATTTCTGCCTAGTATATACTGCCCTCTTGTGGTACAGTTATATTTAATCTCTCTGTCTCTCTGATCTCTCTAGCTCTCCCTCTATCTCCCTCTGATCTCTCTATCTCTCCCTCTGTCTCCCTCTGAACTCTGTCTCCCTCCCTGTCTCATACAAACTCTAATTTTCTTCATTCATTAAGTTACATAATCAATTATTTCTGTTCTGTGGGCATTTGAGGAACTGACCTGGTTGCTGCATTACTTCCCCCTCACTTCCCATCGCTCGGTGTGTGAGGAGAGCACTGGTATGGCAAGGGCCGTGTCTGTTTCAAGTTTCAAGTTTTTTTAGTAGTCCTGTATATGGGATGCACACCGTCCAGCGAAATGCTTAGATGCAGGTTCCTTCTCGACAATGCTACCACAACAACAAATAATAAAAGAAAGGAATACGAACAAAGTCAATGGCAGTAGAATAGAATAAACATTTTATCATAAGTGTAATACAGGAAGACAATTTATAGCCCAATATGTACTTGTGTTTTGGGGACGGGGACGTTGGGGGGCAAGTGTTTAAATTGTGCAGTATTTAGCAATAATAATAAAAGAGTCTGGTAGCAGCAGTTGTGATATGTGTTTAGCATGAATGTATGTGTGTGTGTGTGTGTGTTAGGGTTGAGTAGTGGGAGCTGGGTTATAGAGATTTCCCAGACCCACTCCCTTTTCCCAGGACATTTCCCCCGCGCTGCAGACAGCTGTATAGGTCTCCTAATACAGGAGTATTAAAGGCCTAGTGCACTACTTTTATTAATATAGATTTTTTTACTTATCTTTTTTTGGGGGGGGGGGTGCTGCAGCTACTTCCTGCAGATATAGGGTTATACATAAGCTTTTAACTTATAGCCTCTGTCTTTTTCACAATTTGCACTTGCGCTCCCGTGGACTCGCTTCCTAAAAAACGCTCCTTAGCTCTTGGAGTCTCCCCCCCCAACAAAAATAAAAAACCTAGATTAGAATAGCTTGCTGGGCATTTTTCTTTAGCACTTCTTATACTAATAGAATATTTGTAGAGGGATGCAAGCTCTTGATTGCTCCATGTTAAATACAGCAGCCAATAGAACTCACTGGGAGTCTGAAAGAAGAGAAAAAGCACAATGGCGGTAGGCTATCGCAGTTATTTATTCAGACCCATAACCATTCAATCTAACGGAAGAGAAGTGAAAGCCTTCTGCATTTTATTCTAGTTTTATTCAAGCGTGTCATTAGAACAATGAAGATAAGGAAAACGCAACTTGTTTCATTTAACTGTTGAAAGCAAAGAAGGGACGAAGCAACAATCGAGAGAGAAAGGAGAACAATAAGGGGAAATATTATGAAAGTACAGTACCAGTCAAAAGCTTGGACACACCTACTCATTCAAGGGTTTTTCTTTATTTGTACTATTTTCTACATTGTACTGTATAATGTAGGAGGTGTATTTTGGGTCATTGTGTAAGAACCGACGCTGGAGTAGAGAAGCAGGTACGGAGAGTGAACATTTAACAGAAATGGAACAGGACAGGAAAAGCGTAAGAACTGGGTAACAAAAAAACAAACAAAAATGTAATGCTGAAACGGGGAACAGAGCTGGGGAACAGACAGATATAGGGGAGGTAATGAGACAGGTGATTGAGTCCAGGTGAGTCTGATAATTTGCTGATGAGCGTGACGAGGGAAGCAGATGCGCGTAATGATGGTGGCAGGAGTGCGTAGTGCTGGGCAGGCTTGCACCCTCGAGCGCATGAAGGAAGAGTGGGAACAGGCGTGACACATTGTCCTGTTGAAAAACAAATGATAGTCCCACTAAGCGCAAACCAGATGGGATGGCGTATCACTGCAGAATGCTGTGGTAGACATGCTGCTTAAGTGTGCCTTGAATTCTAAATAAATCACAGACAGTGTCACCAGCAAAGCACCCCCCACACCATCACACCTCCTCCTCCATGCTTCACGGTGGGAACCACACATGCGGAGATCATCCGTTCACCTGCTCTGCATCTCACAAAGACACAGAGGATGGAACCAAAAATCTCAAATTTGGACTCACCAGACCAAAGGACAGATTTCCACCGGCCTAATGTCCATTGCTTGTTTCTTGGCCCAAGCAAGTCTCTTATTATTATTGGTGTCCTTTAATAGTGGTTTCTTTGCAGCAATTTGACCATGAAAGCCTGATTCACGTAGTCTCCTTTGAACAGTTGATGTTGAGATGTGTCTGTAATTTAATTTGAACTCTGTGAAGCATGCATTTGGGCTGCAATCTGAGGTGCAGTTAACTCTAATGAACGTATCCTCTGCAGCAGAGGTAACTCTGGGTCTTCCTTTCCTGTGGCGGTCCTCATGAGAGCCAGTTTCATCATAGTGCTTGATGGTTTTTGCGACTGCACTTGAAGAAACTTTCAAAGTTCTTGAAATGTTCTGCATTGACTGACCTTCATTTCTTAAAGTAATGATGGACTGTCATTTCTCTTTGCTTATTTGAGCTGTTCTTCCCATAGGTCTTTTACCAAATAGGGCTATCTTCTGTATACCATCCCTACCTTGTCACAACACAACTGATCGCGTTAAGAAGGAAAGAATTTCCACTAATCATCTTTTAACAAGGCACACCTGTTCATTGAAATGCATTCCAGGTGACTGCCTCATGAAGCTGGTTGAGAGAATGCCAAGAGTGTGCAAAGCTGTCATCAAGGCAAAGGGTGGCTACTTTGAAGAATTTCAAATATAAAATATATTTTGATATGTTTAACACCTTTTTGGTTACTACATGATTCCAAATGTGTCATTGCATAGTTTTGAGGTCTTCGCTATTATTATACAATGTAGAAAATAGTAAAAAATAAAGAAAAACCCTTGAATGAGTAGGAGTGTCCTAACTTTTGACTGGTTCTGTATATGTCACCCTACTGATTATACATTTTTTAAAACGTCCCTATTAAAATTACATTCGTAGCCTATAATTGTAACTTTGAAGGCAGCATGTCCTGAACCAGCAATGCAAGTTCTCTCCCAGCTTCATGGTTTAAAGAGGTGTGTAATTCCAGTACATATAATACAATACAGTAAAGTAATACAGTCCACAAAATTAGCCTATTGGAGCTTGTTTCGTTTCTTTTCCCAAGAGAGCGTAGCTGCATCTATGGGCTTTTATGTTTTTCTGTCATGCATTATGTGAGGTAGCATATAGCCTACTGTATATCATAGGCTATTTATTGGATAATGGCACTATCATTTGGGCTTTTTTGGGCTTGGGATCATAAAATCTATTTAAAGTAGGGCTCATAAAATATCTTTAATGTATGGCTCGTCAGGCTCAGGTAGCATCAGGCTTGAATCTTCATGCTGGTCAAAGCTCTAATCAAATCCAGACATATTTATATGCTTTAGAATGACACTTCTGATTTTGGCGGGAAATACTGGGTTACCTGGGAGAAAAGTGATCTATTCTCGGGATGGAACATTTATAAATACCGGGAACATATTAAACCCTAGTGTGTGTGTGTGTGTGTGTGTGTGTGTGTGTGTGTGTGTGTGTGTGTGTGTGTGTGTGTGTGTGTGTGTGTGTGTGTGTGTGTGTGTGTGTGTGTGTACGTGAGTGAGTGCATGTGTGCTAAGGTGCAGGTGGTCAGTCCAGTTTGAGTGTTCAGCTGTCTAATGGCCTGTAGACAGAAACTGTCTCTGAGCCAATTAGTATCAGATCTAATGATCCGTTGCCGTCTGCCCGACAGTAAGGGAGTGAACTGCTCGTGGCCGTGGTGTGTGGTGTCCTTGATGATGCTACGGGCCTTCCTCAGGCACCATTTTGAGTAGATGTCCTGGAGGGTTGGGAGCACGGTCCCAGTAATGTAGTGGGCTGTCTTCACCATCCGCTGGAGGGTCTTGTGGTCCTGGACGGAGCAATTCCCAAAACCAGGTCGTGATGCATCCGGTCAGGACCCTCTCGATGTTAAGCAGTATTTGGAGAGCACCCTAGACGGCATGCCGAATTTCTTCAGCCGCCTTAGGAAGTAGAGACGCGGTCCATCTGACCGTGCTGCTGCTCCAGTTTCAACTGTTCTGCCTTATTATTATACGACCATGCTGGTCATTTATGAACATTTGAACATCTTGGCCATGTTCTGTTATAATCTCTACCCGGCACAGCCAGAAGAGGACTGGCCACCCCACATAGCCTGGTTCCTCTCTAGGTTTCTTCCTAGGTTTTGGCCTTTCTAGGGAGTTTTTCCTAGCCACCGTGCTTCTACACCTGCATTGCTTGCTGTTTGGGGTTTTATGCTGGGTTTCTGTACAGCACTTTGAGATATCAGCTGATGTACAAAGGGCTATATAAATAAATTTGATTTGATTTGATTTGTTGCGCCCTCTAGACAAGAGTGGTGGTTTTGTTGGTCCATGTCAAGTCCTCGGTGACGCAGAGGAACTTCAAACTCTGACTCTTTCTTTTGCAGTCCTGTTGATGTGGATCGGAGCATGTTCCTTTGGTTTGCTGACGTTGAGGGGGAGGTTGTCCAGGGGTCTCTGAGGTACCGCAACGCATGAGAAGAAAATTGATGGTGGTGAAATGGACAGCGCTCTCCAAGGTGCTGATTCATAAAAATGATTTTAGACGTCACTGCGGAATATGTACTATGAACACATGCTCGAGCAGAGCTGTGGGGCTTACCCAAGTCTGAATCTCTTACTGCCTTTCAAGACATCAATGTACAGCAACATTTTTAGATGTCACTGCAGAACACCCATCATATGCATATAGAGCCCCACAGTGGAGGTGTCATAATACACATAAAACCAAGCAGTCAAACAGGGAATTGGTTCCAATTGTTTTTCCACCATTCATTTTTCCCATAGGGGAAAATTAAAATAAGGGCTGTGTTTCGTGAAGGCTTACCCTGGGGTGACATTTTGGTAACCATGGAAATCTCGTTCAGACAAATTAAAATAAGGGCTGTGTTTCGTGAAGGCTTACCCTGGGGTGACGTTTTGAAAACCATGGAAATCTCGTTCAGACAAGTTAAAATAAGGGCTGTGTTTCGTGAAGGCTTACCCTGGGGTGACGTTTTGGTAACCATGGAAATCTCGTTCAGACAAGTTAAAATAAGGGCTGTGTTTCGTGAAGGCTTACCCTGGGGTGACGTTTTGAAAACCATGGAAATCTCGTTCAGACAAGTTAAAATAAGGGCTGTGTTTCGTGAAGGCTTACCCTGGGGTGACGTTTTGAAAACCATGGAAATCTCGTTCAGACAAGTTAAAATAAGGGCTGTGTTTCGTGAAGGCTTACCCTGGGGTGACGTTTTGAAAACCATGGAAATCTCGTTCAGACAAGTTAAAATAAGGGCTGTGTTTCGTGAAGGCTTACCCTGGGGTGACGTTTTGAAAACCATGGAAATCTCGTTCAGACAAGTTAAAATAAGGGCTGTGTTTCGTGAAGGCTTACCCTGGGGTGACGTTTTGAAAACCATGGAAATCTCGTTCAGACAAGTTAAAATAAGGGCTGTGTTTCGTGAAGGCTTACCCTGGGGTGACGTTTTGGTAACCATGGAAATCTCGTTCAGACAAGTTAAAATAAGGGCTGTGTTTCGTGAAGGCTTACCCTGGGGTGACGTTTTGGTAACCATGGAAATCTCGTTCAGACAAGGTGACTTTGATCAATATATTCGTCTCAATTTACTCTCAGATTCTAAAATGCTAATTAGCATCAAAGCAGCCATAGTGCAAAACTATAAATCCTTGCAAGCACCTTCAAGTCATCTCTATCTATCACTTTTGCTAACAGGTATTTTGTCAATTTGAAACTTTCACAAGACAGTTCCCAGAATTGTCCATTTAAAGAGATTTTCCCAATGTATTCAATACTACATTTAGCTCACATTCAATAGTTAATCCATAGATTTCTTACCTTTGCCTCGAGTCATAAGTTTCGTCCAGATCATCATGAAATTTGTAGTTATTTATTTTAGACACATTAGCAGCTAATTAGCATTTTATTTTTTTGGGGGGGGTAAATACAGGCAAATATATTTATAAAAGTCATATCGTCCTAGAGAGATTTACACAGTTATCAAAATGTCACGCCAGAGTAAGCGTACACAAAACACAGCCCTTATTTTTGTGTTTCTAAAAATCCCCTATGTTGTTGCCGATCCTTGCGGCCTGTGCCTGTCAGGAAGTCCAGGATCCAGTTGCAGAGGGTGGTGTCCAGACCCAGGGCTCTGAGCTTGGAGGGAACAATAGTGCTGAATGCTGAATTGTAGTCAATGAACAGCATTCTCACATGGTGTGTTCATCTTGTCCAAATGTGTAAGGGTCGTGTGAATAGTGATGGAAATGGCATCTCCCGTGGATCTGTTGGAGCGGTAGGCAAATTGGAGTGGGTCCAGTGTGCCTGGCATGCTGACCTTGGTGTGGCCCATGACAAGCCTCTCGAAGCACTTCCTGATTACCGGGGTGAGTGCCATGGAGCAATAGTCATTTGGGCATGTCACCTTGTTTTTCTTGGGCACTGGGACAATGTGTGTGTGTGTGTGCGTGTGTGTACTTGATCACTGAGGCCAGGGTTTGCATTGTAGCTGTGTCTGTGGTGGCTCCATCTCTTACAACGTTCACTCTTGGGTCTGTTTTCTTTCTGTGGGAGTTTGCTGTAACTCTTCTTGCGGCATTGAGATTTTACAGAACACTCTCTGAGGAGGACAAGGAGTTGTACTTCAATCAAGTGGACGGATTGATGAGCTTCCCCTGAGCTACAAAGATGAAGGGTCAAGTATCCTGAATAGGCATGGAGTTTCAGGCATGGATGGGGGCTCCATGCCTGAAGTTTGAATATTCACATGACTCTGTTACTGGCACAGCCTGGTCAGTTCAGTCATTATACATTTCACAAGATGCCTCATCTCTAGTTGATTGGGAGTGAACCTTGGAAGACCTTTTGTCCGTCTGACTTCCCATTCCTTCAAATCAGATTACGTAATCTAATCCTAGAGGTTAGACTTTCCAGAGCACTGAAAACATTCTTAGTGTGTGTGTGTGTGTGTGTGTGTGTGTGTGTGTGTGTGTGTGTGTGTGTGTGTGTGTGTGTGTGTGTGTGTGTGTGTGTGTGTGTGTGTGTGTGTGTGTGTGTGTGTGTGTGTGTGTGTGTGTGTGTGTGTGTGTGTGTGTGTGTGTGTGTGTGCAGTTCAGTAACCTGGTCCCATCTGCATGCCCTGCTTTAGCCAACTATTCTGACAACAATGGCATGCATGAAACCAACGGTCAGAGGAGCTGGTTAAAACACAAACAGATCTGGGATCAGTTTAATGGGCCACAGCCCTGACTCATCAGTCATCATCAGACAGAGCATACTGTAGTTGATCAGCTAACCTGACCTAGGTCTACTCCCAAACAGTCTGTATGTCAACTCTCTCTCATTTGGTGACATACTCTTTAAGATCCTCGTGATTCGTACCAAAGAATGGTGAGAATGGTGAGAAACCATAAAGCACCCAATGATATTGAAAAATCACAAAAGACGGTGTCCGAATGTTGACAGCCAAGTTACCTTATTACACACATCCCTGTCCTTAATTCGATCCAGCTGTAATGTGTGACTGCAGGGCACTCCTTTGTGCTCAGCTCAGTCCCAACCACAGGGAAACACCTCAGAACACTGAGGGATGTGAAACGGTGTAACTCTACTCAGAAAACCAAGTTTACATCAGTAACGCCACATTCTCTGGCTTGGTTTGTGTTTCGTTGGCTTTACCACTACTGCCCTTTATAGACAATACAACAGAGCTGTCATTGTACTTAAGTGAGCAGTTAGCCTCGTCCTCTTCATCATGATCATTATTGTCATCGTCATCATCTTTATCATCGTCGTGATTTCCTTTACACTCTGAAAGAGCATTGTGTACTACATTCTTCTCCTTGACAACATTCATTCTCTCTATCGGCATGTTTCCTGATAAACACTTGTTTCCCTATCTGTGTTTGACAGGCCTCCTGTGCTGGCATGCCGTGGGCCTCTCTCCCTCTTTCTCTGTTTCACTGACCCATATTGAGACCTCTGTTCTCAGTGAGGAGGGTCCTTCTCTGCCTGCCTGTCTGGTTCCACGGGTTCTTTCAGTCTGCTCCATTGAGCCACTCAGCAAAACCAGCCTACAGGTGTATGTATCATTTTATGGCAACTAATCATTTTCTGATGGGAGTGGCCTGAGTCCACTGTCATGATGTAGACCCAGAGAAACTATAAAGGCATATTGTCCTGATGCTCTCATCAGGAGTGCGTGCGTATGTGTGCGTCCGCATGTGTGTATGAATCACTCTGTTAGAGGCTGGGAGACGAGGCTCTGCATCTCTACCCCCTCGAGCTCCATGATAAAATATGCAGCAAGAAACGTGTATGCTTCTCTCGTAGGCCTACATAGGCTTTGCTTCATTGTGAATATTAAAGCAAAATGAAACTGTGAAAACTGAAAAAAATATTTAGATGTGTGTTGAGTACTGTACTGTCTGAGTTGAAAGGGCCAACAACAATTGCTGACACAATTGGTTAATGTGTGATTTGAAGTGTACGTCATCGGCACCTGGGGAGCAGTTGATGTTGGGGAGCAGCCCTTGAGCATCAGATTTTTCCATCTTTATTTGTCTTTTCTATTATATTCCTAGGATTTTATTGCAATAAAATAAGGCCTAAATGGCAAATAATAGGAATAATAAATAATTATGCATTTAATTCGAATGAATTATCCATGTAATAATCAACTACTAATACATGTTATCTAATTATGTCCTCCTGCCCATAATATATGTCCTATTAGTGGGGGAACGACTGTCCCCGTTCATTGAAGCCACAGAAGTTCAAGGCAGACCGTGCTACTGCAGGCATAGTTTGCAGAAAACAGGATCCCCCATTATAGTGGATAGAACATTTCTATCATGTTGGTTAATCTTCCAGTAAGTAAAAAAGGGTTATGAAGACAATCATGTTACCAATAATTGCTTCTAATACACCAGATGTGTGTCCTTGAACTGATTTTTTAAAAATCGCACACAGAAGGATCAACTTAAACAGGAAGCACCCGTGGTAGGGACTATTCGATGTTGGTCTGATCAATCTAAATCTATGCTTTACGTATTGTTTTGATCACGCGGACTGAAAAATATTCTGGGTCACCTCTGAGAATAGTATCGACGTATACACTGACTCAGTGACTGGGTTCATCAGGAAGTGCATAGAAGATGTTGTTCCCACTGTGACGATTAGAATTGATCTAAACCAAAACCGTGGACGGCAGCCTTTGTGCAAAACTGAAAGTGTGAACCACCACATTTAACTATGGAAAGGTGACTGGGAACATGGACGTGTACAAACAGACCAGCTATGACCTCTGTAAGGTAATCAAAGAGGCAAAGCGACAGTTACAGGGACAAAGTGGAGTCACAAATCAATGGCTCAGACATGAGACGTATGTGGAAAGAACTCCAGACAATCACAGATTATAAAGTGAAGCCAGCCACGTCGCAGACACCAATTCCTCGCTCCCGGATAAGCTAAACACCTTCTTTACCTGCTTCGAGGAAAACAACATCGAGCCACCAACGCGGGCCCCTTCCTCTCACGAGGACAGTGTGCTCTCGTTCTCCGTGTCTGACTTGAGTAAGTCACTTGAGTGGGTTGAGTCACTGATGTGATCTTCCTGTCTGGGTTGGTGCCCCCCCATTGGGTTGTGCCGTGGCAGAGATCTTTGTGGGCTATACTTGGCCTTGTCTCAGGATGGTAAGTTGGTGGTTGAAGATATCCCTCTAGTGGTGTGGGGGCTGTGCATTGGAAAAGTGGGTGGGGTTACATCCTTCCTGTTTGGCCCTGTTCGGGGGTATCATCGGATGGGGCCACAGTGTCTCCTGACCCCTCCTGTCTCAGCCTCCAGTATTTATGCTGCAGTAGTTTGTGTCAGGGGGCTAGGGTCAGTTTGTTATATCTGGAGTACTTCTCCTGTCTTATCCGGTGTCCTGTGGGAATTTAAGTATGCTCTCTCTAATTCTCTCTTTCTCTCTTTCTTTCTCTCTCTCGGAGGACCTGAGCCCTAGGACCATGCCTCAGGACTACCTGGCATGAGGACTCCTTGCTGTCCCCAGTCCACCTGGCCGTGCTGCTGCTCCAGTTTCAACTGTTCAGCACCTGAGGTGCTGACTTGCTGCACCCTCGACAACTACTGTGATTATTATTATTTGACCATGCTGGTCATTTATGAACATTTGAACATCTTGGCCATGTTCTGTTATAATCTCCACCCGGCACAGCCAGAAGAGGACTGGCCACCCCTCATAGCTTGGTTCCTCTCTAGGTTTCTTCCTAGGTTTTGGCCTTTCTAGGGAGTTTTTCCTAGCCACCGTGCTTCTACACCTGCATTGCTTGCTGTTTGGGGTTTTAAGCTGGGTTTCTGTACAGCACTTTGAGATATCAGCTGATGTACGAAGGGCTATATAAACAAATTTGATTTGATTTAAGCACGTTAACCATTACAAGGCTGCCGGGCCAGACGGCATCCCAAGCCACGTCTTCAAATATGAAATCTGTCAGTCTGTTTCCCAGTCTGTTGTCCCCACTTGCTTCAAGATGTCCACAATTTCTCCAGTACCCAAGAAAGCGAAGGTAACTGAACTAAATTGCCCCGTAGCCCTCACTTCTGTCATCATGAAGTGCTTTGAGAGGCTAGTTAAAGATCGTTTCACCTTACCCGACAACCTAGACCCACTACAATTCGCATACCGCCCCAACAGATCCACGGCTGATGCAATTGCCAGTGTACTGCACACTGCCCTATCCCACCTGGACAAGAGAAATATAATAATGCTGTTCATCGACTACAGCTCAGCCTTCAACACCATAGTGCCCCCTGAGCTCTTCACTAAGCTCGGAGCCCTGGGTCTGAACCCCTCCCTGTGCAACTTGGTCCTGGACTTCCTGACAGACAGACCTCCACAGGGGTGCGTGCTCAGCCCCGTCCTGTATTCCCTGTTCACACATGACTGCATGGCCACGCATGTCTCTAACTCAATCAACAAGTTTACTGACGACACAACAGCGGTAGGCCTGATTACCAACAATGATGAAACTGCCTACAGGGAGGAGGTGAGAGCCCTGGTGTATGGTGCCACGAAATTAACCTCTCCTTCAACGTCAACAGGACAAAGGAGCTGATCGTGGACCATAGGAGACAGCAGAGAGACTCCCCCAATCCATATCGATAGGGCCACAGTGGAGAGGGTCAAAAGATTCAAGTTCCTCGGTGTGCACATCACTGATGACCTGAAATGGGGGCACACTGCCTGCCCTCTACAGCACCTGGTGTCACAAGAAGGCTACGAATATAATCAATAACCTCAACCACCCGAGCCACGTCATGTTTATCCCGCTACCATCTATGTAGAACAAAGGTTTCAAGCTCACTCAGGATATGCATATTTTTGATACCATTTGAAAGGAAATACTTTGAAGTTTGTGGAAATGTGAAATTAATGTAGGAGAACATAACACATTAGTTCTGGTAAAAGATAATGCAAAGAAAAAAACATGCATTTTTTTTGTACCATCATCTTTGAATTGCAAGAGAAATGCCATAATGTATTATTCCAGCCCAGGCGCAATTTAGATTTTGGCCACTAGATAGCAGCAGTGTATGTGAAAAGTTATAGACTGATCCAATGAACCATTGCATTTCTGTTCAAAATGTTGTATCAAGACTGCCCAAATGTGCCTAATTTGTTTATTAATACACTTTCAAGTTCATAACTGTGCACTCTCCTCAAACAATAGCATGGTATTCTTCCACTGGAATAGCTACTGTAAATTGGACAGTGCAGTTAGATTAACAATAATTTAAGCTTTCTGACAATATCAGAAATGTCTATGTCCTGGGAAATGTTCTTGTTACTTATAACCTCATGCTAATCACATTGGCCTACGTTAGCTCAACCGTCCCGTGGGGGATCCACTGTCACGCCCTGATCTGTTTCATCTGTCTTTGTGCTTGTCTCCACCCCCCTCCAGGTGTTGCCCATCTTCCCCATTATCCCCTGTGTATTTATACCTGTGTTCTCTTTTTGTCTGTTGCCAGTTTGTTTTCTTCGTAGAACCTACCAGCGTTTTGTTTCCCTGCTTCCACCTGTTCCTTGCTCCTGTTTCCTTGCTCTTTGCTTTAGTTTCCCATTTCTGACCGTTCTGCCTGCCCTGACCCCAAGCTCTGGATTACCGACCTCTGCCTGACCTGACCCTGAGCCCGCCTGCTGTCCTGTACTTTACACCCTATCTGGATTATTGACCCCTGCCTGCCTTGACCTGTCGTTTGCCTGCCGCTGTTCGAGGAATAAACTTTTGTTTCTTCAACACTGTCTGCACCTGGGTCATACCTTAAAACGTAATACCCACCGATCCTGTAGAGGTTTTAAACAGTCACCACTAGCCAGCCTGCACCCAGTACCCTGCCCTGAACCTTAGTCACTGTTACTAGCCGGCTACCACCCAGTACTGTACCCTGCACCGAGACTGCTTTGCCCCATCAACATAGAGTCATTGAACACTGGTCACTTTAATAATGTTTACATACTGGCTCATCCTATATGACTACTGCTGTACACACCTTTTCTATTCATATACTGTCCATTCACACCATTATAAAGTCCATTCGGGAAGTATTCAGACCCCTTCACTTTTTCCACATTTTGTTACATTACAGCCTTATTCTAAAATGTATTAAATAATTTTTCCTCCTCATCAATCTACACACAATTCCCCATAATGACAACGTGAAAACAGGTTTGCAAATGTATAAAAAACAGAAACACCTTATTTAGATAAGTATTGAGACCCTTTACTATGACTGTGAATTGAGCTCAGGTGTATCCTTTTTACATTGATCATCTTTGAGATGTTTCTACATCTTGATTGGAGTCCACCTGTGGTAAATTCAATTGATTTGACATGATTAGGATATGCACACACATGTCTATATAAGGTCCCACAGTTGACATGTCAGAGCAAAAACCAAGCCATGAGGTCGAAGGTATTATCTGTAGAGCTCTGAGAAAGGACTGTGTCAAGGCACTGATCTGGGAACCGGTACCAAAACATGTATGCAGCATTGAAGAACACAATGGCCTCCATCATTCTTAAATTGAAGAAGTTTAGAACCACCAACACTCTTCCTAGAGCTGGCCGCCCGGCCAAACTAAGCAATCGGGGGAGAAGGCCCTTGGTCAGGCAGGTGACCAAGAACCCAATGGAGTTCCAGAGTTGCTCTGTGGAAATGGGAGAACCTTCCAGAAGGACAACCATCTCTGCAGCACTCTACCAATCAGGCCTTTATGGTAGAGTGGCCAGACGGAAGCCACTCCTTAGCAAGAGGTACACAAGAGCCTGCTTGGAGTTTGCCAAATGATACCTAAAGGACTCTCAGGCCACGAGAAACATTCTCTGGTGAAACCAAGATTGAACTCTTTGGCCTGAACGCCAAGCATCACGTCTGGAGGAAACCTGGCACCATCCCTACGTGAAGCACTGTGGTAGCAGCATAATGTTGTGGGGATGTTTGTCAGCGGCAGGCCCTGGGAGACTAGTCAGGATTGAGGGAAAGATGAAATGAGCAAAGATATCCTTTATTAAACACTGCTCTAGAGCGCTAAGGACCTCAGACTGGGGCAAAGGTTCACCTTCCAACAGAACTAAGACCCTAAGAACACAGCCAAGACAACACAGGAGTGTTTTTTGGACGAGTCTCTGAATGTCCTTGAGTGGCCCAGCCAGAGCCCAGACTTGAACCCAATCAAACTTCTCCGGAGAGACCTGAAAATAGCTTTGCAATGATGCTCCCCATCCAATCTGACAGAGCTTGAGGAGATCTGCAGAGAAGAATGGGCGAAACTCCCCAAATACAGGTGTGCCAAGCTTGTAGCGTTATACCCAAGAAGACTCGAGGCTGTAATCACTGCAGAAGGTTTTTTTTAAGTACTGAGTAAACAGTTTGAATACTTATGTAAAATCTGATATTTCAGTTTTTATGTTGAATAGATTTGCAAAAATGTCTAAAAACCTGTCTTTGTCATTATGGGGTATTGTGTGTAGATTGATGAGGGGGGAAAGCAATTTAATCCATTTAAAATAAGGCTGTAATGTAACAAAATGTGGAAAAGTCATGATCAGAATTCTTTCCAAATGCACTGTATACTCTGAGTGTACAAAACATTAAGAACACCTCTTTCCTTGACATAGATTGACCAAGTGAAAGTTATGATCTGTTATTGATTTCACTTGTTAAATCCACTTCAATCAGTGTAAATGAAGGGGAGAACAGGTTAAAGGATTTATAAGCCTTGAGACTTGTATTGTGTGTGTGTGCCATTCAGAGGGTGAATGGGCAAGACAAAATATTTAAGTGCCTTTGAACTGGGTATGGTAGTAGGTGCCAGGGGCACCGGTTTGTGTAAAGAACTACAGTGCCTTCGGAAAGTATTCACTTCGAAAAGTATTCACCCTTCCCTTTTTCCACATTTTGTTACATTTCAGACTTAATCTAAATTGGTATAAATAAACTATTTTCCTCAGTAATCTACACACAATACCCCATAATGACAAAGCAAAAAAAAAAGGTTTTTAGAAATGTTTGCTAATTTATAGCCTATATATTTATATTCTGGACTCTAACATTGCTCATTTGGATTTTTCTGAATTTCTTTCTTTTTACTTTCAGATTATGTGCGAATTGTTGTCTATGTATTATTGCTGCTCTGTTTGAGCTGGAAACAATAATTTTACTGTACCTGTGATAACATCTGTCAAAAACATTTGATGTGATTTGATTTGTCCAGGCCTAGGCCTACTCCACCATAGCCTCATCTCCGATTTATCCTCAATGCTTATCCTAATCCTCAATGCTGTGTTCATTTTCTAGTCTGAACTCGGAAACTCGGAAATGTCCGACTTAATAACTGGTTGACGTAGCAAGTCGGAATGTCCAGGTTTCCTAGTTGCGTTCAGGAATAACCACAGATAAAACAATGAGCCAGATATTTTACCGGATGTATAGATGTGAAGCATCCGGTTGGCGTGTCCACTCACTACTAAATATGGTGATGAGAGGAAGCCCAGTGGCCGGCAGTGGGAGAAGATGGAGCAACACGGATTTTGGCCAATGTTCTGCAAGTTTTCTCATCAATTAAACATACAGGTTTCTGTTTCCAAAACCAGAATCTGAAACAAACAGAGTTGACTGCGTTTTGTAGACATTACCATTTGCCAAGGTTTCAAAAAATTGCGTTGTTTAGAAGGAGTCCAAGGTTCAAATAGAGTTATCGAACAGGCGCACTTCCCATAGTAGGCGTTCCCTAATGCTTAAACGCGCCAATAGGATCTCACTAGTTCGTGCATGCCTCTCCCCACCTCCTTGCTCGTTCTGCCCACTGTGCTTAATTTGTTCCCGTTTCAAACGTCAGGCTTTGTTCCATCTTGGGTTAGTTATAAGAATCTTTGTTATAAGCATAGGCGGACTGGATCGTACCGTTCTCTCAAAAAATATTTTAATTGCGCTTCTTTTGACGAATTTGCATTGATTTGTAATATAAAGATTTTATATGTGTATGTGATACATGTTGTGTAACAACCGTTTAATGCTCTCAAGATGATCTAGTCCTGCATTTCAAAAAGTGCGCAGTCCCCCCGTTAGGTGTTTGGTTTATTCCCATGACTGCCATGTTGGATTGAGCCACAAATCTGCTGCTGTTCGCGCTGGAGTTCCGATGAAACTTTAGTATCTACAGTCTTCAGGACGTTGCAGTAATGTTCTCATAATTTGGATTGAAGGAGGACCTTGCGTTGTGTTTGGAACCAACGGGGATGTTCGCGTACTAAAGCGGTTTCTATCGGGTTGTGGTCAGACGTGCATCGATGTGAGGGTCCGGTTGCAGGCCACGGCAGATCAATGACTATTTGTTTGAGTTTCATACAACGACGAATCGGAATCATAACACACCTTTTGGTTGATTGTCAGTAATGAGTGGCCATCTGCCGCAACGGCGGCCCGCTAACAATGGATCCATACTGCTAACCCCACAAGAGAACGACTGTCTCTTCAATTACCTCGGCAGAAAATGCACGGTAAGTTTTATCAGTCATACTTTCTTTACTAATTGCTCATGGATGATGTTTACCCGTTTCAGGATGAATTGAAAACCTGTGTAATTGATGCCTCAATATATTTGATAAAACAATCGAAAGGGAAACAACTCTCGCCCCATGGCACTGACGGTCCTTCCATTGGCTTGGGCTAGACCGGTTGAACAGGGTTAAGGAAAAGGGAATGTTGATATCCCAGGACACAGTGCCATTTGGGCGGTAGAAAGTTTGTCAAGCCCGGAGGCCTCTGGTGTTTCCTGACACACCTGCATAGCATGGAAACACCCAAACGAGGTAAACCACTGTTAACAAGAATGTGCTCCTCGGTTTTGTTGGCCTAGACGAAGGCCAGTGTTTGGATCTGGCAAACCCATCAACCCGGCTACGAATTATTATTCGTACCAGCGTTGCATAATGCCTTGGCAGATTTCGGAAGCCTCCTGTGTGTTCGGAACAATCTGTCTGGCATGCTACAACACTTGCCATTCATTGTTCTGCTGTCCACACGATACTTTCTCATAGGCAATCACACGATTCAATTCAGTTGACTGCGCTCCTCTGGTTTTGGAGATGCAGCAATCAGTGAAGAATGTGTCCAATGTAGCGTTACATTGTATCACTGGCAAATTATCTCTGGGCAAGGCGCTATTTAATGTGACGGCCTGAAATGTATATTATATAACGCGTTTTGTTATCAATTGACACTTCCAGAAAATGATATTTCAATAGAAGCAATGTGTCCTCTTGAAATATGATCTGCATTGATTGCACTCTTTAACCTTGGGTATTTTAAATTGGTGTAATGTACAATAGAATTGTAACCTACACTTATGTCAACAAAACAGTACAGTATCTATTTGCTGTTTTTTTTTTAGATCAAGTTGACACACTGGGGTGTATGTCAATAAACTACCTGGCTAGCCTTGGGTGGTTAACTAATTGTCATCAGATGACAATTCAGAGAGAATGCACCCACCCCGTATTTCACTCTCCATACAGGTATGACCTGTAAACACCAGGTTGGTTGGTACAATTGGACGTCATTTTAATGTTGTTAATCAGTTCATCGGGCATGTGGTTTAATCAGATTTCCTCGTGGATATAGGTCAGGATGTGTTGCGTAATGTTTGAAACTAAGTATGGCTTCTTGGCAGGTTTCTGCCTCGTGTGAAGACGGATACTGCTCGCACAGGTTCCCTACGGTGGTTGTTCCGACAGTTTCTCCAGAGTTGATGTTTTCTGTCTCGGTAGTAACTTTTCCATGCCACATTACCACACCCTTTACTTCCCCATATTATCTGGCTTTGAGTCATGTTACCTTTGCCATGTTCACAAAGTAGGCTAAGGTGGTGTGGGGGAAGTAGTCTTAACTTACTTCCTACTGCTCACGTGGTGGGTCAGAAGAGAGTCCCGCCTCCTACCTGTCAGTCAGTCATACCTGTCCCACGTGTCTCTGCACATGTGTCGTACACCTGCATACACAGCCAATGATGTCATTCCACAGCCATCCAGGCCATGTCACTGACCATGTGACACAGCCCAGGCAGTTGCGTGAGGAACATTCCTGCCTCACTCTCCTCTTGAAAAAAAAATCTTGTTAAAATCCAGGAGAGGTGAGTGATTGCTTGTTATGTAGTGGTCTCACATAGCTAGAGAAGAAAATGCAGGAACTCATCATTGCTGCTGCAGTCTTTTCTCTTCCTCCACAGAGAACTGAACACTGAACAGCCCCTGGCTTCTGTGTTTAACCTTTGGTTTATTCCATTCGTTAAAGGCAAGTAATGTTATGCTAGCTGAGCCAGAAGCTAATATCTAATACCCAAGTTGCCTGTTGAGACGTAGAAGTTATATGCTACTCGGAATCAGAGATGTCAGTGGATTTCAGCTCAGTCTCTCTCTCTCCTCTCTTTCAGTCATTCATACATACAAACAGTGAGCCGCAAACTCTGAAACGCAGGGCCCTGCCAGATGATGAATCACACATGTGAGCGGTCCAACCTGTGTTGCTGTGGCTTTACTGACATTCAACTCATTGGTATTCCTACTGCTTCACTTTTTACTATCAGCACCAGGCTAGAGTTGGAAGCTATCCAATTCGTGTGTGTATGTGTGAGACTGCCTGAGCAGCAGTCCTCTCCAGCAGGAAGTGCAGTAGTCGACCTCCTTCAGTGTTTTGTGCAGGAGTGGCAAAAACTTGCCTTTTGATCTTTACCACATATTCTCCTTCCCAACCTCTTCCCTGTTCTCACTCTTTCCCCACTTCTGCCTCCCCTTACCAGCCCTACTCTGGGCAACTGCCTCCCCTTACCAGCCCTACTCTGGGCAACTGCCTCCCCTTACCAGCCCTACTCTGGGCCACTGCCTCCCTTACCAGCCCTACTCTGGGCCACTGCCTCCCCTTACCAGCCCTACTCTGGGCCACTGCCTCCCCTTACCAGCCCTACTCTGGGCCACTGCCTCCCTTACCAGCCCTACTCTGGGCCACTGCCTCCCCTTACCAGCCCTACTCTGGGCCACTGCCTCCCCTTACCAGCCCTACTCTGGGCCACTGCCTCCCCTTACCAGCCCTACTCTGGGCCACTGCCTCCCCTTACCAGCCCTACTCTGGGCCACTGCCTCCCCTTATCAGTGTCTGTATTTCCTACTACTCTCCAGTCTCTACTCCTTCCCAACACCTCTGAATTTCCCCCTCTCTTTCTGTCCTTCCCAACCCCAGCCATTCCTACCCTATCCCACTTTTTAGGATAAATGGGAAATACTGTCAGGACATGGATGGATGAATGATGCACAGTTGCCGTGCATTCAACATCCTGTTTGTTTCCCCCTGTGAGCCCTCTACAGTCCCACTGGCTGTAGTGTGTAGTAGCACCAGCAGCCTGGAGAGTGGTGCCATGGCGAGCTTTGATGATGTCACTGGGACTGGGTGCCTCCTGTGGCCAGCGGGGCTCGTTCTGGCTGCCGCTGGAGAGGCTGATGGATGATACAGCTCAGCTCTATGTGACCTCACTGCGGTAGCACAGCCCACTAGATGAGCACAGACAGATATTGCTTTCTTTGAAATGTAGGCTGTCCCCAGACCCTGCACAGCCCATCTGTGTGTAGTTAGCTACTAGGTTTTCTAGTAAACTTGGTTTACCACTTTCTGCTCTGGCCTGCCTTTCATCTGCAGGGCAATGGGCCTGAACCCCTCTGCGACGAGGCTAGTAAACTCGGGGAAGGACCTGGGCCCCGTTTCCCAAAAGCATTTTAAGGCTAAGTTCGCTGTTAGAACTTTCGTAGGAGCATCGGTAAATCTCCGTGCTGTTTCCCAAAACCGTTGTTACGAAAGTTGCACTTGAAAGCGCTCGTTATTTACCGACGGCCTAAGACCACTCGTAAAACAGCGAAGTGTCGTTAGCTGCTTTTTTTCACCCTTCTGCGTCACTTTATTCACAGAAGATCTCTGCTAAACATAGAATCAAGATGTTTATCTGTCTGATTGTGATCAATGATAAATTCAGAACAAAGTTTGACTGCAAACCTTTGCGTTTGTTACAAACAAGTGAAGGATAAAAAGCTTTTAAATGAAACCGGAGATGATTGCATTAAAATATACTTTTGGTCATGTAATGTACGTGAACACCTGGTCATTGAACATCTCATTCCTAAATCTTGAGCATTAATATGGAGTTGGTCCTACCTTTGCTGCGATAACAGCCTCCACTCTTCTGGGAAGGCTTTTCACTAGATGTTGTAACATTGCCGCTGGAACTTGCTTTCATTCAGCCACAAGCATTATTGAGGTTGGGCACCGATGCTGGGCGATTGGGCCTGGCTCGCAGTCGGCGTTGTAATTCATCCCAAAGGTGTTCAATGGGGTTGAGGTCAGGGCTCTGTGCAGGCCAGTCAAGTTCTTCAACACCGATCTCAACAAACCATTTCTGTATGGACCTTGCTTTGTGCATGAGGGCATTGTCATCCTGAAACAGGAAAAGGCCTTCCCCAAAGGTGCAAGCACAGAATCATCTAGAATGTCATTGTATGCTGAAGCATTAAGATTTCCCTTCACTGGAACTAAGGGGCTTAGTCCAAACCATGAAAAACAGCCCCAGGCCATTATTGCTCCTCCACTTAACTTTACAGTTGGCACTGGCATCCGCCAAACCCAGATTTGTTTCCACTGATCCAATGGTGGCGAGCTTTGCAACACTCCAGCCGACGCTTGGCATTGCGCATGTTGATCTTAAGCTTGTGTACGGCTGCTCGGCCACGGAAACCCGTTTCATAAAATTCCCGCCGAATAGTTATTGTGATGACGTTTCTTCCAGAGGTAGTTTGGAACTCTGTAGTGAGTGCAACCAATGACAGACTATTTTTACGTGCTTCAGCACCCGGTGGTCCCGTTCTGTAAACTTGTCTGGCCTACCACTTCACGGCTGAGCCCTTGTTGCTCCTAGAAGTTTCCACTTCACAATAACAGCACTTACAGTTGACCAGGGCAGAAATTTGCCAAACTGACTTGTTGGAAAGGTGGCATCCTATGATGCTGCCACGTTGAAAGTCTCAGTAAGGCTCTTCAGTAAGGCCAGTCTACTGACATTGTCTATGGAGATTGCATGGCTGTGTGCTCGTTCTTATTTTATACACCTGTCAGCAATGGGTGTGGCTGAAATGGCCGACTCCACTAATTTGAAGGGGTGTCTGCATACCTTTGTGTGTGTGTGTGTGTAAATAGACATGTACATATTTGTCACATGCTTCGTAAACAACAGGAATAGAGCTCAGCACAGGCAAAGTCCTAGAGGAAAACCTCTAACCAGTCTGCTTTCCACCAGAAACTGGGAGATTAATGCACTTTTGAGTAGGACAATGGCTAAATCACAGGGCCAAATCTACAATGGGAGTTGCCTACCAAGAAGACGACGAATGTTCCTGAGTGGCCAAGTTAGTTTTGACTTAAATCTACCTGAAAATCTATGACATGACCTCAAATGTTTGTCTAGCAATGATCATCACTCAAGACAGCTTGAAGAATTTTGAAAATAATAATGGGCAAATGTTGCACAATCCAGGTGTGCAAAGCTCTTAGAGATTTACCCAGAAAGACTCAGCTGGAATTGATGCCAAAGGTGCTTCTACAAAATATTGACTCGGGTGTGAGTACTTACATTTTGAAGTCGGAAGTTTACATACACCTTAGCCAAATACGTTTAAACTCAGTTTTTCACTGACATTTAATCCTAGTAAAAATTCCCTGTCTTAGATCAGTTAAGATCACCACTTCATTTTAAGAATGTGAAATGTCAGAAGGATTTATTTCAGCTTATATTTCTTTCATCACATTCCCAGTTGGTCAGAGGTTTACATACACTCAATTAGTATTTGGTAGCATTGCCTTTTAAATTGTTTAACTTGGGTCAAACGTTTCGGGTAGCCTTCCACAAGCTTCCCACAATAAGTTGGGTGAATTTTGGCCCATTCCTCCTGAGCTGGTGTAACTGAGTCAGGATTGTCAGGCCTCCTTGCTCCCACACGCTTTTTCTGTTCTGCCAACAAATTTTATATAGGATTGAGGTCAGGGCTTTGTGATGGCCACTCCAATACCTTGACTTTGTTGTCCTTAAGTCATTTTGCCACAACTTTGGAAGAATGCTCGGGGTCATTGTCCATTTGGAAGACCCATTTGCTTGGCAGGCTACTTTTACCGTCCTGCGTGAGGAGACTGCCTAGATGTCAGTAAGCCATACAGAGGACAGTACTGGTACACGTACACACACACACACACACACACACACACGTACACACACACGAGGACAGGGTGACTTTATTCCTGCTGAGAAATTAACAACGCTGTGGTAGTCTGAACTCTGCCAGTGCTGTCACACCTCTGTAGTAGTGTTTCTGCGCATACATTATTTTCTGACCTTGATTTAAAGGTCGACTTGGTGAGATGAGGTTGCCCTGAGCAGATCCGTGGACTTTGAGATGAGCGCGATGCAAACATTTTGCGCAGTCACAGAGTATCTGCGCAGGTGCGCTTCACACAGTTTCAGCATGACCGCTACGGGACCAAAACAGCGGAGAAGTTTAGCCACGCGCTTCCACGCTCTTAGTTGTTGTAGAAATCGGCCTGATATTGTGTTTACTTGGGTCCTTGAGTGTACCTTTTTTTAAAAACTAGAACGTTGATTCCATTGAGGTCGAATACCTCTGTTTTTTTTAAGTAAAAAAAAAACACAGACGGTCGGTCTGTGGGTCTCAGTTAAATCCCTATTCCATCCATTTTACATTTTAGTCTTTCAGCAGATGCTCTCATCTAGAGTGACTTAGTTAGTGCCTTCATTCCTTGTATTATGGGTACTATACGCTCATCACATCATTCATTAACCCCTTGTGCCTCTCTCTGTCGCTCTCTCTGTCACTCTGCAGTCGCTGTGTTCTGCGGTGGTGCAGGTATATGCAGCAGACAGGAACTCAGCCTGGACCAAGAGGTGCTGTGGTGTGGCCTGTCTGGTCAAAGACAACCCAGCACGATCCTACTTTATCAGGGTGTTTGACATCAAGGTGGGTTTAGTTCACACACAAAACACAGACCAACTCGGACACGGCAGCACCTTTACTATGTCCTTTACTATAGAGATGAGCGAGACACACACACTAAATCTGTTGAAGTGCCCTTGAGCAATGCACTTAATCCTAATTTGCTCCGAGTGTCCCGCACTACTATGGCTGACCCTGTAAAACACATTTCACTGCACCTATGTGACAATAAAACATATCCACTCTCTCTCTCTCTCTCTCTCCACAGGAAGGTAAAACCGTGTTTGAGCAGGAGCTCTACAACAACTTCTCAATCTCCGTTTCCAAATCTTACTTCTTCACGTTCGCAGGAGATGTGAGTTATACCTTTCTCTTTGTACTTGATATATCTTGCTCCAGCCAAGTCCTTTCACATGACATGGCCATTTGTTTATGGCAAAAACCTGTGTGTGTGTGCTGTTTTTTCAAACTTGCAGTGTTCGTTCGTTCTTATGACATTCTACTTCATGCGTTTGTGGGCGTGCGTATTTGTGTGTGGGTGTGTGTGTAGTCGTGCCAGATGGGACTGAACTTCGCAAGCGAGGAGGAGGCCAAGCATTTCCGGGTCGCCGTGGGAGACCTGCTGGGGAGACGACAGAGAAAATCTGGTGACTACCGACGCCATCTTTGATTCTACTGACCCCAGACCTCTATTAAAACCATCTCCTCAGCCCGGTCTGCTAATGATTGGACAGGTCCTCTCCATTTTGAGATATATGGATCTCACCTTTATCTGCCATCTCCTTTACTTCCTAATTGTTCAATTGACAGCTCCCCTCTTCCCCTCTCGCTCTCTTCCCCTCTCTTCTTCCCCTCTCGCTCTCTTCCCCTCTCGCTTCCCCTCTCGCTCTTCCCCTTCTCTTCCCCTCTCGCTCTCTTCCCCTTCGCTCCTTCCCCTCTCGCTTCTCTTCTCCCCTCTCGCTCTCTTCCCCTCTCGCTCTCTTCCCCTCTCGCTCTCTTCCCCCTCTCGCTCTCTTCCCCTCTCGCTCTCTTCCCCTCTCGCTCTCTTCCCCTCTCGCTCTCTTCCCCTCTCGCTCTCTTCCCCTCTCGCTCTGGCCCACTGTTACCTCCGGTAGAAGGGGAGCGGGTCTAGAATCAGCTTTACCCTCTCTGAAATCCTAACTAGAGGTCGACCGATTATGATTTTTCAATGCCGATATCGATTATTGGAGCACCAAAAAATAGCCGATACCGATTAATCGGCCGACTATTTCTTGTCATATATATATATATATATATATATGTATGATATATATATATGACAATTACAACAATATTGAATGAACACTTTTATTTTAACTTAATATAATACATAAATAAAATCAATTTAGTCTCAAATAAATGAAACATGTTCATTTTGTTTTAAATAATCCAAAAACAGTGTTGGAGAAGAAAGTGAGAGTGCAATAATTGCCATGTAAAAAAGCTAACGTTTAAGTTCCTTGCTCAGAACATGAGAACATATGAAAGCTGGTGGTTCCTTTTTAAAATGAGTCTTCAACATTCCCAGTTAAGAAGTTTTAGGTTGTAGTTACTGTAGGACTATTTCTCTCTACACCATTTGTATTTCATATACCTTTGACTATTGGATGTTCTTATAGGCACTATAGTATTGCAGCATAATCCCGGGAGTTGATAGGGTTGAAGACAAACAGCGCTGTGCTTCAAGCATTGCGAAGAGCTGTTGGCAAATGCAGGAAAGTGCTGTTTGAATGAATGCTTATGAGCCTGCTGCTGCCTACCACAGCTCAGTCAGACTGCTCTATCAAATATCAAATCATAGACTTAATTATAATATAATAAACACAGAAATACGAGCCTTAGGTCATTAATATGGTCAAATCTGGAAACTAGCATTTAGAAAACAAAACATTTTATTCTTTCAGTGAAATATGGAACTGTTATGTATTTTATCAAACGGGTGGCAACCTTAACTTCTTGCGTCGAGCAATCCCGTATCCGGGAGCGTAATCATAGCCTCAAGCTCATTACCATAACGCAACGTTAACTATTCATGAAAATCGCAAATGAAATTAAATAAATATATTGGCTCACAAGCTTAGCCTTTTGTTAACACTGTCATCTCAGATTTTCAAAATATGCTTTTCAACCATAGCTACACAAGCATTTGTGTAAGAGTATTGATAGCTAGCATAGCATTAAGCCTAGCATTCAGCAGGCAACATTTTCACAAAAACAAGAGAAGCATTCAAATAAAATCATTTACCTTCGAAGAACTTCAGATGTTTTCAATGAGGAGACTCTCAGTTGGATAACAAATGTTCAGTTTTTCCAAAAATATTATTTGTGTAGGAGAAATCGCTCCGTTTTGGTCATCACGTTTGGCTAAGAAAAAAAAACGAAAATTCAGTCATTACAACGCCAAACTTTTTTCCAAGTGAACTCCATAATATCGGCAAACGTTGTTTAGAATCAATCCTCAAGGTGTTTTTCACATATCTATTCGATGATAAATCATTTGTGGCCGTTTGGTTTCTCCTCTGAACCAAATGGAAAAATGCACGCAGCTGGAGATTACGCAATAATTTCAACGGAGGACACCAAGCGGGCACCTGATAAATGTAGTCTCTTATGGTCAATCTTCCAATGATATGCCTACAAATACGTCACAATGCTGCAGACACCTTGGGGAAACGACAGAAAGTGTAAGCTCATTCCTGGCGCATTCACAGCCATATAAGGAGACATTGGAACACAGCGCCTTCAAAATCTGGGGCATTTCCTGTATGAAATTTCATCTTGGTTTCGCCTGTAGCATCAGTTCTGTGGCACTCACAGATAATATCTTTTCAGTTTTGGAAACGTCAGAGTGTTTTCTTTCCAAAGCTGTCAATTATATGCATAGTCGAGCATCTTTTTGTGACAAAATATCTTGTTAAAACGGGAACGTTTTTTAATCCAAAAATTAAAAGAGCGCCCCCTATATCGAAGAAGTTAAGTCTAAATATTGCTATTACATTGCACAATGTTATGTCATAATTATGTAAAATTCTGGAAAATTAGTTTTCAACGAGCCAGGCAGTCCAAACTGTTGCATATACCCTGACTCTACGTGTAATGAACACGAGAAGTGACACATTTTCCCTAGTTAATATTGCCTGCTAACATGAATTTCTTTGAACTAAATATGCAGGTTTAAAAAAAATATATACTTCTGTGTATTGATTTTAAGAAAGGCATTGGTGTTCATGGTTTGGTACATTTGTGCAACGAGTGTGCTTTTGTTAAATCATCACCTGTTTGGCGAAGTAGGCTGTGATTCGATGATAAATTAACAGGCACCGCATTGATTATTTGCAACGCAGGACAAGCTAGTTAAACTAGTAATATCATCAACCATGTGTAGTTAACTAGTGATTATGTGAAGATTGATTAAAAAAAAATCTAAGATAAGTTCAATTAATGCTAGCTAGCAACTTACCTTTGCTCCTTGCTGCATTTGCGTAACAGGTGGTCAGCCTGCCACGCATTCTCCTCGTGGAGTGCAACGTATTCGGCCAAAATAGGCCTCCAAAAATGCCAATTACCGGTTGTTATGGAAACAACTTGAAATTGGCCCTAATTAATCGGCCATGCCGATTAATCGGTCAACCTCTAATCCTTAACATAAACCTGTGCCTGATCAGCTAAGACCAGTGTCCAGGGGCAACAGTGCTCCTGAAGTGCTCCTGGAAATAAGCTTGCTATAATAACAAGGTCAGGACTGTTTGCCCTCTGTCCCAAACCAGCAATATTCTATGCAGTCTCTGTATGGATGATGGTCCTCGACTATTTTAGATCTGAGCTCCGTTTTGTCAGTCTGCCTGTGATCGTTCTGGTAAATTACTAACTCGTACACCTGCGCTTGACGATTAATCCGCACACACACATACACCCCTGCTGCTTATAAACTAACTCGGTCCGAACCCTCCCCTTGTTGCAGAAGAGTTCCTCTTTGATCCGTGCACTTCAGTCACCTGTAACTCCATGCCAATCCCTCACCTCTCCCTTTCACTAACACTAACACACAGCACTATACAGGAGTTTAATTCTATACATTTTGTTTTACAGAAAAGAGACGTGACCCTCCAGGTCAAAATGGTAGGTCCTTCATGAAATTCACTCGGGTCTTTTTTTTTTTTTTTTTTTGAAAATATTTTTTTATTTTAATCAGAAATTGATGTTGACACTAAGCTTTCAAACAACCCAGAAATTATTTGACTCAAAATATTCCTCCACAAACACAATCGTCACTCCCCAACTTCCCCACATGGCTTTGATTGAATGGTTCCAGTGTAAAGCCATTGGATAATCCCCTGATAGCAGGGTCTTAGAGTGAACACCTCTCTCAAGCCCCTGGCTAACAGATGACCTTTCCCCAGCCTTAATCTTAACCAAAAGGGGCATGGAAGTACTGTATATCTGACTGTAGAATCAGTGGTGAGAGGCAATTTCTAAGTACATAGATCCACTATACAGGACATGCTTTAGGTATTCTGCACACACACACACTCCAGAAAGCCAGTTCCACAGGGACGTTGAGCAGGTCCCTCCCCTCAATCTGAAAATACCAAACCTGTAACAACACTCATAATCCAAACCAGGCCATATGAATAATCAACCTACATTCACAGTAGATCACTTAGCTATAGATAAGATATATATAACCTTGTAGCGTATAAGTGGCATCTTATGCTCATATCCCCTCTCATCAGCACCCAGACAGGCTGGGGGTGATATGGTTCATGTCACTTGGTACCAGAGCTTTCCCCAATTGTACAGATACAATAGCAGTCAAAAGCTCTTTTAGAGATGCTCTCTGAACTGGTCATGCAGATTTGCTGTTGTGGAACAGTACAGTGGCACACTTTCATAGCACTCCTTGGCATCGCTTGGCAACAGTGCATACTATTGGACTTCAGCTAGTTTGCTCTGCCTGGCTCCCCATAGTATGGTACTGGTCTGACTGGGTGGACAGACGGTGTCAACCCCTGCTCTGCTTAATCAGGCTAAGAGGATTTAATTCAGCTGCTAATGTTAGTTACTGCACAGCACTCACACTACCCCAGTCCCCTAACACTCATAGCAATGGCTATGTGGAACGGAAGGAGTTGTGGTGTTGACATTTTCTCTTCATCATAGCGGTGACCTGTAAACAGATTGCTGAGGGTTGATGTTTTTGCATGGCGCGGCCTAGACCTATCCTGTCCCCTGAGGGTTGATCAAATCAAATGTTATTGGTCACATGCACATAGCTAGCAGATGTTAATGCGAGTGTAGCGAAATGCTTGTGCTTCTGATTCCAAAAGTGCAGTAATATCAAACAAGTAATCTAACAATTCCCCAACTGCTGCCTAATACACACAAATCTAAAAGGGGTGAATGAGAATATGTACATATAAATATATGGTTGAGCGATGGCTGAGCGGCGTAGGCAAGGTGCAGTAGATGGTATAAAATACAGTATAAACTTTTGAACGGTAGTGTATGTGTTCACTTAGAAATGTCCCTGTTTTTTGAAAGATAAGCAAATGTTTTGTCCATTAAAATAACATCAAATTGATCAGAAATACATTTATTAATGCTGTAAATTACTATTGTAGGTGGAAACGGCTGATTAAAAAATAATAATAATGGAATATCTACATAGGCGTACAGAGGCCCATTATCAGCAACCATCACTCCTGTGTTCCAATGGCACGTTGTGTTAGCTAATCCAAGTTTCTCATTTTAAAAGGCTAATTGATCACTAGAAAACCCCTTTGCAATTGTTAGAACAGCTGAAAACTCATGTTGATTTAAAGAAGCAATAAAATTCAACTTTAGACTAGTTGAGTATCTGAGATTTGTACAGGGTAAAATCCTTCCTTCTTCAAGATCGCTATCACTCCATTTTTACAATGTCATGCCATACCCTGTGGACGGCGCGTTCCTCTTACAACAGGACAATGACCCAAAGCACAGCTCCAAACTGTGCAAGAATTATTTAGGGCAGAAACAGTCAGCTGGTATTCTGTCTATGATGGACTGGCCAGCACAGCCACCGGATCTCAACCCTATTGAGCTGTTGTGGGAGCAGCTTGACCGTATGGTACGTAAGAAGTGCACATCAAGCTAATCCAACTTGTGAAATCTTGAGTACCTCAACAAATTGACAACTAGAATGCCAAAGGTATGCACGGCATTCATTTGCTGCAAATGGAGGATTCTTTGACGAAAGCAAAGTTTGAAGAACACAATTATTTCAATTATAAATCATTATTTATAACCTTGTCAACATCTTGACTATATTTCCTATTCATTTTGCAACTCATTTCATGTATGTTTTCATGGAACACAAAGACCTTTCTAAGTGACCCCAAACTTTTGAATGGTAGGGTACATATGATATTAATAAGTAATGTAAGATATGGAAAAAATTATTAAAGTGGCTTTGTTTAAAGTGACTAGTGATCCATTTGCTAAAGTGGCCAGTGATTGGGTCTCCATGTCGGCAGCAGCATCTCTGAGTTAGTGATTGCTGTTTAGCAGTCTGATGGCCTTGGGGGTGCCACACTCAGTGCCCTCACCTCCTCCCTGCAGGCCCACTACTGTTGTCGTCTGCAAACTTGATTGAGTGGGAGGCATCACGAAGCCTCCAGCTTGATGATGAGCTTGGCGGGAACTATGGTGTTGAATGCTGAGCTGTCAATGAACAGCATTCTTACATAGGTATTCTTCTTGTCCAAATGGGAATGTGTAGTGACATGGCGATTGCATCACCGGGAAGGTGGAGGTGATATGATCCTTGACTAGTCTCTCAAAGCACGTCATGATGACAAGAAGTGAGTTCTACGGTGCGGTAGTCATCTTTGCCTTCTTGGGTACAGGAACAATGGTAGCCATCTTGAAGCATGTGGGGACAGCAGACTGAGATGAGGAGCGATTGAATATGTCCATAAACACACCAGAATAACTACACTGTTTATATTCAGCCATATTCCCAGACCTCTCTCCATGGTTAAATTGGGTGGTTTGCGCTTTTAGTTTTGCGCGAATGCCGCCATGCATCCATGGTTTCTGGTTAGGGAAGGTTTTAATAGTCAGTGGGTACAACCTCTCCAATGCACTCACCGAGTCAGCGTATAGGACGATGTTATTCTCTGAGGCTGACCGGAACATATCCCAGTCATCAAAACAATC
Organism: Oncorhynchus tshawytscha; assembly: GCF_018296145.1. NCBI lineage: Eukaryota > Metazoa > Chordata > Actinopteri > Salmoniformes > Salmonidae > Oncorhynchus > Oncorhynchus tshawytscha. The sequence goes on from NC_056445.1 coordinate 12,514,428, forward strand.
TTGAAGCGTGGATTCCGATTGGTCAGACCAGCATTGAATGGTTCTAGTCACTGGTACATCCTGTTTGAGTTTCTGCCTATAAGACGGTAGGATCAAGATGGCTTTGTGGTCGGATATGCCGAAGTGAGGGCGGGCTTTGTATGCATCGCAGAAGTTAGAGTAGCAGTGGTCAAGTTTATTACTCCCGCGCATAGTGCCCAAGCCAGACTGCATGGCTTGGGCTTTGCCCATACAGACAACATTCTGGTCTGGCTGGCATTGTGTGTTCTGTCTGTGGTAAGGACAGGTGAGAATGACCCTGCGGATAGGAAGAGGGCACAGCCAGATCCACATTGGGCAGATGGATGTGGGACCGTGTTTGTTTGGGTATGACTCACTAGTGTGTGTCTGCGGAATTAACTGTGTTCACCCGGAAGGTTCCAGTTTTCGTTGCCTTGAATGCCCTCTCTCGTTCACCTCTCCCACTCCTTATCGCTGTCACTCTCTCCCTTTTTCTCACACCATCGCTCCTCCTTTCTCCATGCCATCTCTTGAGTCCTGTCTCCCACCCACCCAGCCAGCCTCTCTCTCTGATGTAGATTCATCATGTTTAAGAGAACCTCAGGGATTATGGTGGATTAGCAGTGGGCATTAATGGTTATGTAAAATCCAGCATCATCGTGATTTGCTGGGATTAGAGGTGGGCTGGAGTTGGGGGTGTGGTTTGGCCCGCTGGTGGAGAAAGGCGGAAGGGAAGGGATGAGAGAGTAAGGGAAAGAGTCAGGCTCAGAGATGGGACCTGGCAGTGCTCCCTGTTGTGAAGGGGAGGAGAGAGTACTCAGTTTGGAGGCGGGGCCAGCTGTTGCTGTGGCATTTGCCCAAACCCTAGGCACCTCACTTAGCCGGAGGGTCTTAGTCTGCCTGGCTCTGCCTGCTGTCTGTCTGGTCCGTACCCTGCTCAGTCTCCTCTCTTGATCTCTCTGGTTGCTCTTCCACCTGGTTCTCTGAATCTGAAAATCCTGGAGTTGGTTCTCTAGTTCTGTGGCTCGCACACCCTGTGTTCCTCTTGGGATGTCTCTCTGATTCTGAGGACCAAAAGATCTCTGGATCAGTGGATCTCTAAGCTATAGCCCAGGACTGGGCACCACGTAGTCTTGCCCCCCCCCCCTCATGCTGCCGCCATCGCTCTGTGATGATGTTCTGTACCACCTTCCTGTCCTCTCCCTCTGAGGACCTATCTGAGGGGGGAGGAGGAGGGATCCATCCAGGAGGGTGTCTCTCCACCCTCCACTGCCTGATCCTTCCCCAGGAGGAACTATATGCGCCCCCCTCTGACCCTACCAACCGCCTCTCGCTACGCCACGGGGACCAGGCCTGCGGCGTTGTGGGTGAAATGCTTCTGGACGTCAACACGGCAGCTGCCGGAGGGTGTAAGGGGGACAGAGGTGGGAGGAAGGGGGACGGAACTCCCTGTGACTGTAGTCCCTCCGTCTCGCCCTCGGTCAGAAAGAGCCCCCGTGGGGACTCGAGCCACAGAGGTAGGTGGCTGAGGAGTCAGGACACTCATGTCCGTAGAATTCAGTTTGGTTTGACCACTATGTGGGTGTCACAGGACGTGTGAGCCGCAGGCAGTGGCAATATTATTCCGTGTGAGGTTTCCACACGCATCTCATCCAGTCAGTAGTGTGGTGGTTGTTTTTCTTGTCTGCTGTGCGTTGGTTAGCAGACATCTCTCTGACTGTCCTAAGCCTAATGGGAGGCATTTGAGAGGAGATGGTTGTACACGAGGAGTGCTTAGTGAGAATGTAATGTGATCCCAGCAACAGATTGTGTGTTGTGACGCTGGCTGAACTCTCCAGGAGTTAAAAGCCAACCTGTGTGCCCTCTCATCGAACTAATTGGAGGAGGACGCGTCAACGATGGAAGTAGACCTCATTAATGAAATGTCAAGTCTCTTTTGTAATCCAGTATGTTAAACTACCTAGATCTGAGACTGGTCTTCCCCCAGACCAAGACTCTCCGGGCCTGTTGCGTTGTGGGTACTGTAGTTCTGACTCTCTTCTCCTCCCCCCCAGGCCCGGCCCTGCCCATGGCCACGGTGGACATCAAGAACCCAGAGATCAACACTGTGTCACGGTTCCACGGACACACCTCTCAGACTAACATGGTGAGCAGCAGCTTCAACAACAACAACAAGAAGGAGAAGAAGGTGAAGGGAAAGAAGGGCAAGAAGCTGACCAAGGCAGACATCGGAACGCCCAGCAACTTCCAGTGAGTTTTTCATTCCATTCTCATTTATTACTCTCTATTCTGTTCTATATGATTGTTATATTCTGTTATGTTCTATTTCATTCTATTTAGGTGTATTTTGTTTTTAAATTCTGCTATTTTTTGGTCACACCTGAGCAGTAAGGGTCATTCTCAAGCCCACAGTGTGGGTTGAATCCTCACATGAGATTAGATTTGTGGGGAACATCTAGTTCTCTGTCAAGTTAGGATGTGGCCTGTTGGGGTCATCTGGGGGGTATTGCATGGCTAATGTATAGAGGAGTACCTCTAGCCATACTGCCATGTGTTAATGTGTGGCAAAGAGTTGATGGGACTTTTTAAAATCCTGGACATATTTTTAATCTCATGTAATATGTATCTGGCATGATTGATGCGAGGATTATCTGTCCTGTGTTTTTAGGACTAGGACACTGGTAGTCAATACTATAGTACTGGCTTACTGAAGTAGTGTATACCAGGTGTATTTAACCAGGGGTCCACCCTCCGGTACTGCAGGGGCCCGTGGGGGGAAAAAATATATATATATATACACTGCTCAAAAAAATAAAGGGAACACTTAAACAACACAATGTAACTCCAAGTCAATTACACTTCTGTGAAATCAAACTGTCCACTTAGGAAGCAACACTGATTGACAATAAATGTCACATGCTGCTGTGCAAATGGACTAGACAACAGGTGGAAATTATAGGCAATTAGCAAGACACCCCCAATAAAGGAGTGGTTCTGCAGGTGGGGACCACAGACCACTTCTCTGTTCCTATGCTTCCTGGCTGATGTTTTGGTCGCTTTTGAAAGCTGGCGGTGCTTTCACTCTAGTGGTAGCATGAGACGGAGTCCCCAACCCACACAAGTGGCTCAGGTAGTGCAGCTCATCCAGGATGGCACATCAATGCGAGCTGTGGCTAGAAGGTTTGCTGTGTCTGTCAGCGTAGTTTCCAGAGCATGGAGGCGCTACCAGGAGACAGGCCAGTACATCAGGAGATGTGGAGGAGGCCGTAGGAGGGCAACAACCCAGCAGCAGGACTGCTACCTCCGCCTTTGTGCAAGGAGGAGCACTGCCAGAGCCCTGCAAAATGACCTCCAGCAGGCCACAAATGTGCATGTGTCTGCTCAAACGGTCAGAAACCGACTCCATGAGTGTGGTATGAGGGCCTGACGTCCACAGGTGGGGGTTGTGCTTACAGCCCAACACCGTGCAGGATGTTTGGCATTTGCCAGAGAACACCAAGTTTGGCAAATTCGCCACTGGTGCCCTGTGCTCTTCACAGATGAAAGCAGGTTCACACTGAGCACGTGACAAACGTGACAGAGTCTGGAGACGCCATGGAGAACGTTCTGCTGCCTGCAACATCCTCCAGCATGACCTGTTTGGCGGTGGGTCAATCATGGTGTGGGGTGGCATTTCTTTGGGGGGCGCACAGCCCTCTATGTGCTCGCCAGAAGTAGCCTGACTGCCATTAGGTACCAAGATGAGATCCTCAGACCCCTTGTGAGACCATATGCTGGTGCGGTTGGCCCTGGGTTCCTCCTAATGCAAGACAATGCAAGACAATGCTAGACCTCATGTGGCTGGAGTGTGTCAGCAGTTCCTGCAAGAGGAAGGCATTGATGAATCCAATTGAGCACATCTGAGACATCATGTCTCGCTCCATCCACCAATGCCACGTTGCACCACAGACTGTCCAGGAGTTGGCGGATGCTTTAGTCCAGGTCTGGGAGGAGATCCCTCAGGAGACCAACCGCCACCTCATCAGGAGTATGCCCAGGCATTGTAGGGAGGTCATACAGGCACGTGGAGGCCACACACACTACTGAGCCTCAGTTTGACTTGTTTTAAGGACATTACATCAAAGTTGGATCAGCCTGTAGTGTGGTTTTCCACTTTAATTTTGAGTGTGACTCCAAATCCAGACCTCCATGGGTTGATAAATTTGATTTCCATTGATCATTTTTGTGATTTTGTTGACAGCACATTCAACTATGTGAAGAAAAAAGTATTTAATAAGAATATTTCATTCATTCAGATCTAGGATGTGTTATTTTAGTGTTCCCTCTATTTTTTTGAGTAGTGTATATACATACACACAGTACCAGTCAAAAGTTCTGACACACCTACTCATTCAAGGGGTTTTCTTTACTCTTTTCCACGTTGTAGAATAATAGTGAAGACATCAAAACTATGAAATAACACATATGGAATCATCTAGTAACCAAATCAAAATATATTTTAGATTGTGCAAAGTATCCAACCATTGCCTTGATGGCAGCGTTGCACACACTTCCGACAGTCTTGAAGGAGTTCCCACATATGCTGAGCACTTGTTGGCTGCTTTTCCTTCACTCTGCAGTCCAACTCATCCAAAACCATCTCAATTTGGTTGCGTGATAGTGGAGGCCAGATCATCTGATCTCAAATATTAAATCTCAGCCGTCATACCGCTCCGGAAGGAGACTCCTTCTGTCTTCAAGAGATGAACGTACTTGGGTGTGTAAAGGGCAAATCAATCCCAGAACAACAGCAAAGGATCCTGTGAATATGCTGGAGGAAACAGGTGCAAGAGTATCTATATCCACAGTAAAACGAGTCCTATATCGGCATAACCTGAAAGGCCACTCGGCAAGGAAGAAGCCACTGCTCCAAAACCGCCATAAAAAAGGCCTGACTACGGTTGGCAACTGCACATGGGGACAAAGATCATAGTTTTTAGAGAAATGTCCTCTGGTCTGATGAAACTGTTAATGACCAAAATGACCATTGTTAATGTTTGGAGGGAAAAGGGGGAAGCTCGCAAGCCGAAGAACACCATCCCAACCGTGAAGCATGGGGGTGGCAGCATCATGTTGTGGGGGGTGATATATATTTTTGATGTTTTTATGAATATTTATGAATATCACTAGCAACAACAGAATAAACACATTTTGAATTAGTAGTATCTTTCTTTTTATTTATTTATTTTATTTTACCTTTTTATTTAACCAGGTAGGCAAGTTGAGAACAAGTTCTCATTTACAATTGCGACCTGGCCAAGATAAAGCAAAGCAGTTCGACAGATACAACGACACAGTTACACATGGAGTAAAACAAACATGCAGTCAATAATACAGTATAAACAAGTCTATATACAATGTGAGCAAATGAGGTGAGAAGGGAGGTAAAGGCAAAAAAGGCCATGGTGGCAAAGTAAATATAATATAGCAAGTAAAACACTGGAATGGTAGTTTTGCAATGGAAGAATGTGCAAAGTAGAAATAAAAATAATGGGGTGCAAAGGAGCAAAATAAATAAATTAATTAAAATTAAATACAGTTGGGAAAGAGGTAGTTGTTTGGGCTAAATTATAGGTGGGCTATGTACAGGTGCAGTAATCTGTGAGCTGCTCTGACAGTTGGTGCTTAAAGCTAGTGAGGGAGATAAGTGTTTCCAGTTTCAGAGATTTTTGTAGTTCATTCCAGTCATTGGCAGCAGAGAACTGGAAGGAGAGGCGGCCAAAGAAATAATTGGTTTTGGGGGTGACTAGAGAGATGTACCTGCTGGAGCCTGTGCTACAGGTGGGAGATGCTATGGTGACCAGCGAGCTGAGATAAGGGGGGACTTTACCTAGCAGGGTCTTGTAGATGGAGCCAGTGGGTTTGGCGACGAGTATGAAGCGAGGGCCAGCCAACGAGAGCGTACAGGTCGCAATGGTGGGTAGTATATGGGGCTTTGGTGACAAAACGGATTGCACTGTGATAGACTGCATCCAATTTGTTGAGTAGGGTATTGGAGGCTTTTTTGTAAATGACATCGCTAAAGTCGAGGATTGGTAGGATGGTCAGTTTTACAAGGGTATGTTTGGCAGCATGAGTGAAGGATGCTTTGTTGCGAAATAGGAAGCCAATTCTACATTTAACTTTGGATTGGAGATGTATGATATGGGTCTGGAAGGAGAGTTTACAGTCCAACCAGACACCTAAGTATTTGTAGTTGTCAGAGCCGTCCAGAGTAGTGATGTTGGACAGGCGGGTAGGTGCGGGTAGCGATCGGTTGAAGAGCATGCATTTAGTTTTACTTGTATTTAAGAGCAATTGGAGGCCACGGAAGTAGAGTTGTATGGCATTGAAGCTTGCCTGGAGGGTTGTTAACAGTGTCCAAAGAAGGGCCGGAAGTATACAGAATGGTGTCGTCTGCGTAGAGGTGGATCAGAGACTCACCAGCAGATCCAACTTTATTTCTCAACTCCTAATGTTGAGCTAATTACAGTCTCTGGAGTGTTTGACAGCTTATTCGCAGGTGCTTTTTCAAAGCCTGACAGTGTGGTGGGTGCCGTTTCCAAGGCAAGACATACATTTTTGCCAACACATGATTCACCCTTGTTTAAACAGCTGCTCTTAGCGAAAATGTGCTTGGAGTTACCTTTCTAGCTTGGCTACTTTTAGAGTTTACACTTCCTCTGTGTGTGAGTTTAGGGTTTGGTGTGTGTGTGTGTGTGTGTATAGTAGGTAGCCTACGTGATCATTCCCGCAGGCTCTGTACTCCTCTCTGTCTGATCATGTGTTTCCTTCCAGGCACGTTGGCCACGTCGGCTGGGACCCTAACACAGGCTTCGATGTGAGTATGACTGACTGGGTTCTGACTGAGGAGATATTGTTGTTGTCTACACTGTAGCATCTGACTAGTAGAATCATCCCCTACTTCTAATGGTATGGGAAGATCCTATGTGACCTGTGATCTGCCTCTTCTCACCCGGTGGTCTAGCTAGCCTCTGTCATATAACGTATGGGATGTTTTAATGTCGCATGCACAAGTACAGTGAAATGCCAGTCTTGCAAACTCAAACCAGTAGGCCTGGACAGTGGGATGGTTTCTCCGAGGATGTGTATTACTGGGAGAAGGGGGGTTGTGTTTTTATCCCCCTTACGAGTTCTCGGGCTCAGAACTTGTTTATTTCTGATGCCGTGTTCATCAGACATGATTCTCCTCAGAACTAAATATGAAATATTATGTCGTCTCTCCTCTCAGCCCCCTGCAGAAGTCACTGCCAGCCCAGGGTTACACAAGGAGATTTCACATTCTAAACCTGTTTCTGCGTCATCCATTCAGTTGCTTCCAAAAAAGGATGATAAGTAAATATTGCGTGGTGTTCTACACGCACATCGAACAGACTGGGAACCGGATGATTTGTTGAAATTTCTAAAATAAGATTTCAATGATTTTTGAGTTTCAGAGCTTTAATATTTTCAAGAATTTAAGTGGAGAGAGAGAGAGAGATGAGCGAGTTTAAGAGAAAAAGCTGTAGGGTGGTTTAACATGGTTCGACAGGAACAGGAAAGAATACCCCTTACAGCAGTAATTCATTACATCAAAGAACACAACCTGAGTTACATAAACTAAAACTAAGCTGTTGTTTTGTGTCTCTGCCCAGAGATCTAGAGTAGTGGTTTAGAGTAGATGTGATATAAACCTGTGTAATCTAGTTCTGTGTGAATATAATCCCACAGCCTTCAATCCACTCTCCCGCCTGGGTAGTGCCAACCTGTGCACAGTTCCCCTCAGCCACCAGGTGGCGATGCAGGGGCTTTTTACAACAGGGGTGCCAACATCTGAGCAGTTTATCTGAACATGAGACCGCCAGCTCTGACACGTGTTTCTAACTGAGTAGTGTTTTATCGTTCTAACTCATTGAGGTTCAAGCTAAGTGAAGTTGTAACCAATTGAAGTGCTGAGTGACGTTCTAACTGATAGTGGTTCTAACCCGGCATTGGTTCTATTCCTGTTAGTTTCTTTTCCAGTATTTCAGTGTGGTTCCAACCCAGTGTTCTCTTCTCTCCTCCAGTTGAACAACCTAGACCCGGAGCTGAAGAACCTGTTTGACATGTGTGGCATCTCTGAGGCCCAGCTGAAGGACAAGGAGACTTCCAAGGTCATCTATGACTTCATCGAGAAGAAGGGAGGCGTGGAGGCAGTCAAGATCGAGCTCCGCAGACAAGGTGTGTATGTGAGTCGGGGGGAGAACTAAGGGCTTTAGGTTCTATGTTTGTCAGAAGAATATCCATAGTGACTGACAAACAAGTTGTCTTGAAGCCTAAACTGTGATTGTTTAGTGCTCTAATGTTCATCGTGTGTTCCTCAGGTCCTCCACCTCCGAGGTGGTGTGGTAGGTTGGTTTATCTCTGCATGGTGCTGCTGTGGCATTAACCTGACTGGGAGCTGTCTGATAGACTAACTCTGACCTCTGTAGGACAAAAGAGTAGTTCCATCTCTGTCCCAAAGTCTAATATGGGGTTTCCCCAAACTGGGTCCTGTGTGCACGTTTTGTTGCCCTAAACTATGATTATTTGAATCAGCTGTGTAGTGCTAGGGCAAACGCCCAAAAATGTGCTCCCAGGAAGGGGCCCCAGGACCGAGTTTGGGAATCCCTGGTCTAACACAGGGGTGCACAACTCATGCCCCCGAGTTCCTCAGGACTGATGCCCTTGAAGACCAGGGTCTCTGTCCAGTGTCTTGAGTAGCAATGGTGATCTAGGCTCTGTTTTCTCTTCTAGATCATAATGAATAAGATTCTATGGAAAGAGCCTAGATCAGCACTCCTAATCGCAGACGCTTTGTGGAGAATGACCCATAGCTGTGCAACCCTGGGCTGGATCTAACATGTCCGCCTTGACAGACCAGACCAGGAGTCAGTTTGCAGTGTGCTGAAGAGACGTTTGCCTTTTGACTTTAGAATATCATGTTAGTCAATGCTATGCTACCACAGAGCTTTTGTTTTGAGTTTCTGGGTTAGTTGAGAAGAATAACATGAAGCATAGCTGTCCCTAGTGACTACAGTCATTACTGCATGCTGTCATACCAGCGATTGAGCTGTATTTATTGCTGCCTTTCATCCAGAGGTTCTTCTAGAATTGAAAGCATGTTGTGAAGTGTATGGTAGGCTCAGAATGTGTATATATGCAATAGTTGATTCCATGCAAAAATAATTGATCTTCTCTCTGGTCCAGCCCCCCCACCCCCTCCTTCCAGAGGTGGACCACCACCCCCTCCCCCACACCAGACCTCCGGCCCCCGCCCCCACCCATCAGGGCAAGGGGCGCACCTCCCCCTCCTCCCCCTCCAGAGCGCCCACCTCAGCCCCACCACCACCTCCCCCTCCAGAACAGGCATGGGAGCTCCACCCCCACCCCCAACCAGAGGCCCTCTGCCCCCTCCTCCCCAGCCTTCCCATGCCTCCCTGGCTCCCCATGCCCCACCTCCTCCCCCGCCTCCCTCCTCCGCCCCAGCAGGTATGGGTTCCGGAGCACCCCCTCCTCCTCCCCCGCCTCCCGGCCCTCCTCCCCCACCCATGCTGCTGGAAGCTGATGGAGGGGGTGGTGGTGCTGGTAAGCCCTCAGCCCTGTTGAGCCAGATCAGGGAGGGGGCTCCGCTGAAGAAGGTGGAGCAGAAGGAGAGGCCTGTTTCCACCAGCACCGGCCGAGACGGTCTCCTCGAACAGATACGACAGGGCAAGCAGCTAAAGGCTGTGAGTGGACATTACCTTATACACTACACTCTAACCCCTATGCCCATGTTCCCTATACCCTAGCTCCTACCTCAACCACTAAAAGCCAATTTATGATTGCTCCGGTATTGCGATCCAGATGCTGAGTACTGAGGGTATGATACAAATGCAGAGCTTAATCGAGCTCTGTACCGCATCGCCGTGTGCCTCCCAAATTTTGTAACAATGTGGAGGGCTCCGCATTGACATGATTGGTTAACGGTAGGTGGGGGCGGGAAGTCCTCTATAAACACAAACTCACTTCCTTGACATCTTCCTTCACAACAGCTCTGCGAAGCGCAGGAAGTATGAATGGCCTGACTTCTACACTTCCCCTACCCTAGTGATACTAGATGCACATTCCCCTATACTGGAGCGTGTTGACTGGTGTGTATTCCTGCGTGTTCCAGGTGACTGACGAACCAGTGTCAGGAGGACCCGCCAGTCCTTCAGCCGGCATCGTAGGAGCTCTGATGGAGGTGATGCAGAAAAGGAGCAAAGCCATCCACTCCTCAGGTACACACACACACACACACACACACACACACACACACACACACCCATATACATATCAGATAAGAGGTTGCTGTTATATTCATACCAATGTATTTGCTATGTTCGTGTGTCTCTCTCTCCCTAGATGATGACGACGATGATGATGAGGAAGAGGACTTTGAGGATGATGATGAGTGGGATGACTAGTGACCCCCCAGATGATTATGACAACACTACATTGTTCCTAAATTGTTTTTCTAAATCTTATTCAAATGATAATGTAAATGTTTTATCAATTTGCTGTATATTTTTGTTGCCTTTATGCTTTTTTAAATTTGTATTCTGTGCAATACCTCATTTAATCTGTAAAGGTTTGTCATATTCTCTTTCTGTAAAGTTGTTCTCTCCTTCATTAACATTTTGTTTTATGTCAAGTTTCTCTTGATCTGTAGAGTTCAGTCAGTGACTGGAGGGAGAACAAATGAACAAACTGACAGGGCCCTAAATGTTAAAAGTTGTTAAAAATCGAGAACACTATTTTCATACCCTTCTCTTACTTAATTTTTACTTATTCAAAAATCCTAGTTTAGCACTCTTATTTTCTTACGAAATCAGCTCTGTTGGAATATTTAGTCCCATTCGCTGTCGATGGTAAATCTACTCAGAGTTTGTATTTTTGCACGAATTGAAAGAAGAGGCTCAGTACGTGAATACGGAGCAGTATCATGGCTGTATCTGCAACGTTATGCTTTAAAGCTACCGATATCACTTCAATTATCCAATACTGTCAACCTGTACACTACAGTAGCGCACACACACACACACACAGCTGTCTTGCTCTGCGTTTCGCCTTGTTTCATCAGTTACAGTATACTCTACAAACATATTGGTTTTACTGTAGCAATCAACCACCTGCAGTTCTTTGTTTGAATCAGGTCGGTGCGGAAGCAAAGCTTGAGGATGAATTAGTTTTGGTAACTTAATATGACATCTGAACTGTTTCACTAACAAACTGTCCTTCAGGACCAGTGAACTACACTAACACTCATCTACCATTGACACTAACCTAGTCTCTACACAGAGGGATACTGTTTTCTCATTGGGGAAGGGAACTAATGCTGTTTTTTACAGCTCTGTCTGTTTTCACGGTTAGTGAAACTCTGTTCAGTAACCAGGATATATGGACCTCAAACCTTCAGAAATTAGGTTGGAAGAATAATGGACTATTAAATTGTACACTCAAATAAATGTTAATATTTACAGTGACGCTCTCCTGTTTTCTGTGGGATGGATGTGAGTATGATAAATATGCCTTTGTTACAGTAGGATATGTACTGTACAATAAGTGTTTGTTTGGGCCTAGGGTTGTGTGAGGGAGAGCAACTCCTGAGTGTTTACTTGTTTTGATGTTTGAGCACGTTAAAGGCGTGCACGTGGATGTGTGCGTGCACGTGCACTAAGCCCTCTGGCAACCCTTCCATCAGTAGTGAGTGATGACCAGAGCTCTCATCACCAGCAGCTTGGCATGATTGAGCAGACAACAGCTGAGACATATTCACATGGGGTCTTTGAACGGTACATATAGCATTTAATGAATAGAGCAGACTTGAACCTCTCTTACATGCTACAGAGCTGTCTGATCTACACTTAATAGTTCTATCTGACTGTCCAGTGATGTTCCACGGCCTGTCTGAATACCTGAATAACACCCTGGTATGTCTGCTCCCACAAACTGATCTCAAACTGAAATAAGATTGCCTGCATTGTTGATATTTATAATTAATCGTAGTTGGGTGTTATTTCAATCCGTTCCAGGTGATGCCTGTGTAGCTATGCCAACGATAGTGGGTGCAGCAGGGTAGAGCGTGTCCTTTGTCCTCTCCCTTGTGCACTTTGGTAGGCCTGCAGGACCAGCGTCCCCTATGAATGGTTTACGAAAGGGGTTATAGTGGGTATGTCACATTTCCAGGCCACCAGCACTGTTTGAATTACACCTGAGCAGTGAGCTTGGCACCCCTAGTGACAATACACTGGGGACAGAGCATGGACATAGCAACAACGGGACTTACTTACATGGCAACAAGGGAACGACTGCTTAATGGGAACACATGGACATATGGCGAAAGTCCATGACAGCCACTAAATCTGAGTACTGGAATGCTTGCTGCAGGCCTGTAGACGTGTGATGGGAGGGTTGGACCAAGTAGTGAGAAAAGACCGTATTAACAGCTGTTAACGTTGGTTTCAGTGTGGCCTATAGTCATTGTGTCTCAGTTCCCAGTACTCATCATGTTGGCTAAACCCACACATGAAACTGTGAGGTCGAACTGAGTCCACATGCCGTTACTCATGGACTATTTGTAGTGTGTATGTAGAAGATATTAAACTGGAATGATTGAATAGAGGGATGGAAATAGAGAGAAAGAGAGCAATTTTTTAAATGTATGAAAATACAGTTTGCCAGGCAGTGGGATTAGAAAAATAACTCGTGACCTTTCAGTAGACACTTTAATTGTTATTTTACCAATCTGCCAGCTACGATACCAATTCTCTCCACATCCTCTTATTGGCTGTTTACACAATCAATTTTTCTGACTGTCCACACCGTTTTATATGTGACCCATGTCAGATTTGCACATTCACACTGATGTAGCCTCTGAAGTAGCACACCGATGCAATGCTCATTTTCTGTCACTAGCTAGTTTTCCATCCAATTGGCGACAGATTTTCATGCGAATAGTCTAAAATCCAGATAACAAAATATGCGCAGTTTCCACCAAACAGCCTTGTCGCGGATAAAAATCAGTGCGTGATGACATTTTGCATACAAAATGTACCTTTTCGCACAACATAAAAATCTCTAGCCAACAGCACGGATAGGCTAGATTTTATTTAATTAACTAGGCAAACCAGTTATGAACAAATTCTAATTTACAATGACGGCCTACCGGGGACCAGCAGGTTAAATGCCTTGTTCAATGACAGAACGACAGATTTTTAACCTTGTCAGCTCGGGGATTCGATCCAGCAACCTCGCTGGCCCAACGCTCTAACCACTAGGCTACCTGCCGCCCCATGATGGATTATAGGTAAGAGCGAGAATATTCGTATTAGTGAAACAGAAATCAATCATTATGTCACCAGAATAAAACTCTCGACCACCGTACGTGCACTCCACCCTGTGAAATTCATCATCAATGATTTAATCTGTAGCCTAATAAACGTGCATGGTTTTGCAAATTATAGTGGGAGGACCACACACCATATCATCCCGTGACTACTTCGATATTATCGTTATTATATCAATATTTTTTGCACATGTAGGCTTTTCCACTGCCATTTATTTCACAATGAATTTTCCCGACACAAATATCTGCATTTATAAAATTGTTCCAAAACTTCCTGTTTCCATCACACCTGTCATTTAGTTTATTTTTTATATTTTTTATAGTATGACTTCACTCATGAAAACTGGATGGAAACAAGTGTTCCTGGGTAGTTTTTGTTGTAATGGCTGGTCATGTAAAAAGACAGAAACACAAGAGGCAAAAAAATCTGAGTCCAAATCATAGAGATCCTATTTGAATTCCATGGTCAAGGATAGGTCTCATATGGAGCATTACAATTTTATCAGGATTTAGATCCACGTATGCATATGGTGTACGTCTAAACTCAAAAGATCAGATTCCATGATTTTTTTCCCTTCAGTTTACACATTAGGGAAAGATCAGATATACAGTACCTGATGATGATAACGGATGATACCGAAAACTGTGCTGAAATTGCTTGGCAAGATCGTTGTGTTGTCTAAGTGGTGAATATTGTTTCCCTCCAAGTCAGTTCTTTAGTGGAACTGAGGTAAACTGTGTTTTTGCTGAGTTTGATGTCCTTTCCAAATCCATGTGGGAAGCTAGGATGGTTATTCAAGGACAGTTGTGGCTGCTGCCAAAAGCATTTCAGTGTTGTGTTTGCTTTTAACAGCTGTGGGGTGGATTTAGGACCATTCCAGAAAACTCTTCCAAGACACACAAATGCTCAGGGGGAGTATTAGGTGTTCCTCTGCTACATACAATGAGTATAAACTACATTAAGATCACCTGCTCTTTCCATGACAGACTGACCAGGTGAATCCAGGTGAAAGCTTTGATCCATTAATGTCACAGTTATTAAATCCACTTCAGTCAGTGTAGATGAAGGGAAGGAGACAGGTTAAAGATGGATTTTTAATTCTTGAGACAATTGAGACACAGACTGTGTATGTGTGCCATTCAGAGGGTGAATGGCCAAGATAAAATATGTAAGTGCCTTTCAACAGGTTTTGGTAGTAGATGCCAGGCACACCGGTTTGTGTCAAGAACTGCAACGCTGCTGGGATTTTCAAGCCCAAACAGTTTCATGTGTGTATCACGCATGGTCTACCACCTAAAGGACATCCAGCCAACTTGACACAACTGTGGGAAGCATTGGGGTCAACATGGGCCAGCATCCCTGTGGAACGCTTTCGACACCTTGTAGAGTCCATCCCAACGAATGGAGGCTGTTCTGAGGGCAGGGGGAGGGGGGATGCTGTTCGACAGAAAGATGGATATAACTTTTTGGCTTTTGGGCAAAATCTTTTTGACAAAACCTTTTTGGACAGAAGCCATAGGACAGTAACTTTAGAACATTACATTTTGTAGAGAATCTTTTGGACAGTCACAGTACCTTTTCAACTGTACCATGGTTTAATCAGCAATAAAATACCATAACACTTCATTGTGTTGTTACTTTTATCTTCATGTTCAATTCATATAGTATATTCCTCACACACCAAATACAATATTTACAATTATACAAAAAAAGGTTACCTCAGTAAACAATTTAGACAACAATGTATACATTTATCATCACAAAAATGTAGACAACCAAATGCCTTTCTGCAAAAGCATAGAGCATAAATACATTTTAAAAATATATGAATTTCATATTTATTTGTTTCTCCAATAGTAAAGGTGTTATTGCAGTGGTAATTTCCAGTATCTTCTCTGAGGAAAAGTCCAGTTCAATCTGAACGTATTGTTTGTGTCCTCAGTAGTCTCAGGGGGTTCCCTGTGTCTTCAGATCAGCTCGTCTCTTCATCAGGGACAAAGACAAACTTCCTCTGTGGAACTTCCACCTGCAATTAAAAAGACAACGATTTCTGTTATATTAAAACAGGATTTTTTTTCTTATGCCAAGTTCCCTCGAAAAGAAAAGATTCCGTGAAAACTAGAGCTATTTCAGAGAGAAATACGTGAGCAGAAAAAAAACATATATTCCGTAGCCTAATATTGTCCAGTCTTTCCAGGATTTTGTGATTCTGCATTGTTTGTAAAATCAACAATCCCCGACATATTATTCAAGGGCTTGCCAATTTGATCCTCCACCGCACTATTACCGCATCTAACAGTCAAATCACCACAATATTACGGCATAAAACTGTCATCACACTACAAAAAGAGGGCTCACAATGAAAACCAATCACCATACTTTTACCGCATAAAGTGGTTCAATCAAGCCACATGTCAACAAATGTTTTCCCCGTCAGCGCATTTTCCTGATAAATTGGGCAAAACTCATCACAAAATGTCAGAAATATCTAACATTTTTGCTCGCAACTATAACACAAATCCCTCTGCACTTTCCTTATTTACTCTTTGTTGTCAAAGTTCGTTCTGGTACTGTGAGGCCTTTCCGTTTCCCTTATCATAGCAGCTGTACAACAGTCCTATTTTTAACTCTAGTTAAGTGGCAGGCATTCACATCCTCTAGACCCTAGCCTTCTGAGGGCAACCAGGATTTTCCACAGTAACAACATAACAAGCAGTTACCACACATTAATGGGCCCACAGAAACACTAGACTAGACTACTCTTCTCTCACTCCTTACTCCTTCTCTCTCTCTCTCTCTTTTTATCCCCCTCTCTCCCTCTCTTTTTTTTATCCCTCTCTCTCTCTCTCTCTCTCTCTCTCTGTGTTAGGGACTTCAACCAAGGCTTGTGTTGTGTTTGGCTTTGTTCAGACATACCACAGCACTTGATGATGGAAAAGTGTCATATGATCGACGTCCATCGTAAAATAACATGTCAACCACAGGAGATGACTCCGACAGCGATGTTTGTTCCTCTGTCACCTGTCTAAATCACACTGACCTCTGAGGTATGTGTTCCCTTTGACTGTAGGAATCCACCCTAAGGTTCTCAAAGCACAACCTTATTTATCTTAGACCGTTTAGACCAGATACTTTCTCTCAACCTTTTTATATGAGTTGTCTTTGACATTTTCCAAGATGACATAGTGTCTCAGTCTGTTGGCTTTGTCACAGAAATAGACACTTTTCCAGATGGAAACATGTGGAAACATGTGAATTAGTCCAGGAATACCCAGCCCAGGATACAGATAGAATAGCCTCCATGTTGGCAAGGGCCAATCGTTTTTCCTGGCCATGTGACCTGACCAGAAAATGACTCTGGGCCCTAATGATGATGTATGAGACTAGGAACTCTCATAGGTTTTGTCTCACCAGCTGACCATCTTTAACCCTTAAACCCTTGTTAACTCTTATTGGCTGTGCATGTACACACACACATGCACGCACATATACTCACACACACAATCTCACCTTTCTGAGGGAGCGGACACTGGCATTGCGGATGGAGTCCATGAGCTGGTCGTGTGAGGAGCGCAGTGGAGTGGGTGGCCTGCTGTGCTCCTGGTCTCTGGTCTCTACCACTGGCCGCAGAGCGTTCTTCAGCTCCTTCAAGATACTGTTGGTCTCTTTCAGTCCTTTCTTCCCCTTCTTCCCCTTCCCTTTCCCTTGCTTCTTAACGACCTCCTCGTGGAGCCTGATCACCTCCGCTATCTTCCTAGTCGGCTTCTTCTTCTCTGCCGGGGGCTGGCAGGGCAGTGAAGGGGGTGGGGGAGGAGGTGGGGGAGGCGGCGGGGGAGCAGGAGGGGTCTGTTTTTTGGGGAGTTTGGGGGATTGCCAAGGAGACACCCGCGGGGAACCGTAGGGCGAAGAACCCGGGGTGGCCTTCAACAGAGCAGTGGTACGGGGGTTAACGGGCCCCTCTGGCCCCACCTGCTGGTTCTGTCTCTGCTCCAGCAGGCGTTTCTGTCTCTGACGGTCCATGTTACGGGTCAGAATGCCTGTCATGCTCATCCGGGGGCCTGGAAGGTGGAACTGGTAACCCAGCTTGATCAGGGCGTGGTTCTCCCTCAGAACCTTCACCATCTCCATCTCCACCTGACAGAGAGAGAGAGAGAGAGAGAGAGAGAGAGAGGGAGGGATCGTGAGTTTGTGCTTTTACTATTGCCTGAGCATGTGTGTTGAGCAGCTGCATCAAGATCTAATACCAAGTCCAGACTGACTGACCTGTCCTCCACACATGTGTCTCTGGTTGTGGAAGCGTAGCTCAGTCAGGGTGCTATTGCTAGGCAGAGCCTGAACCATAGCCAGAACCCCTTTCCCTGTCACATAGTTGGACTCGATGTTCAGGCTGACGATGGAGGTGTTTTCGCACAGCGTCTTGGCAATGGCCAGCGCCACAGGGTCATCAGCATGCGTGTTGGCCAGGCTAAAGACACGCACGTGTGTGTTGGAGCGCAGTGCCTCAGCGAACTGGATTAGAGTGTCCTGTGAGATGTCCTCGATGTTGTTGAGGTTGACCTCTTTGAGCTCAGGGTCGTTATTAAGGACTCTTTCCAGGGCCTCGTCGACAACTGTTGGGTTGCCATCGGCGTTGGGGTCAAGCGGAGGTGGGGGCGGGGTTGGTCTCATAGGCTCCACCCTTGGGGGTCTCAGGAGGCTAGGGGAGGAGATGACGACTGACAGTGGTGATGGAGGACCAGGATCCTTTGGGGGCGCTGCTTCAGGCCTTTCCTCTTCTGGCTCCTCTTTATCCTCCTCATCCTCTGTTTCAGCTTCCTCTTCCTCACTCTCCTCCTCCTCTTCCTCTTCATAATCTTTATTTTCTTTCTTGTTCTCGTCATCCTCCTCTGCTTCACTGTTGCTTTCTGTCACACATTCTTCCTCGCTCTTTTCGGCATCGTCATCGTCATCCTGTTTAGACATAAGGTGTAAATCTCTCATTAATCTGACTCAGACACATGGTCATGTTCTCTTATAACTGTATTATGTCTCAAGTTAGACTGGATGATTTGCATTTTTTTTGTGTGAAGGTCCTAACTGGTTCTCCGTTGTACAATAAAGTGATCATTATTGAATAATGAAGCTTCTTAATTGGTCTTACAGAATTGAAGGTTATATAGATCTGAGAGTAGCAAGCTAGCGGAGTTCAGACTCTCCTGATCACTGACCTGTTTGGGACTGCTGGCTTCCCCTCTCTCATCCTCCAGTATTCTCTTGGTCTCCTTCTCCCAGTACTTCAACAGAGAGTCTCTACTGAAGGTGCCAGTGGGGGTCTTCTCCGTCTGGTCTCTCTGTCTCAGGCCGATGGGCACGTTGGCATCAGGGTCAATGTCTGCCAGCTCCATCTCCAGCTCTGCTAGCTCCTCTGGGCTGAGAGAAGCCAGTAGTTCATCCTCATCCACATCCTCATACTTACTTAACTCCCGACGGTACCCAAAACCGTTCATCGCTGAAGAGGTTGGCCCCTTGGCTGAGCTCCAGGTAGATGGGGCTCTGTGTGCCGTACGAGTCCGATCAGGATGGGATCTTTCTGGGATAGGTTTCCGGTCAGAGTGGAGTCTTTCTGGAGGTGTGGGTCCAGTCAAATTCAGTCTCAGCCAGTTCTGTTTGTCCTCTACTGCTTCAGTAAGAACAGTGCCAGTGGTGTGTGTGCAAGGCAAGGGGCCTAGCTGGGGTGTCTGTGTCGGTGGTGTGTGTGTTGAGTGTGTGTGTTGAGTATGTGTCCTGTTCTCCTCTCTTCTAATCTCTCCAGCTGCTGCAGAGGTCTTAAGAGAGGGATCAGTGGGGTGCAACAAAGCGTCAGGCCATGATGCACAGTGCTTTTTTGGGAGGCGCTGCTCAGAGCGGTAGACTAGAGCCACAAAAAGCATGTGAGCTCAGAGAGCAGAGCGGCCCTGGTCAGGCCTGTCAGCGGATCCCAGCAGCGGCCACATTGTTCATAGCCAACAAAATGCCCAACCGGACCCAAGAGAGACAGACAGCGAGTCATCGAGGCACATAACGACAAACAGAGACACATAGCAACACGAAAACACATATTTACACACATAGGGACATCACATCACACATAGAGAACCCCACAGACATAGAAAGACGTTCAGACTAAGGAACCCACAGAGACACACACCATGACATAAATATGTCTCAAATAGTACACTTTTCCCTAGGTGGCTCTGTTCAAATGTAGTGCACTACATAAGGAATGTGGTGTAATTTCAGATGTGCCTCTAGTAAAGACCAGAGAGGTTGGTTATCCAATAAGGGACAGAGTGAATTAGGCTGTATTGAATAGGTTACGTTTCAAGTGGCTTTATCACCAATCAACATTGTTGTGTGACACCACTGGCCATCCCGTGGGATTAACTACTACAGATAACAAGGTTTCTATGGTAACATGTTTCCATGGAGCAGACTAATAGAGCAATAATGTGAAAGTAGAGCTGTATCTTTTAGTGGGCTTTGATTTAGTCAAATGGTTCCTGAAATACTGGGAATAACAGTAGACGATTGCGTTAGTGGGCTTTTTTAAAAGAGGGTTATGTTATCATTTTAGGCTTGTCAGAGTAGAGTGGAGGAGCTTCTCTGAGAGCTGGCAGAAAAGACAGTGGGATGTTCTCTATCTCTTCTATACACTGCTGGCTTTGGGCTTTTAATCTGACCTCTTTATACATCACCACTCTGTCTGGCTTAATTAATGAAAAATAGTATTTGGTTGGAGAACAAAAACGGTCTGTTTATCTAGTCACTTTAAACAATGCCACTTTATATAATGTTTACGTACCTTACATTACTCATGTCATATGTATATACTGTACTCTATACCATCTACTGCATCTTGCCTATGCCGCTCGGCCATCGCTCATCCATATATTTATATGTACATATTCTTATTAATTCCTTTACAGTTGTGCGTAAAAGGTAGTTGTTGTGAAATTGTTAAGATTACTTGTTGGATATTACCGCATGGTCGGAACTAGACGCACAAGCATTTCGCTACACTCGCATTAACATCTGCTAACCATGTGTATGTGACCAATAAGATTTGATTTGATTTGATTTGTGGAGCTTTGAAGAAGCTCTCCCGTTCAGTCACTCTAAATATTCTAATGACCCTGGGTGATAATAGTCTGGCTAACACCTAACTCTCAAAGTCCTCCTGACTTCAAAGTCAGGAATGGCTCTTTGAAGTCGTGGGCACAATGCGTCGATAATGAAGGGGGCTGTGCTTTTTACTGATTGGTTCATCTCTGGGTCTTTCTCACTCAAACACCCGTAGGCACAGTCATACACAGGCCCAGAGCGCCGCCCCCCTTCCATTACAACAGTTGGATTTTCAAATCCAAACAAAGCAGTCTTAATCCCAGAGAGGGAAAAAAACATTTGAGAGAACCAATCAAACCCGTCGCTCAATTTCGGAGCGAATACTGCATTAACAAACGGCCTCCTTTGCAGACTAGTGTGTCACAGCTCTCCCTGCTCTGGGTCACGTGGGTCGCATCAGCCAGGCTAGGTTAATAACTCTCTTTTGGTAAAGGGCTTGTTGTTGTAGGTGCCTAATTCCAGAAATCCAAAATGGGTTTGACGTGTGTAGATGTATGATGTGTGCATACTGTTTCAGGCAATGGGCAATGATGTGGAGCCTATGAGACTTTTCTGTACATATATTTCTACGTACAGCAGAATTGTGTGTCCAAGGCCTCCCAAGTGGAGCAGTGGTCTAGAGATCCTGTTTGAGTCCAGGCTCTGTCGCAGCTGGCCGTGACCGGGAGACCCATGGGGCGGCACATAATTGGCCCAGAGTCTTCCGGGTTAGGGGAGGGTTTGGCCGGCAGGGATGTCCTTGTCCCATCGCGCACTAGCGACTCCTGTGGCGGGCCGCTGACACGGTCACCAGGTGTACGGTGCTTTATCTGACACATTGGTGAAGCTGGCTTCCGGGTTAAGTGGGTATTGTGTCAAGAAGCAGTGCGGCTTGGTTGGGTTGTGTTTCAGAGGACGCATGGCTCTCGACCTTCGCTTCTCCCGAGTCCGTTCGCCAGTTGCAGCGATGAGACAAGACTAACTACCAATTGGATCCCACGAAAAAGGGGTCAAAAATAATAATAAAAATGTAAAAAAGAATTGTGGGTCCAATACATTTTTCCCTTGGGGACAATAAAGTGTATTGTATTGTGTAATGACAACCAGAAAGGGGCTACTGTGAGTGAGGAGGATGGAGGATGGGCTTTGGGTCAATGTGGTCTCAGGGCAATTCATATTATTCTGTATGTAAATCTGTGACAATCCATTTAGTATGATGTGTTACGTAACATTAGGTTACAGTACATTATGAATGGAATAGCGGTCGTACATATCTTACAAATTAGAGGACGTATAGTATCATCCCACTGGGCACACAATGTCATTTCAACATGGATAATTGGGTAATATTTGGTCGAGACGATCAATGAGATTACAATTGATGTTGACCCAATCAAAAAGACAGCTAAAAGTTAGTTGAATGTCCAATGTGTTACCACTATGCTTTCAACCATCAAAAACACAACCAAATTCCAATGAAAAAACAATGACAGATTTTTTAAAGAACAGCATAGTTCAAATGGGAATATAATGTCAGATATTTTGTTTATTTATACAACATATTATCACTGTGCTTCATCTAATAGCAGAACCAAATGACCTGGATTGCAGTTGAAATTACATTAAAAGTACATGGTGCAAGTCATCAATGCTGTTCAAGATTCTGCTTCGATTATTGCAGCAGTTTTGTAGATCTCCACAGTCCTGCGACAACCCATGCATGCTACTGTATCTTGAACATGCACACTCTATATGATTACATAAGTAGACATTTATAGTAACAGGAACCTCAAAATGTGGCCATGGATGTGTTACTCATTTTAAGGTTGAATGTTACGTTAGTTTGTAAGATAGTCTTAACTTTAGGCTATTTACTCTATTTTGAATATTCCACCGATCCTTTACTTCAGCGAAATCATTTACAAAATAGAATCCAACACTCTACTCAGCAAATCGGATGTAGTCTACCACAGTGCCATCTGTTTTGTCACCAAAGCCCCATATACTACCCGAGGGCTAGCCCTCGCTTCATATTCATCACCAACCCCACTGGCTCCAGTCTTTGCTAGCCCCACCTTATCTTAGCTCACTGGTCACCATAGCAGCACCCACCCGTAGCATGCGCTCCAGCAGGTATTTTACACTGGTCACGCCCAAAACCAACTCCTTCTTTGGCCGCCTTTCCTTCCAGTTCTCTGCTGCCAATCAAATCAAATCAAAGTGTATTTGTCACGTGCGCCGAATACAACCTTACAGTGAAATGCTTACTTACAGGCTCTAACCAATAGTGCAAAAAAGGTGTTAGGTGAACAATAGGTAAGTAAAGAAATAAAACAGTAAAAAGAGAGGCTATATACCGTAGCGAGGCTATAAAAGGAGCGAGGCTACATACAGACACCGGTTAGTCAGGCTGATTGAGGTAGTATGTACATGTAGATATGGTTAAAGTGAATATGCATATATGATGAACAGAGAGTATCAGCAGCGTAAAAAGAGGGGTTGGGGGCACACAATGCAAATAGTCCGGGTAGCCATTTGATTACTTGTTCAGGACTCTTATGGCTTTGGGGTATAAACTGTTGAGAAGCCTTTTTGTCCTAGACTTGGCACTCCGGTACCACTTGCCATGCGGTAGTAGAGAGAACAGTCTATGACTGGGGGGGCGGGAGTCCTTGACAATTTTTAGGGCCTTCCTCTGACACCGCCTGGTAAAGAGGTCCTGGATGGCAGTCAGCTTAGCCCCAGTGATGTACTGGGCCATAGGCACTACCCTCTGTAGCTCCTTGCGGTCGGAGGCTGAGCAGTTGCCATACCAGGCAGTGATGCAACCAGTCAGGTTGCTCTCAATGTTGCAGCTGTAGAACCTTTTGAGGATCTCAGGACCCATGCCAAATCTTTTTAGTTTCCTGAGGGGGAATAGGCTTTGTCGTTCCCTCTTCACGACTGTCTTGGTGTGTTTGGACCATTCTAGTTTGTTGTTGATGTGGACACCAAGGAACTTGAAGCTCTGAACCTGCTCCACTACAGCCCCGTCGATGAGAATGGGGGCGTGCTCGGTCCTCCTTTTCCTGTAGCCCACAATCATCTCCTTTGTCTTGGTTATGTTGAGGGATAGGTTGTTATTCATGACACCACCCGGCCAGGTCTCTGACCTCCTCCCTATAGGCTGTCTCGTCGTTGTCGGTGATCAGGCCTACAACTATTGTGTCGTCTGCAAACTTAATGATGGTGTTGAAGTCGGGCCTGGCCATGCAGTCGTGGGTGAACAGGGAGTACAGGAGGGGACTGAGCACGCCCCCCTGTGGATCTCCAGTGTTGAGGATCAGTGTGGTAGATGTGTTGCTACCTACCCTCACCACCTGGGGGCGGCCCGTCAGGAAGTCCAGGATCCAGTTGCAGAGGGAGATGTTTAGTCCCAGAATCCTTAGCTTAGTGATGAGCTTTGAGGGTACTATGGTGTTGAACGCTGAGCTGTAGTCAATGAATAGCATTCTCACATTAGTGTTCCTTTTGTCGAGGTGGTAAAGGGCAGTGTGGAGTGCAATAGAGATTGCATCATCTGTGGATCTGTTTGGGTGGTATGCAAATTGGAGTGGGTCTAGGGTTTCTGGGATAATGGTGTTGATGTTAGCCATTTCCAACATTTCAAAGCACTTCATGGCTACGGACGTGAGTGCTACAGGTCTGTAGTCATTTAGGCAGGTTGGCTTTGTGTTCTTGGGCACAGGGACTATGGTGGTCTGCTTGAAACATGTTGGTATTACAGACTCAATCAGGGACATGTTGAAAATGTCAGTGAAGACACCTGCCAGTTGGTCAGCACATGCCCGGAGCACACGTCCTGGTAATCCGTCTGGCCCCGCAGCCTTATGTATGTTGACCTGTTTAAAGGTCTTACTCACATCGGCTTCGGAGAGCGTGATCACACAGTTGTCCGGAACAGCTGATGCTCACATGCATGCCTCAGTGTTGCTTGCCTCGAAGCGACCATAGAAGTGATTTAGTTCATCTGGTAGGTTTGTGACACTGGGCAGCTTGCGGCTGTGCTTCCCTTTGTAGTCTGTAATAGTTTGCAAGCCCTGCCACATAAGATGAGCGTCGGAGCCGGTGTAGTATGATTCAATCTTAGCCCTGTATTGACGCTTTGCCTGTTTGATCGTTAGTCGCAGGGCATAGCAGGATTTCTTGTAAGCTTCCGGGATAGAGTCCCGCACCTTGAAAGCGGCAGCTCTACCCTTTAGCTCAATGCGAATGTTGCCTGTAATCCATGGCTTCTGGTTGGGTATGTACGTACCGTCACTGTGGGGACGACGTCCTCGATGCACTTATTGATAAAGCCAGTGGCTGATGTGGTGTACTCCTCAATGCCATCGGAAGAATCCCGGAACATGTTCCAGTCTGTGATAGCAAAACAGTCCTGTAGTTTAGCATCTTCTTCATCTGACCACTTTTTTATAGACCAAGTCACTGGTGCTTCCTGCTTTAATTTTTGCTTTTAAAGCAGGAATCAGGAGGATAGAGTTGTTGTCGGATTTACCAAATAGAGGGCGAGGGAGAGCTTTGTACCCGTCTCTGTGTGTGGAGTACAGGTGATCTAGAATTGTTTTCCCTCTGGTTGCACATTTAACATGTTGATAGAAATTTGGTAGAACTGATGTAAGTTTCCCTGCATTAAAGTCTCCGGCCACTAGGAGTGCCACCTCTGGGTGAGTGGTTTCCTGTTTGCTTATTTTCTTATACAGCTGACTGAGTGCGGTCTTAGTGCCAGCATCTGTCTGTGGTGGTAAAAAAACAGCCACGAAAAGTATAGCTGAAAACTCTTCTGCACTTCTATCACTCCAGTGTTTAATTGCTAAATTGTAATTATTTTGCCACTATGGCCTATTTATTGCGTTACCTCCCTAATCTTACTACATTTGCACACACTGTATATAGACATTTCTATTGTGTTATTGACTGTATGTTTGTTTATCCCATGTGTAACTCTGTGTTGTTTGTGTCGCACTGCTATGCCCTATCTTGGCCAGGTCGTAGTTGTAAATGAGAACTTGTTCTCAACTGGCCTACCTGGTCAAATAAAGGTGAAATAAACAAACAACTTTTTTAAAAGTAAAATTGAATTGTGTTTGGTTGGCAATGCAACCAAATATCAACAATTGACAGAGATTTATTTTCTGCTTGGATAGTTCCATCAGTGCCACTGACTCTGGCTTTAATTCCAGTTTGTCTACAAATTAATAATAGACATTTTGGATTCACATCTACACCTCAACTGAAAATTACAGTTAAAAAATGGGACTAAATCAAATCATATTATACTTTAAAATAAATGCACTTTAAATATGGATTTGGTCCTATTTTTTTCCTTCAATTTTTGGTTGAAATGGAAATGTGAATCCAACATATCAAATATTCAAATTGTAGACAAACTGCAATTAAAGCCAGACTAATTCAGTGGCACATATGGAACTATTCAAGCAAAATAAACATCCCCTTCAAATGTTGATATTTGGTTCCGTTGACAGACAAACACAATTCAATATCACTAAATATCATTTACATCTAAAATCAACCAGAGCTTGAAATGCTAGACCTATTGAATTGTCTATTTGTTGTCGAATTCTGGGTTAAATTGAAACAATAGCTTTTGATGACTGCAAATGCTATGCAGGCCTAAATAGCTACTAGCTTCCATTTACTATTAGAATGTTATTTTTAAGTAACACGGCATAATCCATAACCCCTGAGGGGGAATTGACTGACGTTGTGACAAAGCTCTAGAGAGAAAAGGAGGAGGGGAAAAAAGGACCGTCTTTTATCCTACTGTTTTGACCGAACAAATGTCAATGAAAAGCATCACTAATGATCTATGAGTGATAAAGTATGGTTACATTTAATTTGCTCTATTAAACCTACCCTTTGGAATGACTTCGATAGCAACAGTGAATCTACAGTATTTAGTTTTTAAGTGGAGGTCTCGCAACAATCACTCTCACGATAGCACATTGGTACTAGTCAGTGACAAATAGCTAAGCAGAGCTGGGCTTGGTTAAAGCCCAGAGATGGGAGAACAAAGGGTACCTGTAGATAGATCAATTCTCCAGTAGGAGGTGCTGCCCAGCATGTAAATTTGGTTACCATGATGACATAATCCCGTGGTTGAAATCTCACCCTCAAAACAACAATTTACTTTTTTTTTCAAATCCAATGTATTTTCCACCACATTCCACGTCACAACACGTCGACAATTACATTGAAACAACATTGATTCAACCAGTCTGTGCCCCGTGGGATATGTCTTACCCGGTTACGAATTGGATGCTAATCATTATCTTATTATACTTCTTTCTCTGAGACCAGGTTGCTTGTTGCGTCTTAACAACAGAGGAGAATTATGGGGAGAATTTAAGTTGGTGGTTAGGTGAACTAATGATAAAGGTTAGGATCATTAAAACGACAAAGGTTGGGCAAGTTACATTGCAGGTTAGGTGAATTGGGTTAAGTTAAGAATAAGGGTTAGGGGAATGATTAGCTAAAATCCTACAGTTGTCTCCGATGTTAACTCGAATGTGCAACCTTTGGAATGCTAGATGGTTGCGGATTACTCTCACCCATCTTCCTTGAACAACTTCTCTATTTTTATTTCTGTCTCATCCGCAACCATCTAGCATTCCAAAGGTTGCACATTCGAGTTAACATCGGAGACAACTGTAGGATTTTAGCTAATCATTCCCCTAACCCTTATTCTTAACTTAACCCAATGGGAGGTGCTAAAAAATGCGTAAGTATGTTTTGTATGGCTCTGAGGCCAGGCTGTTTAGGTAGATGACCAAAGACTCATTGTACTCGTAGTACTCTCTTTAGTGTGACCAGCGAGGCCTCTAGCAGAGTTTTCCAACCCGGTTCCTGGAGAGCTACCGTCCTGTAGGTTTTCACTTCAAACCTAATCTAGATGGCTTATTTATCACAAAACCATTTGATGTTGGCAATTATTTTAATGAATACTTCATTGGCAAAGTGGGCAAACTTCAGCAAGAAATGCCAACAACGAACAGAGAAACATCATATTCATGCTTCAAATATTGAAAGAAAAGCATTGTAAATTTGAATTTTGTAAAGTTAGTGTGGGAAAGGTGGAAAAATTGATATCGATCAATAATGACAAACCTGGCATTGACAACTTACATGGAAAGCTACTGAGGATGGTAGCTGACTCTATGGCCACTCCTATCTGTCATATATTTCATCTGAGTCTAGAGGAAGGTGTTTGTCCTCAGGCCTGGAGGGAAGCCAAGGTCATTCCGCTACCCAAGAGTGGTAGAGCGGCTTTTACTGGTTCTAACAGCAGACCTATCAGCTTGATGCCAGCTCTTAGTAAACAGTTGGAAAAAATGGTGTTTGACCAAATACAATGCTATTTCTCTGTAAACAAATTGACAACAGATTTTCAGCATGCTTATAGAGAAGGACATTCAACATGTATGGATGGCACTGACACAAATGACTGATGATTGGTTGAAAGAAATTGTGGGAACTGTACTGTTAGATTTCAGTGAAGCCTTTGATATTATTGACCATAACCTGTTGTTGACAAAACGAATGTTTTATGGCTTTTCAACCTCTGCCGTATAATTTATTCAGAACTATCTATCTAATAGAACTCGGAGGGTTTTCTTTAATGGCAGTCTCTCTAATGTCAAACATGTAGGGTGTGGTGTACCACAGGGCAACTCTCTAGGCCCTCTATTATTTTCTATTTTTACCAATGACCTGCCACTGGCATTAAATAAAGCCTGCGTGTCCATGTATGCTGATGATTCAACCATATATACTACCGTTCAAAAGTTTGGGGTCACTTAGAAATGTCCTTGTTTTGAATGAAAACATTCATGAAATGAGTTGCAAAATGAATAGGAAATATAGTCAAGACGTTGACGAGGTTATAAATAATGACTTTTAATTGAAGTAATAATTGTGTCCTTCAAACTTTGCTTTCGTCAAAGAATCCTCCATTT
This sequence comes from Oncorhynchus tshawytscha, assembly GCF_018296145.1. NCBI lineage: Eukaryota > Metazoa > Chordata > Actinopteri > Salmoniformes > Salmonidae > Oncorhynchus > Oncorhynchus tshawytscha. Next base: position 12,542,968 of record NC_056445.1, read on the forward strand.
GCAGCCATTACAGCCCTGCAGACCTTTGGCATTTTAGTTGTCAATTTATTGAGGTACTCTGAAAAGATTTCACCCCATGCTTCCTGAAGCACCTCCCACAAGTTGGATTGGCTTGATGGGCACTTCTTCAAGCTGCTCCTTCAACAGCTCAATAGCGTTGAGATCCGGTGACTGTGCTCCAATTAAGCGCTGTCCACAGGGTATGGCATGGCGTTGCAAAATGGAGTGATAGCCTTCCTTCTTCAAGATTCCTTTTACCCTGTACAAATCTCCCACTTTAGCACCACCAAAGCACCCCCAGACCATCACATTACCTCCACCATGCTTGACAGATGGCGACAAGTACTCTTTCGGCATCTTTTCATTTTCTCTGCATCTCACGAATGTTCTTTGTGACCTGAAGACCTCAAACTTGGATTCGTCTGTCCATAACACTTTTTAAAATCTTCCTCTGTCCGGTGTCTGTGTTCTTTTGCCCATCTTAATCTCTTTTTTTGGCCAGTCTGAGATATGGCTTTTTCTTTCCAACATTGCGTAGAAGGCCATCATTCCGGTGTCGCCTCTTCACTGTTGACGTTGAGACTGGTGTTTTGCTGGTACTATTTAATGAAGCTGCCAGTTGATGACTTGTGAGGCATCTGTTTCTCAAACTAGACACTCTAATGTACTTGTCCTCTTGCTCAGTTGTGCACCGGGGCCTCTCACTGCTCTTTCTATTCTGGTTAGCGTCAGTTTGCGCTGTTCTGTGAAGGGAGTACGACACAGCATTGTACGAGATCTTCAGTTTCTCTGCAATTTCTCACATGGAATAGCCTTCATTTCTCAGAACAAGAATAGACTGACGAGTTTCAGAAGAAAGCTCTTTGTTTCTGGCCATTTTGAGCCTGTAATTGAACCCACAAATGCTGATGCTCCAGATACTCAACTAGTCTAAAGAAGGCAAGTTTTTTTGCTTCTTTAATCAGCACAACCGTTTTCAGCTGTGCTAACATAATTGCAAAATTATTTTCTAGTGGTCAATTAGCCTTTTAAAATGATACAAACAATGTCTACACTGTATTTCTGATCAATTTTATTTTAATGGACAAAAAAATTGTTTTTCTTTCAAAAACAAGGACATTTCTAAGTGACCCCAAACTTTAGAACGGTAGTGTACGTGTCAGCAACCACAGCTAATAAAGTCACTTAAACCTTTAACAAAGAGTTGCAGTCAGTTTTGTTATGGGTGGCCAGTAATAAACTGGTCCTGAACATCTCTAAAACTAAGAGCATTGTATTAGGCACAAATCATTCCCTAAGCTCTAGACATCAGCTGAATCTGGTAATGAATTGTGTGGCTGTTGAACAAGTTGAGGAGACTAAATTACTTGGTGTTACCTTAGATTGTAAACTGTCATGGTCAAAACATGTAGATTCAATGGTTGTAACGATGGGGAGAGGTCTGGCCGTAATAAAGTGATGCTCTGCTTTTTTGACACCATATTCCAAAAAGCAAGTCCTGCAGAGTCAAGTTTTGTCTTCTCTTGATTATTGTCCAGTCATGTGGTCAAGTGCTGCAAAATACCTAGGTAATAAGCTGCCTTTGGCCCTGAACAGAGCGGCACATCTTGCTCTTCATCTTGCTCTTCATCAGAGGGATAATATAAATAGTATGTATGCCAGTCTCTCTTGGCTAAGAGTTGAGGAGAGACTGACTGCATCACTTATTTTTATAAGAAACATTGTTGAAAATTCCAAATTGTTTGTGTAGTCAGTTTACACACAGCTCTGACACACACACTTACCCCACCAGACATGCCACCGGGGGTCTTTTCACAGTCCCCAAACCCAGAACAAATTTGAGAAAGCGTACAGTATTATAGGGAACCATTATTGCACGGAACAGCTTTCCATCTCATATTGCTCAAATGAACAGCAAACCTGGTTTCAAAAAACAGATAAAGCAACACCTCACGGCACAACGCCTCTCCCCTATTTGACCTAGATAGTTTGTGTGTATGTATTGATGTGTAGGCTACAGTATGTTTGCCATTTTTAAAATGCATGTAGTTCTGACCTTGAGCTGTTTATTAATGTTATGTCATGTTTCATGTTTTGTGTGGACCCCAGGAGGAGTAGCTGCTGCTTTCACAACAGCTATTGGGGATCCTAATAAAATACAAAATAAAAAATCTAGCTCACATGATTCTAATAATCAGCTGGTGAATCAGGTTAGATAAAATGGGGATTAGAGCAAGAGCCTCCAGGAAGTTAGCTTTAGATAAAACAGGGATTAGAGCAAAAGCCTCCAGGAAGTTAGCTTTAGATAAAACAGGGATTAGAGCAAAATCCTCCAGGAGGCTAGCTTTAGATAAAACAGGGATTAGAGCAAAATCCTCCAGGAGGCTAGCTTTAGATAAAACAGGGATTAGAGCAAAATCCTCTAGGAAGTTAGCTTTAGATAAAACAGGGATTAGAGCAAAATCCTCCAGGAAGTTAGCTTTAGATAAAACGGGGATTAGAGCAAAAGCCTCCAGGAAATTAGCTCTCCAGGAATAGGGTTGGAGAGCCCTGGTCTATGATATGACTAGTGGGTAGGAATACAGTGTCCACTCCACTGTGTCTCGATGAGCGGTAGGCTGGTGTTGACAGGGCAGGAATGCTGCTGTTCAGATAACAACAACAGTCTGGCAACGCTAGAACTCTCTCAGCATAATTCTACATTGGACCATGCTACTCTAGTCTACCCTCCACTAGCTGTGCCTTCACAACAGCAGAACCCACGTTTGGTTCAGTCAGTTAACTGGGGTGTTATTCAGTTTAAACATTTCATGATATGATCTGAATACAGCAATTGTTGTTCCGCTACTGTAAAGGCCCAAGACTTGGTTGGAGTGGAGGATACCAGGCACTGCACAGTGCATAGGACTATAGTCCTATGCGTGGATGCCGATTGTAACATTGCCACCCAATGGTGTTTTAGGGTTACTCAACTTTGCTTTGGGAAAATGGCTGAAATCCTAACATGTATTTGGGGAATGTTACGAGATTTGCCTCATAAGCTCTCTGTGTTCCAGGAAGAGTTGAGCTGAGGGTTGTACTACAAAGCAGGATCATTGAGTTAGCCAGCTAACTCCTAAATATTCTGAAATAACTTCTTTTTTAAATTTCTTTAAAAAAAAAAGCTTGAAATAAGCTTGAAAATTAATAGTTATTTGTGGTTGTTTATCAAAGTTAGCTGGCTAACTCATTGATTCTAGTTTGTTGTACACCCAACAGGTCTCAGTAGCCTTGTTTTTACCTGCTGCAAACATGCATCCTGTCCTGATCTTGTCAACAGTCACATTTTCAGACATTCTTTCAAAAATAATGTGTATTTATTTATTTTAAGACTCATATTGATGCCATAAGTCAATGCTCCAACTTGTCAAGGATTTTAGAGTGCTGGATAATGATGATTTAAATGGTTTCACTGTCCAGATCTGTCTACACTTGCAAGCCTGACTACCTCCGGAGGTTGTCAGGGAAATCTGATCACAATCAGATCACAATGCGTCTTTTAATCTTCTACACCTGTCTAAAAATGTGGTCACAATCAGAACGTGGACAAGATCAGGACAAAGAATGCATGTTAGCACCAGTCACGGGGCTAGTGACAACACAACTAGCTCCCAGAACTTTGAGGGTATAATATGGATGAGATTTTGTCTAGATCTAGGTCTCTCTAGATTTAAACCCTGGTCTTATGAGTCAGGTAGGTGTCAGGGTCACTGTAAAAGTCAACAGTCCATTGCAGCAGAGTCATTCAGACCAGTGTCCCGTGAGTGTTTAGCCCTACTTATAAACTGAATGAACTCTCAGAGAGTTCTCTTTTAGACCTGACCTGCTCTTCCCATGGGGAGATCTTGAAGAGTACATCACACTACATGCACTGTACCATGCTGCACAGCTGTGCGGTCTAATGTATGCAGTCTAGTAGAAGTAGCAGTACTATGATATGGACAATTGACACAATTCAGAGAACATGAATCAGTGTGAAAAGAATTGTAGTTATTACAAACATTACATCACAAGAACACTTGCCATACTTCATATAAGCATAAGTATATGAGCTGATGCATTATTCACGAGAAAGAGCGTAATGTGATTGATCAGTTATGCACAGAACAGGATCACTTTTTGTTCTTCTAAATATGTTTTCATTGATATAGTCCAGTTATGAGTGTGAGGCTTCCAACCCACCATACTCGTCGTACGCCCTGTAGGTGAGGTAGTGTTTGAGTGTCGGGGGAAACGGGACGGTAGCCATGACCTGTGGGTCATTCAGTCTTCTAGGGGTCATCTGTCTCCTAATGACCAAACGACATTGGTGCTGCAGGGACCGAGGGTTTTCTGGGGATACACACACATGGACGGGCACACACACACACAAAAAGTCAGGTTATTCTGTTCATGATGATGGAGAGTTGATCTGTAAGATATTTCAGTCTTTCCATTCCCACTGTTTTCTGTCCACTACTATTGTTTATTAGCAATGATGCTGCCTTACCCAGAATGTCACAGATGTCTGGCCACTCTTTCTGTTTCTCCAGGACCCGTAGGAGGTTGGGGCAGATACGTGGGTGTCTGACGTAGTCCAGAAGCATCCGCACCACACTCCCCGCCAGGTTGACCACCGACGACAGGGAGATGATTTCACAGAACTGGAGCAGAGAGCGAACAGGACAGCGAGACTGACATCAGAAGGACACGCAGTGGAACTGGACAAGGTATTAGCTACACTTCCTGTTATGTTCTAAGTTAGACCAACACATTCTACATCAGTGGCGGCCAACCCTGGTCATAGAGGACCACAGTGTGCGCAGGCTTTAGTTCCAGCCGAGAACAAAAACACAGAACCTGTCTTCCTCCAGAACCAGGACTTTCCTACTTCCTGTATTCTAAATCAAAGATTGGGGGCCTACTCCTGTTGTACTGGAATAGGCCAGGAATAAGTCTACATGACTTACCGAGGCTCTGTAGTCCTGGTTATAAAATAAAGTTCTTCTATGGTTATGTTGGTAGTCGACCCTGGAGTCGCAGTCTATATCCTGTCCGTTGCCGTGGTTACACAGGAAGCACTTCTCTATGTCGTAGCCGTTGTTGAGCAGCAAGCGCAGAATCATGTGATCTCTGAGACAGTACTGCAACGCGGTGGGAAACAGTGTGTCACTGATCATTCTGAAGTAGCAGTTGACTTCGGCACCCCTGGACAATAGCAGACGCACCAGCTCATACCTGGGGTGGGATGGGATAGAGTTAGACAGGTGATGTCATAGAAGAGACCAGGAAGTAGGAAATATATGGGAGCTGGGTTGAAGATAAAAGGTTAAGACAACGTCATAATTACAAAAAGGAAGCTTAAAAAAATAAACAAATTCATCGGACCTAGCATGGGAGCCAACAAACTGTTCCAATATATAGAAGTTGGTGATGTCACTGGTGTGTTCCATTCAGTTTCATTTATACAGTGCATCTGAAAAGTATTCAGACTCCTTAACTTTTTCCACATTTTGTTACGTTACAGCCTTATTCTAAAATGTATTAAAATGTCCCCCCCCCTCATCAATCAACACACAATACCCCATAATGACAAAGCAGAAACACTGTAAAATACTTTATTTACATACTGTAAGTATTCAGACCCTTTGCTATGAGACTCGAAATTGAGCTCAGGTGCAACCTGTTTCCAATGATCATCCTTGAGATGTTTCTACAACTTGATTGGAGTCCACCTGTGGTAAATTCAATTGATTGGACATGATTTGGAGAGGCAAACACCTGTCTATATAAGTCCCACAGTTGACAGTGCATGTCAGAGCAAAAATCAAGCCATAAGGTCGAAGGAATTGTCCATAGAGCTCCGAGACAGGATTGTGTCAACACACAGAGGAAGGGGTACCAAAACATTTCTGCAGCATTGAAGATCCCCAAGAACACAGTGGCCTCCATCGTTCTTAAATGGAAGAAGTTTGGAACCACCAAGACTCTTCCTAGAGCTGGCCGCCCAGCCAAACTGAGCAATCGGGGGAGAAGGGCCTTGGAGAGGTGACCATGAACCCAATGGTCACTCTGACAGAGCTCCAGAGTTCCTCTGTGGGGATGGGAGAACCTTCCAGAAGGAAAACCAACAAGATTATCTGGTCTGATGAAACCAAGATTGAACTCTATGGCCTGAATACCAAGCATCATGTCTGGAGAAAACCTGACACCATCCCTATGGTGAAGCATGGTGGTGGCAGCATCATGCTGCGGGGATGTTTTTCAGCGGAAGGGACTGGGAGACTAGTTAGGGTTGGCAGAAATATGAACGGAGCCAAGTATAGAGAGATACTTGATGAAAACCTGCTCCAGAGCACTAAGGACCTCAGACTGGGGCGAAGGCAGCCAAGTCAACGCAGGAGTGGCTTCAGGACAAGTCTCTGAATGTCCTTGAGAGGCCCAGCCAGAGCCCAGGCTTGAACCCGATCGAACATCTCTGGAGAGACCTGAAAATAGCTGTACAGCGACACTCCCCACCTAACCTGACAGAGCTTGAGGGGATATGCAGAGAAGAATGGGAGAAACTCCCCAAATACAGGTGTGCCAAGTTTGTAGCGTCATACCCAAGAACACTTAAGGCTGTAATCGCACCAAAAGTGCTTCAACAAAATACTAAGTAAAGGGTCTGAATACTTTTGGAAATTTGACATTTCAGTTTTTTTATTTTTAATACATTTGCAAAAATGTCTAAAAAAGTGTTTGTGCTTTGTCATTATGGGGTATTGTGTGTAGATTAAGGGGGCGGGGCAATTTAATCAATTTTAGAATAAGGCCGTAACGTAACAAAATGTAGAAAAAGTCAAGGGATCTGAATATTTTCTGAATGCACTGTAGCTATTGCAGAGGTAGTTGGTGAAACACGGACTACTCTCAAGTGAGGAATAACCTTCCCCGAGGGAGACATTAAGAATTGCGTTATCCCAAAGCTAACACCTACTGTAGGCTTAGTTCAGTGGTCTAACACGGTCTTGAGTTACCCATACAGATACAGTCTCATACCTCCCAGCGCGTACAGCCACAAGGAAGCAGCGTAGCGGGTCCAGGTCAGTTTTGGCCCCGGCGGCCAGCAGCATCTCTGTGCAGGTGATATCACTGTTGGATACGGCGAAGTAGAGTGGACTCCGCCTCATGTCCCCGTAGCTCTCTGGTAACACAGTAATAACAACATGCTCAATTATCCAAAACATCCTAGGAACTCAGTCGGGGTTGAGAGTTAGAATAGTAGAATACACAATGTGCCATTTTGAAATGTGGTTGTACATCGGCAGTTTTTCTCTTGTTATGTCAGTCCCTCAGTAGCCCATGTCAACTAACATTTTTTAGATAGTCTAGACAGCATGTAAGTTAAGGTCACGTACCCAGGGGCCTTGACCTCCCATTGGCCCACACAGGAATCAACCTCACAACTCTGAAGTTACAAGAAGGGCTCCCTTATGAAATAGATTATGTGTCCATGTGTTTGCCCAATTGTACTACCTGGGTTGTGTGTGTCCATGGATTGTACCTGAGATGTGTACGTCCAGCTGAGCGTTGACATCGAAACCTTTCTCTATGAGCAGCTTCAGACAGTCAACATGGCCGCCATCTGCTGCAGAGTGGACTGGGCTCTGGCCTGACAGACGGATGGCCCTCTTAGTGGTGATGGGGATGAAGGTCCTCAGAGCACTGGGACAAAGACAGCATCATAGATCAGATTGTTGATTATACCAGCACTATTGAAACAGGATCTAGACTATGACCTGAACAACTGCTTCTAGACCCAGGGATGGATAATTCCTCAGGGGTAACACTTTCCATGAACTGGATCATCAGATAACTCTCTAGCCGATGTCTTGATCAATTGATTTCCACAAAGACCAGCATGCTTTCCAGTAGTTGTTCTTGACATCCCTGTTCTAGACTGTTAGTAATATATGCCATTTAGCAGACGCTTTCACACAAAGCAATTTACAGTCATTATGTGCATACATTTTACACAGGGGATCATCTACGTCCTGGGAATCGAAACACAGTTCTGGCGTTGCAAGCGCCATGCTCTACCAGCTGAGCTACAGAGGACCGCGTAGTAAGAGTCAGCCACTCACAGGATGTGTCCCTCATAGGCGGCTCTGTGTATGGGCAGCTGGCAGGCCAGACTGGCAATGTTAGGGTTGGCTCCAGCTTGCAGGAGGAGGTATATGCAGTCCAGGTTCCCTGAGCCGGCTGCATCGTACAGAACAGTGTCTCCGTTATATGCCTGGGCGTTCACGTCGCCACCTGGTGGGAAAGGAGGACGATTAACCCTACTGTAGTCCTGTAGACTTGTGTTCAAGCCAAACTTTTAGGTAAACTGATATGAACAATCAGTTGATATCAACTATTTTTCAGTTCCTTGTAAATGTATTTTTGGCTGTTCTTCGAGAATGTATATTTGCCTAATGGTATGACAATACGTTTAAAATGTTTACATTATTCATCAAGGACAATCTAAGGCCTCTGATTGGCTCGTACCGTTCTTTATGAGTATATCCAGGACCTCGGCATGGGCGTACTCTGCTGCGATGCCCAGCGGGGTGACATTGTGCCCATCTACAGCTGTCACCTTGGCCCCATGTCTCAGCAGAAGCGCCAGGATGGCACTGCAGCCCACCTGGCAAGATAACACACACACTTTTTAAGGAGAAGGGAATTACAATAAAACATTGTTTTTTATGACATGTTTTGGCATTCCTGGACCTTGATGATAGGGTATACGGCTGAAGAAGAAATATAAACAAGACTACAGGTGTAACTCAAACTCACCTTGGCTGCCTCGTGAATGGCCATCCACTTCTTCAGACACACCTGTTCCACGAAGGCCCCACAATTGATCAGAGTGGACACCATGTCATATGATCCCTGTCTCACCGCTAACACACATCAACACAGGACGACACATAACAAAACAGAACTTGCATGCTTGATTGACGACATAGAACAGTGCCTGAATACAGTGTGTGTGTGTGTGTGTGTGTGTGTGTGTGTGTGTGTGTGTGTGTGTGTGTGTGTGTGTGTGTGTGTGTGTGTGTGTGTGTGTGTGTGTGTGTGTGTGTGTGTGTGTGTGTGTGTGTGTGTGTGTGTGTGTGTGTGTATCTATCTCTATATATATATATATATATATATATATATATATATATGACTGTGCGTGTACCAAGCAGCAGTGGGGACTCATTCAGGCTGTTGGTTTTGTGTGGAGATGCTCCATGCCGCAGTAGAGTCCTGACATTCTCCAGCAGACCCTCCTGAGCAGCCAGAATCAACGCTGTGTCCCCGCCTGCAGTCACATCATCCACAGTCCCATCACAGGAAGCTGCAGGACCACACACACAAAAGTAATGGGAATTAAACACATGTGTTATAGAAGTAGTACTGTAAGTGGCTACGGGTATTTCAGGTACTAGTTGTGAGGTACTGCTGGTGGTATGTGGGCCTCTCACCCAGCAGGACCTGATCCAAGACCTGTTCCTGGGACTGCACGACGGCTCTGTGTAGGGGAAGCCACCCTCTGCTGTCCCTCTCTGTGAAAGCCTGCAACCCAGACAGCTCCTGCAGGGTATACACATCACCTAGGGAGAGACACCACACAGAACCCTACGTTAGGATTATGGCTAGCGTTATGGCTAGGTTTAGGGTTGAACCCTGATGTGGACATAAAGCTAGGGTTAGGGTTGAACCCTGATGTGGACATAAAGCTAGGGTTAGAGTTGAACCCTTTATGTGGACATAAAGCTAGGGTTAGGGTTGAGCCCTGATGTGGACATAAAGATAGGGTTAGAGTTGAACCCTGATGTGGACATAAAGCTAGGGTTAGGGTTGAACCCTGATGTGGACATAAAGATAGGGTTAGGGTTGAACCCTGATGTGGACATAAAGCTAGGGTTAGGGTTCAACCCTGATGTGGACATAAAGCTAAGGTTAGGGTTAATAGCTTAAGGGTAAGGGTTGGGCTAGGCAGTTTGAAAGGCACGGTCGGTGAGGGGTAGTCCTACCTTGCTCGATGGCAGTCACTATCCTCAGATAGTCACCATTGACTGTTGGCATGCTGTTGAGATATGGGTAAACAAAGTCAGGGAGCGGTGACAAACGTACTGCGGGATGTGCGAATAATACATCCATTTTCTGAATACCTGTCTATTGATAAGTCTCGAATACTCTCTCGAATGGCATACTCAATAAGCTCCTCCTCACATCTATCGATGTCCTCCATTCCTACAGAGAAATGAAAAAGAGTAACCAAAAGGTTACCATGATCCTCAATACTATTTTATTGATTTAACTAGGCAAGTCAGTTAAGAACAAATTCTTATTTACAATGTCAGCCTACCGGGGAACAGTGGGTTAACTGCCTTGTTCAGAGGTAGAACGACAGATTTTTACCTTCAGCTCAGGGATTCGATCTAGCAACCTACCCACTAAGCTACCTGCTGCCCCCTCGATCTAGCAACCTTTGGGTTAACTGGCCCTACGCTCTAACCACTGGGCTACCAGTCTCCCCCAAATGACTCATGTCACTGCAGTCTGCATAGATCAACAGACACATCCTAAACTATAGGCATGCAGACAGGAATGTCATTGCAATGACAAATTAAAAGGTTTTAAAGCACCTTCGTCGCTATCAAATATCCGAATGAACGGGCAACTCCAGTCTTACCTGTAAAATCTCCAGTGAAAGTCCCAGTCTCCGAAGGTTTGTTGGCTGCAAACTAACTTTTATGTTGGTGTTTGCAGGAGTAATGGGATATTTTTAGACTTGACATGCCTATAATATCAGCCCCACACACTCTGAGAATGCCTGTCACACTGTCACATGCAGTGTTTCGCTATCACACTAAACACAGTTTATCATAATCAGATTTAATTGACTATAGGAGCCATACAGTATAGACAGGCTGTCCGGCTTACAGCACACAAGTCCTACATTATTTTGATATTGCTAGTATGTGTAGTGTACCCACTTCGAATGATTTTAAATTACCATTTGTAATACTTATTTTTCCAATCTAATCATTGAACATGTATTGTAGGATCCATTAATAAATAACATGTATTTAGGTTACTGAATAAGATGACTCATGTCTACAGTCGTGCCCAAAAGTTTTGAGAATGACACAAATGTTAATTTTCACAAAGTCTGCTGCCTCAGTTTGTATGATGGCAATTTGCATATACTCCAGAATGTTATGAAGAGTGATCAGATGAATTGCAATTAATTGCAAGGTCCCTCTTTGCCATGCAAATGAACTGAATCCCCCAAAAACATTTACACTGCATTTCAGCCCTGCCACAAAAGGACCAGCTGACATCATGTCAGTGATTCTCTCGTTAACACAGGTGTGAGTGTTGATGAGGACAAGGCTGGAGATCACTCTGTCATGCTGATTGAGTTCGAATAACAGACTGGAAGCTTTAAAAGGAGGGTGGTGCTTGGAATCATTGTTCTTCCTCTGTCAATCATGGTTACCTGCAAGGAAACATGTGCCGTCGTCATTGCTTTGCACAAAAAAGGCTTCACAGGCAAGGATATTGCTGCCAGTAAGATTGCACCTAAATCAACCATTTATCAGATCATCAAGAATTTAAAGGAGAGCGGTTCAATTGTTGTGAAGAAGGCTTCAGGGCGCCCAAGAAAGTCCAGCAAGCGCCAGGACCGTCTCGTAAAGTTGATTCAGCTGCGGGATTGGGGCACCACCAGTACAGAGCTTGCTCAGGAATGGCAGCAGGCAGGTGTGAGTGCATCTGCACGCACAGTTAGTCGAAGACTTTTGGAGGATGGCCTGGTGTCAAGAAGGGCAGCAAAGAAGCCAATTCTCACCAGGAAAAACATCAGGGACAGACTGATATTCTGCAAAAGGTACAGGGATTGGACTGCCGAGGACTGGGGTAAAGTCATTTTCTCTGATGAATCCCCTTTCCGATTGTTTGGGGCATCTGGAAAAAAGCTTGTCCGGAGAAGACAAGGTGAGCGCTACCATCAGTCCTGTGTCATGCCAACAGTAAAGCATCCTGAGACCATTCATGTGTGGGGTTGCTTCTCAGCCAAGGGAGTGGGCTCACTCACAATTTTGCCTAAGAACACAGCCATGAATAAAGAATGGTACCGACACATCCTCTGAGAGCAACTTCTCCCAACCATCCAGGAACAGTTTGGTGATAAACAATGCCCTTTCCAGCATGATGGAGCACCTTGCCATAAGGCAAAAGTGATAACTAAGTGGCTCGGGGAACAAAACATCAATATTTTGGGTCCATGGCCAGGAAACTCCCCAGACCTTAATCCCATTGAGAACTTGTGGTCAATCCTCAAGAGGCGGGTGGACAAACAAAAACTCACAAATTCGAACAAACTTCAAACATTGATTAATGCAAGAATGGGCTGCCATCAGTCAGGATGTGGCCCAGAAGTTAATTGACAGCATGTCTGGGCGGATTGCACAGGTCTTGTAAAAGAAGGGTCAACACTGCAAATATTAACTCTTTGCATCAACTTCATGTAATTGTCAATAAAAGCCTTTGACACATGAAATGCTTGTAAATATACTTCAGTATTCCATACTAACATCTGACAAAAATATCTAAAGACACGGAAGCAGCAAACTTTGTGGAAATTAATATTTGTGTCATTCTCAAAACTTTTGGCCACGACTGTACTTACTACACAATCAAACATGCTGAGCTTTTATTTTGAAAAAACGAGGACGTGTTGACGTCATTTTTATTCGACAGAAGTGACCCAGAATCCGTAGCGCCCATAATCATGGCTGGCGTTCTGAAAAAGGTACGAGTCGAGGTCATATTATGATGATGCTTTTGTGAAAATGTAATGTGCTTTTATTTATTCAGTTAGTTTACTGTCACTTTACAATCGATATGACCTTTTGTCGCTTCCTATTGACAAGCATGTGTGTCAGCTAGCTGTTAGGCTGGCTCGTCTCCTCGCTAACAAACTTAGCTAGCTTGCTCATTTGCTGGAGGGTTCGTGGATATATACTTTGATCTGCTATGTCAGGGTTAGTTACCTAGGCCAGGGGCTTGTCCGTTGTGAAGTAAATATAGCCAATTTAGATGGCTGACACGATACGAACTCAAAGGTACATGACGTTTTATCCATATGTTCTGTAATGTTCCACCTTCTGAGTGCCGTATGACTATTTTACCCAGGAGATTACTAACGTTAGCTAACGTTAACTATGTAGTCTCGCGTGCTAGCTAGCTATTATGCTCATTGTGTGTCATATTTCCCTCCAGACAACAGGCTTGGTGGGACTGGCCGTGTCCCACAACCCTCATGAGGTGAGTCTCCAGTAATGGCCATAAACAGCAGTAGTGGACCACGCCTACTTTGGTATGATAATGTAACGGTCTGTGCGTGTGTCCCCTCAGCGCCTGAGGATCTTGTACAGTAAGATCCTGGCGTCTCTCCAGGTCATCCCTCAGGACGCAGCCTACAGAAAGTACACAGAACAGCTTGTCAATGACCGCTTTGACCTTATCAAAGCTGTAAGTTACACTCCAACCATCCTCACTCTCACATCTAGGGTCAGGTGAAGTTTAACAGAGTAGAACTCTTCCTACCAGCTCTCATTGTGACTGTGATTTCATGTATTAGCTTGAACTTGTATGAACTTCTGTGAGGTAATCCCCCTTGTTGACTTTTATATTTATGATATCATAAATTGTTTGGAATGGCATCTGTGTTTCAATCCATATAGATCATTTCATTGTCTTTCTTCATTTCGATTGAAAGGAGCCTGATGTGGAGAAACTAGAGAAGAAAATCAACTGTGGTCAGATCGAGGAGGTCATTCACCAGGTACAGAGAGGAGCCTCACACTCTTTTCATTGCATCTTCCTCCTAAAGTTGCTTTCTCTATCCACGTTTACACCTGGTTTCTACATGCGTCCGTTGTCCTGATCATGTCCAAATTCTGGTTCGGTGTAGACACATTGTGATCAGATTGTGATTATATCTTCCTGACCACCTCCGGAGGTAGTTGAAGACGCATCTTGTGCGGATATCCTTGAAGTGTAAACAAATCCGGATAACAAAAGCGTATAAATTTGGCCAACGTTATGGTTGTCCCGCCCCCTCAAAAAATAGCAAACAGTTGAATTAAGATCATGGACCCAACTGGCACTGTGGTCGGATATGCCACAGTCCAATACCGCGTCCAGCTCTGCTTAAAATTGGCATAAACATTTTTCTATAAGAGATATTGTCCCGAATGAGAGAAAAAGGGTTCTCACATCTAATGCCAGGCCAAAATAAAATCTTTGAAAACATCATATTCTACAGAAAGGCCAAGGACTGTAATAGCAGAATTTAAAGTGTTGGGGATGCATGCAGGGACGGACTATGATGGAGCAGAAGAGAGCAGTGTATAGATGGGCCTAATGTTCCCCCTGTACCTAGCCAGAATGAACGGTGGGCAGGTGGTGAATAGTCCACTTCAGTTATCAGATACGAACATAATACAGTGATGTTATAATGCAGTCCTTTTCGGATGTCAATCAAGTGCAGAAGATTTCCAAACTGATGCGTTGAGGCGCATAGCTTTCTGTAGCCTAAGCGTGAGCGAGGCTACTGTCCAATAGGCTAGTGTAGGCTTCAATCACGAAGGACTCTTCAGGCTACTGTCCAATAGGCTAGTGTAGGCTTCAATCACAAAGGACTCCTCAGGCTACTGTCCAATAGGCTAGTGTAGGCTTCAATCACGAAGGACTCTTCAGGCTACTGTCCAATAGGCTAGTGTAGGCTTCAATTACGAAGGACTCTTCAGGCTACTGTCCAATAGGCTAGTGTAGGCTTCAATTACGAAGGACTCTTCAGGCTACTTTTAGATTGACTCTGTTCCTTTATAAAGCCTTTGCTTTACAAGCTTGCTCCTTTGTACTTTTTATAGATTGCTGCTTTTATCCATGCATTTTCATAATTTGACCACACGTCTTGCTATAGGTTATCATTTTGAGGTACCATTAGCGAATTATCAATGATTGAGGAAACTAAACCACAGTCATTCTCCCAGCATGTTGCTTTTTTATTCCTTTAATACTGTTTAGGCCTATACTAAAGGTTATTTACAATGTGTATGTAAACATCGATGCGTAATGAACAACCCTATCCTGACTTATTTGGATAATGCGTTGCGCCATTCAGAGATGCACTTTGTAGCCTACTCTAACTTACTGTGTAATAATAGTATTTTGTACACACATCCAGATATTCAAATCGTTTGTGTGGTGACGTTTTTAGGGATTGGAGAGATTCTCTGAATATTGGACAAGTCGAGGTTAACGAAACAGTAGTCTGTTACGCCCAGTCTTAAATCATTGGATAACAAAAGTAGGCTGTAATGATGAGTATAAAACTATTGATTATAAAAGCGTGCTGTTTTCTGTCATAACGGTAGGTCAAATTATTTTGCCAACAGGGAGGGACCAAGGAATCTGGTCACAATACGAAGTGGGCAGATAAGAATCCCATTTTATTACCGTGTGTAGACACAACAAATCTCGATCGGATGACGACAGCCATGTTAATGGAAGTTGTAACCACGGCTACAAAAACCTCCCACATACTGTCTCCCTCCTCTTCCTCATTTATCATACATCTCTTGCCTTATCTGACCCACTCCATTTCCTCTTCCCTCCAGGCGGAGTGCGAGTTGGCTCTATCCAGGAAGATGGCAGAGTGGAAACCATGGGAACCACTGATTGAAGAGCCTCCTGTCAACCAATGGAAGTGGCCCGTTTAAAGACTACTTGCTGTATTTGTCTGTTTGTGTCAGTGTAATTACTTCATTCCTAATGAAGCATGTACAAATAAAGCTGTGGAAATATTTTCCCTATCCTTGTAAAACTAATCTTGTACCTTTTTGCCTTGTGGGTACTGAGTGATGACAGCTCCATAAAAACACTCAGCCAAACCAAGGAGAATGAATGGATGTTAAATAGCAAGGTACTCATTTTGTTGCAAACGGTTTGCATTAATGAATACACCATGTGATTGGATCATCTTGATCAGATCACGAAAAACACAATGCAAGGTGTAACCAGGGCTATGAAAAAGCATCATCCAATCCTAGTGCACCTCACAAAGATCACTTAAATGTAAGATTGGACAAAAGTCTGAACTGGCACCCATGTGGGTTGCAACATGCATATAATACCCACCTGTAAGGCCGTGACTTTATTTATACTGGACTTCTTCAGGAAGATCAGTCATTTTAATCATCAAGATACAAGCCTTCACAACTTGTTTAACGTCTCGTTTTATTATAACCACAACCTTAGAGCTTTACATCGACAGGACCTCATGAAATAAGACAACATATGAACAGTTCTATAGACCAGACAGGGGAAAGAGCTATGTGTAATAGACTAAGGGCTTTATTCAACCCAGATAGCACACTCTGAACCGACATCGTTTACCGTGAATGCAGTCTCCACTAACACGGCCTTGAAATTAAAATGACGCTTTAATGCGGATTGAATAGAGCCCTACTATCAATCATTCCTTATAAGTATTGTACAAAATTAGGTTAACCATAATAACTAGCTAGCGTGTATTTCCCATTCACTGGTATGAATCACGGGTAACTGCCCCCTTTGTGCTGCCCTCTGTGGCATAGCCATAGAATTAGCAGAACAGACTTTTTCATACAATATTGTGGGTAGTTTTCCGTTTGAATTGCTGCTCATCACATCCATAGAAACGAGCAACACAAAGTCATTTCAATAA
Source organism: Oncorhynchus tshawytscha (assembly GCF_018296145.1). Lineage (NCBI taxonomy): Eukaryota > Metazoa > Chordata > Actinopteri > Salmoniformes > Salmonidae > Oncorhynchus > Oncorhynchus tshawytscha. The sequence continues at coordinate 12,559,784 of NC_056445.1, forward strand.
TGGAACCTCCTGTTGGGTGGCCCATAAAAAAAGCCAAAGGATTTTCATAGCCATGTCCGTTCTACTAATTCTATAGTCATAACATTCATAATATTGGGATGTGTTCTTCACTGAGCCGTTCTCCATGCCCATGTAAAGTGCAGACAGTTGCATCATGCGAGCTGTAGTTCCCTCAGGTCCTGGAGTTCTGGGCTCCGCTGGTGGCCCTCTGCAGCAGCTGGACCATGATGGGGTAGACAGGGGCGAACTCCTTCCCCTGACGAGCCCTCACACTCTGCATGTAGGCCTCCAGAGCACCCCTAGCACACACAGAAGGAGAAGGAGATGGCATTACTAAAGGCACACTACCCAATAGAACTGATAGGAATTTTATCATTTTACCACAAGAGGGTGCTCACTCACTCACTCTGAGTGATACCAAACAACCCAACAAAGCTGTCTCAAAGGCTGTAAGACTTTTGTCGTTCTCCTGCAGTAACCTAATGAGTGTAAGGCGGTCTCTCTCTGAAGGGTGGTCATCCAGCCACTGGGAGTAGCGAGCAATGGACCACTCTGGTCTCTGTAGAAGAGGAAGAATTAATACAAAGTTAAGATAATGATGGTTGGAAGCAGAATAGATAAGTGTGTATAGGAGTGTGTGTAGGTACACTACATGACCAAAGGTATGTGGACACCTGCTCGTCGAACATCTCATTCCAAAATCATGGGCATTAATATGGAGTTGGTCCCCCTTTTCCTGCTATAACAGCCTCCACTCTTCTGGAAAGGCTTTTCACTAGATGTTGGAACATTTCTGTAGGGACCTGCTTCCATTCAGCCACAAGAGAATTAGTGTGGCTAGGCACTGAAGTTGGGCGATTAGGCCTGGCTTGCAGTCAGCGTTCCAATTCATCCCGAAGATGTTCGATGGGGTTGAGGTCAGGGCTCTGTGCAGGCCAGTCAAGTTCTTCAACACCGATCTCGACAAACCATTTCTGTATGGATCTCGTTTTGTGTACAGAGGCATTGTAATGCTGAAACAGCAAAGAGCCTACCCCAAACTGTTGCAAAAAATTTGGAAGCACAGAATCGTCTAGAATGTAATTGTATGCTGTAGCATTGATTTCTCTTCACCGGAGCTAAAGGGCCTAGCCCGAATCATGAAAAACAGCCCCAGACCATTATTCCTCCTCCGCCAAACTTTCTCCTGGCATCCGCCAAAGCCAGATTAGTTCGTCAGTCTGCTCTTTTGCACACCAATATCTCTACCTGTACATGACCATCTGATCATTTATCACTCCAGTGTTAATCTGCAAAATTGTAATTATTCGCCTACCTCCTCATGCCTTTTGCACACAATGTATATAGACTCCCCTTTTTTTTTTCTACTGTGTTATTGACTTGTTAATTGTTTACTCCATGTGTAACTCTGTGTTGTCTGTTCACACTGCTATGCTTTATCTTGGCCAGGTCGCAGTTGCAAATGAGAACTTGTTCTCAACTAGCCTACCTGGTTAAATAAAGGTGAAATAAAATAAAAATGTTAAAAAAGATGGTGAAGTGTGATTCATCACTCCAGAGAACGTGTTTCCACTGCTCCAGAGTCCAATGGCGGCGAGCTTTACACCACTCCAGCTGGCGCTTGGCATTGCGCATGGTGATCTTAGGCTTGTGTGGTGCTGGTCGGCCATGGAAACCCATTTCATGAAGCTTCCAACGAACAGGTCTTGTGCCGACCTTTCTTCCAGAGGCAGTTTGGAACTCGGTAGTCAGTGTTGCAACCGAGGACAGAAGATTTTTACGCGCTATGCACTTCATCAATCGGCAGTCCCATTCTGTGAGCTTGTGTGGCCTACCACTTTGCGGCTGAGCCATTGTTGCTCCTAGACGTTTCCACTTCACAATAACAGCACTTACAGTTGCCCGGGGCAGCTCTAGCAGGGCAGAAATTTGACGAACTGACTTGTTGGAACGGTGGCATCCTATGACGGTGCCACATTGAAAGTCACTGAGCTCTTCAGTAAGGCCATTCTACTGCCGATGTCTGTCTATGGAGATTAAGGCTGTGTGCTCGATTTTATACACCTGTCAGCAACAGGTGTGGCTGAAATAGCCGAATCCACTCATTTGAAGGGGTGTCCACATACTTTTGTATATATAGTGTGTGTCGGTGTGTGTACCTGGTGAGGTGATTTGAGCTCAGGTGAAAAGGAAGTGTAGCAGGGTGCTGTATGGAATCAGATCCCCCACGGCTGGACTGCTGGCTATCAGCTCACTGTTCTGGAACAGCGGGTCCCTAACAACACACACACAAAATGTCTTGTCTACATTGAGGTGTCTAGCCGAAATAACATGTTCATTATGTTACACCATTAGCCTTTACCCATTATCTTTAAACCATTCTCCTAGTGTCTAAGTAGAGACAGAGGCAGACGGCGGGGAGAATTACAGCTCTCTAACCCTCCAATAATGACTAACATCTTCATTAAGATCCACTCTGGAAACGACGGCTGCTGTTGAGGCGTTCCCCATCTCATCAAAGGTGTAACAGGAGTAGGTGTGACATAATAACAGATGTAATAACATACCGGAACGATCTCAGCAGGCGGCAGGGTTTCCCCCAGCTCAGACACTCTCCTACAGAGAGGAGCGACAGGCCAGGTCCATTTAAAAACACAGAGAAGAAATAGCACCGCGAGAACACGAATAGAGAGCTACTGGGTGAACTTCAAGATGCACAGAACACCCAAGAGACTTGCAAACAGCGAGGGAGAGCCGGAGGCAGACACGGAGAGAGACACTGATAACACCCTCACATACAGCCCTTCTCCTCACCTGAGGGAAGTCAGCCCGCCAGTCTCATCTTGCCTCCCTCCCCTAGGGGGCGCAGCAGGCTGGCGTGGCGGATGAACAGTGTGATGCAGCGCCGGGCGATGCTCTCCGTGTTGTCGTATGTGAAGTCGACACACTGGAAGTGGCGGAAGTCGTCCGCCATCGCACGGCCCACAAAGCCCTGTAGGTCTCGCATGTACAGGGAGCAGGGCACGTCCGTCTTCCCCGGAGGAGGACATAGACCTGGACACAGAGACATATATAGAACACACACACACCCTATGGTTAGTATAGGTCACAAACTAAGGGCCTGACTCATAACCTTGAACTTCAGGCCATTGACCCACAATGCTTGAGTGACTACACACTAAACCTATGCGTGTTACTGAATTCGTTTGTTTATGCAAATGTGTGCATGTGTGTGCTGCGAGTCGGCTAAGTCCCAGCAGGGCCTTGTCTGTGCAAGATCAGCGAGCGCAGAGCAGGCTAGTTTGTATTCAGAACGCTGAATGTCAATCTGAGCTCTCGGTCTCTGTATGTATGGCCGTGACAGAATAACCAGCGTGTGCCAGGGGCCGATAACATTTAGCCAGCGGCAGGAGGCTACAGTACTGACGCAGGGACCCTTTGTGTGGCTCTGTCTAACGGGACCCTGCTAGCTGTGTGTGTCTGTGTCGTGACTGCAAAGCCCCAAGACTTACGGAGTCTACAGGTCCATTGGGAGCCTCTCTATTGTACAGAGACGAGTCTGGCTAATATGAATGGAGGGAGAATATCTGAATGCAACTGTAGAGGGTCTAAACCAAGGGTTTCTAAACGTTTTTACTCAGGCCCCCTTCCAGCTTTGGAACCCCCCCCAGCCCCCTTCCAGCTTTGGAACCCCCTGCACAGGCCACGTCTATTTCTATTGGCACAAGCACTGTTCACACCCCTCTTGTTAGCAGGGAGAACATTTAGCAGGGTTAAAAGATTATTTCCTGCAATTCTATACATTTTGCCATGTCTAATGTGTACTCGTGATATTTGAGTGTCTCGAACATTACAAAAAATAAATAAATCCATGGGCTAAAAAGACCCAGCTGGAAAACGCTATCCGACATGGGCTTGTAACGAGCTCTCTGAGGTATGTAATGACTGACACGACAAGAGGAACTGATGATGCACTAACCAATTTAGACATGTCACCTTGTGCATTCTACTATTACAACTTTCAGGAGTAGGTAGAAAGCCGGACCCCGCCACCCCACCTAGAGGGCGCGCCCCACAGTTTGGGAACCGCTGGTCTAGACCATAGACATCGTATTAAATTCATTGCTAATTCTATAGTCTAGACTGGTTCTACTTGTGTGTACACACACATACAAGTGAGCTGCTGGTCTCACAGCTAGGTTTCACTGGGCTATTGCCTTGGCTGGCATTGTATGGATGCTTGGTGATTCAGACTTGACCTTTTTACAAAATTAAACCCCTCAGTCTTTTTTTTTAACACGTCAATATCGCCACGGTGACTAAAATCCTGCAACAGCTACTCTGCTAGAGGGTGTCCCTATGCTTTATATCTGGGAAACGGTCATTGGATCAGAGAGACTGGGATGGTAGCGAGACCAAGAGTTCACTCAGAGGACGGGTGTGTGTGTGTGTGTGGAACAGGGTGAGTGGGTTTTACAACTAGTTTTAAGATCACTGCAAGGAGCTCCCACTGCGCAATGCAAGATCAAGTGTGTGTGTGTGTGCGTGCGTGCGCAAGTGTATTTGTTGGGGAGAAAGGGGGCAGGGGTGAGTTCATCCACATTGTGTTTATCTGACCATGAAAGGCCATTTGGACAGGGGGCTGAAGAGACAACATACCCACCCACCCACCCCCACACACACACACACACACACAATAATATACAAAAGCAGAGCGGTGTGTGTAGAACAGTAGATAGATAGTCTGAGGACGTGTGTATGAGTGTGTAAATGTCATTCTTGTGTTACAACACAAGCTCAGGGGAAAGAGAGAAACACTGTAAATGTAAATTAGCAACAGATGCTGTTTAGAGCCAGGTGGAACACAGACAATCAGATAATAGCTTCACAGATAACTTATTGTCACACATAAAGCTCTGTAGCAGTATGTCACCAAGCCCACCTGTAAACATGACCCTTTATAACAACTTAAACCCCAACCTTACTCCTAGAAACCCCAACCTTACTCCTAGAAACCCCAACCTTACTCCTAGAAACCCCAACCTTACTCCTAGAAACCCCAACCTTACTCCTAGAAACCCCAACCTTACTCTTAGAAACCCCAACCTTACTCCTAGAAACCCCAACCTTACTCCTAGAAACCCCAACAGTACTCCTAGAAACCCCAACCGTACTCCTAGAAACCCCAACCGTACTCCTAGAAACCCCAACCGTACTCCTAGAAACCCCAACCTTACTCCTAGAAACCCCAAACTCCTAGAAACCCCAACCTTACTCCTAGAAACCCCAACCTTACTCCTAGAAACCCCAACCTTACTCCTAGAAACCCCAACCTTACTCCTAGAAACCCCAACCTTACTCCTAGAAACCCCAACCTTACTCCTAGAAACCCCAACCTTACTCCTAGAAACCCCAACCTTACTCCTAGAAAGGAGGCGACTAGCTTGAGGTGTGTGTAGCTTAAAGTGTGTGTGTATACTGACCCAGAGAAGTCTTCCTGATGCATAGTGATGATGATGGAGTCACTGACTGACAGCAGGAGAGGCTGTACTGCACTGGTCATCAGAGCCTGTGCTCCTTAAACGCACACAAGGCAGTGCATCATTTAATAAGGCATTCAAAAGGGTTGTGTCATAACTTTGAAACAACTCAAAATTCAGTGGACACATGAAGTGAACAAACATTACCATAACTGCTTGCATCTGCAGGCCAGGTGTGTTGCTGAAGGACACCGTCTCCACAGGGACACACCTGATTGGCTTAAGTCTGCCATTGCCAAGCAACCCAAACAGACAGGTGGCTGCTGGTCGTCTTGGCTGAATGTGATTTGCTGATACGCGGACATTTGCAGTGCACTCTAGAAGTGTGTGTGAGACTGGTTGTGTGTTTGGACATGTGTGTGTGTCGGTCGTGGGGTTCGGAGTGGTGCCGCCAGTTTATCGTCCATCTTTAGATCAATCTAAACTCAATAGACCTGACCCAGTGTGTGTGTGTGTTTGTTTGTGTGTGTTTGTGTGCTAGTCAGCTAAGCCCCTGACAACAATAGATAACCAGATCTCTGTTCAGATCTCCTCTAAAGTTAACAATGTCCCCTCCGTTGTGTGTGCGTGTGGAATTGGCGGAAAGCAGAGAGAAACAAGCCTCCCACCGTTTTCCCAGTTACCACAGAATAACTTTGTGAGAAAAAGCGAGTGATTGCCAAAGAAGAGTGGACACACTCCACTCAGTGTTTACCCTTTTACCTCCCAGAGGGAGGTGCAGCAGTAATGCCAATAGTTTCCATAACTCAGTTCCAAAAGTGCCCAATCATAATCCACAACCATCTGCACATCAGATAGAATGGAGAGAGAAAAAAGAGCGGAAGATGAAGTTCTTTTTTTTAATTTAAAAGATGTACGGTGTTTTCACCGTACGTTTTCACGTCTTTTTAACCTTATTTTCCTTTTTCGATTCCAAATTCTGACTTTACCCCCTCCATTTGGGGGACGAAGGGGGGTGAAAGTCGCGTGTACAAGGAGTATATTGTACACGCGACTTTCACCCCCCTTCGTGGTAGAGATGAGAGGAGGAGGAGTAGAGACGGGAAAAGAGTAGATCAGTATGGGAGGAGACGAGTGTGTCTTACCTCTAGGGAAGCAGTGAGAGCATGTTCAGCAGCCGGAGGACATGACCCCAATCCCGATATCACTTGAGAAAACACACACACACACACACAAGCTTACAGTGAAACCTGACAAACCATAATCGTTTCTTTCCTCACATATCCCTGCCGTATTCCTCTAAGGGTTATTACAGCATTTGTCCTCCCTCCTTCCTCTCCTATCCTCAATGTCCCTCCTTCCATCCCATCCTTCTTTTTCCCCCCCCTCCCTCCCTCCCTCCCTCCCTCCCTCCCTCCCTCCCTCCCTCCCTCCCTCCCTCCCTCCTAAAATAACCAGGCGTTCTTGCTGAAACGGCCTCACTCTGCTTTCAAATTGTACAATTTTGACAATCTCCCAGGCCACTAAATATTTGATGGCAGAGTAATCTATTTTTATGCCACTATTAATCACGCAGGCCTCAGCACCAGGACACATCATACATCTTTAATGGGCCATATTAAGGAATACGTTTCCCCATCTCTCCCTCTAACTCTCTTTCTCTGCCACTCTCTCGCTCTCTCTCTACATCTGACTCCATCCCTTCCTTCGTCATCCTTCTCGCCTCTCCTCTCCTCTCCCCCTCTCTCCTTCTCGCGCCGCTTCTCTGCCTCTCGCGCAACGTCTCTGCCTCTCGCGCAACATCTCTGCCTCTCGCGCCGCTTCTCTGCCTCTCGCGCCGCTTCTCTGCCTCTCGCGCCGCTTCTCTGCCTCTCGCGCCGCTTCTCTGCCTCTCGCGCCGCTTCTCTGCCTCTCGCGCCGCTTCTCTGCCTCTCGCGCCGCTTCTCTGCCTCTCGCGCCGCTTCTCTGCCTCTCGCGCTGCTTCTCTGCCTCTCGCGCCGCTTCTCTGCCTCTCGCGCCGCTTCTCTGCCTCTCGCGCCGCTTCTCTCCTCTTTCCCTGCTTCTCTTCTCTCTCCCTGCTACTCTCCTCTCCCCCTCCTCTCCCCCTCTCACAGCATCTCTCCCTCTCGCGCCGCTTCTCTGCCTCTCGCACCACTTCTCTCCCTCTCCTTGCTTCTCTCCCTCTCGCGCCCCATCTCTCCCTCTCGCGCCCCATCTCTCCCTCTCGCGCCCCATCTCTCCCTCTCGCGCCCCATCTCTCCCTCTCGCGCCCCATCTCTCCCTCTCTCCTTGCATCTCTCTCTCAAGCTGCATCTCCCTCTCACCCTGCTTCTCTCCGTGCTTCTCTCCCTCTCGCCGCATCTCTCCCTCTCTCCTTGCTTCTCTCCCTCTCGCACTGCATCTCTCCCTCTCGCCGCATCTCTCCCTCTCGCCGCATCTCTCCCTCTCTCCTTGCTTCTCTCCCGCCGCTTCTCCCTCTCCCACTCTCGCCGCTTCTCCCTCTCCCCATCTCGCCGCTTCTCCCTCTCCCCATCTCGCCGCTTCTCCCTCTCCCCTCTCGCCGCTTCTCCCTCTCCCCCTCTCGCCGCTTCTCCCTCTCCCCCTCTCGCCGCTTCTCCCTCTCCCCCTCTCGCCGCTTCTCCCTATCTCGCCGCTTCTCCCTCTCCCCATCTCGCGGCTTCTCCCTCTCCCCATCTCGCGGCTTCTCCCTCTCCCCATCTCGCGGCTTCTCCCTCTCCCCTCTCGCGGCTTCTCCCTCTCCCCTCTCGCAGCTTCTCCCTCTCCCCCTCTCGCAGCTTCTCCCTCTCCCCTCTCGCAGCTTCTCCCTCTCCCCCTCTCGCTGCTTCTCCCCCTCTCGCTGCTTCTCTCTTCCCCGTCTCGCTGCTTCTCTCCCTCTCGCTGCTTCCCTCTCTCCCCTCTCGCTGCTTCTCTCTCCCTCCCTCTCGCTGCTTCTCTCTCCCTCCCTCTCGCTGCTTCTCTCTCCCTCCCTCTCGCTGCTTCTCTCTCCCTCCCTCTCGCTGCTTCTCTCTCCCTCCCTCTCGCTGCTTCTCTCCCTCTCTCGCTGCTTCTCTCCCTCTCTCGCTGCTTCTCCCCCTCTCTCGCTGCTTCTCCCCCTCCCCCTCTCGCTGCTTCTCTCCCTCTCCCTCTCCCCCTGCTTCTCTCCCTCCCCCTCTCGCTGCTTCTCTCCCTCTCCCCCTCTCGCTGCTTCTCTCCCTCTCCCCCTCTCGCTGCTTCTCTCCCTCTCCCCCTCTCGCTGCTTCTCTCCCTCTCCCCCTCTCGCTGCTTCTCTCCCTCTCCCCCTCTCGCTGCTTCTCTCCCTCTCTCCCCCTCTCGCTGCTTCTCTCCCTCTCCCCTCTCCCTGCTTCTCTCCCTCTCCCCTGCTTCTCTCCCTCTCGCTGCTTCTCTCTCTCTCGCCCTCTCGCTGCTTCTCTCCCTCTCGCTGCTTCTCTCTCTATCCCCCCTCTCGCTGCTTCTCTCTCTCTCGCTGCTTCTCTCTCTATCCCCCTCTCGCTGCTTCTCTCTCCCTCCCTCTCGCTGCTTCTCTCTCTCTCGCTGCTTCTCTCTCTATCCCCCCTCGCTGCTTCTCTCTCTATCCCCCCTCGCTGCTTCTCTCTCTCTCTCCCTCGCTGCTTCTCTCCCTCTCCCTCGCTGCTTCTCTCTCTATCCCCCTCTCGCTGCTTCTCTCTCCCTCCCTCTCGCTGCTTCTCTCTCTCTCGCTGCTTCTCTCTCTATCCCCCTCTCGCTGCTTCTCTCTCCCTCCCTCTCGCTGCTTCTCTCTCTCTCACTGCTTCTCTCTCTATCCTCCCCTCTCGCTGCTTCTCTCTCTCTCGCTGCTTCTCTCTCTATCCCCCTCTCGCTGCTCTCTCTCCCTCCCTCTCGCTGCTTCTCTCTTCCCCGTCTCGCTGCTTCTCTCCCTCTCGCTGCTTCTCTCTCTATCCCCCCTCTCGCTGCTTCTCTCTCTATCCCCCCTCTCGCTGCTTCTCTCTCTCCCCCTCTCGCTGCTTCTCTCTCTATCCCCCCCCTCTCGCTGCTTCTCTCTCTCCCCCTCTCGCTGCTTCTCTCTCTCCCCCTCTCGCTGCTTCTCTCTCTCCCCCTCTCGCTGCTTCTCTCTCTCTCCCCCTCTCGCTGCTTCTCTCTCTCCCCCTCTCGCTGCTTCTCTCTCTCCCCCTCTCGCTGCTTCTCTCTCTCCCCCTCTCGCTGCTTCTCTCTCTCTCCCCCTCGCTGCTTCTCTCTCTCTCCCTCGCTGCTTCTCTCTCTCTCTCCCTCGCTGCTTCTCTCTCTCTCCTTGCTGCTTCTCTCTCTCTCCCTCGCTGCTTCTCTCCCTCTCCCTCGCTGCTTCTCTCCCTCTCCCTCGCTGCTTCTCTCCCTCTCGCTGCTTCTCTCTCTATCCCCCTCTCGCTGCTTCTCTCTCTATCCCCCTCTCGCTGCTTCTCTCTCTCCCCCTCTCGCTGCTTCTCTCCCCCTCTCTCGCTGCTTCTCCCTCTCCCCCTCTCGCTGCTTCTCTCCCTCTCCCCCTGCTTCTCTCCCTCTCCCCCTGCTTCTCTCCCTCTCCCCCTCTCGCTGCTTCTCTCCCTCTCGCTGCTTCTCTCCCTCTCCCCCTCTCGCTGCTTCTCTCCCTCTCCCCCCTCTCGCTGCTTCTCTCTCCCCCTCTCTCGCTGCTTCTCCCTCTCCCCCTCTCGCTGCTTCTCTCCCTCTCCCCCCCTCTCGCTGCTTCTCTCCCTCTCCCCCTCTCGCTGCTTCTCTCCCTCTCCCCCTCTCGCTGCTTCTCTCCCTCTCCCCCTCTCCCCCTCTCCCTGCTTCTCTCCCTCTCCCCCTCTCGCTGCTTCTCTCCCTCTCCCCCTGCTTCTCTCCCTCTCGCTGCTTCTCTCCCTCTCGCTGCTTCTCTCTCTCTCGCTGCTGCTCTCTCTATCCCCCCTCTCGCTGCTTCTCTCTCCCTCCCTCTCGCTGCTTCTCTCTCTCTCGCTGCTTCTCTCTCTATCCCCCATCTCGCTGCTTCTCTCTCCCTCCCTCTCGCTGCTTCTCTCTTCCCCGTCTCGCTGCTTCTCTCCCTCTCGCTGCTTCTCTCTCTATCCCCCTCTCGCTGCTTCTCTCTCTATCCCCCCTCTCGCTGCTTCTCTCTCTCCCCCTCTCGCTGCTTCTCTCTCTCCCCCCTCTCGCTGCTTCTCTCTCTCCCCCTCTCGCTGCTTCTCTCTCTCCCCCTCTCGCTGCTTCTCTCTCTCCCCCTCGCTGCTTCTCTCTCCTCGCTGCTTCTCTCTCTCTCTCGCTGCTTCTCTCTCTCTCCCTCGCTGCTTCTCTCTCTCTCCCTCGCTGCTTCTCTCTCTCTCCCTCGCTGCTTCTCTCTCTCTCTCCCTCGCTGCTTCTCCCTCTCCTCCCCCTCTCGCGGCTTCTCCCTCTCCCCCCTCTCGCAGCTTCTCCCTCTCCCCCTCTCGCAGCTTCTCCCTCTCCCCCTCTCGCAGCTTCTCCCTCTCCCCCTCTCGCTGCTTCTCCCCCTCTCGCTGCTTCTCTCTTCCCCGTCTCGCTGCTTCTCTCCCTCTCGCTGCTTCCCTCTCTCTCCCTCTCGCTGCTTCTCTCTCCCTCCCTCTCGCTGCTTCTCTCTCCCTCCCTCTCGCTGCTTCTCTCTCCCTCCCTCTCGCTGCTTCTCTCTCCCTCCCTCTCGCTGCTTCTCTCTCCTCCCTCTCGCTGCTTCTCTCCCTCTCTCGCTGCTTCTCTCCCTCTCTCGCTGCTTCTCCCCCTCTCTCGCTGCTTCTCCCCCTCCCCCTCTCGCTGCTTCTCTCCCTCTCCCTCTCCCCCTGCTTCTCTCCCTCTCCCCCTCTCGCTGCTTCTCTCCCTCTCCCCCTCTCGCTGCTTCTCTCCCTCTCCCCCTCTCGCTGCTTCTCTCCCTCTCCCCCCCTCTCGCTGCTTCTCTCCCTCTCCCCCTCTCGCTGCTTCTCTCCCTCTCCCCCTCTCGCTGCTTCTCTCCCTCTCCCCCTCTCGCTGCTTCTCTCCCTCTCCCCCTCTCCCTGCTTCTCTCCCTCTCCCCTGCTTCTCTCCCTCTCGCTGCTTCTCTCTCTCTCGCCCTCTCGCTGCTTCTCTCCCTCTCGCTGCTTCTCTCTCTATCCCCCTCTCGCTGCTTCTCTCTCTCTCGCTGCTTCTCTCTCTATCCCCCCTCTCGCTGCTTCTCTCTCCCTCCCTCTCGCTGCTTCTCTCTCTCTCGCTGCTTCTCTCTCTATCCCCCCTCGCTGCTTCTCTCTCTATCCCCCTCGCTGCTTCTCTCTCTCTCCTCGCTGCTTCTCTCCCTCTCCTCGCTGCTTCTCTCTCTATCCCCCCTCTCGCTGCTTCTCTCTCCCTCCCTCTCGCTGCTTCTCTCTCTCTCGCTGCTTCTCTCTCTATCCCCCTCTCGCTGCTTCTCTCTCTCTCGCTGCTTCTCTCTCTATCCCCCCCTCTCGCTGCTCTCTCTCCCTCCCTCTCGCTGCTTCTCTCTCTCTCACTGCTTCTCTCTCTATCCTCCCCCTCTCGCTGCTTCTCTCTCTCTCGCTGCTTCTCTCTCTATCCCCCCTCTCGCTGCTTCTCTCTCCCTCCCTCTCGCTGCTTCTCTCTTCCCCGTCTCGCTGCTTCTCTCCCTCTCGCTGCTTCTCTCTCTATCCCCCCCTCTCGCTGCTTCTCTCTCTATCCCCCCTCTCGCTGCTTCTCTCTCTCCCCCTCTCGCTGCTTCTCTCTCTATCCCCCCTCTCTGCTGCTTCTCTCTCTCCCCCTCTCGCTGCTTCTCTCTCTCCCCCTCTCGCTGCTTCTCTCTCTCCCCCTCTCGCTGCTTCTCTCTCTCCCCCCTCTCGCTGCTTCTCTCTCTCCCCCTCTCGCTGCTTCTCTCTCTCCCCCTGCGGGTAAACACTCGCTGCTTCTCTCTCTCCCCCCTCTCGCTGCTTCTCTCTCTCCCCTCTCGCTGCTTCTCTCTCTCCCCTCGCTGCTTCTCTCTCTCTCCCTCTGCTTCTCTCTCTCTCTCTCCCTCGCTGCTTCTCTCCTCTCCTTGCTGCTTCTCTCTCTCTCCTCGCTGCTTCTCTCCCTCTCCCTCGCTGCTTCTCTCCCTCTCCCTCGCTGCTTCTCTCCCTCTCGCTGCTTCTCTCTCTATCCCCCCTCTCGCTGCTTCTCTCTCTATCCCCCCTCTCGCTGCTTCTCTCTCTCCCCCTCTCGCTGCTTCTCTCTCCCCCCTCTCTCGCTGCTTCTCCCTCTCCCCCTCTCGCTGCTTCTCTCCCTCTCCCCCTGCTTCTCTCCCTCTCCCCCTGCTTCTCTCCCTCTCCCCCTCTCGCTGCTTCTCTCCCTCTCGCTGCTTCTCTCCCTCTCCCCCTCTCGCTGCTTCTCTCCCTCTCCCCCTCTCGCTGCTTCTCTCCCTCTCCCCCTCTCGCTGCTTCTCTCTCCCCTCTCTCGCTGCTTCTCCCTCTCCCCCTCTCGCTGCTTCTCTCCCTCTCCCCCTCTCGCTGCTTCTCTCCCTCTCGCTGCTTCTCTCCCTCTCCCCCTCTCGCTGCTTCTCTCCCTCTCCCCCTCTCGCTGCTTCTCTCCCTCTCCCCCTCTCGCTGCTTCTCTCCCTCTCCCCCTCTCGCTGCTTCTCTCCCTCTCCCCCTCTCCCCCTCTCCCTGCTTCTCTCCCTCTCCCCCTCTCGCTGCTTCTCTCCCTCTCCCCCTGCTTCTCTCCCTCTCGCTGCTTCTCTCCCTCTCGCTGCTTCTCTCTCTCTCGCTGCTGCTCTCTCTATCCCCCCCTCTCGCTGCTTCTCTCTCCCTCCCTCTCACTGCTTCTCTCTCTCTCGCTGCTTCTCTCTCTATCCCCCCATCTCGCTGCTTCTCTCTCCCTCCCTCTCGCTGCTTCTCTCTTCCCGTCTCGCTGCTTCTCTCCCTCTCGCTGCTTCTCTCTCTATCCCCCCCTCTCGCTGCTTCTCTCTCTATCCCCCCCTCTCGCTGCTTCTCTCTCTATCCCCCCTCTCGCTGCTTCTCTCTCTCCCCCTCTCGCTGCTTCTCTCTCTCCCCCTCTCGCTGCTTCTCTCTCTCCCCCTCTCGCTGCTTCTCTCTCTCCCCCTCTCGCTGCTTCTCTCTCTCCCCCTCGCTGCTTCTCTCTCTCCCCCTCGCTGCTTCTCTCTCTCTCCCTCGCTGCTTCTCTCTCTCTCCTCGCTGCTTCTCTCTCTCTCCCTCGCTGCTTCTCTCTCTCTCCCTCGCTGCTTCTCTCTCTCTCCCTCGCTGCTTCTCTCTCTCTCCCTCGCTGCTTCTCTCCCTCTCCCCTCGCTGCTTCTCTCCCTCTCCCTCGCTGCTTCTCTCCCTCTCGCTGCTTCTCTCTCTCTCCCTCGCTGCTTCTCTCCCTCTCCCTCGCTGCTTCTCTCCCTCTCCCTCGCTGCTTCTCTCCCTCTCGCTGCTTCTCTCCCTCTCGCTGCTTCTCTCCCTCTCCCTGTTTCGCTCTTTCCCCCTCTCGCTGTTTCTCAATTTAATTCTGATGCTTCTCTCTCTCCCCCTCTCGCTGCTTCTCTCTCTCCCCCTCTCGCTGTTTCTCTCTCTCCCCCTCTCACTGCTTCTCTCTCCCCCTCTCACTGTTTCTCAATTTAATTCAAGGGGCTTTACTGACATGGGAAACACATGTTAACATCGCCAAAGCAAGTGAGTAGATAATAAACCAAAGAGAAATAAACAATAAAAATGAACAGTAAACATTACACTCACAGAAGTTCCAAAAGAATAAAGGCATTACAAATGTCATGTTATGTATATATACAGTGTTGTAACGATGTACAAATGGTGTAAAGTACAAAAGGGAAAATAAATAAACATAAATATGGGTTGTATTTACAATGGTGTTTGTCTTTACTGGTTGCCCTTTTCTTGTGGCAACATCAAGGCAGACGTGTAAAACATAATGCGGACGTGTAAAACATAATGCGGACGTGTAAAACATAATGTGGACATGTAAAACATAATGCAGACGTGTAAAACATCATGTGGACGTGTAAATCAAGGTAGACATGTAAAACATAATGCGGACGTGTAAATCAAGGTAGACGTGTAAAACAAAATGTGGACGTGTAAATCAAGGTAGACATGTAAAACATAACGCGGACGTGTAAAACATAATGCGGACGTGTAAAACATAATGCGGACGTGTAAAACATAATGCGGACGTGTAAAACATAATGTGGACGTGTAAAACATAATGCGGACGTGTAAATCAAGGTAGACATGTAAAACATAATGCGGACGTGTAAATCAAGGTAGACATGTAAAACACAATGCGGACGTGTAAATCAAGGTAGACATGTAAAACATAATGTGGACGTGTAAATCAAGGTAGACATGTAAAACATAATGCGGACGTGTAAATCAAGGTAGACATGTAAAACATAATGTGGACGTGTAAATCAAGGTAGACATGTAAAACACAATGCGGACGTGTAAATCAAGGTAGACATGTAAAACATAATGCGGACGTGTAAATCAAGGTAGACATGTAAAACATAATGTGGACGTGTAAATCAAGGTAGACATGTAAAACATAATGTGGACGTGTAAATCAAGGTAGACATGTAAAACATAATGCAGACGTGTAAAACATAATGCGGACGTGTAAAACATAATGCGGACGTGTAAATCAAGGCAGACGTGTAAAACATAATGTGGACGTGTAAAACATAATGCGGACGTGTAAAACATAATGCGGACCTGTAAAACATAATGCGGACGTGTAAAACATAATGCAGACGTGTAAAACAATGTAAAACATAATGTAAAACATAATGCAGACGTGTAAAACAATGTAAAACATAATGCGGACGTGTAAAACAATGTAAAACATAATGCAGACGTGTAAAACAATGTAAAACATAATGCGGAGGTGTAAAACATAATGCAGACGTGTAAAACATAATGCAGACGTGTAAACATAATGTAAAACATAATGCGGACGTGTAAAACATAATGCAGACGTGTAAAACATAATGCAGACGTGTAAACATAATGTAAAACAATGTGGACGTGTAAAACATAATGCAGACGTGTAAACATAATGTAAAACATAATGCGGACGTGTAAAACATAATGCAGACGTGTAAATCAAGGTAGACGTGTAAAACATAATGTGGACGTGTAAAACATAATGCAGACATGTAAAACATAATGCGGAGGTGTAAAACATAATGCAGACGTGTAAATCAAGGTAGACATGTAAAACATAATGCAGACGTGTAAAACATAATGCGGACGTGTAAACAATGTAAAACATAATGCGGACGTGTAAACAATGTAAAACATAATGCGGAGGTGTAAAACATAATGCAGACGTGTAAATCAAGGTAGACATGTAAAACATAATGCAGACGTGTAAAACATAATGCGGACGTGTAAACATAATGTAAAACATAATGCAGACGTGTAAAACATAATGCAGACGTGTAAACAATGTAAAACATAATGCGGACGTGTAAAACATAATGCAGACGTGTAAATCAAGGTAGACATGTAAAACATAATGCGGACGTGTAAAACATAATGCAGACGTGTAAATCAAGGTAGACGTGTAAAACATAATGTGGACGTGTAAAACATAATGCGGACGTGTAAATCAAGGTAGACATGTAAAACATAATGTGGACGTGTAAATCAAGGCAGACGTGTAAAACATAATGCAGACATGTAAAATCAAGGTAGACATGTAAAACATAATGCGGAGGTGTAAAACATAATGCAGACGTGTAAATCAAGGTAGACATGTAAAACATAATGCAGACGTGTAAAATCAAGGTAGACATGTAAAACATAATGTGGACGTGTAAATCAAGGTAGACATGTAAAACATAATGCAGACGTGTAAATCAAGGTAGACATGTAAAACATAATGCAGACGTGTAAATCAAGGTAGACGTGTAAAACATAATGTGGACGTGTAAAACATAATGCGGAGGTGTAAAACATAATGCAGACGTGTAAATCAAGGTAGACATGTAAAACATAATGTGGACGTGTAAATCAAGGTAGACATGTAAAACATAATGTGGACGTGTAAATCAAGGTAGACATGTAAAACATAATGCAGACGTGTAAATCAAGGTAGACATGTAAAACATAATGTGGACGTGTAAATCAAGGTAGACATGTAAAACATAATGTGGACGTGTAAATCAAGGCAGACGTGTAAAACATAATGCAGACATGTAAAATCAAGGTAGACATGTAAAACATAATGCAGACGTGTAAAATCAAGGTAGACATGTAAAACATAATGCGGAGGTGTAAAACATAATGCAGACGTGTAAATGAAGGTAGACATGTAAAACATAATGCAGACATGTAAAATCAAGGTAGACATGTAAAACATAATGTGGACGTGTAAAACATAATGGGGACGTGTAAAACATAATGCGGACGTGTAAATCAAGGTAGACATGTAAAACATAATGTGGACGTGTAAAACATAATGGGGACGTGTAAATCAAGGTAGACATGTAAAACATAATGTGGACGTGTAAATCAAGGTAGACATGTAAAACATAATGCAGACGTGTAAAACATAATGCAGACGTGTAAACATAATGTAAAACATAATACGGACGTGTAAAACATAATGCAGACGTGTAAAACAAGGCAGACATGTAAAACATAATGCAGACATGTAAAATCAAGGCAGACATGTAAAACATAATGCTGACGTGTAAAACAAAATGCAGACGTGTAAAACATGATGCGGACGTGGAAAACAAGGTAGACGTGGAAAAAGAGCACAGTGCAAGCTAAGCGTAATGTGTGTGATGGTGTATGTGAATACGTGTGTGTGAGCGTATTGGTGTGTGTTACCTTAGCAACATCTTGGTGTCGTCTGTAGAGGGAGTTGACCACCGCCATGTTCCTCCTCTGGCCTTCTGTGAGAGGCCCCATCACCTGACTGGCATCCCCCTGGGTAGACAGCCGGAGAGAAAAGAGAGAGTGAGAGAAGAATGGAAGGATGGAGGAAGAGAAATAGAGGAAGAGAGAGAGCGGGAGAGAGAGACAGAGAAAGGGAGAGGAGGGAGAAAGAGAAATAGGTGGAGGGAAGAGAGAGAAAAGTCAGGACACCTGTAGTACTCAGCAGACACACAGCATCAGTGAGAGCAAGGGCCCACAGGAGCCAGACGCCAGCTCCCACTGCTATAGCAGAGCGAGGAGGGGCCACGCAGAAATGGGGCAGGAACCAGGATCCAGCTGTAGTAGCAGTTTGTGCTGCTGTCTTCAGGCATGGTCCACAGGCGGATGGGGACACCTCACCACCACTCATCTCAGAGGTGATGACAAGCAGGTCACACACACAATCTAATACTCATCATACCTACTAGACTTAATCAAATGATTGGAGAGGAGAAAATAGGAGGGAAAAGTCATAGACAAGCTCTGAAAATAACATTGGGAGTGGAATGATCTGGAAGCAATCTGAACCTTCACACCGTAGACAGAGTGCTGATTGGATAACAGAAATAACAGAAGACAGAGAGAGAGGAATTGGGGCCATCTCAGGAAGACAGAGAGAGAGGAATTGGGGCCATCTTAGGAAAACAGAGAGAGAGAGGAATTGGGGCCATCTCAGGAAGACAGAGAGAGAGGAATTGGGGCCATCTCAGGAAGACAGAGAGAGACGAATTAGGGCCATCTCAGGAAGACAGAGAGAGAAAAAGCGAGAGTTCAGACAACATGTGCAAAGTGGTGGCATAGCAACGGTCTAAAAAGGGCACAGCAACAGTTAACTATTGCCTCAGAGTGTAGTTGTGTGGATGGCAGACACGCACACACTGGCATTCATGACATGCACGTGCCCCCCCCACACACTCACACACACACAGAAAGGTGTCAGGGTACCAGCCCTGAAGACGCTTCCTGTTCACGCTCCTGAGTATGTCTGTGTTTGTCAAATCAAATCGTATTTGTCACATGCACCGAATACAACAGGTGTAGGTAGACCTTACAGTGAAATGCTTACTGACAAGAACTTAACCAACAATGCTTTAAGAAGTTAAGAATAAAAAAATAAAAAAGTGTTAAGTAAAAAATAAAAAATAAAAGTAACAAATAATTAAACAGCAGCAGTAAAATAACAAGCAAGGCTATATAAAGGGGGTACCGGTACAGAGTCAATGTGCAGGGGCACCGGTTAGTTGAGGTAACTGAGGTAATATGTATACTACCGGTCAAAAGTTTTAGAACACCTACTCATTCAAGGGTTTTCTTTATTTGTACTATTTTCTACATTGTAGAATAATAGTGAAGACATCAGAACTATGAAATAACACACATATCAAATCATGTTGTAACCAAAAAAGTGTTAAACAAATGGGGCCTATTTGAGATTCTTCAAATAGGCCCCATTTGGCTTGATGACAGCTTGCACACTCTTGGCATTCTCTCAACCAGCTTCACCTGGGATGCTTTTCCAACAGCCTTGAAGGAGTTCCCACATGTGCTGAGCACTTGTTGGCTGCTTTTCTTTCACTCTGGGGTCCGACTCATCCCAAACCATCTCAAGTTGGTTGAGGTCAGGGGATTGTGGAGGCCAGGTCATCTGATGCAGCACTCCATCACTCTCCTTCTTGGTCAAATAGCCCTTACATAACCTGGAGGTATGTTGGGTCATTGTCCAGTTGAAAAATAAATGATAGTTCCACTAAGCCAAAACCAGATGGGATGGCGTATAGCTGCAGAATGCTGTGGTAGCCATGCTGGTTAAGTCTGCATTGAATTCAAAATAAATCACTGACAGTGTCACCAGCAAAGCACCCCCACACCATAACACCTCCATGCTTTACGGTGGGAAACACATGCGGAGATCATCCGTTGACCCACACCACTTCTCACAAAGACACAGCGATTGGAACAAAAAATCTCAAATTTAGACTTTAGACCAAAGGACAGATTTACACCAGTCTAATGTTCATTGCTCGTGTTCTTGGCCCAAGCAAGTCACTTATTATTATTGGTGTCCTTTAGTAGTGGTTTCTTTGCAGCAATTCAACCATGAAGGCCTGACTCACACAGTCTCCTCTGAACAGTTGATGTTGAGATGTGTCTGTTACTTGAACTCTGTGAAGCATTTATTTGGGCTGCAATTTCTGAGGCTGGTAACTCTAATGAACTTATCCTCCGCAGTAGAGGTAACTCTGGGTCTTCCTTTCCTGTGGCGGTCCTCATGAGACCCAGTTTCATCATAGTGCTTGATGGTTTTTGCGACTGCACTTGAAGAAACTTTAAAAGTTCTTGAAATTTTCTGGATTGACTGACCTTCATTTCTTAAAGTAATGATGGACTGTCATTTCTCTTTACTTATTTGAGCTGTTCTTGCCATAATATGGACTTGGTCTTTTACCAAATAGGGCTAACTTCTGTATACCACCCCTACCTTGTCACAACACAACTGATTGGCTCAAACACTCTAAGGAAAGAAATCCCACAAATTCACTTTTAACAAGGCAAACCTGTTAATTGAAATTAATTCCAGGCTGACTACTGAAGAATCTCAAATCTCAAATATATTTTGATTTGTTTAACACCTTTTTGGTTACTACATGATTTGATATGTGTGTTATTATATAGTTTTCATGTCTTCACTATTATTCTACAATGTAGAAAATAGTACAAATGAAGAAAAACCCTTGAATGAGAAGGTGTGTCCAAGCTTTTCACTGGTACAATATATACAGTTGAATTCGGAAGTTTACATACAGTTACGTTGGAGTCATTAAAACTCGTTTTTCAACCACATTTTCAGCCACATTTCTTGTTAACAAACTATAGTTTTAGCAAGTTGGTTAGGACATCTACTTTGTGCATGACACAAGTCATTTTTCCAACAGTGATTTACAGACAGATTATTTAACTTATAATTCACTGTAGCACAATTCCAGTGGGTCAGAAGTTTACATACACGAAGTTGACTGTGCCTTTAAACAGCTTGGAAAATTCCAGAAAATTATGTCATGGCTTTAGAAGCTTCTGCTAGGCTAACTGACATAATTTGAGTCAATTGGAGGTGTACCTGTGGATGTATTTCAAGGCCTACCTTTAAACTCAGTGCCTTTTTGCTTGACATCATGGGAAAATCAAAAGAAATCAGACCTCAGAAAAACAATTGTAGACCTCCACAAGTCTGGTTCTTCTTTGGGAGCATTTTCCAAATGCCTGAAGCTCCCACGTTCATTTGAACAAACAATAGTACGCATGTTTAAACACCATGGGACCACACAGCCGTCATACCGCTCAGGAAGGAGACGCGTTCCGTCTCCTAGAGATTAACATACTTTGGTGTGAAAAGTGCAAATCAATCCCAGAACAACAGCAAAGGACCTTGTGAAGATGGTGAAGGAAACCGGTACAAAAGTATCTATATCCACAGTAAAACAAGTCCTATATCGACATAACCCGAAAGGCCGCTTAGCAAGGAAGAAGCCACTGCTCCAAATCCGCCATAAAAAAGCCAGACGACAGTTTGCAACTGCACATGGGGACAAAGAGCGTACTTTTTGGAGAAATGTCCTCTGGTCTGATGATACAAAAATATAACTGTTTGTCCATAATGACCATTGCTATGTTTGGAGGAAAAAGGGGGAGGCTTGCAAGCCGAAGAACAGGCAGCATCATGTTGGCAGCATCATGTAGTGGGGGTGCTTTTCTGCAGGAGGGACTGGTGCACTTCACAAAATAGATGGCAACATGAGGATGGAAAGTTATGTGGATATATTGAAGCAACATCTCCAGACATCAGTCAGGAAGTTAAAGCTTGGTCGCAAATGGGTCTTCCAAATGGACAATGACCCCAAGCATACTTCCAAAGTTGTGGCAAAATAACTTAAGGACAACAAAGTCAAAGGTATTGGAGTGGCCATCACAATTTAAAGGCAATGCTACCAAATAATAATTGGGTGTATATAAACTTCGAACCCACTGGGAATGTGATGGGAACCAATAATTCTCTCTACTATTATTCTGACATTTCACATTCTTAAAATAAAGTGGTGATCCTAACTGACCTCTGACAGGGAATTTTTACTAGGATTAAATGTCAGGAATTGTTAAAAACTGTGTTTAAATGTATTTGGCTAAGGTGTATGTAAACTTCTGACTTGATATATATATATATATATATATATATATATATATATATATATATATATATATATACACAGTTGAAGTCAGAAGTTTACATACACCTTAGCCAAATACATTGCTTGAGCGCGATGAGCCAGGTAAAGCCCCCTGGCCAAACCCTCCCCTGACCCAGACGACGCTGGTCCAATTGTGCGCCGCCCTATGGGACTACCAGTCATCGCCGGTTGTGACACAGCTTGGGATTGAAACTGGGTCTGTAGTGACGCCTCAAGCACTGCGATGCAGTGCCTTAGACCGCTGCACCACTTGGGAGGCCCCTCACAAGGTGTATTTTTATCTGTTTTTAAAATCTAATTCTACTGCTTGCATCAGTTACCTGATGTGGAATAGAGTTCCATGTAGACATGGCTATATGTAGGAATGTGCGCCTCCCATCGTCTGTTCTGGACTTGGGGACTGTGAAGAAACCTCTTGTGGCATGTCTTGTGAGGTATGCATTCAACATGTCAATACCTCTCACAAATACAAGTAATGATCGCTCCTCCACTTTGAGCCAGGAGAAATTGACATGAATATTATTAATGTTAGCTCTCTGTGTACATTCAAGGGCCAGCCGTGCTGCCCTGTTCTGAGCCAATTGCAATTTTATTATGTCACTTTTTGTGGCACCTGACCACACGATTGAAGAGTAGTCCAGGTGCGACAAAACTTGGGCCTGTAGGACCTGACCTGTTGATAGTGCTGTTAAGACTGTAGACCTGCGCTTTATTATGGACAGACTTCTCCCCATCTTGGCTACTGTTGTATCAATATGTTTTGACAGTTTACAATTCAGGGTTACTCCAAGCAGTTTAGTCAACTCAACTTGCTTATTTTCCACATTGTAATAAAAACAAGATTTTGGTGGGGTTTGAGGGTTTAGTGAATGATTTGTCCCAAATACAAAGCTTTTAGTAAAAATATATTTAGGACTAACTTATTCCTTGCCACCCACTCTGAAAGGAACTGCAGCTCTTTGTTAAGTGTTGCAGTCATTTCAGTCGTTGTTGTCGCTGACGTGCATAGTGTTGAGTCATCCGCATACATAGACACACTGGCTTTACTCAAAGTCGTTAGTAAAGATTGAAACATCAGCAGCACACTATGATCGACAATGTCAAAAGCCGCACTGAAGTCTAACAAAACAACCCCCCAAATCTTTTTATCATCAATTTCTCTCAGTCAATCATCAGTCATTTGTGTAAGTGCTGTGCTTGTTGAATGTCCTTCCCTATAAGTGTCCTGAATATCTGTTGTCAATTTGTTTACTGTAAAATAGCATTGTATCTGGCCAAACACCATTTTCTCCAGAAGATTACTAAGGTTTGGTAACAGGCTGATTGGTCGGCTGTTTGAGCCAGTAAAGGAGACTTTACTATTCTTAAGTAGCGGAATGACTTCAGGTTTCTTCCAGGCCTGAGGGCACACGCTCTCTAGTAGGCTTAAATTGAAGATGTGGCAAATAGGAGTGGCAATATCGTCCACAATTATCCTCAGTCATTTTCCATCCAAGTTGTCAGACCCCGGTGGCTTGTCATTGTTGATTGACAACAATACTTTTTTCACCTCTTCCACACTTGTCTTTCATAATTTGGTCAGATATAATTGGATGTGTAGTGTCAGCGTTTGTTGCTGGCATGTCATGCCTAAGTTTGCTAATCTTGCCAATGAAAAAATCATTAAAGTAGTTGGCAAAATCAATATTTTGTGATGAATGAGCCATCTGATTCAATGAATAATGAAAAATGTCATTTAAGTTGCTCCAAAGTTTTTTTTACTATCATTCTTTATGTAATTTATCTTTGTTTCATAGTGTAGTTCCTTCTTTTTATTCAGTTTAGTAACATGATTTCTCAATTTGCAATACGTTTGCCAATCGGTTGTGCAGCCAGACTTAGTTGACATTCTGGTCACTGGTCGCCATAGCAACACCCACCCGAGCACACACTCCAGCAGGTATATTTCACTGGTCATCCCCAAAGCCGATTCCTTATTTGGCCGCCTTTCCTTCCAGTTCTCTGCTGCCAATGACTGGAACTAATTGCAAAAATCACTGAAGCTGGAGACTCATATCGCCCTCTCTAACTTTAAGCACCAGCTGTCAGAGCAGCTCACAGATCACTGCAACTGTACATAGCCTATCTGTAAATAGCCCACCCAACTACCTCATCCCCATATTGTAATAATTATTTTTTTCTCCTTTGCACCCCAGTATCTCTACTTGCACATCATCTTCTGCACATCTATCACTCCAGTGTTAATGCTAAATTGTAATTATTTCACCACTATGGCCTATTTATTGCCCAGTATATAGATTTTTCTATTGTTATTGACTGTACGTTTGTTTATCCCATGTGTAACTCTGTGTTGTTTGTGTCACACTACTTTGCCTTATCTTGGCCAGATCGCAGTTGTAAATGAGAACTTGTTCTCAACTGGTCTACCTGGTTGAGAACTAGTTGAGAACTGGTTGAGAACTAAAATAAAATAAATTAAAATAAAATTCCTTTTGCCTCATCCCTCTCAACCACACAATTTTTCAAATCCTCAACAATCAACAGGGATTAAATCGTTTTTACAGTCATTTTCTTAATGGGTGCATGCTTATTAGTGACTGAAATAAGCAATTTCATAAATGTGTCAAAGTGCAGCGTTTGTTTGCTCCTCATTACACACCAGAGACCAACAAATATTCTTTAAATCAATAACATAGGAATCACTACAAAACTTATTGTATGACCTCTTATACAGTCCCAGCCTTAAGAACTTTGGTTTTCCTAGATATGGCTACTATATTGTGATCACTACATCCGATGGATCTGGATACTGCTTTCAAGCAAATTTCTGCAGCATTAGTAAAGATGTGATCAATACATGTTGATGATTTCATTCCTGTGCTGTTTGTAACTACCCTGGTAGGTTAACCTACCCTGGTAGATGCCTGCACTGGTTACAGTTTGAAGCTTTTTCCTGAGTGGGCAGCTTGATGAAAGCCAGTCAATATTTGAAATCACCCAGAAAATATACCTCTGTTGATATCACATACATCATCAAGCATTTCACACATGTTATCCAGATACCGACTGTTAGCACTTGGTGGTCCATAGCAGCTTCCCACCAGAATGGGCTTTAGGTGAGGCAGATGAACCTGTAGCCATATTACTTCAACAGTATTTAACATGAGATCCTCTCTAAGCTTTACAGGAATGTGTTTCTGAATAGAAACAGCAACACCTCCAACATTAGCATTTCTGTATTTCCTGTAAGTGTTATAACCGTGTATTGCTACCACGGTATC
Source organism: Oncorhynchus tshawytscha (assembly GCF_018296145.1). Classification (NCBI taxonomy): domain Eukaryota; kingdom Metazoa; phylum Chordata; class Actinopteri; order Salmoniformes; family Salmonidae; genus Oncorhynchus; species Oncorhynchus tshawytscha. The sequence continues at coordinate 12,584,665 of NC_056445.1, forward strand.
AAAGGTATTATCTAAGTACGCTTCAGAGATAGTCAAAATATGAATGTCATCTGCTACTAGCAAATGATTGATTTCAGGAACTTGTTTCTTAAGTTACATACGTTAATGTGGCCAATTTTGAGCACTTTTCTGCTGGGATGCTTAATTGTTTTCATTGCTTTAATGGGAAGCTTAGCAGCAGCAGATGTGCTCATGTTATTTATGTTAGTGCAGGGTGAGCTGCTCACAGTGGACTTCCTCCTAGGACACACCACCTCAGTGTTAATAGTATAAATCTGGTTCATAGGCCCATGATTACTGCATACAATAGCTGTAGGATCAGCAGAGGCATTCAGGGCAGTTAGAGGGACATAAATGAGGTTATTTACATTGTGTCTACCAACGCTGGTATAATGTGCATTTGCTGAAGCATTATGACAACTCAGTCACAACAGTAGGGATTAACTGAGCTGCGCTTGGGTCACTGATAAGTCATTGTCTCAACCCAGCCTTATAACGCCGTGAAAGGATCATGAAACCCAAATGACTTGGGAGGATCCCATCCTCCTTATAAAATGTGTCTTGCTTTCAAAAAGGTATAGAAATTGTCAACAAAAGTTTCCCCCGATTCAGCTGCAATAATCACGTAGCCAGAAGAGAAAGAATCCTGCTAAAGTGTTCAATGCCACGATTCAAAGAGGGCACAGGGCCAGATATGATTGTCTAGCAGAGAGTCAATCAGCTCTTTAAAATCCAGTTTCAATCCTTCCGAGCTGCCCTTCATAATGTTATTAAAACCCACATGGACGACGACACAATCGATTTCCATGTCCTGACTTAGTACATTCGGGAGCAGCTTAGTAATGTAATTTACTAGAGCTCCGGGACAGGACATTGTTTTTGCACCAGGTACGATCAAAGTTCTTACCATAGAGCTGCCCAAAATCACAGCAGGCGAGAAGGACAAGGAAATCAACCCAATTCCACAGGTCTCAGGATTTGGAGAACCCTTTATGGATGGCCGAGAGGCAGGATAACTTGAGCCCGTTGCTCCCGGCGCAGGCCTTCGACAGATGGAGAAGCCCCACTCGATCCAGTTTCTGACATAGGCTGGCGACCTGCGTGATCAAGGAAGCCACCTCAAGCCTAAAATCCTCGGCAAGCAAACAATTACCGCACTGGAACGCTGAGTTATCCAATTTGTCCCGAAACAAAGCGCAGTAGATACAGCTCCCACATATGTGAAGAGCTGGATGACGGAGGGCTCCTAGGGTTGCAGGGTTTACTTCTAGTCCACTATATAATCAAGAGTGAGAGCCAGGGTGGAGAGATTGTCTCGACACATTTTTTATTTCTTAATGTTCAGGTCAACTCTACCTTTTGAAGACTACATTAGTAGGCAGGAGGAACCACTCAAACACTGTTTGTCTGTGTCCCAAATGACACCCTATTCCCTATATATTAGAGCACTACTTTTCACCAGAGCCCTATGGGTCACTAACCCAGGCACTAGCCTCCTCAGTAACCCTCCTCATCCGACAAGCCAAGCAGCCCACTTGATGATGACCATCAGGGAAATTCTGAATGAACACTGTCGACAATGGGCTGAGAGAGACATTCTCTGACCGGTCTGTACTATTCTACCCCCCTCTATTCTCCTGTTCTCTTCTCCTCGTCCCCTCTCATCTCCTCTCCTTGCGCCCACTGACACACAGGGCTGCCACTTAGCCACAGAACAGGGTTTGACTGATGGACAATTGGTTGTTGTGGTGACCTACCAGCTGCTCAGACTTGACGCAGAAGAGCTGAACGGTCTTGGCAGCGTTCTTGACCACCGCCAGAGTCAGACTTGTGTCTACCGACGCCACGTTCAGCTCGCTGTGGAGGACGCACACATAATAACATGACATGTAGGACATCGGAAAGATCAGCAAAAGAAAGTGCGATGAACAACAGATGTAAGAAATCATATTTCAGTTTTCTTCTCTGAGAATGTTGTCTGAATGGAGAACAGTGTTTGTGTGGGTGTGTACCTGGTGATGGTCTTGATGGTGCTGTCCGGTTCGTCGTGGGAGGGCAGGGGTTACGTCCCCCCATGGGGAACACCAGGTTGACAGGGTCAAACAGACGAGACAGAGACTTGGAGAGGTACGCTGCCTCGTAGGGCTGCAGAGAGTCCTTCAAAGCCCTTTCTGGACTACACACACACACACACACGCACACACGCACACGCACACGCACACACAAAGGAGATAATGTCCTGTCTGGTATAGTGTAGGCAGCTGATGGGTTGTAGTGAAGGAAGTCGCTCCATGCTAATATGTGTGACGCCAGGAACAAGTAGAGCAGCTGATGCTGGCTGTGATGTTTACCCTCAACCTGACCTCTAACCTTTGAACCTTATTTGTGAGCGCTGCTCTGCTCTTGACGCACATTAATATTTATCTCATGAATGTGTTTACTTACAATATACATTGATGGTTAATTATTTTCCTGGTTTAAACAAAGTTCTACATTTTGGGAACATGCCTAGAGACCAGATTGATTCCCTGTCTATTTACACGTCTCACACACACTGATCTAGACCCACAGCGAGCGCACAGTGGACTCGTCTGTGCCGCTGGAGCGAGATAAAGACATCAGCAGTGACAGGCACGGCTACCCTCTCTTCCAACTCTCTCTCTCCCTTGCCTTCTATCTTTTCTCTCACACTGATGAAATGGGGAAGAGGTAGAGAAACCCAAACAAACAGCAGCCTGTAGGGCCGTCAAGGGACAAGGTTGGATATGGGGTTGCGCACACACACACACACACGCACTTCTCCAGCAGCGCTCCAAACATTGGTTCATCTGGCCAGTCATTTATGCACCATAATTCACCAGACAGGGCGCCTATTGATTAATGGTGCTCTCTCGTTAACTGAAAGGTCGCTAAATGAGAATAATGGCAATGACGACGAGTGATTTTTCGCACACGAGCAAATGTGCATTCAATGTTTGTTCTCCATCTCATCACCCTCTCCTCTGACTTATCCCTCCGTGTCAACCAGCCGATTCATCCATCTCTTCCCACCCGTCACTTCTCCGTCTGGGCTTCTTCACACTACCTCCTTCCATCCTCCTTGCTCACTTTATCCGTCTGTGCAGTTCTCCTTCAGCTTGTTAGTGGACCTTCTGTCCTTTCTTCACACACACACCCCCCTCCATCCCCCTCTCTCTTCAGTGCCCTACCACAGCAACAGGCACCTTGAGTAACAGAGGTAATTTGGCCCACAGCAGCGCCCGTAATTACAAGGTTAAACACTGAGAGACAACACAAAACACACAGGCTGACAGCTCTACATCAAAGAGCAAACAGAGAGATGGAGAGAGAAAGAGGGTATGGGGGTAGAGAGAGACTGGCAAAGCAAGGAAATGAAAGAGAGGTGGGACGGAGTGAGGGACCCAAGAGAGAAAAGAGTACTAGAGAGGGAGAGAGAGATTTAATGAAGTCAGGGAGATAACCTGGCTCTCATGTACTCTTGGTTAATCAACACTGACTCAGCTTGACTGAGTGCCAGAGGGAAAACCAGCGGGGCCAGGCGTTGTAGCGTAGCCTGAGTACCCAGGGACATGATCTCCTACTGGGAAACAGGGAGCAGCAAGGGCCCCTGGCTTGGCCTGGAGCTCCACACCTTTGGGTTAATGTGTGACTCATATCAGGCTCCAGCAGTTATAGACAGATGCTAGAGTGGACAGGAGCCATTTCCACCTGTCCGGTCACCTAACCATACCAACGCAATTTAAACAAACACTCAGGTTG